>NC_067147.1:53439135-54039135 GCF_903995435.1 Acomys russatus
CAAGACAGAAATTGGTACTAGGTCATGGGGCAGTGCTGTGACAGACTCCATCATCTTTTGGGAAGGATTGTGGAAGGACTTTGGAACTTAGGGCTGAAGAAACCTTTAGGTGTTCAGAATTTAAGGAGCTGTTGCGGGAACTTAAAAAATAAAGGCACATGTCTTTAATCCCAGCACTTGGGAGGCAGAGGCAGGCGGGTCTCTGAGTTCGAGGCCAGCCTGGTCTACAGAGTCCAGGACAGCCAAGGCTACACAGAGAAACCCTGTCTCAAAAAACAAGAAAGAAAGAAAGAAAGAAAGAGAAAGAAAGAAGAAAGAAAGAAAGAAAGAAAAGAAAAGAAAGGAGAGAGAGAAAACAGTACTGGGGTCTTGGAAGACAAGAATGTTGAGAGAAATGCAGGTGATGGGGTCCTGACTTGTGAAGTACCAGAGAGAAGTTTGGAGAGTCCTTCAAAAAATAAAATCTATTGGGATTGTTAGGTCCTTTGAATTAAGATCTTGTGGGTGCTTGTCATCTGGGGATGGTGAATCAGCTGAGATGAAGAAGAGACCAGAATCATTGAGGCAGAATCTCCTGAGAAGTGCTTCTGCAGGGGCAGTACACAGAGGCTGTGGTCCAGAGGTGACCAAGGCTGTACCTCATGCTAGGAGCTGTACTTGGTAATGTGTGACAGTCACCCAGGTGACACTGGATTTAGAAGGCATGAAGGAGTCATGGAGGCTTGGCACTCTGTGGGATGGCTGGAACCCCTGACGAGAGTCCAGAAGAAGCCATTAGTGTCGGTGCAGCCTGGGTTACAGGCAAAGCCCCAGGACTGAGAAAAGTCCTGTCACCATATGGCAGGATCAGAGTCCCAGAAGAGAGCTTAGGGGATGCGATTGGAGAAAGTGCAACCCAGCTGCAGAAGAAGACCCCAACAGTTTGGAGACACCAGCATCATGGGACAGTCACCAAGGACAGCACAAGCCATGGAGGAGAGTGGGCCTAAGCTATGACACGTGCCATGCCTACGGACCTACATGACCACGAGTCCCAGACATTGGACACTGAGCTGTTTTAACAGTATTGGAGCGTGGCTTTGTTTTGTTCAGATTGTGACTGTGCCCTAGTTCTTCCCTTGGGAGTTAGAAAGTGTGTGAGATTTTCTCTTGTTTTGTTTTATTTGTTGTTGTTGTTCTTTCTTTCTTTCTTTTCTTTTTTTCTTTTTCTTTTTATTTTTTACAGGATCCCAAAGTTGAGATATTTTGGAGTTTTAGAGAGACTTTGGCTGTTTTAAAAACACTGAGTTTTAAAAGTGTGTGGGACTTCTAAAGTTATTTATGTTTTATACTGTGATATTAATATTAGTGAGATCTTGGGAGTGACCAAAAAAGTGGCGGGGGGGGAAGGTTATGGATTAATAAGTGACGTGTTGCCGGGCGTGGTGGCGCACACCTTTAATCCCAGCACTTGGGAGGCAGAGGCAGGCGGATCGCTGTGAGTTTGAGGCCAGCAAAGAGAGTTCCAGGACATTCACGGCTGTTACTCAGAGAAACCCTGTTTTGAAAAGCCAAAAAAAAAAAAAAAAAAAAAAAAATGTGTTTGTGTGTCAAGCTGACAAGAGCTCAATTGTGCTGGTTGGTTTTTTGTTTGTTTGTTTGTTTGTTTTGTCAAATGAAAACCTAGACACATCAGGGAAGAGGACTCTTAACTGAGAAAACGTCTCCGTAAGATTGACCTGTAGGTAAGTCTGTAGGGCATTTTCTTAATCAGTGATTGATGTGCGAGGGCCCAGCCCATTGTGGGCAGGTGATGCCCCTGGGCAGGTGGTCCTAGGGTGTTTACGAAAACAGACTTGAGAAAGCTAGGAGGAGCAAGCCAGTCAGCAGAACCCCTCCTTGGTTCCACATCATCTCCTGCCTCCAGGCTCTTGCCCTGACTTCCCTCAGGGATGGACTGTGCAGTGGAACTGTGTGCTGAGGTAAACCCTGTCCTCCCCAAGTTGCTTACCGCCATGGTGTTTCACCACAGCAAGAGAAACCCTAAGTCACTGAAAATTCAGGCTTTGCTCAGCGGTCTTACCTTCACTTTCTCTAGGTTTATACTTTCTAGTCAGCCATGCATTTAAAGGTTTTTGTTTTAATTAATCATTTTTAGTTGTATTTACTGACTTTCAGGGAATTCAGATCTCTACCTCGACAAAACAGAAGTCCCTGGCTGATCGTTTTAAAATAGAAAACCTTAAATGCATGCTATACATCCTTAAATTGTACCAATTTTAAGTCCGAAGAGTTTGACAAACACGCAGACCTTTGCAAACAGCGCCAAGACCTGGACACCGAGCAAGGAATGTGGTGCCACCTGGTAATCCCAGCATGTGAGAGACTAAGGCAGCTCTGCCCGCACCTGAGGGTTCATCCTGCAGGCCCAGGGGTTCTGGACCCCTTTGTATTCAGGAAGAGGCCAGGCATTCCGTCCCTCACCGAGAGCCACGAGCCTACCTGCCAGGGCATCTGCGGGCAGGAAGAAGGGCCAATACCTAGAAAGCACATGGCTTAGCTGAGGAAGCCTGGGTCATGAACATCCTAGCACGGTGACTAGAGCTTGTCCAATCAGTGCTTGAAGGAGCAGCTATGTCCATCTCTGCTGCTTTTGCTCGCATTAATTTCCAAGTTACTCTGAAAAGAAAGGCAGGCCACAATAGCATCATCCACATAGCCGAAAGGTGGACCTATCTGCATGGAATTCTATTTAGCCACGAAAAGGAAGAAACATCTAAATGTCCTGACATAGGAGTGACCTGGAGAGCAATGCTTGACGAAAGAGGCTAAGACTCGGAAATCTACAGCTCACGTGACTTCACTTTGTAATTTGTCCAACACAGGTAAGTCCAGAGACACCCTACCTCCTTGTTCAATATGTACCTGTTATTTTGTCTTTTCTCGTTAACCCTAGCTAGGTCAATCCTTGGAGCCACATGAGATACAACATGATGCGATGGAGCGAGCGAGCACGCACGTACACATGCACGCACGTACACATGCACGCACGCATGCACCCAAACACAGAAAAGCTGGGATTCCGTGGTCTGGGCTTTCAGGTAGAAAAACCACAGTACCCCAGAAACTCAGTGTGTTTATTGCATGCAGCTGGACATGGAGGTGGGGGTCACTGCATACAGCTGAACATGGAGGTGGGGGTCACTGCATACAGCTGGACATGGAGGTGGGGTCATTGCATACAGCTGGACATGGAGGTAGGGTCATTGCATACAGCTGGACATGGAGGTGGGGTCATTGCATACAGCTGAACATGGAGGTGGGGGTCACTGCATACAGCTGGACATGGAGGTGGGGGTCACTGTATACAGCTGGACATGGAGGTGGGGGTCACTGTATACAGCTGGACATGGAGGTGGGGTCGTTGCATACAGCTGGACATGGAGGTGGGGTCATTGCATACAGCTGGACATGGAGGTAGAGTCATTGCATACAGCTGGACATGGAGGTGGGGTCATTGCATACAGCTGGACATGGAGGTGGGGTCATTGCATACTGCTGGACATGGAGGTGGGGGTCACTGCATACAGCTGAACATGGAGGTGGGGTCATTGCATACAGCTGGACATGGAGGTGGGGTCATTGCATACAGCTGGACATGGAGGTGGGGTCATTGCATACAGCTGAACATGGAGGTGGGGGTCACTGCATACAGCTGGACATGGAGGTGGGGTCGTTGCATACAGCTGGACATGGAGGTGGGGTCGTTGCATACAGCTGGACATGGAGGTGGGGTCATTGCATACAGCTGGACATGGAGGTGGGGTCGTTGCATACAGCTGGACATGGAGGTGGGGTCATTGCATACAGCTGGACATGGAGGTGGGGTCGTTGCATACAGCTGGACATGGAGGTGGGGTCATTGCATACAGCTGGACATGGAGGTGGGGTCATTGCATACAGCTGGACATGGAGGTGGGGTCGTTGCATACAGCTGGACATGGAGGTGGGGGTCACTGCATACAGCTGAATGGGGAGGTTAGCCTCAGTAGGAGCATTCTTTGTAAGGGAACAATTTCCAGGTTAGTAAACATCCCGTGGACAGAAAGCTCTGGTGAACCCTTTCTTAGCACACTGTCAGCATCCACACGTGCACAAGAGGAGGCTTTACATTCCCTCTGAGCCTCCCCCAGGGGAAGCTTTGCTGCCCCCATGGGTCCTTGACACAGCTGTGCCCATGTCAAGTAGTATACATTCACCCCGCTGCTGCGTCACTCACTCACAGCCAAATGCGCATAGGAGGAAGGAGGAAGGGCATTGTCATGTCTGTCCTGGCAGCTTCGTTTTCCCACACTTTCCCCTACCATAATGATCAGTTTGTCAGAGAATCATAGTGTTGTAGCAAATCAACCAGGGACCAAGACACCATGAGCCAAAAAAAAAAAAAAAAAAAAAAAAAAAAAAAAAAAGCCTATCTTACTTTTGGTTGATTTCTCGGGAATTTGCTACCACAGCGGATGCTGACTAACGGAGTGGTTGAGGGCTGTGTAATTACCCCAGGGTGAGCAGCCAGCAGCAGAGCTGAGCCCACTTCTGGCCCTACTCTGCCAGGGAGGGTGCTCCCACAGTGCCTGGATTTGCAAAAGGGCCATTGTTAGATTCTGTGGATGGGACTAGAGCCCCAGCTGGCATTGACGTCTGGCCGCATGCCTCGTCTTTAAATTCGAGGACTCCTCCTTTCCGGTCCCTAATTCCTGACGTTTAATGTATTAGTGAGGACCCCTCCCTCCTATTTATAAGCCTGAGTAAGTAAGGCAGTGTCCTCTGTGGTTGGCTTTGTTTAATCTAGTCCTGATCTAAGGCTGGCAGTCAGTGCAGTGTGTCCCCAACCTGGGCTGGGTGTGACCTCAGAGGTGGCACAGCTCCTGGCCCTGAGACATGGGCAGCTCATTCCTGCATGGAAAAAAAAATCTCCTGGCTTTCCCGTCTCCAGTCTGGGGAGTGGAGTGGGTGGGGAGTGGGTGTTTCCAGGTGTGTGGCATGTGCCAAGCAGACCGGACGGAGTGTTTCTTCTTTCTCCACGCACACAGACACTTTTGAAGTCAGTTTGGATTTTTTGTGGAAACTTAGTTTCTTATTTTTTTTCCCCTCTAGTTTCTCTGGTAACACCAAAACAAACCAACACAGCCGTGTCACCTGGCTCCCAGCTGCATTTCCCAGCAGATACCTAAGGCTGGAAAACTCAGCGGGCTGTGGGCGCCAGAAACCGGAGCAAGTACTGCCTTAACTCTTCACTTCTTCAGGGTGGCTTTCTGAGCTCTGGTCTCAGGCTCTTCCTGGGAAGGTCTCTTGCAGGTCCGGGATAGACCGGGGAGGCTTTCCCACCATGCAAAAGAGGCGCCTAGCCTTCTTGTTGTAAAATTAGAAAACAGAGAAGCCAAGACAGACCACACAATGAACTGGTAAAATGAAGGGCCTCCACCCAGCCTCCTCCCCCCTCCCCGTTATGTGGCCCCACAGGGGTGGGGAGGTGCTGGGGGAGGCAGCTGCCTGTGCTGTCTGGCTGGTCTGCAGGCCCTGGGATCTGGCAGCTTCAATCCTTTTTCTGCTGAGTTGTTCTATTTCTTTTTTAAATCTAAACAAAGAATTCTGTATTTCTATCCGGTTTTTGAACCCTGACAGCACAGGGAGTTTTCAAACACGCCTAACAGATCGTGCCTTGGGGCACCAAATGTCAGGCTTCCCAGACTGAGTGAGAGCCAGACCCTGTGTGACACAGCTGTGTGTGCCTGCAAGTGACATGGACAGTGCTGCTGCAGGCACGGCTGCGGGCCTTGGGGACATATTTCCCGCCACAGCACTTTGACAGAGTACCTGGAGCACTGGCCTCTCAACAAACCTCTGCTGGCTTGTTCCCAACCTGAAGTAGTAGAATATTAGACATTCCTGAAGATCTCCAAGGTCCCAGTGCCCTGGATTCCTATGGTGGCTTTTATAGAAGGGTTAATTGCTCTGGCCTCTGTTGGAACGATAACAAAGACTGGAATTATCGTATTGTTATTTAAACAACTCTCATCATAGTGTGTGCTATGTTATACTTAGGGAGAGCATACAAAATTAATTTGCAGTGCTCTGTAGCTCATAATTAAGTCTGGGGGAGAGAATTTCAGGGGAAAAAACAAAAAACAAAAAAAGAAGAAAAAAACGAAAAAAAAAACCGGTTATTTGAAAAGCAGTTCCTAAATCTCCCATCCCCCCCCCCCAAAAAAACCCTTTCAAATGCATTTGGACTAGAAATTCCCCACCCTCTTAAAAAATGTACTCAGGCCAGAAGCCAGGGAAAGCTGGGCCCTGGCCCAGAGTGTCCAGCCTTTGTAGAAATGATACACCAGGCAGGGCCAGCTGAGGGCTGTCTGCCCCTGATAGTGACCCTAGCCCAGGAGACAGGGCCAGGGGTAGGGGTGAGACCCCAGATCTGCCGAGAGGTGGTGGCTCTTGGGGAGATCCCAGGACTTTTCCTGGGCCAGCAGCCCCTGCTTGCAGTCCCTGCTCCTTCCAGGATGCTGGGCCCCATTCCTGTGGCACCTCTCACTAGACATGCACCTTAGGGTAAATCTTTCTTCATCTGCCAGCGAAGAAATGCAAGTGGGAGAGCCTTCTGGTCCTAGACAGGACCTGCCTCAGTTCCAAGTTGAGCACAGGCAGTGAGCCATTGGGAGCCTCCTCCAGAAGTAGCAGAAGAGGAAAATCATGGGACTTGAATTGCGAAAATGATGCTGGCCAACAGAAAGCAACAAGGCTTTACGTCAGCAGGTGTTGAGCTGGACCAGATATGGAGCATGTGTCTGGGAACGTTACGGGGCAAGGAGTCACAGTGGCACAAGGAATGGGGATAGAACTCAGGAGCAGGAATGGTCCAGACAGGCAGGTAGGAATTCTTGAGCCAAATCACTCATTTGTGGAGTCCTGTGACCCATGAGAGTAGATCCGTGTTTGCCTTGAGGGGACCGCTGTGACTGTGCGGTCAGGGCTGAGAATTGCTGGTCAGCCTTGCTGAGCTCTGATGGGGTTCACACTTCTTCTAGGGTCCTGGGATTAGATTCCCATGATTCTCATGGGGCCCTGAGAAGGGTATAGTGGGTAAGCATCTGCCCTGGCTCAAGGAACACAGTTCTCTGAGGGGAATTCACCCCTGCTTGTCCTGCCTGACCAGGAGAAAGTCACTGATGTGGCCAACCAGTGTGTTTAGGATGCACAGCTCTCTGGACAGAGCTCAGAGAACCTTGACACAAAAGAAATGAGTGTTTTTTTAATCATCCCTGAGATGGCAGACTGCCTCCGAGGGTCATTCCAGTCAGAACAGCACGGAAGGCTTTTGCCAAGTCAGTGGCCAATTGCCCTGGACGTGAGCTCTTATTGATGGAAGCTGGTGGCAGATCCATTCAGAACTGGATTTGAGGGAAGTTATGGCTACAGCCCAGGTCTGTACAATTGTCTTGAGTACGAGAGAGAGTGTTTTCATGTCACAGGAGGCGGCCACATGATGGGGTTCTGAGTGGTGGAATCTGCTATGTGTCCAGTAGACCTCAAGTGTCTGAGCCTTTATCCTCCCAGTCTACAGGCCCCGGGCACAGGCTGGAGTGATTTCCTTCCTGTCTACCAGTCTGCTTACGTGACACGGATGCAGGCACTGGAAATGTGTTTTCTTACTGTCGTTTGTGGTTCTAATTCAGCTCCATAGAGTTCACTCTCATCTCCTTTCCCTGTGTAAGCAATGATTTCTTCAAGCCACAAGACCCTTTGCCTTCCTCTTGTTTGGTTGGTTCTGGTTTCCGGGAGGGGGTAGGGCGGGAAGGGGGAGGAGACAGGTGCAGATCTGTTAGCATGAAGCTCTAGATACACTTGTACCAGAAAAATCACACAGGGCCTAAGATCCATGGAGACACTCAGAGGACCCACCCTCATGAGGCCACCCCTGTGTCCTGGTGAGGGGTGCTGGCATTACCACCCAGAGGTTGGTGGTGGTACCTTCTGAGACCCAAGGCAGGAGAGAGACACAGGAACCGTAATATATGGAGGCCCCCAAGCAGACATAAGGGAGGTATATGCAGCACATAGGTGCCAGGGCCAGACTATGGCTGCTTTGGTGGTCAGGGAGTCCACAGCACAGCCCAGGGCACCCATTCCCACAGAATAACAAAATGACCTATAAAAAGCAGCCCCCCCCCCCAAAGGGGGATGAAGGGATACAGAGGCCAGGCAAGTTACAGGGCAGCGGAAAGGGACTTGAGTCTTCAGGGCCCCATGCAGGGCCTGGCTCAGAGCAGTGCTTAGTAACTGAACAAAATAACTGTTGGAGAGTCCAGAGGGCCTGCAGCTGCCTGTGTGTAGAGAGATAATTATGGCTTGGGATATAGGCATTAACAATGCTCAGTGATTTTTTAAATATTTATTTATTTATTATGGATACAGTAGTCTAACACGGTGTGTGCCTGCATGTCAGAAGACGGCACCAGATCTCACTATAGATGATTATGAGCCACCATGTAGTGGCTGGGAATTGAACTCAAGATCTTTGGAAGAACAGCCAGTGCTCTTAACCTCTGAGCCATCTCCCCAGCCTCCTTGGCTCAGGGATGTTAAAGAGTACGTTTTTGGAAAGATTAATAAGGCTTCTCTCGAAGTCCATCACAACTCACGTGAGTTCTCAGTAAGCCTGGGGTCCCCACACTTCCGAACCAGAAGGAGATTTTCTCACTAATTCCGTCCGATGTCTACAACACAGCGGCTATAACACTGCTAACACCGTGGAGGGAAGGCAAGCCTGCACATCACTTTGGGGAACAATGTGGGTACCAGGGCTGCCAAGGCAGGCCAGCCATGTGATTCAGTAAAAGGATAATGTGAGTGTGGATCACTCATGTCCGCTGGCTCTGTCATCCCTGCTGGTTCCTTCATCCCCTGCGGGTCTTTCACCCTCTCTAGATCCTTAATCTCACTGAGCACCACTATATTGTCTATATTCTTGGTCTCAGCTGTGAGTCCCGTATCCCCATGAGACCCTTCATCTTCATTGGATCCTTCATCTCACTGTGAGTTGATTATCCGTCCTCCCAGATCCTGCATCCCTGGGTCTCCCATCCCTCTGGTTCAACTCTACTGTGAGTCCTTCACCCTCTAGCAGCTGTGCCTCTGTGTTCACGATCCCACATTGATGAAGGACCCTGTGGGCCTGGGTCCTGGGTCCTGGACCAGAGGTTGTGGCTTATGCTAGGTCAGAACGGCCGAGGGACAGGATCTGGGATGTATAGCAGAGGGCAGTAGCTAGCACTCCCAGCACAGAACTCCAGATCAAGGAGGAGTGTAAACATGGCCACCCAGGGGACCAGACCGTTAACAGATTAGAGGGCCTTTTGAGGTATTTAGCCAAACCATAGTGGAAACAAAGCTGATTAAGAACTAGAAGTAAATCAAATGTATCATATGCTATGCTGCCTAATGGCATCTCAGTCACCAGCAGACCACACACACACAGAAGTGGTCCTATAAGACAGGCCACCTTTGCTCTGCAAGCTTACTGTACAAATCCATCCAATGATGCTTTCCTATGTCAGTATCTCCATCACTTAATGTAACAGTGTAGCTGTGTTCATTTCTTCCTCTTCTTCCTCCCCCTCCTCCTTCCCCCTCCTCTTCCTCTCCCTCCTCCTCCCCCTGCTCCCCCTCCTCTTTCCCCTCCTCGCCTTTTCTTCCCCATACTCTTCCTTTTCTTCTTCTTTTGGTATTTTTGAGATTGGGCCTCATGTAGCCCAGGCTGGGCTTGAACTAAAGAGCCAGCCTGCTTCTGCTGCCAGGATTAAAGGCATGTGCTACCACACCCGGTTTAAAAACTACTTGTATGGTTTGCCTTCAGACTTTATCTCCCTGCCCTATTTCACTATCCTCAAAAGAAAAACAAAATGGCGGCAACCCTTACTAACGCCTACAGTGTGAAGGAGACCTGCTGAACCCACGTCACAGTGAGCACTCAGACACCCACGCGCACAAATGAAAGGAAAACAGGCAGAGTTGATCTCAGATATATCTTATGATCACTAAATAGATGAGACATTTTAACATTTTAACTATTAAGTGTACCTTTTGTGTATGTGTGGGGTGAGATGCATGCATACTAGCACATATTTGGTGGTCAGAGGGCAACTTGCAGGGAAGGAAGTGGGTTCTCTCTTACCACGTATGTCCTGGGGTTCAAACTCAGGTCCATGTTCAAAGCATGTGAAAGATTTACTTCATGCGTATGGGTGTTTTGCTTGAATGTGTGTTTGTGCACTGTGTGCCTGCCTGCTGCCTGCAGAGGCCAGGAGAGGGTGTCTGATCCTTTGGAACTGAAGCTACAGGCAGTTGTGAGCCACCGTGTGGGTGCTGGGAACCAAGCCTCGGTCTACTCCATTAAGTGTTTTAAGCCACTAGCTGTCTCTAGCCCCTTCGAAGCAGGTTTGATGTGTTTACAGTGTGGGCGGAGAAGATGTGCGTAAGCATGGTGGGAGGCTAGGTGGGGGTGCTCTGCTTACACAGACCCGAGAGTCAGTTGGTCTTTCCAGCTCCACTCATGTCTACCATGTCGTTCTCGTCATGCCTGAAAAGTACTTTCTGCCGTCTTTACCATCCCTGACTCAAGACCTGGAGTGGACTTCCACTGAGGTCTCCTCTCAACCCCGGGATGCCCCACAGAGCCTTCAAATGATTCATACACGCTTGATGGGTCGCTCGTTTTAAATGGATTGGCTCGCCCTGACTCCCCACATTCCTTCCCACTCTCTGAGTCAGAAGACGACTTTCCACAGAAAGTTCCCGCAGGACCCAGGCTGGCCAGCGTGACTCACTGTGGTCACCCTGTGACCTACTTTCCACTGTGAGCTTTGGCACAGCCGATTCCCATGACATGCCTCTGTCACCTCCGCCACCTCCTCAGGAGAATCAAGGTTCACTGAGGCAAGCTTGGGCGGGGCAATGCTGAACTTGGCAATTCTGCTCTTTGGGGTGGATGGTGGGGGGAGGGGGCAGATTAGAGGGAAAGGCTGGGCCCTCAGCTCCCCAGGGTTCTAGGGATCTCTCCCACCCAGCTTAAGGTTGCTTCTTCAAGTTGAGCATTTGGGAAGAGGGGGAGCTGGGTGTGAGCGACTCTTCTAAGGCTGGGAATGCATGGGGGGTGAATCTAGAACCAAAGCCAAGGTACCTGCTGATGGAAAATCCTTAAAGGCGTGGTGCTTTTTAGTAGTAGTTTTGCACGTGACTCCTTTAACCTTTAGGGATTAGGTGAGGTGCCTCACCATGCTGGTGAAGTCCATGGTGCTCCCAGCAGTGGAGGGTCTGGCTTTATAATTGAGCAGGTTTAAGAACTCGCTTTAGGTGGAGACACTCAGTGTTCTTTTAGTGTGTCCAAATGGAGAGTGCCGGCACAGGACTCTGAAAAGCAAGGGACGCGAGTAACATTCGGTCCACGCCGACATGAGGATGGGTGCCCCGGTGGGCAAGCATCCTACTGTTTCCTTGCTTGCAACTTTCCAATCTTAAACACTGCAACAATGAGGCAGAGAGGCGAGGGATGTGTCCTTTCTGCACGGCTCTGGTATAGATGATTCTAGGCTGGGCCACTCAGGATCAGACTCTCTGCCATGTGTTCATCCTGTTTGGACCAAAAGCACGTGTTTTAGGTTTCCAATTTTTTTTCCCCCAGATAGGGTTTCTCTGTATAGCCTTGGCTGTCCTGGACTGACTCGCTTTTTAGACCAGGCTGGTCTCGAACTCACAGTGATCCGCCCACCTCTGCCTCCCTGAATGCTGGGGTTATAGGCGTGTGCCACCACACCGGGCTTGGTTTCTGAAATTTTTACTTTAATGCTAATCACGGGCAGCCCTCGTGACCATCCACAGACATGGCAAGGCCGCATCTATCCCTCATGAGCGAGAAAACCCTCAAAACCAGCCTGCAGCACAGAGGAGCCTGGCAAGCCTTCAAGTGGTGTCTCCTAGACCCTGGATGCCTGCCAGGCTGTGATGTGGGCTCAGACCTGCTCCTGGCTCCAGCAGGAACACTTGGAGTCTGGCTTTCCCTAGGTGCATGCGCATGCTTCTTAAAGGGCGTTGTGAATGCAACCAAAGGTGTTCAGTCGGTTTCCCCGCTGTGTGTAGCTGGTGAGTAAAACAAGTCCCATACCCCCCAGGAACTGATATCTAGACCCAACCCCAAGAGACCAGGGAAGAATACACTCTTCTTTAAGCCACCTTTAAAGGACAGAGGGTTACTTTGTGACTTGGATACCCTTATGCTGAGAGCGAAGGAGGGCCATTTTCTGCTGGAGAGCTCCCTTTAGTTGGAATCCTCTTTTTGTATACCTCAAGATATAGAAGTTGAACTCCTGTGCTGCTGGTTTGGGATTAAGGGTGTGGCTCAGGGATGAGGGGTGTGGCTCAGGGGATGAGAGTGTGGTGTAGAGAAAGGACCCAAGACAGTGTCAGCCCCAGAGGGTGCTGAGCAACCTTGGGGATTCCGTCTTTGATGACAGACTTCCAGACACAACATGCCTTTGGTGGAATGTGCTCCGTGGAGTGTATGTGTAGGGGACCAGGTTGTACACACTCGCCAGCTCCTAGTCAGCGGGACCACCTGGGCCCCCACATAATATACCCTTGGACAGGGTTCACCTGGTTAAAGCGGTGACCAGCATTGTCCTTACCATCTGCCACCACCACTCCTTCTAATGGGCAGGTGGATCCTGCCCCACAGACTCAGCCTCCTGGGCACTGTCTGACAGTCAGTGAACAGATCTAAGCAGTAACTGGACATATCAGTGTGGACTCCCCAGGATCCCCAGCACGTTCTCTGCATGACCCAAACTCTTCATACAATCCTGGCCGAAGCCGAATGGGGACCCCACAAGTACGGTGAGCTGCAGCACAGCCCCTCTCAACTGCTTCCCTCAGCCCCCTCTTACTTTGGCTGCATTTGAGAGGAAAACCCAGAAGGCTCTGATCATGTAAGTGTTCCCATCTGTGTGGCCAAAGCGGGATGGATTCTAACCATAAATGGCAACGTTCAGAAAAGGGGCCACAGGCAAGACCAAATGATAAACAGCAGGGTGGGAGCTCTGCCAGGAAGGGCTCCCTGGCTTGCTCCGAACGGCCAGGGGAGCACTGTTAGGAAGGTCCACGGTTAACAGCCCAGCTGTGCTTCTCTGCCTGTGCTCTCTGGCCAAGGTGGGCTGTGAAGATTCTCAGCTGCTGAAAGGAAGTCTCCATTTTAGCCTCCTCAAAGTCAGTTACACGTTAATGGGAAAGTTAAGGGCAGGGCTGACTAATGCTGGCAGGAAGCCGTTCCCAGGCAGCTACAGGCACCATGCTCAGGACATGGAGTGCATACCACAGACCCATCAGCACCCACAGACTCAGCCAGCTTAATAAAAAGCAGGCACAAGAGATAAAGCGTTTAGAGATTTTTTAGAAATGTTTTAAAATCTATTGCCATTGAGCTTGCTTGCTTTGTGTGTGTGTGTCACTGTGGCATTGAACAATCACCGAGTTGTCATAAAAAAAAAAAAAAGAAGAAGAAAAATAAATCACCAGACATAGAGGGGGCACCGGGATGTTATGGGAAGACGTACCTGACTCCTGCTGAGGTCACAGAGGTCTCTGGCTTCTGTAGTTACATGCCTGTGGGATGTAGGTGGTTAGGCACAGCCACCAGGCACACTAGCGGTCCCTTTTCTGACAAGGAAGTGTCACATCCCCTTGCCTTCCATCTCTGAGGAGCCTGAGGCAGCAGGCCCTTCTAAGAATCAAGATGGACCCACACCAACCTCTACACCCAACGACAGGAGACCCCAGTGTCTGGAATCTTGTACCGACCTCTAGCCCCAGCCATGACTCCTCCCTCTTGGTTGTGTGAGCCATGGTGAGATGCCATTCCACACTCATGAGTACCCAAAATCAAAGACCCACAAAGGCAAGTACCAATGAAGTCATGGAGCGACAGGGACACACACATCGGTAATGCAAGTTCAAATGATACAGAAACTTGGAGAACTGGCAACTTTACAAAATTATGTTTCCTCCTCCTGCTGACTCACCCTTTTGTTGTTGTTGTTGTTGTTTGTTTTTCGAGACAGGGTTTCTCTGTGCAGCCTTGGCTGTCCTAGACTCACTTTGTAAACCAGGCTGGCCTCGAACTCACAGTGATCCACCTGCCTCTGCCTCCTGAGTGCTGGGATTAAAGGCGTGCGTCACCACTCCTGGCATGACCCATCGCCTCTACTCCCAACTGTTTCCTTAAGACAGTGAAAACCATCAGTGACAGTTGATGCCAGGACATTCACAGCTCATCCACCACCTTCAAGTGGTGGATAGGACCTAGGTCCTGTGTGTGAGCAACAGGAGCCTGCTCAGTTGACACAATTGTCCCACATCTAGCAGCACGGAGGGAGGAAGAATGACAGGGAACAGATGCGCTGGGGTCCAGTTCTAAGAACAGTCTCACAGGCTAGGGGCTGGGGAACATTGCTTGGCAGCTACGGGGTGACCCTGTGGCGCAGAATCTCACCCAAGGGACAGATTCCATGGCTTGAGGGTGCTGTGTTCACACTGTGTGTGCATCTGTGCAAAGTCATTAATGTGCACAATCAAAATGTACATTCTTTCCTTTTATTAGTGTATGTACAATGTTCAAATGATGAGTTTCATGATATTTCCATTCAAGTATGTTAGGGGCTTGGCTTTCTCAATCCTATTACCATCTCCTGTGCCCCATTCCAAACAGTACCCCTTCTGTTTGTCATATATGCAAACCATGAATGTGTAGATTCCTCAAGAAAACTGATTATGAAGGTTTATAAAAGGCACCAGCCACGTGGACCCTGAATAGCATTAGGTAGGTGCCTGTGTCAGCCAAACATGAAACGCCAGAGCTCTGGGTCCTCATTGGCAATGCAGGCCAGAACGCCCTGGAATTCATGATCTGCCTCTGACTCTTTAAAAAGTGTTGGGGTTCACAGGTGTGTGCTACCATGTCTGGCTGTCCCCTCAAAGTTATAGCATCCAAAACTCCAGGTCGAGGTGTGGTGGGGCTGGTTTCTGGCAAGGCATCCGTCCCTGGCTCACAGTTGGTTTGCCCTTCTCTTTCTCCTCCACACCCACCACCACCTTCTCCTCTTCCTCCTTGCTTTTCTCCTTTGTGGTCCCAAGGCAGATCAAACAGGGTCTCGTGCCTTTGCCACTGAGCTGCACTCCCTCTGGTCATTTAATGGGTACCTCTTGGTGTGCCCTCACAGAGACGGCCATGGGGGGGAGGGAGAGTATATCTGTGGCTCTCTCCCTCTTTTCTTATGGCTCAGTCATCTGGGATCAGGCCCCCCTTTGAAACCTCAGCGTACCCACCTCACCCACAAAAATCCACCCTTCCCAAACACAGTCAGGCTTGAGGCCAGGGTTGCCACGGTGATTGTGGGGGGACACAGTCCATTGGCACTGGGCAGGGTGAGGTGAGTGAGTCACAAGGTCTTGCCTCTTTTGCCAGATGCGCACACTCCCTTTTTTCTTTTTTTTCCATAGGGGCTATGAAACTGCTTAGGGAGATAAGTCAGGAGTAGGCAGGATGGTGATTCCCAAGGGATGTGGAGGCAGCAGGCCAAGAACATGGCTGGGTGGTCCCACTGTTTGGGAGGAAAGAGCAGGCATTTTTCCTCCTCAGGTGGGGAAAATGCTGAGAAAAATCCAGATGCATGTGCCTAGGACTCTCTTCAGTGTTCCCACTGACAGGAACTCAAGTCACAGGAGCCTCAAGCCAAGGGGCTGCCAGGGGACAGCCACCCAGACAGCCAGGCTCCACTAGGTAGGTAGCCATCTTTCTTGTGGCTCACAGCTTCACTCCACTGCCCCAGACTGTGGGAAGTTGCAAGAGCTCTGTTCACACGGCGTTTTATCTATCAGCATTTACTGAATCAAATTAAAAGAGAAATCCAAATATAGCTATAGATTTAAAAAATTAGCAAGTATAAACCCATTACTTATTAAAAGAGGTTATTTTTAATGAAAACATTAAATTAAAAATTTCCAAAACAGAAGAGACTCAAGAAGAGCGGCCCTGCTGTACATTCTTACAAATTTCGCTGCTGGCTTAATGGGAGACAGCTGTTCCATCAGCTCCGCTCTATTCCAGCTGTGGTAATAGGCTGCTGGGGAAAACTGGGTCCAGTGTCAGTGTGTATGTGTGTATGTGGAGGGGGGGGAGGAGGGGATCAGGGTGGCCTTCGAGTCTACAGATGTTCTTAAGTGTGCCCCTGCAGCCAAGCAGGGAGACTGTGTTTTTGGTGCATCTCTGAGAAATGGTACAAAAGATAAAAACCAATTAGACCTTTCAGACTCTGAGACATCTCAGGAACCTGCCAGGGTTCCCAGACAACCCCCCAAAAATTGTGGTGCTAGCCCCCTTAGAGGGTGGAGTGTCTGTGAAGACTGGTGGAAGGGGTCTCACAGCATCACTGTCCTGTGGTGGTGGTGTCGGGATAATGGCGGCGAGGGGGGTGGTATACATGGGGAGCTATAGCCGACACTGTAAGAGACCTGGAACGGTTACACCCTTACTCACGTCCCTGCAACTATTCACCTTCTGCGTCCATAACTGGCTTCAGCGTGACTGCTGTCAACCTGGACCAGTGCCCTTCTCTCACCTAAGAGCCTATTAGCTCCTGCCTTCCTACTCCACCTTCCTTGATAACCTAAGGGTGCCTTTCCTCAGGGTCACCTCACACACTGCTGCAGCAGCTGCCCTTTGTGTATGGAGCCAACAAAAACAGTGGAAACCATGGGAGGACCAGAGGGTGCTCCTAATGGAGAAGCTCGCCCACAGGGGAGGGGTGTTTGCGGTAGCTCACGGGTTCCCACAATGTCGCCCCTCCTCCTTTCCAGTCTTGCCTGGGGACTGGAGGGTCCCTGCCTCATGGCCTGGATGGGAGTCTTGCTTGGCTCCTTGCTTATCCCTCTGCCCACTCTAGGATAACCTCTACCTCCAGGCACCTCTGCTGCCCCACACTGTTCGCAGCTGGGCACTTTGGATCCCTGAGGCCAGCTGGACCACAGTGAGCTGTCTGGAGGGGTGACAACCCTCAGTCCCCTTGATGGTGTCTGGTTGGCCTTGCTCTATACCCATTGCTTTGGGTGAGGCATCCCTGGTGGGTCTTTCTCCCTCCTGAAGTCCAGAGTGAAAGGGTGAGTTTGTGCTGGCACGGGGTACAGCACTCTGCACCCGGCCTACGTGCCAGCTGCCCAACAGGGTGCCAAGTGGCTCCAGATGTAACTTTTGTGATTCAGAGACAGCTGGGTTGTTCTAGGGACCTCTGTATGTGTGGGAAGATGGCAGTCTTGCCCACCTCCTTTGGTCACCAAGTCACCAATATTAGTGGCCACTGACTCACAGACTGTTCATAGGAGGAGGGCTAGGGGAGGGCTCCAGGCACTCTTTTATTCCCCCACTTTAAAATTTTTCAGTTTTGAGATTATGATTTAATCATACTTCTTCTTTTTCTTTTCTCCATCTAAACCCTCCCATATACCCTTTCCCACTATCCTTCAAATTCATGGTCTCTTCTTTCATTAATTGTTATGCGTGCATATATTTATATGTATATACATATACATTCCTAAATACAACCTTCTCGGTCTGTATAATGTTGCTCGCAGGCATATTTTCAGGGCTGACCACATATAAAGTAATTTTCATACACTGTATTTTTATCACACTTTTCCCCTTCCCTCATCTCCTCCCCGGTCCTCTCCGCCTCCCCACCCTTCCAACCCCATGCCTTCTTTCTTTCTCCTTTTAGAAAACAAACAGACAAATACAGAAGACAAACAAGGATAAAAGAAAATGACTAAGAAATGGAAAAAGAAGAAAAGAAACTAAGAACAGGAGAAACACATACACATTTTAAAAAAAAACATAACTCAAAAATCACACTTTGGGAGGCAGAGGCAGATGGGTCTTTGTGAGTTCGAGGCCAGCCTGGTCTACAAAGTGAGTCCAGGACAGCCAAGGCTACACAGAGAAACCTTGTCTCGAAAAAACAAAAACCAACTGACCAAACAAAAAACCCTTAAAATCAGAAACTGTAATATACCACCAAAAAGACCAGTAAGGCAAAACAAACAAACAGCAGCAACAACGAAACCCCAAAGCAATATGGGACAAAATAAAAATCTCCAAAAATATCTTTGATTTCCTTTTGTGTTGGCCATTTACTGCTGGGCATGGGACTGCCCTTACATGAGGTTTGTATGCCTCCCCTCCCCTCCCCCGTGAGACTTCCTTGAAAGAACCAATCTTTCCTTTGTGAGCAGTTGCTAATTGAAGATAGCTTCTTAGTTGGTGGAGGAAGCTCCAGTCTATGCCCCTGTCTCAGCAAGGGGACCCCATCTGGGTTGTATCTGCGCAGGCCCTCCACGCACAGTCTTTGTCCACGTGTGCATCAGTTCTATTGTATCTAGAAGTAACTGTTTCCTTGGTGCCATCCATTCCCTCAGGCTCTTATAATCTTCCCGCCTCCTTTTCCATATATTTGCCTGAGCCCTGAGGGGAGGAATTTGATAAAGACATCTGTCGCGCCCGCCTCGCCAGCAAGGAAGACGCCACAACAGGATCCTTCTGAAGCACGCTTTATTGGGGATACATCATGATGCCTGGCTGCGCAGCTGACAGCTAAGAACGGAAGACCCAGAGCACAGAACTGGCGCCGCTTATATAGAGCAAAGGGAGGCGGGTGTAGATTCGATTGGTTCACGGCTCAAAGCTTCATTAGCATGGCTTTTGGCGGGCTTCGCGCATGCGCATAAGAGTTGTTTTTTAACCACTGCTGAGTTCAAGAAGAACTCGGAAACCGGTGCCATCTTGCAATGGCGAATGTCGGCTCCTGACAGACATCCTATTTGTTCCTGGGTCTCTCATTCTCTGCATAGCGGCCATTTGTGGGTTTCTCTATTAGTTTTCATCTACTGCAGCAGAAAACTCCGATGATGGCTGAGCAAGAAGCTGATTTACAGGTATAGCAGGATGCCTGCGGGAGTCACTGTGTTGCTGTGTCCCTTTAGCAGAACAATAGTGTGTGGTTTTCCCCTAGGTTCATGGCCTATCGAGACTCAGATTCTTGGCCACTTGAGCAGTGCCAGGCATAGGTTCCGTCTTAGGGGATGTGCTTTACATCCAATCAGATAGTGGTTGGTTACTCCCACAGCCTTTGTGCCACTACTGCATCCGTATATCATGCAGGCAGGACACCACTGTAGATCGAAAGCTTTGTAGATAGGCTTCTACCCTTTCCTCTGGTGCAGAGCATCTGCCAGTACCACGGACACTAGCCAGTAGGGGCGAAGGCTCTAGGCAGTCACCAGCTCAAGCTCTCCATTCTCGGTGAGATATATAGGCGTTGTCTTCAGCAGCAGGGCATTAATATCCATCCGTCTGTGGGTGGCAACCAATAGCCGTGACAAAAGCCTGAGTTGTTTGGGAGTTTCCGTGGGACCATTTTGGCCAGAGACTCAATTAGATGTTGTAACCCATTCTTGGCACTGGAGGTTTGGTGGCATCTGACGTCTAATTGGGCCTTTGTCTTCCCCATTATCTGTATGTGTTTTAAGCAGCAGCTACTGTAGTAGGTTTCTGTATGACCCCTCAAGTGGCCCTTAGTGAGGGCATTACATTCTCTCCCTTACCGTCCTCTTCTGTTCCCTCTCTCTACTTTTCCAGGCTCCCCTGTTAGTCTCTAACCATATATTCTATTTCCTCTCCCTTTGGGGATCCTTTCCTTCTAACCAGCTCCTTCCTTTATAACTAACCTCTGCGGTTATTCAGCTAGTAGCGTGACTATTGAAGGCTTAGAAGCCAACATCCACAAAGAGAAGACTTACCACTTTTGTCTTTTTGGGTCTGTGTTAACTCTCTCAGGATGACTTTTTTTTTCCTCATTCCATCTATTTACCTAAGAATTTCATGTTTGTTTGTTTGTTTTTAAAAACAGCTGAATAATGTGGTACATTGTGTAAATGTATCACAGTTTCCTGATCTCTCATCTACTAATGAGCATCTAAGCTGTTTCCAGTTTCTGGCTATTACAAATAGGGAAGCAATGAAGACAGATGACTAAGTGTCTAGTAAGATATGGTGTCCATTGGGTGTATGTTCGAGAGTGGTATATCTGTGTCTTGAGGTAAATTCTAGCTTCCTGAGGAACCATCCCATTGATGGCCATAGTGGGTGGAGACATTTGTAGTCCCACCAGCAATGGATGAGTGTCCCCTTCTTCTATACCCTCACCAGCATGAACAGTCATATGTGTTATTGATTTTGGCCATTCTGACTGGTGTAAAATAAGCTATCAAAGCTCTTTTGATTTGCATTTCCCTGGGCTAAGACTATTGAAACATTTCCTTAAGTGCTTCTCAGCCATTTGTATTTCATCTCTTAAGACTTTTCTATTTAGATCAGTACCCCTCCCCCCCCACCACACACTTTTAAATGAGGTTATTTGGGGTTTTGTTGTAGTTGTTTATTTTTTTTGAGTTCTTTATATATTTTAGAGCTTAGCCCTTCTATTGGATGTGTGGTTTGTAAATCGTATTTTCCTATACTGTAGCTTGCTTCTCTGTTAGAAAGATGGTAATCCCCTGCCACCCAGAATCCTTTCCATTTGACGAGGCCCCAATTATTGCTTGCTGTTCTTTGTGCCTATGTTATCAGTGTCCTGGTCAGAAAGTCTTTTCCTGTGCTAACGTGTTCAAGACTGTTCTGTGCTTTTCTTTGCTATCCGATTCGGGTCATCTGGCCTTTTGTTGAGGTCCTTGATCCATTTAGAACTGTGGGTTTTTTTGCAGGGTGATAAATACAGATCTATTTGCATCCTTCTACATACAGTCATCCGCTTTGACCGACATCATTTGTTAAGTAAGCTGTCCCCCCTGCCCCCAGTGTGTATTTCTGTCTTCTTTGTAAAAAGTCAGCTGTCCACACATATGTTAACTTTGTCTTTAATTTGATCCCATCGATCAAATTATGTTTTTATGCCCATACCATTGCTGTTTTTAATACCATAATTCTATAGTACAACTTGAGATTTGGGAGGGTGATAACCTCCTGCATTCTTTTTATTATTCAGGATTACTTTAGCTATCCTGTGTGTGTGTGTGTGTGTGTGTGTGTGTGTGTGTGTGTGTGTGTGTGTTTCCATATGAATCTGAAAATTGTCCTTTCAAGTTCTATAAAGAATTGTGATGAAATTTTGATGGGGACAGCACTGACTCTGTCGGTGACTTGTGGTGGGATGGTAGGATTTTTACTATATTAATCCTACTGATCCATAATTATAGGATCTTTCCATCTTCTGATATCTTCTACAGTTTTTTCTCTAAGGTCTTAATGTTTTTATTATACAAATTTTTATTATTCACTTGCTTTGTTAGAGTCACTGTATGTAAGTGTGTATGTATGCACATATGTATCTATATATGCAATATGTATGTGTGTATATGTACACACATATTCACATGGCTATTGTAAAAGATGCTGTTTGCATGATTTCTTTCTCAGTCTGTTGTCATTTGTATATGGGAAGGCTACTGATTTTTGAGTGTAAAGTTTGTGATCTGTTATTGTGCCAAAAGTGTTTATCAGCTGTAAAAGTTTTCTAGTGAGGTTTTTAGGGTCATTTATATATAAAATATCATCTACAAGTAAAGATACGTTGACTTCTTCCTTTTCTTTCGTATTCCCTTGATCTCCTTCAGTTGTCTTATTACTCCAGCTGAGACGTCAAGTGCTATACTGAATAGTGTGGAGAGAGTTGGCATCCTTGTCTTGTTCCTGATTTTAGTGGATATGTTTTGAGTTTCTTTCTGTTTAGGTTGATGCTGAATGTTGCAATTGCTGTAAATTGCCTGTTTATATTTAGGTATGCCCTTTGAACCCCCAGTCTCTGCAGGACTTTTGTCATGAAGGGGTGTCAGGTTTTGTCAAAAACCTTTTCTGTGTCTAATGAGATGACCATGTGGGTTTTGTCTCTCAGTCTGGACTCTCAGGTGGACTATACCTTTAGATTTGTGTATGTTGAGCCAACTTTGTATCTCTGGGATGAAGCCTACTTGATCATGGTGGATAATCTTTTTGATGTGTTCTTGGATTTGGCTTGCAAGTATTTTATTGAGATTTCGTGCATCTATGTTCACAAGGTGTCTTATGCTAGTGTTCTATTGCTGTGATGAGCCAACATGACCAAGGCAATTCTTATAAGAGAAAGCATATAGCTGGGAGCCTGTTTACAGTTTTAGAAGATTGGTTCATTACCATCGTTCATCATGGTGCATAGAAGACAGGCATGACACTGGAGCCATAGCTGAGAGCTTTACATCCTGATCCACAGTCAGCAGGCAGAGAGAGAGAGAGAGAGAGAGAGAGAGAGAGAGAGAGAGAGAGAGAGGAGAGAGAGAGAGAGAGAGAGAGACGAGAAGAGGAGAGAGAGAGAGAGAGAGAGAGGAGAGGGGAGAGAGAAAGGAGAGAGAGAGAGATATGACAGAGGAAAGAGAGAGGAGAAACACAAGAGAGGAGAGAGAGAGAGAGAAAAGGAAGGAGAGAGAATAGAAGAGAGATGAGAGAAAGAGAGAGAGATGAGAGAGATAGACATGATTTATTACCAGCCTATCCTCAACCATCACACATTTTATTCTATTTCAATTAAAAATTTCCGCACAAAATTTTCCTAACTCACATCCCCCCAAAATTAAAATAATTAAAAACCAAAAGCCCTTGAGAATCAGAATGAATGAAAATCTGTTTGCCCCTTTCGTTAGCCCTGCATTAATACGACTAACAGGAGTCATTATTATCACGACTGTCTCCTCAATCTTATTCCCTTCTTCAAAACGTCTAATTAACAACTGACTGCTCTCATTTCAACAATGATTAGTAAAAACTATCATAAAACAAATAATATTAATTCATAGTCCAAAAGGACAAAGCTGATCCCTAATAAGTATTTCCCTTATCATATTTACTGCATCAACAAATCTTCTAGGCCTTCTCCCTCACACGTTTACAGCAACAACCCAACTTTCAATAAACTTAAGTATAACCATCCCACTGTGAGCTAGAGCAGTAATTCTAGGCTTCTGCCATAAAATAAAAGACCCACTAGCTCACTTCCTTCCTCAAGAAACCCCTATTTCACTCATTCCCATACGTACTATTATTGAAACAATCAGCCTATTTACTCAACCTATAGCCCTAGCAGTTCGTCTCATAGCCAGTATTACCGCTGGCCATCTACTTATACCTCTGATTGGTGGAGCAACCCTAGTACTAATAAATATTAGCTCACCAAGTGCCACAATCCCATTTATTACCCTAGTCTTACAATACTTGAATTTGCCATAGCATTAATTCTAGCTTAGGTATTTACTTTTCTAGTCAGCCTCTATTTGCATGACAACACATGAAGACCCACCAAACCCACGCCTACCACATAGTTAACCCATTTTGAAACTTCAAATCCTACCCCCAGTGATACACCTCCTCCAATAAGGACATGCCCACACCAAGGAGGCCACACCTCCTAATCCTTCTCAGTTTATCAACTGGGGTCTAAGTATTTGCATAAATGAGCCTATGTGGTCATCTCACTTGAACCACCACATAAAGGAAACTGGTCTGTTTCCTTCTTTGTTGTGTCTTTGTGTGGTTTAGGTTTCAGGATAATGGTAGGTCTTGTTTTAAAAAAAAAAAAAAAAAGGCAATGTTCCTTCCCTTTCAATTTTGTGGCATAACTTGAGGAATATTGGTGTTAACTCTTCCTTGAAAGTCTGATAAAATTCTTCACTGAATCCCTTTTGAGCTATTTTCTTGTTGAGAGACTATTAACTGCCATTTCCATTTCACTAGGGATTATGGGTCTATTTAAATTACTTATCTGATCTTAATTTAACTTTGGTAGTTGAGTATTTCAAGGAATTTATCTATTTCTTTTTGGTTTTCCAGCTTGGTGGCATGCAGGTTTTTAAAGCAAGTCCTTAGAGTTTCTGGATTTCCTTGGTATCTATGGTGATGTTCTCCTTTTTGTCTCTAATTTTATTACTTTGGATATTTTCTCTTTGTCTTTTAGTTTATTTGGACAAGTGTTTATCAATCTTATTGATTTTCTCAAAGAACCAGCTTTTGGTTTAATTCATTCTTTGTTTTGTTTTTTTTCCCCCTATTTTATTTATTTCCACCCAGAGTTTGACTATTTCTTGTCATCTACTCCTTTTTTTGTTCTAGATCTTTCAAGGCAATGCCATTAAGTTGCTAATATGGAGATCTCTTTCCAATTTGTAAAGCTAGGCTCTTGTTGGTAAGCACTTGTCTCTTAGGGCTGCCTTCATTGTGTTGCATGGGGTTGGGTCTGTTGTGTTTTCATTTCCGTTCAATTCTAAAAAGTTTTCCATCTCCTTCTTAACTTCCGTCCTTACTCACTTTTCATCCAGTAGTGAGTTGTTCAGTTTCCATGAGTCTGTACACTGTCCATTGTTTCTGTTGTTGTTGATGTCTGACTTTCAATTCATGGAGGGGGGGGCAGGCACTCTTTAAGCCGCAGTGGCTACACCCGTGAAGTCTCACCAACATGGCAGCCTATGCATGAGCAGAACAGGATGGCCGACACGCTAACGTGCACTGAGGAAGTCCCAGGAGGCTCTGACCCTACACAAAGAACTACAGGCAACTAAGGAGTGCTGAGAGCTGAAGAAGTCTTCACCAGAAAAGAGCATTCCAATTGGTTATCCAATTCCAGATGGCCATCCCTGAAAACATACACACAGGCAGCATTGTACAGACTGAGCACGGTGCACATACATATTTAGGGGGATATATATATATATAAAAAACAATTAATGAAAAAAAGAGGCCATGAATTTGAAATGGAGTAAGGAAGAGGATATTGAAGAGTTTAGGGGGAGGGAAAGGAAGGAGAAGATGATGTAATTGTCTTATACCCTCAAAAAAAAAAAAAAAAAAGGGATAATTAAAAAATAACCATAGTGATCTTGCTGACTTCACTAGCATTCTGTCGGTGATGGATACAGTGCACGATGTTTCTTGTTTGAATTGGACCCACAGAATCATTTTTAATCTCATGGCAACTGACATTTCCTAATAGCTCAGCTAATTTGAAAGTAACAGCTCTGCTGTAAGAAGAAAACACACACACACACACCAAAAACTAGTGTTGTGTTCAGCAAATGTCGGAGAAAGGAAATGGAAACAAAAAGACTTGGGCACTTCTGTGAAGATGGATCCCCTTGCATCCCAAAGCTGCCCAGGGCCTAGAGAACAGCTCACTGGCACAGACCCTGAGCAAAGCCAGGAGTAGGATTGGGCCCCATCTGCTTGGGGGTAGGGACATGTCTTCCATTTCTGCTCCTCCTACGGCACTGATGACCTTGTGCCTACAGCGGCTCCCTGTTGTGGCTGAGACCACGCAGAAACAGAAGGAACATCACAGCCTCTCTGCCCTGCTCTCCACATTCAGTAGGATGTCCATCCTGCCTGCCACCCACCTGTCTCTTGACCTTGTCTTTGCAGTCCCTATGCATCCTTTGCTGGGCTCCTCAACTTCACAAATACCTAAGAGTTCGGGGATTGGGAAATAGAATGGTGTTTTGACCTTGTTCCTTCAGTTGAGTGTCCCTGACCTTTTCCCTTTTATGTCCAAAATTTGAGTGTTGTAGACTCAACCCTCAGCCATGACTCGCCGTAAGCTGCACCAGTTTCATGGTCCATGCCAGCTAAGGAAGGCAGGGTCCAGGGCCAGTCCTCTCTCTGGATCGGCCCACATCCCTCCACAAATGGAATCACCAGCGGTGAAGCGTCTCAGCCACTGACCCCTTGGGTAACCTGGCTACACTGCTGATAGAAGGGCAAGCCATTTTCTGGTTGCTGAGACTTTAAGAAGGGGTGCGGGAGGGGCTCCCCTTCCAGCTGCTCTATAAAGTCAATGCTCATTTTGTCCAATAAAAATTTACGTGTTCCAAGCAAGCGTTCCCACTACAGGGACAGATCATCTCTCCCAGGATGCAACTTGAATTTGTTTTTCTTGAGAAAATACACATATGCATGCACTCCACCCGCCCCACCCCCGCCCCCAAATCTCTGAAGGCAAGCATAGCACACCTGTGAAGAACACAGCACTTGGAAGAAGCAAGAAGATCCATCACTATGCATTCCCTACTGGGAGGCCGTGATGGATGACATAGATCTGACAAAATGTTCTTGGGAGAAGACAGTTAAGTTCTGTAATAAACTGTGAACCTAGTTTTCTGGCTTCCTGTCCAGCTTTCTGTGTAAGTCCCAAAGGAAGGGCTATACACTGTATTGGGCCAGAGGGAAGGAGGCCACTGAACCTGGCGTGGGTTTCTTCTGAGCCGCTCCCCACGGCTTGAAACCTTGGCGGAGATATCTCCCAATTTGGATTCCATCATCTTAGGTTGTGCAAGATCCTTTCCGGCCTCCGCCAAGAGGCTGCTTGGGGGTGGGATGGGATGGGGGATGGCTTGGGAAGGAGCCGTGTATGATGTGACTGGTATATCTGGTTCCTGGACTCAGGTCAGAGACACAGTAAGGAGGGACAATAGTCCTTGGCCAACACTGATTCCTGGGAATCTCTCTGAAAGTTTGGAAGCCTTTAAGATGCCGACAGATGTCTTTCACCACTTGAATCCTAGGCTGTCTTCTATACAGGGTTTGTCTCTTATGGTGAGTAAGCAGGGAAAGGCAGATAGGCAAACTGCATCCAAGTTACCCACGTGACAGTGCCTGGTGGGGTGGGTGACAGCACAGTCCGCTTAGCATCCAGTAGGAGTGTTGGGACTGGGGAGCACCTTTAAAAAGCCTCTTTACCAACCAGGTGATGGTGGTAGTGCATACTTTTAATCCTAGCACTAGGGAGGCAGAGGCAGGTGGATCTCTGTGAGTTCAAGGCCAGCCTGGTCTACAGAGAGAATTCTAGGACAGCCAGCTACATAATGAGACCCTGTTTTGAAAAGACAAAAATACTCTTGAGGTCCCATTGACCCACCAGCAGAGGTGCCTGTTGGGGGAGTGCTGTTTGGAGGATTTTTATAAATTGTGATAGAGAACATGTCCATTGCCTTAGGGCCCTGAATCGTAGATTATTCACTTTGCTATATGCTAATTTCATGTAAATTGAGCAACACCTGTCCTACTGCATTCTGGGTAATGCCTCTGCCTGCATCCAAACCTAATCGCATCACAGTCTGTGGGGTCACCCACAGCATTTTGAGCCCAGGAAATGGCTATTTCCAATATGGAGTGTATTGTAACTAAAGCTTCTGTGAGGCCACTCAAGACTTTTGGAGGACGTCTTTTTCTTTCTTGTGAGTAAATGGAATGACACATTATAAGATAGCTTGGGTTTGATTTCCTAATAGTCCTCACTTTCTACAGGTTTTCACACCATTTCCCGTTTTCCTGGTGAACGTGCCGTTCAGTCCCTCCTCACTCTGCAGACACCTGCCATTGTCCATTCCTTTTAGCCGGCCCTGCAGTTGTGCAGTGGCATCCGATCATTTTAATGTTATGTCTCTGATCACTAATGATGCCCAGTGCTATTATTTCATGAACCTCCCGTGATCATTTGTAGGACATTTGTTTTAACCGTTTGCATCCTTTTTTCTTCTTCTTTTCTTTTTGTCTTTTTTCCTTTTAGCTTCTGAAGTCATTTAAAACTTTACAAAGAACTTGCAATGGAAATCACAGCATTCCTATGGGCTCTGCCCGAAAAGCTCCCCAGATGAGATGATCTTACAAACATCAAAATAGAAAAAAACATGTCTGAACCCAGCGACTGACCCTGGTAAGAAAGTGACCCTCTGTCTTGCTCAGGTCACATCAGGTCACAGACTTTTTGACTGTGTATAGGTTACAAGGTTAGACCCGGAAAGCTGAGTGAGCTCACGATCAGGAATGCTATCCCCATGGTCCCCCAGAAACTTCTTATCCTGCCCTCGCAAACCTTGCACCCATGGGACCTCTCCAGCTCTGTAATTTTATTTCAAGAAACTCTCAACAGAACTTCGGGCTGGCCTTTTCCCTCGGCCCTTTGCATGAGATTCCTCCCCTGAGCCTTTTATATTAACAGTGAGCCCCTTGCTGGGTCAGGGAACTCCGCTGATGTCTAAACATATTGTGGCTTATTTAGCTCCCATCCGGTTAGGAGTGTTCCTAGAAGACTCAAACGTGGGTTTTGCTCAAACTCTTTTGTATTCTACTGCGCCTGATTTGCTCACATTTCCTTGATCAATTTAAGTTTGTGTTCATGAGCAACACTGACTTGCAGTTTTCTCCTTGGTGCTGTTCTCGCAGGTGTAAGTGTCAACTAACACTGGCCTCAAGGGATCCTATAGGAATGTCCTTTTTACTTTCTGGAAGATGGCAGCCATAGCAGGTGTTATCTCCTTTTTAACATTTGGCGGAATTTTTTTTTTTTCAGTAAGAGCTGCTGAGATGTGTCTGGGTATTTTTGGGGAAGGTTGAGACTAGCTCTTGGTCTCTCTGTTTTCTGGCCACTGGAACCACACACAGGCTTGAGGTGGAACCAGTTTTTTGTTGTTGTTTTTTGTTTTAAATTAGGTTGTTAGCAACTTAAAACACCAGTTTGTGAGGATAAATCCCGTCTGTCAGGGATAACTGAGATTGCAAGTAGCCCTGCAGGTGAGGATCTGCGAGTCCACAGTTTTCTGACCAGCCTTGCGCTGCTCTGTAGGCTTGTGTTTCTCCTCCGTGTCGAAGATCCCACCCTCCTGGTGCCTGGGCTTGCAGCAGCTGCTTCTTCCTGAAGTAAGTGTCAGTCAGATGTTCATAAATGTGGTGATGACAAACTTCTGGTGTGGCTGTACAGAGTCACTCTGTTGAGGGCAATAGGTCCAGTCACAAGCAGCAAGCCGCTTCCCAGTTACTTCATGAAAACCATTCTCTTGCCCCTGAGGCGCCCAGTGAGGATGATCAGAACGGCCTCAGGAGTGATGCTGGCACGCAGCTCTCTCACGTGCTGGCTGAAGGGCTTTTGGCCATGGCTCAGCAGCTTCCGAGGCATGTCCTCAGTAGGATAATCCCTAGGCATTTTTCGAAGCTTCACCACCCACATGCCACCATTCTTGTCACCACAGGCTACTTTTGTGACAGTAGCGTGGACCTTCTCCTTTTTCTTCTTCTTCTCAACCTTGGACTTTGCAGCTGAGTGTTGCCTTTTGTACAAGGCCTTTCTGGGATACGTTGCAGATCCCAGTACCTGCAAATTCCTCTAACCAGGACGGGGTTCTGGCTGCAATGAGGCTGCCCCTTCTTGGGATTTTTAACCTTAGGGTCACCCTTTGTGGCTACAGTAACAGCAGGCACGCCAGGGGCAGCCACATCACCACCAGCCTTCTTGGCTGCAGGCTTCTTCTCCTTTGTGTCAGGCTTCCTGGCTTTTTCACCTGCCATCTTGCAAGTCAGGAAAGAGTGAGGCAGAACCAACTTTAAACAGCAGAGGCTGGGGGGGGGGGGGCAGGGAGACCGTGCAGTTGATTTCCCCTGTACTCCTGCAAGCGTATGAAAGAGCTTTCTATCATTTGACGATTTGTAGATGAGATAGGTTGGGCAAGGGTGAGATGGGAGTGGGGGCACTTCAGGGACGGAGAAAGGGGACAGGGAGGCTTCAGGCTCTGGGAGCAGCTATAATGGCTCACTGGTGATAGAAAGGACAGCTTGCGGCTGTCTTGGTTGTTGGAAGCTGACCTTCTGGGAACCCTGGGAAGAGACATAGTAGTGGAAGAGACTGTGGTGTAGGAGTGTCAATGGGAAAGGGACATAGACTTAGCAGCCAGATGAGTCCCCTTACATTTAGGGACCCTGACTCAGGCCCAACCAGGATTCATGGCTGTGACGCAGAAAGGAACGTTGGGAGCAGCCAATATAAAGCAGAGTTGGAGACTACCTTAGTGTGCTTTCCCACTACTGTACCAAAATAGTCTGGCAAAAGCAACTTAAGGGAGAGAGGGCTTATTTCAGCTCACAGTTCAAGGTTACACAGTCCATCACGGCAGGGTCATCAAAGCAGCAGGCTCACATGAAGCAGCTGGTCACATGTGTCAGGAGCAGTGAGCAATGACTGTATGCCCCTCCTGGGTTCCTTGACTAGTTCAGTCCAGGATCCCGGCTGAGGAATGGCATCACCCATAGTGGGTGAGTCTTCCTATTCCATAAACACAATCAAGATAATCTCCCACAAGCAAGCCCAGGTACCCTCTTCCCAGATGTGTCTGGAGCCTGTCAAGTTGACAATGAATGCTAACCAACACAGAGCTTCTATTAAAGGCATAAATAAAGGTGACCAAAAAGAAAAGAACACATTTACAGGAACACAGATGTGGGCTTCAATCAAAGAAAAAGTAAGACACTCCCAAGTGTGGGTACATGGTCCTCAAGAAATAGTGGCAATAAATTGTCTTAGCATTAGGCAGACATACTGTTTTGGTTGCTCTCACTGTCAAGTTATATCTCCAAAGATTTTTAAGAAGCCCCCCCCCCTTTTGATAAGTGAGATTGTAGAGTGGCTCTGGAGGTGCCTTGAGTGGAACTAGTCTCATAAGTTAAACCAGGAGCCGTAGAGTTGCACAGAGGTTTGATATGTGTTCTGGTCCCGTCAATGGGGTTGTGAGGTCCATAGAAAATTACGTGTTTATAACTGGGAAGGGGGGAAAGGCCTTAAACAACTGCTAATTGTGGAAGAATTCTTGATTCACAGCTGGGGAAAGAAGGCTTCAACTAGACTCATGGGTGAAAGGCTACTTTCCTTCCTGTGTTTCCATAATTTTGCTTGTTTCTCTATTCTACTATTGGGTGGGAGTAGTGGAAGTAAGGGAACCGCATGGCTTGAAGGTATAGCCTGAGCCTTGCTCTCTGCTCTGGAACAAGTCTCCCTCATACCCCAGCTAAGCCTGTTCTTCCTGGCCTGGGCACTGAGGCTCAGTCCCCCCTGAATCTGCTGAGCCTGAGGGGCCATGTTTCCGCAGGGCCCTGACCCAGCAATGAGAGAGTGGTTATTAGGTGCCTCCCCCTGCCCTCCAACCTCTGTTTTCAGATGGCATTGATGCATTCAGAGAGGACACAGCCAAATAAAGGCTTAAAGGGAGAACCACTCTAGAGGACAGCCGATCTGAGGTGGAGCCCCTGGGCATGAGCAGATGGAAGGCCAAGGATGTACAGGAACACCGGGGGCCACAGGACGGTGACCTATGTGGGTGTTAGGGGCTGCAGCGGATCACCCCGTGGTCTTCCTGCATGGTGGCTGCAGGCGTATTAGGAGTCTGGCTGAGGGTTCTTAAGCCCTCAAGGAGGAGTGTATGGGGTGGCGCTGTGCAGTGGCCTCTGACCAGAGGATCCTGCAAGGGGCTTGGCAGGCCGTGCTGGAGAGGTCCGTGACTGTGAGAAGGGCCCAGGCTCTGTATACTCCTGGTCTAACAGTAGATAGGGGAGCCCCTGGGAGCACAGCCCTCAGCAAAAGATAGAGATGGAGCATGGTCGGGGCGGGGGGTGCGGCTCTCAGTATCTGTGGTATTTGTTTTTAATATTCCTGAATAGTAGGTTTACATATTTTTTTAAAGTGATGATTGTGCTTAGCAACTTACTCTCAAACATTTCCAAAAAGGAAGATCTCTGTGCATGCTTCGGGTGCTGGGTGTATAGGGTGGGCTGGGCTTCCATCTGCTTGCTGTGTCTGAGTCAAGGGCTCCCCCTCTTTCTCCTGACTCACAGGTTGGCAGCCATCCTAACCAAATGGTCTGACATCCAAGAGGTGCAATTTAGTGCTGTCTGCCCCCACTCCCAGAGCACTCCCCCCACCCCTGGCAGCCCTCTCACCACAAAACCACAGATCTGTGTGGGAGCCGTCTCTGAGGATGATTCTGTGGCATGGTTGTTTGGGAACGGCTCCCTGTGGTCTCCTGGGAGGCTAGCAGGGCCTGGAAGGCAGAGCCAGGGAGTTTTCCAGTCAGGACCTAGAGGAAGAAAGGACTACAGATAAAATACATTTCCCAAGGGCTGGATCTTAAAGGTCCCTCTCTAGGCTCATCCTCTTCAGTCTCTATGACCTCCTAGTAGCCCAATTAAACTCTGGGCACATCAGAGCCCTTGCTATCTGTTCCCCCAAAACTCGATCTCTGAACATCAATGCATTAACACATGAGCCTTTGGGGGGAACAGTTCAGATTCAAGCTTACATCCATCCCATAATGCAGAATGCACTCAGACTATGACCAGGAGCCCCATAGTCTCAGCAGCTCGTGCATTTATGGAGACATTCTCGCCATCCATAGTCTCTTCTGAAACTCAAGGCAGCTTTCGGTAGTGATACTCTGCAAAAACGAAAAAATAAGTCACATACCCTCGATGTACTGTTCCCAGACTCAGGGCCAGAGGCTCAGTTCGAAACACCATTTCAGAGAGCAATGCTGGGGTGAGCGAAGGCTTCATTCAGTGATCAGAGAACGAGGAAGCCCCTTTGCCCATAAGGCAGCATCTCCACCCCAGGGGTTTGACGGACTACAGACTCGGGAGAGACAGCTGGGGAGAGGGAGATGGTGAAATGGAAAAGGACTCTTGGTTTTTGTGGGGAGTAGGTAGAAATCTCTCAAGAACTCAAGGGGACTTTTCCCCCCCTCTTCCCAGTCTGGGATTTCTAGGGTTTCTGGTCACTGAGGCTGGAAGGCGTCTTTAGCCTTGAAAGGCAAGAAAGACGAGGCAGGTCTGGGTTGAGTTCATTTGGATTATCGCGTTAGACAGGAGTTTCTCAGTGATCAGCATGTCCCACCCAGAGCTGAGCAGAGACTGACTCAAAAGAGAAACAGTATGGAGGCAGGATACCAGCCTTCCCATTTGTCCCAGCCACCGGGATAGGATGCCAGCCTTGCCCATCGCTTGAGCAACTCATCAGACATCTGTAGTCAAGTAAAAAGCCAGTGGTGCCAGCAGAAATGGCCCCGGATGGTAACCCAGACAACCGTTACTACAAACAACGGCCAGTGAGTCAGCAGCAGTCAGTAGGGAACTAATGAGGATGCCCAGGACTGTGACCTCATGGTCAGTGGTTTCTAAGCCCATGGGTGAAGCTGGAAGATTTACTTGGAGTTTTCCTTACTCATCAGGATGGGATGGTCACCTTGATCAAGTGTGTTTCCCAGCACAAGGTTTTCCCCATGTGACTCCACTTCCTCGGCCACTGATGAGAGGCGCGTCTGGGTCTGCGCAGCCTTTGCAGTGTGTATGTGAGTCCCCCTTTGCTCCTCCCTGAGTGGACAGGACACTCTAGCTGGCCACTAGAGGAAGCCCTCAACAGGTCCATTGTACTCCAAGGGCCTATACTCTCACCCTGATAGTGCTCTTGATTAAGCGGTTGGTGTCAGCTCCCTCAAGAATGCACGCTTGTCCTAGCTTCATTGTCAACTTGACACGACTTGAGTCACCTGAAAGCCTCACCTGCAGAATTGCCCAAATCAAATTGGCCTGTGGTTATATCTATGGGGGGCACTCAATTTACTGCTGGTTGCTATAGGAGGGACCAGTCCATTGTTGGTGGTACTATCCTTAGGCAGGTAGTCTTGGAGTGTGTACAAGAAAGTTAGCTAACTATGAGCCTATGAGTGAGCCATGAACTAGCTGTTGGACAGTGTGGCTCAGTGGTCCCTGCCTTAAATTTCTGCCTTGATTTTCCTCAATGAGAGTTTTTCAACCTGGAAGTGTTAACCAAACAACCCTCTTTCATGTGTTGTTTTGGTCATAGTGTTTTGTCACAGCAATAAAAAGGAAACTAGGACAGCACTCCAGAAGGCAGGATGACCTTGTCTCATGAGGGCCATGTTTCCTCTTTTTAGTCCTGTGAAGGGCCTGCCTTGCTTCTTAGCTTTATTCTTAGGAGTTGGTCCTAATTAACCAGCTCTGTTCCTTCCCTCACCTCACTTTCTTTTCCACAATATTCTCTTCTTGTCTCTGTAGTCTGTCTTTATCGGAGTCTCGGGAGATTGCTGGGCACAGATCTGAAACACCCTCAATCTGAGCAGTAATGGGTGTGATGGGCGCTGCATCTGGGACCAACACCGGCTTTCTGTGGCTGAGACTCTGGGACCCCGGGACCCCGGGACCCCGGGCTTTCTGTGGAGATGAAAGGCTTTCTGAGATGTACCTGGGCACCTATACTTGGGGCTTCTGAGGATCGAGTGCACATTGTACTTAACTCTAGGACCTGGATTTAACTTCTTTACGAGCCATGACACTGTCCTGAGTTGTCATCCAAGTACGCCACGACCTCATTGAAGAATTAGCGTGTTTAGAAGGCTTCAGGCCTGGAAGGGACCACATGGTGTTCAGGAAGTCCCGAACCATGTGCAGTGTGGAGCATCTCCTGAGATTCTTGCAGGGCCGACCTTCAGGGCCTTCCCTAACATTCTTTGCAGGACATCGTCGCTAACCCTTGAGTGTAAGATTGGTTTTAATCTGTTTTGAGCTGGCACACACAGACTCAAACCTCCTCCTTTCTTGAAGATGGATACTGTTTCCATGCATAACAGAGAAACATCTGGGAAGTTTTTAAGTGGGGTTCCGTTTTTAAAAGTATTTTTAAACTTCCACAGAGTCAGTAAACGCATCAAGCTGTGTGATTCCCACCATAGCAGCCAGGGACACAGAGGCTTCCTTAATCCCAAGAGTCTGTCAGACTGTCCCACTATGGTTAGGCACAGCCAGCTAGCCCAGAAAACCTAAATCCCCTGGCCCCTTCCCCATGGCTGCATCCTCCTAAGTATCATACTCTGCCTTTTGTACTTTGCATGGTACCTGTGGGCTGCAAGGTTGCCATGGCAACCGCAGCTCATTCTTCTTCATGGTCCTGTAGTTTTCCAGCACATGCTGTGCAGAGTCAACGCTGGCCCTTTGCATAGGTGGGTGATGGTGGTCATGCTGTGTGAGTACTTATGTACCTGGGTTAGTTACTAGCCCTCTAGGGTCAAAGACTAGGAGTGGAATGGGCTGAGTCATCTGGCAGGCAAGTGTCCAACTTTATATCAAACAGGCTGTTTCTAGAAGGAAAATATTTTCCATCAACTACATGGGGACTTTCAGTGCTCAGTGTCCTTGTCAGCACTCTATTAGTTGCTTCTCTTGCTGCTGTGAAAAAAAAAGCCGTGACAGAAAACAAAAATAAGGAAGGGTTTATTTTGGCTCACAGTTTGGAGTACAGTCCATCATGGCAGAGTTTGAGGTCACGTTGCAGGGGGAACTGGATGATACACAGCATCTTTTCTTTTCCTTTCTTTCTTTTTCTTTTTTTTTTAAATGTATTCCAGGAACCTAGCCCATGAAAGGATGTTGCCTACTTGAAGGTGTGTCCTCCTGCCTCAGTGATAGCCTGCCCTAGATAATCCTTCACAAGCATGCCCAGAGGCGTGTCACCTGTGTGGTTCTGGATCCTCGAATAGCTTTCCTGTCCTTGTCCCTGCAGGCACATGACCACCTCACTATGCAAATGACCTCAGTCCAATCTAAAAAGTCCCTATAGTCCTTAACATTTCCAACACTGTTTAAAAGTACAACATTCTAGGGGTGGCAGGCAGGGCGGCTCAGTGGATAAAGGCTCCTGCAGCCAAGGTTGACAATCTGAGTTTGATTCCCCAGACCCCATATGGTAGAAGGAGAGAATTCACGCCTGCAAGTTATAACACTGACTCTTGCAGATTTTCCTCCGACTTTTACATGCATGCTATGGCATGCGCTACTTACATCCACAAAGCAAATGAATGTTAAAAAAAAAAAAAAAAAAAAAAAAAGCTCAAAGTCCCTTCTGAGACTTTAGACAATCTCTTACCTGTGAGTGCCTATACCAACAGTTCTCAACCTTGTGGGTCACGACCATCAGGTATTTATGTTATGATTCATAACAGTAGCAAAAATCACAGTTATGAAGTAGCAACAAAAATAGCTTTAACTTTGGGGCCACCACAACATGAGGAACTGTATTAAAAGGGTTGCAACGTGAGGAAGGTTGCTGCTGCCAGGCAGTGCTGTCACACACTTCTAATTCTAGCACTTGAGAGGCAGAGGCAGGTGGATCTCTGTGAGTTCAAGAGCAGCCTGGTTTACAGAGCTAGTTCCAGAACAGCCAAAGCTGCACAAGGAAACCATGTCTTGAACCCTTCCTGCACTCCCCACCCCCCGAAAAAAGGAAGGTTGGGAACCATTTCCCTATACCATCAGAAAACGAGTTGCACACTTTCCGTGTACACTGTCACACAGTAAACAGAAGGGGATCGTGGGAAGGAATTATTGGATAAAGGAAGACCCAAACCAGCCATGAAAAACACTACAAAATCCTACAGCTCTCTGTCTGGCATCTGGAATTCAATATGGAATCATTTGGGCTCCATTTGCCCCAGCTCTGCCACTTGCAACTGACACAGTCTCTCAATCTTGGTCTGGCTTTACCAACTGCCTGAAAGATTTCTTTGGCGAATGTTCATGGCTTGGCATCTCCGACGTCCTGGTTGTTCACTGCAACTCAGGCTTTACCCTCATAGCTCCACACAGGGACTCAACTAACTATCCTCCGTAAACTTCACGCCGTTTATTTTTGTCTTCTCTTACTGTGTATCTGAATGAGAGTGGTGAGCAGTGGCTACAGTCTGAAGGCACTGTTGCCTTGCAGGCCTCTCCATCAAAGCAATGAGTCCATTGCTTTTCAATTTAGCTTCACCCGAGCTCTCAAGGATATGGGCAGAAGACATTGCCACAGTGTCACAGGGCAGAAGGCATTGTCACAGTATCACAGGGCAGAAGGCATTGCCACAGTGTCACCCAGAAGAAGGCATTGTCACAGTATCACAGGGCAGAAGGCATTGCCACAGTGTCACCCGGCAGAAGGCATTGCCACAGTGTCACAGGGCAGAAGGCATTGCCACAGTGTCACCCAGAAGAAGGCATTGTCACAGTATCACAGGGCAGAAGGCATTGCCACAGTGTCACCCGGCAGAAGGCATTGCCACAGTGTCACCCGGCAGAAGGCATTGCCACAGTGTCACCCGGCAGAAGGCATTGCCACAGTGTCACCCGGCAGAAGGCATTGCCACAGTGTCACATGGCAGAAGGCATTGCCACAGTGTCACATGGCAGAAGGCATTGCCACAGTGTCACCCGGCAGAAGGCATTGCCACAGTGTCACCCGGCAGAAGGCATTGCCACAGTGTCACACGGCAGAAGGCATTGCCACAGTGTCACCCGGCAGAAGGCATTGCCACAGTGTCACATGGCAGAAGGCATTGCCACAGTGTCACCCAAATGGCCCATAGCCCAGCTCTCGACAAAGTCATGGTTCCCTCCTGAAATTTGCATACTGGTCCTCCACTCTCTGTGTTTCTCTCAGCATTCTTGTCTTCCACATATCTACCAGAGTGGCTCATTAAGCTCTGCTTAAAGCATTCTAGGGCTTTCCTGGCTCAAGCTTCTGAACCCTCCCACATCCCTCTCCCAAGTTAGTTTCAAAAGACTAAGAGCCACATAGGTTCATTACAGCAGCAGCCAAGCTCCTGGTACCAAGTTTTTGTTATTAGTTACTTTTCTTGTTGCTGTGAATAAATATCCTGATCTTGGAAGGAAGGGTGTAGTCTTGGTTCATTGTTCCAGAGTTGGTCCAACATGGCAGGGAAGGCATGATTACAGGAGGCGGAGCAGCTGGTCACGGTGTGTCCACAGTCAGGAAGCAGAGGAGGTTAGTGCAGGCACTCACCTCACTTTCTCCTCTTTATTCAGCCCAGGATCCCAGCCCATGGGATGGCACCACCCACAGTGAAGGCGGCTCTCCCTGCCTCAGTTAACCGAACTGAGCCAATCCTTTACTGCTATGCACAAAGGCTTGTCCGCTAGTGGTTCTAGATCCATTCAAACTGACTATATTAGTCATTATAATTTGATTTTCCTAAAGACTGTTTACATTGTAACTTTAGGTATTCAAGTGTTATATACTTAATTTTTTTTGTGTGTGAATGTCTATTTATATGTGCACTGTATTTATTTGTTTGTGTGTGTGTCTACTTATGCAGGTGTGCACTTGCTGTGGTGCATGTATGGCCAGAGGACAACTTGTAGGTGTTGGTTCTACCAAATGGGTCTCTTTGTGAGAGGTGTTGGTAAGCTGTTTTGTTGACTTTAATGTATGTTTTAAAAACTTATTTGTTTTATGCATGTGACTGTTTTGCCTGCCTACATGTCTGTGCACCATATATCACAAGAAGGTGAGAGGAAGCTGAGGAAGCCGGGGACATCAGATGCCCTAGAACTGAAGCCATTCTGGTGCGAGCCGTCCTGTGGGTGCTGGGACTTGAACCTGGGTCCTCTGCAAGAACAAGTGCTCTTAAGAGCTGAGCCATCCCTCTAGCCCGTAATATGTGTTCTTTAATGTGCAACTCTGTAAAAACGAGTGACTCTGAGTAACTCACACATTTATTTGCCATAGGTATTTGTTCCTTGGCAATATGTCTTTTCCAACTGCTCATTTTAGAAGGTTGGGCTACTTGTTCTTATGGTGTGGCTGTGTTTTTTGTCGTTTTCTCATCTTGAGATAAAGATAGGCAGAGTTCTCTGTGCGGCTGAAATCTGACTCAACAGCTCTTTATTACCAGTGCTTGTTGGAGGGTGGTCTGATGTATTTTGGTGCTAATTACTACTTGCTGTCTCAGATCCACCAGTACCTTGCCTGGAGCCTAACCTATTTGACCAATAAAAGGCCATCATACTTGGGCAGAGCAAATGGGATTGGCATGGCTAAGGTTCCTGAGCTTGGAGAGGGGGGGGGGGGAAGAGAGAGAGAGAGAGAGAAAGAGAGAGAGAGAGAGAGAGAGAGAGAGAGAGAGAGAGAGAGAGAGAGAGAGAGAATGAATATGAATCTGGGGAGGAAGGAGACAGAAGGAGAGGAGAGGAAAAGTAGGTTGCGCCATCACGGCTTAGGTGGAGGAGAAGCACATGGCTGGCATGGATGGAGGATTTGGCCCAGATGAAGAACATGAGCAAGTATTTGGGATTATGGATGGGAGGTAGCTTGATAGAAGTTATTAGAAGCAGATGACATGAGATTGGGACAGGTATTCCATACCTGCCCCACTACAGGAAGTAGTTTAGGGGATTAATATCTGCCCTGCCCCAGGTTAACTAAGGCTATTTTAAAATATATCAAGTATCTGTGTCTTGATTGATTGCTAGCTGGTTAGAAAATACTGCCATAATAATTATTATAGGCCTGTTAATAAACATTATTAGGCCCTACTGGTAAATTAACTGCAACAGGTGTCGCCTTTGGTGACATATCTGAGATTTGTCCACTGACATGTGACTTGTGATTTTTCTCATGTGTTTCCTGCTAATGGCTGAGCACTTCAGTTTGCAGCCCTCCCTGAGTTTTGCTCGCGTGAAGTGCAAAGCTGAAGCCTTTCCCGCTGCAGCTAACTGGGAGAAGAGCCTTCCTCTATGCAGGTGGATCCTCACTCACGTCAGAGGCTCCAGTTGTCCAAGAACTGAGAGGCATGTGGGAGGACAAGCCACCTCAAGACTTCTGAGAAGGGCTCATAAGTCAGATTTGGGTCACATGGCCTCCTCCCAGGCTCAGCAGAGGGCAGTCCAGCCTGTTATCACTCCCAAGTATGAATGAGTAGGAGGATAAATGCCCTTTTTGGCTGCCTCCCTACCCGTGTTCTCTGAGCATGCGCTATATGCTCAGGGCATGTTGGAAGGTTCTTACCCCCATTAAGACCTTGCCCACTTGGTGATTTGGCCCTGGAAGTTCCCTCATCCGGGACCTAGGGGAAGGAGTATTCCCACACCAGTCCTGGCCATTTGGAAATGCCCCCTGACCTCCCACAACCCATAGTGTTTCAGCAAGCATGAGATTCTAACAACTTTGGATGCTTACATGACCTCCAAAAACTGAATAAATATTTATGTCTCACACAATTGCTAGAAATCTTTAAAAAGAGGAACTGGATTCCAGGAATGAACTCTTTGTGGATGGATATTTATGGCCTTTAAAAATATGTATTTAGTTATTTGGCATGGTGATGGTGGTAGTGGTGGTGCTGGTGTGTGTGTGCTTTCATGTGTGTGCTCCCACAAAGCTCTGTGAAGGTCAGAGGATGTCTTAGAGTTTCTAGTGCTGTAAAGAGACACCATGGCCACTTAAAAAAAAAATTATTTATTTATTATTATGTATACAGTGTTTTTGCCTGCATGTACACCCGTAGGCCAGAAGAGGGCATCAGATCACATTACAGATGGTTGTGAAGCACCACGTGGTTGCTGGGAATTGAACTCAGGACCTTTGTAAGAGCAGGCGGCACTCTTAACCACTGAGCCATCTCTCCAGCCTACCATGACCTTATAAAGGAAAACGTTTAATTGGGCTAGTTTACAGGTTCCGTGAGTTAGTCCATTATCGTTACGGTGGGAGGCATGGAGGCGTGTAGGCAGACATGGTGTGGGAGGAGTCGAGAGTTCTACATCCAGATTGGCAGACAGCGGGGGGGGGGGGGGGGGAGGAGAGAGAGACAGAGAGACACAGAGAGAGAGACAGACAGAGACAGAGACAGACAGATAGAGACAGACAGAGACAGAGACAGACAGACAGACAGGCAGAGACAGACAGAGATGGAGACAGAGAGACAGAGAGAGAGACAGAGACACAGACACAGACACAGAAACACAGACACAGACACAGACAGAAAGAGACATGGGGCCTGGTTTGAGCATCTGAAACCTCAAAGCCCACTCCCATTGACACACTTTCTCCAACAAAGCCACACCTACTCCTAATAGTGCCACACCTAATGAGGCCACACCTCCTAATAGTGTCACTCCCTGGTCACCAAGCATTCAGATCTATGAGTCTATGGGGATCGCTCTTATTCAGACCACCACAGGGGACAACTTGTGGGAATTGCCTCTCTCCTTGCACCAGGTGGGTCCTGTGGTGAGAACTCTTGCAGGAGGCCGGGCAGCAAGTGGCTTGACTCACCGAGCCACCTTGACTCTGTGCCCGTTTTTTTTCTGACAGAGATCTAATGTCTGAGAGGAAAAGCAGGAATCTGGGGAGCTCAGCTCTGTGAATGTACCCTACTGCTGCTCTCACCCCACCTGCAGAAAGCCTCACAGGAAGAGTGACCCGGGAGTCATCCTTCCTCACACTGTCCTTCCTTCAGTGCCCCAGGGTGGCCCACTACACATGTATACCACAGTTTGCCCCCTTGCTTATTGGTGTGTGTTGGGACTGTCCTGGCTTGGGAGTGTCCTGAGTAATGCTACCACGGCTGTTCTGTATGAGGCTGTGTGTTGCAAGCATTGTGCCTATTGTGTGAACACTGATAGAGAGTAGTCAGCTGCAGCAGGCTAGATGTCCAATTCCAGAAGATTCCATGAGCCATTTCCACCTCAGTGATACCCTTAGCTCTGCCGCCAGCAACACTTGAGACTGCCTGTCTTGCGTGCTGTCAGCACCTGCCTTACTTTTATCCATTCTGCTAAGTGGTATTTCACTGGAGTTCAAAGGTAGAGTGTATGTGTGTGTGTGTGTGTGTGTGTGTGTGTGTGTGTGTGTGTGTGTATACCCATTATATATACACAAATATCCTTTAGATAATCTCTTTGTTGTATAGGGAAGTTATCCAGAAAATACAAGAGCTAAGCGAAGGGTTTTTATGTTACATTTCTATAGTTGAAAGTCCATATGGGCCTTGATGTAACTTGAGGGACACTCATACAGGGTGTTATTATTTACCAGAGAAAAACCTGAATGCGGGCAAAAGAACAGTCAATGGGCCTGCATCCCCTTCTGAGGCACAGGGAAAACGCTTTCCATGTCTCTGCACACGCTGTTGCTGCCCAAGGCCTTCTCTCCTCAACTTGCTTTTGGTCGTGATGTTTCATCAGAGCAATGGTAACCCCGCTAAGACAGCATATCAAATAAAAATAACAAAATTACCTAAATTTGCCAGTTACATGATTTTGCATACAGAACATTCCCCAAATGTACAAAACTGATAGAATTAGTAAAACATTTGATTAAGGTTGCAGGATTAAAAAAAAAAAAATCCGTGTGCAATATACCATCTGTATTTCCATAAGCTGACAATGAGCAAGCCGAGGCTAAATTAGGAAAACAACTGCATTTATAGTGACACCAGAAAGAACAGACATGGAAAATACATATTATGAGTGAAGCACGTTATTTTGAAAACAAAGACAATATATAGAAAAACATTTTATGCTGGTGGGCTAGAAAATGTAGTGTGCTACGACAGGCTCCATCTTGAGACGAATTGTGTAGATCAAATCCATTCCCTACCATATAGACGTAAGGTGGGTCAAAGACATAAGTGTAAGGCTATAAGCCTCTGGGGCTGGGGAGACGGCTCTGCCACTGTTGCTGTACAAGCAGAGGGCCAGAGTTCAGATCCTGGGCATCCTTGTAAAAAGCCAGGCATGGAGGCATGCTAGCACCAGGAAGGAGGACACAGGCAGATGCCTGGAGCTCACAAGTTTGTCGTCCTCACCAGACCAATGAGACCTAGGTTCAGTAGGAGATGCTGTCACACACACACACACACACACACACACACATGCACATGCACGCTTGCACACATGTGCACATGCACACTCAAATGCACACACACTTATGTGCACACGTTCTGTAAGATGCTTCAAAAAAGCCCATAGGCATCAATTTTTGTGACCTTGGATTCACAGAAGCACAAGCCGCACAAGAAAAACTAGAGAAATTATACATTATCAAAGTTCAACATTAAAAACTTTAAGAACATAGCCATACAATTGGAGAAAATGTTTACAAGTCAAATAGATTAAAACAAGCTAATGTTCAGAATATATAAAGAGTCCCTATAACTCAACAATAAAAAGACAAATACCTAGCAAAACAATAAACAAAGGACCAAAATAGTAACAACCAGTAGGTCTATGGGAAATTATGGACACTTACCAGACATTAGGGAGATAGAAATAAACAATATCCCTGCAAAATGTATACAGAAATGCTTTGCCGCATTACTCAAAAAATGACTAAGAAGTAGAAATAACCCAACTCTCACCAACTGACTGATAGAAAAAGTAAAATGTATCCTCTCATGTATTCCAGGTTGGTCTCCAACTTCCTATGTAGCAAGATTGCTTGAATTTCTGACCATCTTGCCCCCACCTCCTGAGTGCTGAGATGACAGGTGTTGCCAGCACTCCAGGTGTGTAGACTAGAATATCGTTAGGTCATGGGGAACTTGGCTCCTGTTACAGACACACACTGACAGACAAGCCTACAGAGGAGTTGGCTCGAGGCCCTGGGACAGGGTGCTGGTGAAAGGCTTCTGGGGTTCTCTGTGGAGTTAACAGGGTGGGTTGAATACTAGCTATGCTATGGTGTTCCGCTTGGGGGAATGTTTGAAACACCACCAGGACGGACACTTGAAAATGACTCTGCTGGTAGAGACCCATCCATGCCTGCTCATGGGTGAGGACAAAAAAGAATCATTAGCCTGTGTGTTGCACTCAGGGCTAAGGGCAAAATGGTCATTAACTTCCTTTTTAATGAGTCGAAGTGTTATCAGAATAGAAAAAGGGAAACAGGGCATGTACGTGATGGGGTATGGTCCTGATGCTGCTCCACAGCCATGTTCCTGGAGGAAGGGCTGCCAAAGAAGCTGAGGATCCAGCAGCACCGGCATCCTCGGTCCTTCTGGGAACAGTCTCCTCTGAGGGACCTCATGGGGGATTTACACACCTGTGGGTGACGTCCTTGGTTTTTCCAGTGTAGCATGATACTTACCTCTCTGCAGCCCTGTATATGCGTCTGTGGGAAGGTGTGCAAGCAGCAGTAAGAGCCACTGAGGCCAATGAAGGGCACCGACAGTACACCTGATGGCAGGACCTGTCTGCTCATGTGTGACCAGTGGTCCCCAAGAAGGCTACTCCCAATATAGGGCTCCCATGTGGAGCCATCTAGTCCTCAGGGCTCAGAGAACCCAGTCTGGTCACACAGGTGTTATAATCTTCTGTTACTCAGGCACCTGCTGAAAATCAGGGAGTTCCTGGTGGTGCAGAGGCTTCTGAGAGCTGCCGGACAGGAGGTGCTGGACTGAGCGGGTGCCGGCTCAAAGACAGATTATCTCACTCTGTGTCTGGTTAGGAGGCCTGACCCCTACACCATTCAGGACCCCTACATGTCCTTAGAGTGCTTTGTGGTTGTGGGGCAGAGAGCAGGGCCACCCGCCAGAGTTGCTCATCTGGGTGTCTATGTGGCTGGTGCTCTAGCCCTTGGTTTCCCATCTCTGAGAAGACAATGTCAGTCCTTGCCCCCATGGGCAATTCTGAAGGTCAATCGAGGGAATGTTGTGCTGGCTGATTTGGTGTCAGCTTGACACAGCTTGGAGCTATCTGAAAGGAGGGAGCCTCAACTGAGAAAATGCCTCCACAAGATCCAGCTGTAGAGCATTTCTTTCTTTTTCTCTTTAAATTTGTTTCTTTTCATTTATTCACTTTACATCCCAACTCTTGCCCCCTCCCTCATCTCCTCCTGGTTCTCCCTCTTCCCCCCTCAGTCCTCTCTTCCTCCCTCCCCTAGTCCTCAGAAAGGGGGAGTCCTCCTCACCTACCATCTGACCCCAGCTTACCAAGTCTCATCTGGACAGCCTGCATCCTCTTCCTCCGTGGCCTGGCAAGGCTGTCCCACCAGAGGGCAGCGATCAATGAGTGGGCACCAGAGTCCATGTCAGAGGCAGCCCCTGCTCCCCACATTAGGGGATTCACAAGGAGACTGTGTTGCTTATTGGCTACATCTGAGCAGGGCGTCTAGGTCCTTACCACGCATGGTCCTTGGTTGATGTGTCAGTTTCTGCAGGTCCCCCTGGGCCCAGACTTGTTGGCTCTGTTGGTCTCCTTGTGGAGCTCCTGTCCCCTTCAGGTCCTTCTGTCCATAAGACTCCCTGCCCTCTGCCCAAAGTTTGGCTGTGGGTCTTAGCTTCTGTTTCGATCCCTTGCTGGGTGGAGTCTTTCAGAGGACCTCTGTGGTAGGCTCCCGTCCTGTTCCCTCTCGTCAACTGCTCCCAGTGTCTATTCTATTTGCCCTTCTGAATGAGAATTAAGCATCCTCCCTAGGGTCCTCCTTGTTATTAGCTTCTTTAGGTCTGTGGATTGTAGTGTGGTCATCCTGTATTATATGGCTAATATCTGCTTATAAGTGAGTATATACCATGCGTGTCTTTCTGGGCCTGGGACCAAACTCATTCTATGAAGCCACAGTCACCTCGATACCTAAATCACCCAAAAACCCAACAAAGAAAGGGAATTCCAGACCAATTTCCCTTATGAAAATTGATGCAAAAAATACTCAATAGAATACTTGCAAACCAAATCCAAGAGCACATCAAAAATATCATCCACCATGACTAAATAGGCTTCATCCCAGACATGCCAGACTGGTTCAATCTATGGAAACCCATCAATGTAATTCACCATATATACAAACTGAAAGAAAGAAAGAAAGAAAAAAAAAAAAAAAAAAAAAAAAAAACCAGCAACACATGATCATCTCTTTAGATGCCGAAAAAGCATTTGACAAAATCCAACACCCACACATATTAAAAATCTTGGAGAGATCAAGGATACATGGCATTAATTAATTGGTGATTGATAGGGAGCCATCCCTGGGCTGGCGGTCCTGGGTTCTGTAAGAAAGCAGGCTGAGCAAGCCACAATGAGCAAGCCAGTAAGCGGCATCCTCCATGGCCTCTGCACCAGCTCCTGCCTCCAGATTCCTGCCCTGCTTGAGTTCCTGTCCTGACTTCCTTCAGTGATGGACTATGATATAGAAACTAAGCCAAATGTCCTCCCCCAGTTGCTCTTTAGTCATGGTGTTTCATCCTAGCAATAGTAACCCTAACTAAGATAAGTTGGTACCACCGTAGTGGGGTGTTGCTGTGACAGACCTGACCATGCGTTTGGGAGGATTGTGGAAGGACTTTGGGACTTGGGGGATAGAAAAGCCATTGAGCGCGGAGAGCTCAGTGGGCTGTTCTGTAGGCGCTTGGAGGATAAGGATGCTGAGAGCGGTACAGACAATGGAGGCCTGGCCTATGAAGCTTCAGAAGCCAAGACTCTACCAGGCCTTTTGTGTGAAGATTCTGTGGTTCTGGTCAGCAGGAGCTGAAGGGCGTCAGCTGTGATTAAGAAGAGACCAGGATCGCGGAGGTGAGATGCTCTGGGAAGTGTTTCCTCAGGGTCAGCCCATGCAAGCTGTGGTCCACAAATGGCCAAGTCGTACCTCCTGTTGGCAGCTGAACTTGGTAGCCACCCAGGTGGTACTGGTTTGATGGCATGAAGGGGTCATGGAGAGCAGCTGATGCTTGGCACTGTGTGGCAGGGCTGAAGTCCCGGAAGAGAGCCTATCGGTGAAAGTCAGCCTGGTCAAGGGACCCCAGCATTTTGGAGATGCCAGCGCCACGAGAAGACCTCCAGGAACAGCAGCGGCTGTGGAGTGGAGCCACCAGAGCCTAGAAGACAAGCTGTGTGTGCGTGCTGCAGAGGGCGGAGCCAGAGAAGTGACCCTTTGGAGGAGCCCAGAAAACAGTGAGTGAACCCCAGCTATTGGACATTGAGTTAATTATACTTTTGGAGTTTGTTTTGCCCTTTTAAGATTGTGTCTGTGCCTTCTTCCCTCTTGAAGTAAGGAAGTGTTTATTTTTTATTTGTACAGGAGTCCACAGTTGAGGGACTTTGAGTTTTTAGAAGACTGGATTTATAACGTTTTTTTAAAGTTATTAAAAATTGAGATTTGTAAAAAAAAAAAAAAATTGCAGTGTTTATAGTGATATATGGTCTTGGGGAAGAAAGAAGAAGAGTCATGATTTAACAGTGTTGTGTTTGTGTGTCAAGTTGTCAAGCGGTTTTGTGTCAACTTGACACGGGCTGGAGCTATCTGAAAGGAGGGAGCCTCCATAAGATCCGGCTGTAGGACATTTTCTTAATTAGTGACAAGATAGGGGAGGGCCCAGCCCATTGTGGGTGGAGCCATCCCTGGGCTGGTGGTCCTGGGTTCTGTAAGAAAGCCGCTGAGCAAGCCATGGGGAGCAAGCCAGGAAGCAGCACCCCTCCATGGCCTCCGCATCAGTTCCTGCTTCCAGGTTCCTGCCCTGCCTGAGTTCCTGTGCTGACTTCCTTTGAAGATGAACAGCAATGTGGAAGTGTAAGGCAAATAACCCTTTCCTCTCCAAGTTGCTTTGGTCATGGTGTTTTATCACAGCAATGACAACCCTAACAACACAAATGGCCACAGAGAGCCTGGAATCCAGGTAAAGGGTTGAAGACTGTGTCCTTCCTGCAGGCTGAGTACATCTAGGCTTCCTGGCATCCTGCATTGTCCTTGGCTTGGTCCAGGGTTCCTAATTTGACTGTGGCCCCAGGAACCCAACAGGCACATGACTTTGGGAAATCATCATAAGAGAGACAAGCTAGGGAGACAGTGCAATAGGGGACATTTTTCTCTGCTTCTTTCAGTAAGTACCCCAGGGAACAGGGATAGGATGCTGGCTGCCTCAGAGAGAAACCTGCTGTGTACAGAGGTGCAGTTTCAGCAAACCTGGGTCTGAAGGTTGCATAGCTCTCGCTTCCCACCGGGAGAGGGGAGGCTTCATCAGTGAAGGTGCTGCCCCCATCCCTAGCCAGAACCCAGGGCAGGAGGTACCAGATCCCAGCTCTGCCCTGTGGTAGAGCCAGAGACTGATGGGAGGTCCTCTTCTGGCTTTCCCCTGGATCACCTTGGGCCCTGGATAGTAACCATGTTATAAGAGAAAGACGGGGGCAAAAAACGAGGGAAGGAGAGAGAGAGAGAGAGAGAGAGAGAGAGAGAGAGAGAGAGAGAGAGAGAGAGAGAGAGAGAGAACGAGAGAGAGTGAGAGACAAAAAGAGAAACAGGGAGACAATGAGAGAAATGGAGAGACAGACAGACAGACAGACACACACACACACACACACACACACACACACACAGACACACACACACACACACCAGAGAGATAGAGAGAGAGACAGACAGAGACAGAGAGAGGGAAAGAGTGGTTCCGTTGTCCTCCACCAGCCCCCCACCCAGGGCTTGCCTGACTACCCTGGGCTGCATGCCTCCCTTTCTCTCTAGTTCTGAGGAAATCCCCTGCAGATGTGCCCTCCTTATTGGGTTTGTTTGGAGCTGGCTGACATATTCCAGAGAAGGGATGACTCCCAGCAGGCAGGGAGGGTCAGCTTCCTGTGGGGGAGGGGTGAGCCTTATCCTAGGCTGAAGAAGGCAGGGCCTCAGCTCCGGGCATCACTTTGTGACCTTGGGCTGGCCCGAGCATATTCGAAGTGTCTAAGCGGTTACTCCTCTGGACTCCAGAGTCCAGAGTCAACTTGGGCCCCCCCCCCCTTGAGTGTCTCCAGGCATGTCCTGACAAACAGGGGTAACTCCTAGCTCTTTCTGGGCGCCTGTGATATTCTCTGAGAGCCAGGCTGGAGACGCGAACCATGCTTGTGTCTGTATGAGGCATGCTTCCATCTCCTTTTGCGGGACACCCCAGGTAGTGTGAAACACCCTAGGCCCACAGGCTAGTACCATGACTTCTAGCTGAGGGTCCCAGGTGCCAGGTCCCAGGTGCCAGGTCCTAGGTGCCAGGTCCCAGGTATCAGGTACCAAGGGGCAAGTGCCAGGTTCCAGGTCCCAGGTGCCAGGTGCTACGTGCCTCGTTCCAGGCCCTAGGTGCCAGGTGCCAGGTGTTAGGTGCCAGGTTCCAGGTCCCAGGTGCCAGGTATGGCACTTCATAGTAAGAAGGCTCTTCCTACAGCAGGCATCCCAATGGCCTCGTCTCAGGTTTTCCTACTTCATAGACAGTTCGTGGCCAGGCAGAAGCCATTAAGAAGTCCTGAGGAGATAGTGTCCTGACAGCAGAGGTAGCTCAGGGGGGTGGGGTTTCTGTCAATCGCACAGGCATCAAGCTTCCTCCAAAAGGAGCAGAGTGGGACCAACAAGTCAGGTTTGAGGAGGATGGCTGTGAGACACACAGCACCCACCTTCTACTTCTTGGGGCAATGCAGCTTTAGTTGGAGGGTTCCCAGACCCTGGCCCCATACCCTGCACTGGCCTCCTTCCCAGGCCTAGGCCACATGGGAGGCTCAGACAAACCGACTCACTTAGAGGGATAAGGCCCCCTGGGTCGGGTCTGGGGAAATGGATTTTGTTCCTGTGGAGTGACCTGCTTCTGCCATCAGAAGCGAGAACTACAGTCACAGCCCCCAACACTTCATCTTGAGGGTCATGAGGTTGGTCGGTAATAGTGTGGAGATGCTCTGAGCACCAAAGCTGGAACAAACAGACATGGGGTCCCTTTGAGGGCCATTTCTCTTCATAAATCACAGCCTTTCTCAGCTCTCCCCTCAGTCCTGACCACAGAGAGAGCTGGACTGCCCAAGCTGAGCCTTCCCCCATATGTCTGGGATGGTGGCCAGGCAAACGCGTGACTTCCTGACTTCCTTCCCTTGGGTGCTCCCCTCACCCTGAGGAGCAATAAAGAATGTTCCAGAAGCGTCTCACTGAGACCCAGACCACCTTGCCCTGGGTCAGAGATGTGGCAACAATTCAGGCAGAGCTGCTGAGGGCACACTGAAGCAGCTGTGTATTGGGTCAGGGCCACATGTCTCTCCGCCCCCAGCTGGAGCTGCCTGGGGACAAAACTGATCCTCAGCCACCTCCTTAGGGAGCCTTGGAGCTTGATGAGGGAGCTGTGGACCAGGAGTTAGGTCTCCTCTGTTCTTTGTTGTGGGTGCAGCAAATCAGCTTCCCTCATAGAGCTGCCTTCTCTGTTTGCACACTCAGCCAGCGAGCTGGGTATCACTCTCATGGTCGCTGCCTTTCCTAGCCTACCACATAGTAGGTCTCTAAAACCTACTGTGCCTGAAGCCACAGGTATTGGTCACCAGAGGGAAACACAGGAGAGAGACAGAGCTGGCCACGGACACAGCTGCAGATTCTGAGCATTAGCACCAAGAGGAACAGTGGCTGTAGGAACATGTAAACCCACGGAGTGGTGGACAGTGGCTGAGGGCATTGGGAGGCAGGACCTAGACCTGTGCCTGAGGACACTGGGAGGCAGGACCCAGACCTGTGGTTGAGGACAATGGGAGGCAGGACCCAGACCTGCCTGAGGACACTGGGAGGCAGGACCCAGACCTGTGCCTGAGGACACTGAGAGGCAGGACCCAGAATCCTCTGTTCACATTGCCTGGCTTTCATTAAAATCGAGAGGCATATGTAAACTATTTTCACTGGTTGTCACGGTGCATTTAAAGATTAAATATTTAAGCTCTTTCTAAAAACGACTTGAGTGGATCCTGTAACCAGGTAACCATCAGTTAAGTAAAGCGGGGTCTTTGGCTTCTCAGAGCCACCACACTACAGTCTCTGCCTTGTCTTTGGGCTCTTGAGGCATCTTTAGCTAGAGCTGGCTTTACTGTGGTCACATCTACAGGGAGGGGAGAGATTTAGGGGGTGGGAAATGCTTGGGACTCGGTTTTCATCTGTTTTAATTTTTCTCTCATAGTTGTCTCTCATTTCATATGCTCTCCCACATCCTGGGAAGTTTTCTTGAGTGATCTTAAATGGCGCAGCTTTCTAGAAAGTAGAAATTTGCATTTAAAGATGGAGAAACATGCACACAGAATCTGGAATCCTGTCTGAGGTCTGGACCTGCCTCTTCCGCTGGCACGTGGGGGAGTTTCCTTCTAGTTTCCGAAGCATTTTCTTTGAGCAACAGAACACCTATGAATACAACGGAGACTTAGTGTTTCCTTCACCAGTTCCCCAAAGTGGGGGCTCCCAAAGCGAAATAAGGATCATGTGAATGCTAAAATATATACCAACTCGCCAGACCGCAGGGATAGATTGAAAGAAAATCTACGTGAAAGTTTTAATAGAACCAAAACCAAACAAAAACAAAAACAAAAACAAAAACCCAAATCAGCATTTAGTAAAATCCAAAATTATCTCAAAACCTAAGATAGCACAAGTAGAAATAGGGCACGTTCTTGCTCTGATAAAGGAAATTCACCAAAAGTTCATAGCTAGCAGAGACTTATTAGAGGTGGTGGGGTTAGAGCCTTCCAGGGCAGCTGGGAGCTGGATTGAGGAGCTGGAAGTTGCTGCGCGCGCGTAGCCCCACTTTGCAGAGAGTACCATGTCTCCCCTCGGAAGGATGAACCCCAGCTCTGGTGACCTAGGAGACGGATGGAGTGGGGACAGGGGAGTGGATGGACCTCACCTCTCTCCTGATAGTTTCCTATAGTCTTAAACACTATCTTAGTGTAGCGTTTACAGGCAAACTTTCGGTCCTGTCTGTGTTTACCTGTCCTGTCGGTCTCTCTTGGCTCGTTGGTCTGCCTTGTGTGAACAGGTGCGAATGGATCCTTCAAACTGTGAGCTTCATCCACTTATAGTCATTTCTTACATATTTTTAAACATTTTTTGAAAAGCCATTTTCTGTTTGGGGGATTTCTGTTTTCTGGGGCTTATTTACGCCCCCTGAATGTTTCTTTCTTTTGTTCTCAGCTGCTGATGGATAATGCGAAAAATCTATTTTTCCTTTGTCTCTGATTTAGGTCCCTTCCCCCTGACCACCATTGTCCCCGATGCTTTCTGGCATCAGCGGACTTAGCATTTGGATTCTTCAGAATACAGACCATCAATTTCTTGTCACCATCTATTTCAGCTTGCCCTTCCAAGAGACGAAGCCTCCCACACGTCTGTAATACAGGCCAACAGCTCCCCACATGTTTGTATTACGTGCCCTGTAGTTTGACCATGTGTCTTAGAACTCATCTCTTGAGACTCCTCTTCGTAATTGTGTCAGCGTGGCCTTTGGGGTATGGGCTTTGCTTTGGTTTAGAACTCACTAGCTACGGAGCAGCCTGACCAAGCGCCACCCGGTGCCATGCTCGCAGACCCCAGGGATGGCGTCTCTCAGAAGGTTTGGGGTCTGGGCCAGCTCTCTAAACAGAAGTGGCTTACATTCCTTACCCAAGACCTCCCCAACCAGTACAGTTGCAGTGTCCTATTCAAGGCGCCTGTCCCTAATCAAGTCCAGGTGTGGACAGTCCTTAGCTAAGTGTCTGGCTCTCCTCTTGTTCTGAGTCTTGCGAGAAAAGAGCAAGGCTACCTTCCACCTACTTGCAGCACACAGTGACATGACAGGAACAGGAGACTCACAGTAGGCACCCTTAGGAGACATGGGTACCCCAGATCCTTGGTTGGGCTCCCCCCATTATCCTGGCCTTTCTGTTCTGTCCCTGAGCTCAATGGACCTGCTGGGCCATACTTTTTTTCATAGGAAATGGGCAGAATCTGAGCCAAGTTTGGGGGGGGGGCGGTGTGTTTCCTTTCTGTAGAGGTTGAGGGGTCCAAGACCTGTAACTTTGTAATCCTTTCACTCCGTCTGCATATGCACATCTGAGGAAGGCCACACCCAACAGCTCCACCCTTCTGTAGGGCCCCTGTAACCCACTGTGAGGTTTGACCTTTAGAATGCTATTTTTATGGCATTTCTGCAAGGCAGACCTGTGATGTCATTACAGAACTGTGAATTGTGTGGCCTTGGGCCAGGGCTTTGGATATTTTTGGGACAGTCTTAGTCTGTTTTTTGCTGCTATGACAAAATACCATGAACTGGACAGTGTACAAAGCACAGTTACACCTCCCAGGTTTGGAGGCTGCAAGACTGAGATCAAGGCATGCCGTCTGGTAAAAGTCAGCTAGCTGCATCCTCACACGGTGCAGATGGACAGGACAGGGGCAAATGCTGTGTCCTCACACGGTGTAGATGGACAGGACAGGGGCAAATGCTGTGTCCTCACACGGTGCAGATGGACAGGACAGGGACAAATGCTGCATCCTCACATTGTACAGATGGACAGGACAGGGGCAAATGCTGCGTCCTCACATTGTGGAAAGCATGTGGAAGGGAACCGACATTTTGTCTGTGAGGACAAGGCAATAGCTTGGAGGAGAGTGCGCTCCTTCTCCTGCCTTCACAACGGTGCAAACTCCATCTCTTCTCCAGCCCACCTGCAAAACTGCTGTCAGTATTGTTGCTCCCCATCTCTGCTGTGATGTGGACATTGGGGTACAGAAGCCCCCCCCCCCCAATAACTAGGGAGACTACAGCCTCTCTCTTGGTTCCATCTTTTCTCTGAGTCCACACTGGCCACTCGGTGGCTGGGATTTTCATCACGCTCTGCACTGAGGTGAGAGCAGGGACCTAGCCAGGAGAGGGGACTGGCCCCCTTATTGCCAGCAGCCTCTGGCCCGCAGCACATCCCTGCCTGGCACGGTACCTAAGTCTGCTGACTCCCGTTTTTGTGTCGCTGTTCCTGGCTGCCTCCTGTCATTTTCCAAGGGAGGAGGAAGTTTATTGCAGCCCCCGCCTTGCTTTGGGATTTTATTCCAGAATCTCCAGTCAGTGTTCTCTGGAAATGTCTGGCTGGCACCACGGTAGGGAAATTGGCTGTTGAGGAGCCCAGGGAGCCTCCTTCAGTACCAAGCTGAGCAGAGTGAATAGCTGACAGCAATAACCGTAAAGGCTTTTTGCCTCACGGTTGCTAAAAACAGCAATAGTGTGTGTACTGAAAAGACATTCCAAAGTCAGCCTCTTCGTGATGAAGGCTCAAGAAGACATCTGATTCGTGTACCGGCTGCTTTCATGTCAGCTTGACACAAGCTGGAGTCATCAGAGAGGAAGGAGCCTCTGTTGAGGAAATGCCTCCATGAGACTCAGCTGTAGGGCATTTTCTCAATTAGTGATCAATAGGGGAGGGCCCAGCCCATTGTGGGTGGGGCCATCCCTGGGCTGTGGTCCTGGGTTCTATAAGGAAACAGGTGAGCAAGGCAGGGGGAGCAAGCCCTGGGAAGCAGGCCGGTAAGCAGCACCCCTCCGTGGCCTGTGCATCAGCTTCTGCCTCCAGAATCTTGCCCTGTTTAAATTCCTGTCCAGAGCCTTCAACAATGAACAGCAGTATGGAAGTATAAACCAAATAAACCCTTTCCTCCCTGATTTGCATTTTGGTCATGGTGTTTCATCGCAGCAACAGGAGCCCCAATTAGGACAGTTCACTTCAACATATCAGCGATGCGGAGCTCTGCTGTCCACTGTCTCAGGTGCTGGCTGGCCACGTTGGTCTGTGGTTGTGTGGTGCTGGTGACCAGCTCGATTAAAGCCAGCGGAAATGAGGAAGCATATGGCTGGGAGCAAAGGAAGGGAATAAATCTCTCCTTTGAGCCTGGAACCCATCCAACCTCTCTTCCAGCAGATTCCCCAGAACTGAGAGCCATTTGTAAGCAATGCCAGATGCTGGGTTGCAACTTGAAAAAAATGTTCTCTAAGATAAAATTCCAGAACTGGCCACATTTGGCCTGGAGGCCTTGCCAACACTGCACATTCAGGGCTGGACTTGAAGGTTCATCGATGAGGGAAAATGCAATGGTGTTTTTCCAACATAGGGCCCAGAGCCAAATAGAAGCCCGGGGGCACGGGGGCTACACAGTGGCATGGAGTTGTGAGTGGCTCGTGCGTGGCCAGTCCCGTCGTCACCAACACTGGGTGTTTCCAGCCCTTTGAGTTTTAGTCTTGGGCTTGAGTTTGAGTTGCCCTGGCCCTGATGTGGCCAAGCTGGTCATTGTGGTTGACCACCAGGATTTGTGGATCTTCTGAGAAGTGATTCTTTAAGTTGTTGCCTTGTTTCATTGGGTTGTCTTTTAACCACTGTTGAATTACAGGGCTTCGTATGCACTGTGATTATGTTATTTTCCATATATATGTACACATACATATGTACACACACAGAGACACACAGGCAGGCAGGCATGAACGTGCGCGCGCACACACACACACACACACACACACACACACACACACACACACATACACACACACACTCCACATACATATTTATTTCAGGACCCACATGATAAAAGGAACTAGTTAATTCCTGAGAATTGCCCTCTGACTTCCACACATGCTGAGCTATACACAAATATGCACACCACACATAAACAAGGAAACAAACAAATGTAAAAACAAATATCTTCCCTATCAAGAGCCATTATTCTGATTTTTAGTATCATAGACTTGGTTTTCCTGTTCTTTGGCTTAGTATAACCAGGCAAGTATAACATACACTATTGGGACTGGCTTCTTTTGTTCGAACAGAGAAAGCCCAACCTGTGAATTATGCTACAGTTTACTGATTCATTCTCCAGGTGGTGGTCAGTTGAGTTGCTTCCTGCCTTTGGCTTGTTAAAATGAAGCTACTAACAGGGCATGGGGGCGCACACCTTTAATCCCAGTACTCGGGAGGCAGAGGCAGGTGGATCTCTGTGACTTCAAGGCCAGCCTGGTCTACACAGAGAGTTCTGGCCCAGCAGGGATACACAGTGAGAACCTGTCAACAAAAAGAAGGAGGAGGAGGAGGAAGGAAAGAGGAAGAAAGGAAGGAAGGAGAAGAAAAGAGGAGGAGGAAGAAGATTCAAGAAAGAAGAAAGAAGATGGAAGAGACTGTGAAGGATAGGAGGAAGAAGAAAGGAGGAAGAGGAAGAGGAGGAGGAGGAGAAGAAGAAGAAGAATTAACATCAGCTACCATGAATACTGTATACAAGATTTTGTTGTTGTTTGTTTTTGTTTTTTGAAGGTTTTTTTTTTTTTATCATTTCGTTATTTTTCACATAGGATTGGACAGTCATGTAGTGATGTTGTACAGGATTGTATTCTGAGCCTCACTGATATCATTTTCAGGATTTTAAATCATAGCTGGGCTTGTTGAGTATTGACATTCTCTCATGGGCATGAACAGGAAATTTGTGTCACCCTCCCTTGACTATCCGTCCAGCCATCTCTCCATGGTAGGGTGAAATTCTACCCTAATTCATGTGGCTACAGTACATAGGTGGGGAAGTGCTAATGGAAGAGCTGCCTCCGCAGCCAGGGAGGGACCATCCATGCTGACCTGCCAGGGTAGCTGCTTTCAGGCCCTCCATGGCCTTCCCCATAACCCCTCATTCGCCGCTCTGCTAGTAAACCTAATAAAATCACTGGTTCCCCAGAGGAAAACCAAGTCTATGATACTAAAAATCTGAATAGCGGCTCTCAGTAGGGGACATGTTTGTGTTTACATTTGTTTCCTTGTTTATCTGTGTGTACACATTCAGGGGTACCACCATTTCCAGGTTGGTGGACAGGATCAGTTTTGAAAATACTGTCAATTTTAGACCCCTGAGCCCTCCTGAGAGCCCATGTGCAGGGCTTTCTGGTGGCTTCTGGGACCATTTGCTCTGCAGAGCAAAGCTCAAGGGGACTGTCTATCAGAGTTGGCACAGCTTTCCCATCGCAGCCACTCTGAGATGCCATAGAGACACAGGGTTTCTCTTCTGCAGAGCTCAGGGGCCCATCCTGTGCCTCCTGTTCACATCCCTGCCTCTTCCCTGTGGAGTGCAGGGCCCCACTCTACACTGCCTGTTCACACTCTCTCACTTCTGGAAATCCTCTTTTGGACCCACTGGTCCTTTGCCACCAACATGGATAAGATGTATTCCCCAGTAAGTCCTTCTTAGTTGTGTTTTAGACAAGGCATTCTAACCTGGGGGTCATGACCCCTTTGGAGTTGACCAACCCTCTTACAGGGGTCACATATCAGATATCCTGGATGTCAGCTATCTACATTTATGATCCATAACAGTAGCAATGTTACAGTTATGATGTAGCAATGAAAAATAATTTTATGGTTGGAGGTTGGCACAACATGAGGAACAGAATTAAAGGGTCTCGGCATTAGGAACATTGAGAGCCACTGCCCAAAAGACATTTTCCTGTCTGTCGGCTCAACAGCAAAAAGCAACCCAGGAGGCCGCTCACCTCTGAGGTCCTCATGGGGTCTCCGGGTCTTTCTCTGTTCTCTGCTGCTGAGATGGGAGCTGGAAGCTTCTTACACTTAAGTGTCCTTTTCTCTGGTCTCACCAGGAAGCTGCCCTTCATCTAGACCTTGTGGAATCTTCCCTTGTAGAGTCCCTGATGCTGGAGAAAATGAATGCCTCCATCCAGACATGGGACTTGAGAGGCTAGAGATGAAGGAGAAGCCTAGAGGCACCCTGAAATCGCCCCACACCCCCATCCCCCCCTTCCCCAGCCATGGGGATGGTACAGCAGATGTGAGACCTAGTCCCCTGGGATTTGCCTTGACATATGCATGTGGCATCTTCCCTACCATTGGCATGCAAGGACAGGGTTGGGGAGGGGGCGATCCTAGGAAGGGTGATTCTTCCAGACAAATAAAACAGAGGGTGTTGTATTTCAGACCCTCAGCCTGAGGCATGTAGGGTATGAGCCTTGCCTTCATGTCGTATGAGCTGTGAACCTGCTAACATGAGCCTTTTCCATCTGATGTGAGTTCTGGGAACAGTGGCTTTGTGTGGTGTCCCCAAGCAGTAATGTCATCAGGACCTTGGGCGACACAGCTGGAAAGAGGGACTAAGCTATAGTGACAGCGGTGTCGGCCTCAGGCCACATTCATCCTGGCCTCTCTTTTCTTTGGTTCACTGTTGAAGGCCCCCTACCATAGGGTGGATGCCAGTGACTTACTGTCTAGGAAGCCAGTGTCTGACATCGTTTCTGCTGCTTGTATTTCCAGCGAGTCTTCCAACAGCCATCCAGGAGGCTTGCCATCTTGTTGAAGATGTTCTTTCTGGCAGTTGGAGTAGCTCTCAGAGGCGCCTAGACACAAAGCCTTATCTGGTGGTTTCTGAGTCTCACAAATGTATGAGAAATACAGCTACCCAGAACAGAGGCCCTGGAGTTGTCTCTAAGACCATGGCTGTCATAGAGACGGCTGGTACTGAGATCACCAAGGGTCGAGGACTGAAATGAGCCTGCCACCAGAAGCCTTGTGAGTTCCTCCCACCCAAGTACTGCCCTCAGGCGAAGACACACAGATCCTCTCTTCCATATCCTAACTGAACTGACTGAGCCCTTCGTATGTGCTTGATGTGGACAGCCGGTCTCTGCAGCAGCAGGGAGCAGTGCGACATATATCTAGAGGGTCCTGTTGAATTGTCCCCTGAGGCATCTCACCCCAACTATCTTATCCTTGGCACTCACTTTCAGTGCCATCGTGGCCTCTGTCACATTTGGGGGGGAGTGTCTTGGAGAAGAGGTCAAAGGCAAGCCTGTGGGCAGACCTCAGTATCCCCAACTGGCAAAGAAAAGATCTGTGGAGCAGGAGGCAGAGCCCATGGGAAAGCACAGAGCCATCATGTTATTGTGATGGGCAACCTGCCCAAGGGCAGGAGGGCAGGCAAGACGGGGGCACTTGAGGAGCTTGAGGTGAGGGTCACTCTCTGCTCGCTTTACCTCATAGCTATGGGTAGAAGGACTCTGGGTTGGTTTTCTTCCCGTAGTATTTCCCGAGGGATACCCTCACGCTGTGCAAATGCCTGCCAGGCATCTTCACGGTCACTTTCATCCCCTCCACGTTGGGTGCCTACTTGCCTCAGACCTGCATTGAAGAAGTGGTCTCGGGCAGGTACTGCCTTCCATAGTACCTACCCTGCTGTACATGCTGGCCAGGCTGAGCCTAGAAGCCAACTTGTCCTTCAATGATTCAGGCATGGAGGGCTGTGACATGGCCCTGGGATATCTCTTAATTTCCAGTGCTAACACCAATCCTTTAGTCTGTGAAGGGAACAGAATGCCTCGGGACTCCTCAAAAGTGTTTGTAGAACTACCCAGTGTAGGGAACCAGGTGTCTCCCCAGACTCACCCTACTGCCAACCCTAGACTCCTCCCTCCTCCTGTGGCCTCCTTCCCCTGAAGCATTGTGGCCTTATGAGTAACAGAGAAGGGAGCAGATACATCTCTGATTGTAGTCTATCTCAGTGCCTATCAGGAGCAATTCGTCGCATTTTCTCTCCATTCTGTGGCTGGAAAATATCCCCTGGGTCTTGGTTCGTCCCTGTCCTACAGAGAGAGTGTAACAGCAGGACTGGATAACATGTCGGGGGAGTTGAGGAACATGGGCACCTCTTCACCAAGGCTGGCCAACCCCACCCCCTGCTCCTTCACAGCCTTGCTCGTTCTTTCTACATGTAGCCCCATTCTGGTTCAAGGCTGTACAACCATTGGTTGACTTGGATGCACTTGCAAGTTTTTTGGGTTAAGCCTGTGAAAATTCACCAAAGTCTCGAAAACACACACATCATTTTTGGCTTGGAGCTGGGGCCTGTGGGAGGGGGTTTGATGGATTTATGAATCGATGTTTCTAAAATGACGTTCATTCCTGCTCCAAAAATCCTGACTATGGATTAGATAACCTTGGCTTCTAAGTACAGAGTCTTCTTCAAAGCCTCAGCCAGAAAGATTTGAGGAACCCATCTTAGCCAGGCTCCAAGCTCCCACAGGCTGGTGGATTTCAAACCCTCCTCCAGCTGTGACAGGAGGCTCCCCTCTTGGGAAAGAACATTGGAGTTGACGTGTTTTATGGGTCTGAGAGATTCAGCTTTGGGGTGCCCTTAGTTTGTGTTCTATGAGAAGAGGAAGTTGCAAGTTAAGTGTGTGCATGACTGGTTGATTTTAGAGACCTTCAAATCCATGTCTGGGCTCTCTGGGAGAACAACTTGAATTTAGTTAAGGTGGCCTACGCTGTTGTCCTTGGGCTGCGATGCTGGTCCTGCCTTGTCCCCTCCAATGACCCCACGGTCCTGCCTGCGATTCCACAGAACTAGCCCTTGGTGGAAGTCACATAGAGATGCCCAATGCAGGAAGGAGGTAGCATTCCCCCGGGTGTGGGAGGAGGAGCTAATAGCCCCCTGCCCTGGCTGAGAGGGAAGCTGGATTGTCTCATTGTCTAGGGGGCAGATCCCAATTTCCAAGGAAACTGCTGGCTGTAGACAGACATCTGCCTTATGTAAGAGGTTCAGCTCAAACTTGGCTCGCAGAACCAGCTTCTTCAGGGCATGGCTTTTGGAGAGCATTTTTCCCCCTCAAAGAATGCTTTTTCAGGATAAAGAAGGAAAGATACCTAAAAAGGGGTTGGGGTACGGGGTCCAACCCCTACAACTTGAGCTCTGAGCAATCACCCACTTTCTCATCTTCAAGGGCCACGTTGTCAAGAGTTATTTCCAGTCTTCTACTTCGTCCTAAAATTATCGACTTTGTTTTCATTCATGAATCTTTGACACTACAGAGAAGAGTGACTAGTCCCCCAGGCCACCTGTTGTTCATTTTGTCACACCTTTGTGATGTTGTGGCACTGTGTGACAGTGAATCAGACACGTCCCAGCACTTCACAGTCAGTGCCTGGTGTTCATCTCCACACCAACCAGGGTCACTCTGGACCAATGTCACACCCCAAATACCCAACCCACCTTAAACTAGCCCCAGAACCTTCTCTAGAATCCAGGCCGTGTGTCAGCTTCCCTGCTCTTCACATCTGTTTTTTATAGTAATATTTTTCTTCTGAGTTTTATGAAAGCTTAAGCTTCATCCAAACTTTTTTTTTTTTTTTTTATCTCCACTGACCTTGGGTGGAGGCGCCAAGACCCTGAGATTTGGGACATGTGTGTTTATGTGAACCACAGAGTTAGATTTATTCGCTTCAACTTTCTCTTGTACCAGGACATTTCTTCTTATAAATTTCACTTAAATGTCCGAATACATAAAACTTGACCTGACCAAAAAGATAAAGGTTAAGGGTTCCCTGCCCACTCCTTGTCTCAGATGGAACTTGTTAGTTTCTGGGACATTAAAAAAAACACATACACACAATAGTTTTCTTAATCCTTTGAAGATGTCTGTGTGTATACAACATACCTTGAACATACCACCCCCAGGGCTTCCACCTGACTCCCTCTTGACCTGCCCCCATCTCCTCCTGACCTGGCCCTTCTTTAGAAAACAGCAACATCAGCAACAATAGCAACAAAAACTAAGCCCAGATTGTGCTGCCCGTGTGCCATACATTGCTCATGGGTGTGGAGCTACCCATAAGAGCATAGTTGACCTACTTGGGCCATATCCTTAAAGAAGAGTGACTCTCGGGTCCTCAAAAGGACCACCAGCTGTCAATAGCTCCTTCCTTCATGAGCCCTTCCTTTGAGGTCCTTTTTGTGAAACTGTGGTGACAGCTATTTTTATGTTAACTTAATACAAGGTACAGTCGTTTTGAAAGGTGGACCTCAATTGAGCAAATACCTCCACCAGATAGTCCTGTGGGCAAGCCTATGGTACATTTTCTCGATTGAGAATTTATTTGGGAAGGCTAAGATTACTGATGGCAGTGCCACCCCTGGGCTGGTAGTCCTGGGTGCTATAAGACCCAGGACTGAGCAAGCCACGAGGAGCCAGTCAGTAAGCAGCACCCCTCCATGGCCTCTGCTTTCGTTTCTACCTGTAGGTCCCTGCCCTGCTTGAGTTCCTGTTCTGGTTTCCTTCAGGGATGGCCTGTGATGTGGAAATGTAAACTGAAATCAATCCTTTGCTTCCCAGGATGCTCATGGTCATGGTGTTTCAACACCGGCAATAGAAACCCTAACTAAGACAAATATTGGTACCAGGAGTCGGGTATTTCTGTGAGAGACTTGACCGTGTTGTTGTTTGTTTTCTTTTTTTTTTTTTAAGGACTGTGGAACTTTGGACTAGAAAAGCCAGTGGGCGTTGAGAACTTAGTGAGCTGTTGTGGGAACTTGGAGAGTAAGGCTGGGAACGGTGCAGATGATGGAGGCCTGGCTTATGAATATGCAGAGGGAAGCAGAGATTTTTATCAGAGCCATTCAGCTGGTATTTTGCTTGAAAAATTTCTGGAAGTAAAAACCTTTGCTTTACCAGGACAATGGACGCTCGTTAGCTGGAGCTGGAAAAGTAGCACCGATAAGGACGACACCAGCATCACTTGGGACAGTAAATGTGGGGGTGCTTCCTCAGAGTCGGCACTGACACTGGCAACGGAAGTCGGGAGTCTAAGAGTCACCAGGATGGTCCTGGTTTTGAAGGCATGGATAGTAGCTGAGGACTGGCCCTGTGTGGCAGGGCAAGAGCCCCTGAGGAGAGGCCAGAAGAGGCCACTGGTGAAGGTGCAGCCTAAAATTATATTAGAAGGCCCATGGTTGAAGGGGTCACGGAGAGAAACTGTGAGCGAAGCCCAGCTGTAGCAAGAGACCTGCGGGTTTTAGAGAGGCCAACAGCTAACTGCCGAGGACAGCAACAGCCAAGGTGTGGAACCGGCCTGAGTCTATGGAACAGGCTGCATGGGCTGTGAACAGGAGAGGGAGGAAAATGCAACTGTCCCAACCCACTGGAGCCCAGAAGATTGTGTGTGAATCCCAGACATTGGCCACTGAGTTATTTGACACTGTTGGAGCTTGCCTTGGCTTTGTTAAATTTTGACTATGCCTTGGCTTTTTCCTGTTAGAGTAAGACAGTATGTAATTTTTATTTTTCAAACAGGAGCCTCCAGTTGAGATATTTTGGAGTTTAGAGAGACTTTGAATATTTTAAAGCACTTTGGATATTGTAAAGAGATTAAACCTCTTAAAGTGTTTGAATTTGTGAAAACTGTGAAAGTTTTTAAAACTTGTTTTATATACAATATATGCTTTATTTTGTGATTTTGATATGAATATTGGATCTTGGGAATAAGAAAGAAAAGTTGTAGTTAGATAGTAATATGTTGTGTGTCTAATTGACAAGGGGCCAATTGTGCTGGCTAGCTTTAGGTTAACTTGACACAAGCTAGAGTCATTTTTGAAGAGGGAACCTCAACTTGAGAAAATGTCCACACTGGATTTGCCTGTGGGTAAGCCTGTGGTGAATTTCCTTAGTTGATTGTTGGTGTGGGAGAGCCATACTCTCTGTGGACTGTGCCACCCCTGGCCTGCTGGTCCTGGGATGCTGAGAAGTCAGGCTGAGCAAGCTGTGAGGAGCTAGCCGGTAAGCAGCACTCACCCACAGCTTCTGCATCAGCATCTGCATCCAGGGTTCTGCCCCTCTGCATCAGCCCCTGCATCCAGGGTTCTGCCCCTCTGCTTGCCTTCTGGCTATGATGGACTGTGATGTGGAAGTGTAAACAAAATCAGTCCTTTTCTCATCAAGTTGCTTGTGTTCAGGGTGTCTTATCACCAGCAATTGAGAGCCTAAGACAGACACCATTGTACTGAAAATTAACTCAGTGGTATTTTGAAGTTTTTTTTTTTTTTAAGATTTATTTATTTATTATATATACAGGCCAGAAGAGGGCACAAGGTCTCATTGTAGATGGCTGTGAGCCACCATGTCGCTGCTGGGAATTGAACTCAGCACCTTTGGAAGAGCAGACATGCTCTTAACTTCTGAGCCATCTCCCCAGCCTGAGATTTTTGTTTTATAATGGTTTGTTTGGACAATTTTTTAAACCTTACTTGTCATTTTTAATTTTGTGTTTTTATGGATTTTGTATGTGTGTTTCTGCATGTGTATACATTTCTTGTGATTTTTCTTTTCTTTCTGTCTTGTTTTTGCTTTCCTCTGTTTCCTTTGTTTTATTCTAGTTTGTTTGTTTTGTTGTCTTGTTTGTTTTATAAAAAGAGAGAAAGAAGACATGAAATTGGACAGGTGAGAAGTGAGGAAGATCTAGAGGGAGCTAAGAGAAGAGAAACTGTGATCAGAATATATTTTATGAAAAAAAAACATTTTCAATTTTAAAAAAAGAAAGAAACATCCAGGGTCAGAAGAAAATTACCATATAATCCAAACTGTTTTGCCAAGACAAAAAAGTTTTCCTTCTACAAAAGGTTATGTAGTAGCTGCAGCAGGCAGACAGGCAGCAGGCAGGCATGCAGGCAGGCAGGCAGGCAGTAGGCAGGCAGGCAGTAGGCAGTAGGCAGGCAGACGGAGAGGCAGGCAGTAGGCAGTAGGCAGGCAGGCAGGTATGGCAGGCAGGCAGGCAGGCAGGCCTGCAGGCAGGGAGGGAGGGAGGCAGGGAAGCAGGGAGGCAGGCAGCAGGCAGGCAGGCAGGCATGCAGGCAGGGAGGCAGGGAGGCAGGCAGCAAGCAGGCAGGCAGGGAGGCAGCAGGCAGCAGGCAGACAGGCAGAGAGGCAGGCAGCAGGCAGTAGGCAGGCAGGCAGGCAGGCAGCAGGCAGGCAGGCAGGCAGGGAGGCAGGGAGGCAGGCAGCAAGCAGGCAGCAGGCAGACAGGCAGGCAGGCAGGCAGGGAGGCAGGGAGGCAGGCAGCAAGCAGGCAGGCAGGGAGGCAGCAGGCAGCAGGCAGGCAGCAGGCAGCAGGCAGACAGGCAGGCAGGCAGGCAGGGAGGCAGGGAGGCAGGCAGCAAGCAGGCAGGCAGGGAGGCAGCAGGCAGCAGGCAGGCAGCAGGCAGCAGGCAGACAGGCAGGCAGCCTATGGGAGCCCTGCTATGATTTTCTCCCGCAGAGGAGCCCTGTGCCTCATTCTGCCTCATATTCTTATGCTGTTGGCTAATTTAAAGCACCACACTTGATAGTAAGCAGAAGACAACTTTGAGCACCTTTAGCCTGTATCCTGACTTCAGAAAACAAAAACCCTGGAAGGATTTGCATTTACACAAGGCAACTTCTTTACAGTTTTTTAAGGCGGTGTTTTGTCTTACTTAACCTTTGGCATAGAATAGACAGTACATTTTCTTTACCACGGAAGGCATGTGGACCTGCCTCCAGGTCTGCGCCCCTATAAATGAAGCTTCTGCAAGCTTTCCTAAGGAGGAGGACTTGGCTTTGACCAATATTTTCATTTTCTTGAAAACAAAACAAAACACCTGAGAGAAAACTGCTGGACTGCAGCAAGGAAACAAGCTTCTGCTTAACACTTTAAGAAGCCATTTTCCAACATCACATGTACTGCACTGAGGCAGAAGCTAGCTCGTGGTAAGGGAGAAGGGCCATCTGCGAAGACTACAAAGTGCTCGAAAATGTTACAGGGAAAGCAGATCCTGGGTAAAGGAGTATTAGGGCTGAAACAGTGATGTCAGATTAGAATGAAAAACAAGAAGTTGTGTCTGGGTATGAACGAGCCAAAATGACCTGATAGGAGGCAGACAGGAGCTCTAAGAGGCAAGAGTTTGTGAGGCCAAGTGGTGCCCGTAACAGGCCCTTGTCATTTTTTTGGTAGCCAAAGGCACCCAGCCAGGCTCCCCAAGTCCTCACAGCAGTATGGACTGTTGGGGCTCCCATCAACCCGGTGGGTTAGCATGAGTCTGTGTCTACCCAAGTTTAATCAATGGCACTGGCATTTGCTTGTGTGTCAAGGGCCCCGGCAGCCATTTTACTAAGAGGCCATTCATGGCTTACCCTGCTCTGCATTTGATTTTTTTTTTTCTTCTCCTGTGTTTCTGAGGACCCTTCACATAAAATGGATCAGTCTGTGTGTGTGACAAACTCACTGCCGTGACTTTTCCTCTCGTCATATAGGGATCTTACACAGTACAGGAAAAGGTTTCCTGCGCCAGGTTATGAAGCAAGTCCCAAGCCAGCCTCGTATTTGTGCGACCCAAAGTTTATTTCTGGTCTGCGATCCACTTGGAGCTTGCCCTACAGTGTCTCATGTGACACGCAAGGACCATGGAAGAAGCTCATGTGGCTCTGGCTGCCCTGCCTGCTCCTACACAGATCCTCTCCCTGTCGCGGGTGTGTGGTTGATCTGTCCTTTTCCGCCTCTGGCTCCCTTACACACCAGAGCTACACTGTTAGCTGTGGACAGTTAAGAGTATTTTTAGCATCTGCTGGAGACAGCCCCACACCCCTGCCACTGCCTAATTGTTTCCAGGATTCCCCAGACTCTTCCTGCTAATTTTTTCATATGGGGTTTAGAGTAAACACGGCTGTGGGCTTCTGGTACCTTCGCTGCTTGCTTTGTATTGTCTCTTTGAGGACTACGGATTCCCCTCAGTTTTATGTTTGAGCCTTCATAGATCTTCTTATGCAGCTGCCTTGTGTTTTTTGTTTTGTTGTTGTTGTTGTTGTTGTTGTTTTGGTTTTTCAAGACAGAATTTCTCTTTGTTATCTTGGCTGTCCTGGACTCGCTTTGTAGACCAGGCTGGCCTCAAACTCACAGAGATCCACCTGCCTCTGCCTCCGGAGTGCTGGGGTTACAGGTGTGCGCCACTACCCCCAGCTCTGCCTTGTGTTTTTAAGAGCCATGGTTTCTAGTGGAGGCAGCCTGCTGCTTCCGCTCTGGTCTCCAAGCGTGTAACCACCTCAGCATGCCTCTCTCATAGTGTATTAAGTGGGAGAGGGTGGATGGGCACCTGGTCTCAGCCTTAGCTTTGGTGGGAATGCCACACTGTGCCCACAGGGCTCCAGCCTTTGGGCAGACCTCCTCTGTGTGGGAGTGGTAATGAGATCTCCTTCTTTTGAAGCTTCTACAGGGCAGCCACGTAGAGTTTGGGGCGTGAGTAGCGGTTCCAGTTCTACAGAGTAAGTCTTCAGAGACTTCCTGTAAGTTGTGGCTCCTGCCTTTTCGGCCATGTTTTCCTGGGTTTTGTCCTGTGCTAGTGCAGTCCCCACCTACCTCTGCTTCTCCCCACCCAGCTCCCCTTTTAGGATTTGCGTCATGTTATATGTGACGGTCTTAGCTGTTTTATGTGTCGTGGTTTTGCTTTGCATGGGGGACTCTGACATTTTGTCATGGCCCGGCTCAGGCCCAGCTCTTGTGTCCACTCTTCATTCCCTGCAGGAGAAAAAAAACCATCCTTTCTGCTTCCAGGGCCCCTGTGCTTGGCACTACACTCCTGCCCAAGCTCACCTAGGGGCTGCTGCTGCTGCTGCTGCTGCTGCTGCTGCTGCTGCTGCTGTCAGCGTGTGCTATTTGCAGACTTGAGGTGGCTCTGTTCAACAGTTGCTGCCTGTCCCTCTGTGTACCACCTGCAGTGCTGTGGTTCTGTCGCTGTGAGGAAAGGCTACAGTCTGCCATTCCTCCCTTCCTCAGTGCTTCTTGGTCCAGTGTTTGTCCTGTGCAATAGAAGACCATAGTCCCTATCATTTTATTTAAACCAAATCTATCAAGACAATACTTATGCATAATGAAATCATCAGTTGAATCTTGACATGCCAGGAATATTTTCTGTCACCCTGGAGGAAACTTCTTCCTTCCCAGGGACCCTCCAACATGCCAGGCAGGGAGGACTTCTGATGTCCCAGGTCAGACCAGCCTGCTTGGGGAGCTGCATCTTAGAGGGGCCAGTGTGTGACCTCTGCTGCCTGGCATCTGCCACTAGACATTAGGATTTCCAACTGTCTACTGTCACAGGCGGATGACCCCACGCCTCTTATTGCTGAGTGGCATGTCCCCAGCAGATTGGCTTCTCTTTGACACATGGGAGGCATGAGGCCCTGCCTATAGGTCTGTGCCTCTATAACTAAAGCTACCACAAGCTTTCCTAAGGAGGGCTCGGCTGAGAGCAATATTTTCATTTTCTTGAAAACAAAACACCTGAGAGAAAACTGCTGGACTGTAGCAAGGAAGCAAGCTTCTTCTTAACACTTTAAGAAGCCATTTTCCAACATCACATGTACTGCACTGAGGCAGCAGCTAGCTCGTGGTAAGGGAGAAGGGTCATCTGCGAAGACTACAAAGTGCTCGAAAATGTTACAGGGAAAGCAGATCCTGGGTAAAGGAGTATTCGGGCTGAAACAGTGATGTCAGATTAGAATGAAAAACAAGAGGTTGTGTCTGGGTATGAACGAGCCAAAATGACCTGATAGGAGGCAGACAGGAGCTCTAAGAGGCAAGGCCAGTGTGGACAGGCCAGCGGTGTGGACAGGCCGGCGATGTGGACAGGCCGGCAGTGGGAACAGGCCGGCGGCATGGACAGGCTGGCCAGCTGGCTTCCATAGGAAATTCCTGGGGACTAAAGGCAGAGCACTGTTGCCTTTTTGATGCAGGAGAAACTTGAAGTGATGAAGTTGGAAGGATTTACTAATAAACTTGCTTAAGAAATATTGTTAACCGAAGTAGAACCTAGCTAAGGGAGGGCTGCCTCCCACTGTCACCGGAAGACAAGTAGTGAACTAACCAGGCTTGTTAGAAAGGCCATTTTCTACCATAATTGAGGTTTAGGGTTGCTAAGAAAACATTTCTGCTATGCTTATTCACTGAGGCTGATCCCTAATTGGGCTTCATTCCCATAACAAAAGGAGACAACCACTGGTGTACTGCCCAGCCATCAGGCTCATCCCCATACAAAGGCTGTCCTCTCTTGAACAGGTCAAGGGAGCAGCAGCACGAAGTGAAAACTGTTATTCTTTCTCAGGAAAAGCATCCTTCTGCCAGGTCGGCAAGATGACCAGGGTAACAGCTATCCCCAAATAACCCCGCTGGTGTACGTAAGAAATAGTAGCTCTGCTGTGTAAACCTCCCATCTGCTCAAGTGGCCAGACATGCAGTCTCCCGTCTCTGTTTAAATTGTTTCAAGTGTGACCTGGGGGCCGGGACCTGAAAGAGATTTAAGGATGATGGCGTGTGTGAAATGTGTGCATCTAAGGCCTATGTAAACCACTGAAATTTTTGTTCAAGGCTGGTTCCTCTTGTGTGTTAGCCAGAACCTGTCATGTGCGATCATTAAAGAGCTTTTCCTCCGTCAGCCTTTAAATGTACGGAGTGACTGTCTCACTTGTAAGCGTATTAGTTCTGTGGCATTCGAATGCACTCCTGCCGCTACAGCAGCTAATCCTAGCAGACTACATGGTAAGTCTGGAAGGCTTCTGAAAAACCTTTAGCTGTCATGTGAGCACTGAAGGGCGTCTGAGGGGTCAGCGTCGGTTCCATGGGACAGATAAAGAATTGAACGTCTAGGAAGGACAGAGACCACGAGGACGCAGAGAGAGTCAAAGTAAATCCTTTACTGAAGCAAGTGGTCAACTCCTTTGGGGCTGGGAGGGGTTCCAGAGCCGGAAGTCCACTGGACAGACCCCTGGATGAGAGCTATATCAAGTCTCCATCCGGGTCTTCCCCTTTGCATTATTTGTCCTGTTTAGATACTAGCTCCTTGATTTCTCACCATCTCTTTTTGCCAAGTTTTCTGGGACTAAGAAGCTGCTATTTTAGGGAGGACACTCTGACTTTCCCCCACCTACCCACAACTCTCTAGCTGTCCCTCAGATGTATTCCATGAGAAAGACTCTTAGATTGCTCCATGGAGGAGTTGAATATGGGGTACCCGAGAAAGATTGCATCTGTATCTTGGTAGCTGTGATAGAGACGCTACAAGCTGATCCCATAACTGTGAGAAGAGATGGTACGGGGTGGTTAATACCCAGAAAGATACCCACAAGCTCTGCCCTGGCCTAGGCTTATGCCTAGCACATGGACCACAGGCAACAGTTAGCAGAACAACTCAAATGCTAGGGCTTCAAAACATGACGACACCTGGAAGTGGACGGACGGTGTGTGAACAGCATGTGATCATTTCTGTGGTTGGACCAGAAAAACATGCACAAAGTGTCGGGCCGACTAGTTGACCAACGGATGTCAAGTTTTTGATACGAGTCTTTTAAAAAGAAAAAAAAAAAACATCTAGACAAAGAAATTCAACATCTTTTTTTCCTCCCACTCTCAAGTTTCTCCGATTTTCCCTTCATTTCTACTAATACAGTTTTTCTCACGTCTTTAATCTTCACTGGTGTGAGACAGTGACTATCGCAGGCTGACTTTTGGGGGTTTTGTTTGGTTTTGGGGGACAGGTTCTCATCACATGTATTAGTTACTTTTCTATTGCTACGATAAGACATCATGATCAAGGCAACTTATGAAAGAAGTGCTTAATTGGGCTTACCGTGTCGTAGGGTCAGAGTCCTTGATAGTGGAGGGAAGGTACAGCTACAGGGCCAGCTAAGTGCTCACATCTCAAAACCGCAAGCAGGAGACAGAGAGAGCATCTGGGGATGGCAAGAGACTTCTGAAGCCTCAAAGCCTGCCCCCAAGGCCACACCCCTCATATTTCCCAAACAATTCCACCAACTGAGGACAAAGTATTCAAACATATGGGCCTATGAGCCATTTTCTTTTTTTTTAAATTTATTTATTTATTTGTGTATTTTATGTATATGAGTGCACTGTTTTTCATGCACACCAGAAGAAGGAAGCAGATACTATTACAGATGGTTGTGAGCCACCATGTGGTTGCTGGGAGTTGAACTCAGGACTTTTAGAAGCGCAGGCAGTGCTCTTAACCCCTGAGCCATCTCTCCAGCCCAGGCCATTTTTATTGAAACCACCACACTATAAAAGTCTGGCTGTCCTGGATTGTATATGTAGGCCAGGCTGACTATGAACTCACAAGATCCTCCTGCCTCCACCTCTTAAGTGCTAGGGTTAAAGGAATACATCACTCTTGGCCTTGTAAGTTGATTTTTTTTTTTTTTTTGATGGCCATTGAGTGCCCAGGATCTGAAGTCTCTGGGTCAAGTAAAACTGGAACAAGGAAAGTCCCTTTGCACTTCCAAAACTGTGTCACCATTTGACATCACCCTCAGGAATGTACAATAGTTACAGGCAGCTGTAACTTTTTTTTTTTTTTTGCTTATTTTATTTATTGCATATGAGTGCTCTATCTGCATCAGATCTCATTATAGATGGCTGTGAGCCACCATGTGGCTGCTGGGAATTGAACTCAGGAGCTCTGGAAGAGCAGGTGGTGCTCTTAATCACTGAGCCATCTCTCCAGAGATTCTTGATGCCAGGTTTGCTCATCACAATGCACGGGCAAGCTTATACTTTGGTTTCATTTCCCTGCACTTGTTGTCTGTTAAATATAAATTATCCACCATACAACATAAGATTTTTTGTAAAAGGAGAAAAGGGGAAGGAATGGGAAATGAGTACCTTGCGGGGGGAGGGGGACGGGGAGAGACAGACAGACAGACAGAGACAGAGACAGAGACAGAGACAGAGACAGATGAGATGAATTTGCCCTTTTATATCCTGGCCAGGGGCATGCTGCTGGTGGTAAGAAGCCTGTGATGACATCAGAGGTTGCTAGGCAACCCGGAGGCAGGTATAGGAAGCTGCTTATATGCTAGCACTGTCCTCATGCTGTCTCCACTGTGATGAGCCTGCAGTTCTCTCTGTTGCTTCCCCAAATAGCTCTTCCAAGCATGAAGTTGCAAGCTACTCATTGTATGCAAATTCCAGAACCATCTCAGGGACAGGGCAACCCAGAAAACAGCAGTTTTGGCTTGAGAACAGCTGAAGAGGGAGCCAGAGTCTCTAATCTCCCCACTCGTAGTGGATTTGGAGGGTCCGGTTATCCAATGAGATAACAGAGGTAGACGGCACAGACCCCCATGTCCCCAGCACTGGTGGATCCCAGTGATCTGACCCCGGAAGCATGTTAAAGGCCTTGGCAGTGCGCTGGGACACACAGGCCCTCCGACACCATTATGGGTCTCATTCTCTTTGAGGCTACCTCATCTGATTAGGAAGGACTAGCAGTCAGATGTTCCTATGGGGAGAAACAGGTCCAGGTGCTGCCCCCTCAACTCCACTGAGGGAGGTAGAGCCTTCTGACAAGTGAGATGCCAGCTTTCTCGCCAACCCTGACTTTTCCATGTAAGCCAGAGAAAGGAGGGGACAAAGATAGAAGACCTGCTGTGATCACACTGTGAACTTCGATATTGTGCACTGGAAAAAATCCTGTTTCTAGAGGTGTGGCTCAGTCCTAGCACACACCTTTAATCCAAGAAGTTTCTGTTTATTGTAAATAGGGGGTTGTGGTGTGGCTCAGCCCTAGCACACACATTTCATCCAAGAGCTTTGTTTAAACAGAATTAAAGTCAACGATAGGTCAAGAGGAGGAGCAAACAACCAGTTCACAGGGAGTGCACATGGGGGAAAAATACCATAGAGAGTGAGAGGAAGTCCAGAAGATGGTTAGAGAGATGCACAGGAAGTAGAAAGGGGGGGATACTAAGTTGGAGGGGTTTCTAAGACACTATGGAGAGAGAGAAGGGACTTTTTCCTTCTGGAATGACATCTGAGTAGGGTGGCCAGCTGGGTGCTTTCTCTGCCTCTCTGAGCTAGGAGGCTTTCACCCCAGCATCTAGCTCCTGAGTCTTTATTGGTAAAATCGAATGTTTGGGATTTTGTTTAAAAACAGCACTGCTAGGATCCCTGTATCACATATTTAGGCAGGAATTAATGACCCTGTCTTGTTAGTGGAAACCCATGTATCTGGTTCCCACTATCTGCAAGAATTTGGGACTGGTTTGGATGACACTGGACATAGCAGCAGAGTGCGTTGAGAGAGGCAAGGCATGGGAGAGGGGTGTGTGGAGACAGGGAGAGCCTCCAGGTGTTGAAGCTGTTTTGAAAGGACAGCTGACACAATCTCCATAGAACATGGCAACCTCAACAGAACAGTGGGCTCAGTCACCCACTAACCAGTGGGCACCTTGGGCTGGCCTATGTGTGCAGTCAGGGTGACTAAGGACTCGTTGTGTGAGACGCAGGATGCATCCAGGGCCGTATGGTCACTTCTTATGCAGGAGAAATCTTCAAGAAAGAGGTAGGAGGCTCATATGGATAAAACACAAGGGCTAAAAGATTCAGGGGGCTCAGATTCCGGCAGAAATGGCTTGGGATTGGTCAGCAGTTGGTGTGGCAGCCACCGTTGACTTAGTGCACCTGTGGGGACATCCCGCACTGTGTCTCAGTTTCTCAGCCTGGAGTCAATCTAACTCTATGAGGGCAGAGGTTCCCACTGGGCTCCAACAAGGATCTGTGACAACTAGGCCCAGTAGACCCATAGTCCTTCCTGCCTGGGGTCCCTGGTGACCACAGTAAGCATCTGGGACATGTGGGGTAAAGAGCCACAAGTATGTGTCAGGGACCTGGACCATCAAGTCCCAGCTGGATCTGGGATGCAGATCTGGAGTGACCAAAGGGGTCTGGCTATAGGGAAGGGAGTCTGCAGACAATAATTTCCCTGCGTTTTCCATGCTCAGGCTCCTTGCCCTGCCCTGATCTAGCCTTTGGTCCCCCTCTCAGCTCCTGGACATAGGGAGAAGGGATATGATCAGCTCTTCCAGGTGGTCACATGTTACAAAGCCAGTTTGGTGTCTGAATGGGGATAGGGTGGCTAAGGCCAGCAGCCCCTCTGGGGGTTCTCTATGTGTCTCTTTCTGGCTCTTTCCCCTCTTTTCTCTCTCAACCTTCCCTCCATCAGCAGAGAGGGTCTAGTGCAGTGGCTCTCAGCCTTCCTAATGCTGCTGTGACCCGTTAATATGGTTCCTCAGGTCACGATGACCCCCAAACATAAAATTATCTCATTGCTATTCCACAACTGTAATTTTGCTACTGTTATAAATCATAATGTAAATATCTGAGTTTTCTGATGGACTTAGGTGACCCCTGTGAAATGGTTGTTTGACCTCCTCCAAAGGGGTCTTGACCCACAGGTTGAGAACCACTGGTCTAGTGTTTCCCCCGCCCACTCCCATGGTAGGCTCTTAAGGCTGTGTGTGGCATACTCCATTGAGAACGTCTCCACTCCCTCCCCACACACCATTGCTTCCCAGGCCAGCCATTCTACTTCCTCTCCTTGAAGTTCCTCAAGAGTGGAGAACAAGGCAGCGAGCACTACAATGGCTGGATTCTCTCAGTGCCACTCGGCCAGACCTGATTCTGTAGTCCCTACTCTACAGGAGCCAGTGCCACAGTAGACTCCCACCTCATTCTGAGTAACTATCAACCTACCCAGGCATCTTCTTCAGCTTCTGGACTTTTGGGGAGTGATTTTAGAACCAGAACTAGTACACATTTTTCTATTTGGTCTTCATCTGGTTAGATCTCATTTAATCTGGTTGGAGCTGGAGCTGGTTTAATCTGTTTTTTTTTTTTTTTTTTTACATTTTAATACATTTTTTAAAATTAATTAATTCTTGTTACATCTCAATGTTGGTTTAATCTGTTTGAACATAAATTCATCTGGTATAATATGATTGGACCTAGGTGGTTCTAGTATAGTTTGCTAGGATCAGTGTTGGTCTGTTATTATCTAGTTTGGTCTAGTTTAATATGGTTGGATCTGATTTGATCTGGTTGGGTATGGTTTGGATTTGTGTAATCTGTTTGGGGTAGGCATATTCTGGTTGGGTCTAGTTTGTTCCAGTTTAATCTGGTTAGCTCTGATTTGTTCCAATTTAATCTGGTTGGATGTGATTTAGTCTGATTCAATCTGACTAAATGCAATTTGGTTTAGTATACCTAGTTGGATCTGATTTATATCTGGCTTATATTGTTTGGGTCAGGTTATTGTGTCGGATCTCATTGGATATGGTCTAATCAGGTTGGATTTGGTCAGGTCTGGTGTAATTTCATTGCATATCATTTGGTCTGGTTTATTCTAATTGGATCTGACTTAATTTGGTTGAACATTGTTGGAACTAGGATACTATGTTTGGAACTAGTCGGGTCCAGAGTTATCTGTTTGGACAAGTCATCAAGCCCTGCTTTCTCTTGATTCTGCATGGCAGGGTGAGGTGTTCTTCATCATTACAGCTCCCTGGTGTCAAAAGGCCTTGGTAGCCATGTTCTTCCTCTCGGAAACAGATGTGTACTATCCATGGGCCAGGGCAGCTTCTCCTCTGCCCCGTGGTATGTCTGGCATTGGCTTTTCTTTCCAAGTGCATTGGGTAGTGGGAAGGCGGGGTAGATAAAGGAAAGAGCACCAGAGGAAAGTGGAAATCTTTATTAGCAGAGATAGCTGGCTTGGACCAGGTTAAGGGGAGCATGGGGAAACCATGACAAAACTAACTAAAGTGGGGGGAGGGTCTTCAAAAAAGAGGACAGTCACTATTTTGAGGGAAAAGTGCTCTGGGTTGGTTCTGGCAGAAGAGTTGAATGCAAACTGTGCAGGGGAAGCCCTTGCAGATAGCACCTTTGCTCTTAGGGTACAAGGACAGGAGCAGGAGCCAGCATTTTCTGCTGCTCACACCGAGCCACTAAGGGCCAGGACCAAGCGACCACATAGGTCACTGACAAGCACCTGACGAAGAGGAATGGTCTCCTCCAAGTTTGTGTTTGAAAATCTTGCTTTCAATCTTCTAAAAGCTGTAACGCAGCAAACTGAGCTCGTGAGACGGTTTGCTTCACTCTGAATGTAGAATACTCGACACAGACAGAAACTGCAGGGGCGGTGTAAAGACACCAGGAATGGGTTAGGGGCAGAGAGGAGGAAGATGAAATGGCCGGGTGCAGCCCAGACGCAGAGGGAGGTCAGTAAGATGGCCACCATGAGGAACAAATCAAAGGTGGATATAGATAGGAGCTCGGGTGAGCCCCGGAGGACATAATACAAAGCCAACAGTGTGCATTGCTTTCCCTTTAAGACAGGTGAGTTGACTAGTTTGGTCAGGAACATTTGGGTCACATTTCCTATCCCTGTTTGGTCACTGGTGGGAAGGGCAGGAAGGCCTTCTGAAGTGTGTCCCCACGCACACAGCCATGTGTGTGGCCCTCTTAGCCCAGTGCCACCTTCCTGGAGACTGTCTGGTAGAGTACACCACGAAGCAGGGCCTGGTAGTTTGGTACACGGAATAAGTGGCGCTCCCCAAAGGCCACGTCATACTCTGCCGTCTTGCCTGTAACGAGCACCCGGATGTGGGCCTCATTCACCTGGGGTCCCACCACCACCACAAAGATCTCAATGCCCGCGCGCTGGGCCTCCTGCACAGCTTTCTCAATGGCCTCCGCTGTGGCCCCCTGTGAGTTGCCATCTGAAAACAACAGCACCCTCTTCTTGGTGGCACCAGATGAGGCTTCCCGGTAGAAGCGAGTTACATAGCTCAGGGCATCGTTGACGTCTGTGGCATCGTTGATGAACTCCATGCTGTCCACAGAGCTGGCCAGCACGGTGTAGTTCTGCAAGAACTGAAGCGCTGCCCGCCCCGGCTGCTGCTGGCCTAGGCCACTATACTGTACCACAGCTACCCGCACATCCTGGGAGGGGTCCTCCCTGCCTGCTGACAGGAATCGCTCGGCTAGGCGCTTGGCGAAGACCTTGGTGCTTTCGAAGTTGTGGCTGCCAACGCTGGCTGAGCCATCTAGCAGGATGGTGATGTCAGCCGGGGAGGAGAATGTGACTGTGGGGCAGAGATGGTGGCCTCAGACTGGGTGGACTGAGGAGGACTGCCTAGAGGGTACCCTGATCTTCAGAGCTGCCAAGCCCGAGAGCCCAGAGCCCTGTGGAGCCCTCAATAGGGCCAGCCTTCCCCACCCGGTCCCACCCCATCCTTGCACTCACTTGGACAGGTATAATCCGGACATTTCTTATCTATAAAGAAAAATCACATGAATGTGAGCGCCATGCCTCCATGACCCTGTGCACCACACCCACTGTGGCTCTGCCTTGGCCCTTTGCCTACTCAGTACCTAACTATGACAGACAGACAGTATTCTAGCACCATTTCCTGGTCCTGGCTCCAAATTGCTGAAAGGCAGCCTAGGACCTTGGTTTCCTCGTAAAAAGGGGAAACTGAGGCTTAGGGGAGGAGAGATGGTTTAAAGGCCAGGTGCTGTACCATGCTGCTGACCAACCGCCTATCATCAATCTGGTGCAAACTGTATCCCTTGACCAAGGGACACACAACACAGAGTCAGACCAATCATGAGGCTGACATACAGTGTGCCCATGCTGTTGGGGGTGGGGCCTTGGCCCAGGCATGTGATGTGCAAACACCTGCCCTCATATTGCTCTGCTGGGCCAGGGGCCGCCCTGGACGGTGCCACACAGCCAGGTCACAGGGGACATACCGTCGACGACCCAGCCCATTGGCGCCCAGCACCCACCTATGCAGATCTGTGCTGTGATGTTCTTCAGAAAACCATCTTCAAGAAGTTCTGCATAGTTCTCCTTCACCAGGGAGATGCCTGGCCGGCCTTGCGGCAATAGGCCTTGGCAGGAAATGACGTTGAGCTGGTCAGAGCCGGCAACGAAGCCAAACACATCCTTGATGCCCACAGAAACTACCTGCAGAGGGCGGAGTTGCATGGATTAGCTGATCTTGTACCTCTTTTCTCTTCCCCTTCCTTCCCCGCCCGCCCACCCCCCAACATCCCTGAGAACGGAATGTTTATCCTGCTGCCCACCTGAATGTCTGCGCCACAGAGCACATTGAGGGGTGTCGTGTCCCGTTGGGTGTCAGAGCGTCCGTCTGTAATGACCAGAGCGATTCGGTTGTTCTGTGTGGGCGGAAGCAGCCGGTCGCGGGTGTACTGCAGTGCTTCTCCTGTGAACGTGCCCCCAGCCATCCACTGGAGCTTCTTGACGGCTCTGCACAAGAAGACGGGACAAGCCGGGCTCAAAGACATGATCAGGGTCCCGGTTGGCTCAGGCAGGCCCACTATAGGGCCAGGGATGGGGCAGTGATCTTGGGGAATCCTCTCACTCTTTGAAGTCCTGGGCGTTGCGGATGTTGAGGCTCCGCATGTCCACGTGCTCTTGCATCTGGTTGTGGCTGTACTGTACCACACCCGCATGTGACTGGCCTGGCTCAAACTGTAGGAATGACATCATCAGGTCTGGAGTCCAGCAGCCCTATGTTCTAGGGTCCCAGCCTTCGAACTGCCTCTCCCTCTGAGGCCCGAGGCCCCTGCATGCTCAGTCACACAGCGTTCTCCATAACTTACTCACTTACTCCCCCAGGCCCACAGAGGTTCATAGCCCTACAATGTTCTTTCTTTAAAGATGAGCGCTGGACCCACCCACAATATTCTCTGTGCCACATGGTGGAAGTACACACACACACACACTCACACACACACACATACACCATACATAAAACAATGTATACAGTGACAAACCTAGAAGCTGCAGTAGAAAGGCTCAGCTCTCTGTTGGCCCTACCTGTTGGCTTGTACTCACCTTGACCAGCTCATCCCTGCTCAGCCGGTCAATGACTTTGATGATAAAGTCCTTAGCAATCTCAAAGTTCTGTAGGCCAATGCTCTCAGAGCTGTCCAGCACGAAGAGGATGTCAATGGGGCCACACGTGCACTCTAGGAGGTGGGACGGGCTGGCTCTTAGTGCCCTTCTCCAGGCTTCCCTCAGTACGTCAAGGTTCCGTCCCACACTGTGCCTTATGAATCTTCTCTCGTGTCTCCTTGGGAGCTAAGCTTGTCAGGTTGGCCTTCTTTGACTAGACCCAAGTGTTGCTACCCACGCCCTTTCACCCTAGCTCTAATCCTGTGGAGGAGTGGATAAGACAGGCCTGGAAGTCAGCTTCCTGTTGCAGCCTATTGATGGTTACTTGAAATGTGAGGGAGAAAGGACAGGGAACAGTGGTGTCCTGGGCCTGCATCACCCCAGGGTACTGCTCACTGGGAAGGCAGATGGGTGTAGAACAAGGTGGATGCGTGCATGGCGGCTACATTGCTGTCCCACTGCAGAGTCAAACTAGGTCTACTTAACACTGCACAGGAACTCCCAGGAGCAAAGAGGCGCCACTCACCGCAGCAGGCTGAGGAGAGAGGAAAAAAGACACTAAACAGAACAGCTCCAGATTACAAGGTGGCCCATCCTGCTCTGCCTAGCTTCACCTAGCTCTGGCTAGGCCCTCGGCATGTCAGGCTCCCTGGAGCCCATCCTGGTTCTCCCATGTGCTGATCTCAGTAGAGCCTAGGCCCCGCCTACCTATACCTCCCATCCTCTGAGACCCTTCCAGAACAGAACGCTGGGCCCTGTGGCTGGCAGGGACTTGCTGGCTCATTAAGAAAGTCACACTAGGATCCAGATACTCACAGCACATCTTCATGATAATGTCCAAGATCTCGCACTCCTGGGGAGAGAGATGGGGGGTGTTAATATGGCTCGGGCTGAGGCCATTCCTGGTAGGCCCTGGGAACCCCTGGTGGGGTGGATCTATCCAGGAACTTCTCACAGCCTAGAGTGTTCCTGGATTTACCCCCTGAGAACATAAGTTATGATGCAGCTACTAACGCATAGCTGCCACGTGTCCCCCCATTGGCCGTATGTCTCCCACAGCTGTTGCAAGTCCCCTGTAGTTTATCACATGTCTCAATTGCAGTCATGTGCGCCTGTGACCTGAGGGCAAGGCTTCAAGCCTCGGCCCCCAGCTTCTCCCAGCTGTGAACAGTTCTCACTAATGCCTCTATCAAAATCCATGGCCGTAGTGGTCAGCCCGCGAGATCTCATTTACAGGCAGCTTACTTACATCTGGCCCAGGTGGTCCCACATGTCCTGGAGGTCCCTGTCAGAGAAAGAACAAACCAAAACTCTAAAAATGGAGAGTTAGTGTCCAGGAATTCCTAAACTCTATGTCCTCTGGGGATCTCAGTGTCCCCAGCTGCCCTTTGGGCAAGCCTGGTCCCTTGAGTCTTTTGGCTCCAGCCTCTAACTATATAGGATTCTGCCTCACCTCGACCCTCAACTCCCAAAGCTGCAACACCTACCTGAGGGCCTTCTGGGCCTCGGTACCCCTTTGCCCCTTTGACCCCACGGGGTGAGTCATCGTTGTTCTGAAAGGAAATGGCAGAAGCGGGGTGGTCAGCAGGAACAACCATGTGTACCAGCTGCCCTCACTCTAGCCCAGCTGCTCTGGTTCCTCAGAGTACATCTCCAGCCTGCCCTGCCCCACAGTCCGAGGGAGCAGCAAAGCCTGCAGGATTCACACTTTTGAAAGGCTCTGCCCCTCACCTCACCCTACTTACATCCTCTCCTGGGTCTCCAGCTTCACCCTCATCCCCCTTGAGACCAGGGTAGCCTTTTGTGCCCTGCAGAAGACAAAGCACAGGTTAGTGGGATCTTGGGAATAAAGAAGACAAAGAAAGTGGATGTGGCATGGCAGGAGCATCCCTCAAGTCATTGATGTTGCCCCAAAGTCATATATAAGTGCCTACGCATGCTGCCTGATGTCATGCGCTCACAGTGTGCCGATGACTGTGCAGGCCCAGGCAGGCACACACATACAGTGTGCACGTGCATTTATGGCCCGACAGGAGGTATGGTAGGGATACTCACATTTATCCCAGGGGGCCCTCTGTTGCCTGGATACCCCTGTGAAGGAAGATAGGATGGTTATACCAGGGTCCAGTGAGAAGGACAGCCAAGTGAGAACCACAGGTGGATGAGTCTGGGGGCCAGCAGAGGCCCAGGTCGAAATGCCTGGACTAACTGATGGCTCTGGTTTATCCCAGCCATCCAGGTGCCCAGGCAGGCGGAGGGAGACCAAGGTGGACTTGGTGGGCATGTAGGAAAGCCTCTGACACTCACAGGGAAGCCAGGGAACCCTTCTGTGCCATTTCCTGGTGGACCATCTTCACCCTGAGAGGAGATAGAGTTGTTGCCACTTATGCAAGATGATGGCTAGATGGTTGGATGCAGCTGTGTTCCCAGAGTTCCGTCTTTCAGCCAGGGAGCAGCCTGCTTCCCAGGTCTGCCCTGCTCTGCTCTGCACTTTTAAGCAAGGCGGTCTTGGCAGAGGTATCCTCACCCTTGAGAGCTGACTGTGGATGCCACCCCCCGCCCCTGCAACATCTCTCCTGGGGGCCAGGTAAAGCAAATCCCAGGTGCCAGTCTCTGATGACCAGCGGTTGCCCAGCAGAGCTGTTCTTTCAAATACTCACCCTTTCACCCATCAGTCCTGGATCTCCAGGGGGCCCAGCAGGTCCTGGGGCTCCTCTGAGACCCTAAAGGAGAGAAATAACCAGGATATAGATAATATGGGTTTGGGCCATACCATCCTCCCTGGGACCCTCCTAGGGTGAGAGAGAGAAGACCAAGTGCTAAGAAATGGAGTGGGAGTATGGGAGATACTATAGGACTTGGGTAGTTTTAGAGTGACACTCAGGGATGGCCTCCTAGGGGCATAGCATCACTGAGTGGACACGTTCTTACCTCAGGGCCTGGAGGACCCTCATCACCCCGGTATCCTTTAGGTCCAATGGGGCCAGGCTCACCCTGCGAGATTAAGAACCATGAGAGCTCAGATCACCATCGCCAGGCCACATGTTTTCCTTCCCTGAGAACTGAGAGTCCCAGACCATGGGCTCCACCACTGTCATCTAGGGCCTTGGGCACAGGCACAGAAGACCCTCAGAGTCTCATGTCTGGTGAGGCCAGTGGCCAGCCTGGGGTATGGTCAGGCTGGGGTCCCTGCATGTCTCTCTAAGACCCACGCTGGAGCCTTCACGTTAGGTCCCAGAGTATGTGGGTGCCCTTCTTTTGTCCATGGGATCTTAATGACTGTCCTGGCTTGGCAGGGACCTCTACCCCTGGTGGGACTTCCACATGAAGTGGATTGTCTCAGTAAGTCTTCTGCCCCTTCCTGACCAGACAACCACGTGGACACGAAAAGGACAACTCCAGACTCCGGCTATGTCTGTCCCTGAGATGTAGAACTTATCTGCCTAGTTCCTTCCTGATAGCTCTGGAGGTCATATCTGCTCTGGTGACCTGAAGACCCCAGTGTCTCTGGGCTGAGCCTAGTTATATGAGCCCTGGATCCCTGAACATTGGGCTCTGGAAGTTCTTACTTCCAGATTGTAGCACTCTTTGTATGTTAATTCTCCCAAACTCACCTCTGGCCAATCTTATTCCCGTGTCTCCCAAGGGTTCAAAGATCCCATCTCCATGCACCCCACAGCCTAGGGACTCACTTCTCTTCTCATCCCCGTAGTCTCCTTTCCAGAATGGCTCAAGGGCAGAGGTCTAAGGTCACAGTATGGAGTCTACACGTGTCCGTGTCCCACTGCCTCTAGTACATCCCTTGACCTCATGCTGGGCACTCACGCACATACATAAACAGCTAAACTCAGGCTCTTAGCACAGACACCATGTGTCTGCAGGAACACCGATCTGTCGGAGCCCCACTCCCACCCCACCCCCACCATGCTGAGCCACTGGGAGCTTTTCTTCCTGAAGATCCAAGTGAGCCTACAAGTTGTGAGGCATCATGGTCCCCTGCGACATATTAGGCTTCCTACCGCATCTCCGGGGATGCCAATGGGGCCTTCTCTTCCTTGATCACCTTGTGGTCCAGCTTCACCCTGGGGGGAAATGAGCATGTGAGTGTAGAGGCAGAGGCCACATGACCACCAGCAGTATGCTTCGGGAGGAGCCAGCTATCTTGGTGGCCAGCCACTGAGGCACCCTGGTGAGGGGTCGAAAGGGTCTACTGAACTCCAAACTGGAGACCAATGGTGGCCTTACCTTCAGCTTCTCCTCCAGATGAGCGCATCAATGAGCAAGCTTTTTGACGGGCTTTGGATTGATTCCCTACCTTGTATGTCCAGATCTCTGGTAGTTTCAGCCCCACCCCCACTCCCCCATAGGAAGCAGGAGGGCTGAGGCGCAGACACCAATGAGGGAGCATGGCTGGCCCTATGGATCTATGCTCTGGTCACAGTGTTCCCCCTAGACAGCCTCAGGCATGACTCACCGGGTCTCCCCTTGGGCCCCTCACACCAGGGGTCCCCCGAGGTCCTCTTTCACCAGGGCCGCCCTGTGAGGAGAGAAATGGACACAAGGCTGCCTGTAATCCACTGGTGAACGCTTGAGGGCTAGGCCTGGTGGTCTCCACGTGTGTTGTCATGCCAGATCATCCCAGAGGTGGGCCTCTGTGTCCCTCAGGCCGTCTGCTTCCACAGACACCCAAGTGACCTGAAGCCCAGCACATCAGGTGAAATCTAGAAATCTAGAATGCTTCCTGCCTAGCCAAGGCACACAGACAAAAGCACTAAGGACCAACTGGGGCAGGTCCAGGCCAGGCTGCACAGGCCTTCGCTGTCAATGGCAAGGACAGTAGCACAGTACCATTCTACTGACTTACCCTATCTCCAGGGGCACCATCGGGGCCAGCATTCCCCTGAGACAAAGAGGAAGAGGACAAATTCGTTTGTGCTTGCACTCAGCCTGCAAGTGGGGACAGAGGCTGAGAAAAGGCTGGGGGGTGCTCACCTCATCACCAGCTTCTCCTTTCTCTCCGGGGGGACCAGGCTCTCCTGGATCACCCTGGGGGAGGACAAGTTAAAAATGACCACCAGCCCCAGTGTTCACACGCAGCTCATCCCATCCCACCTCATGTCACCTCATCTTACCTCATCTCCAGGTGGCCCTGAGCTCCCTGGTCTCCCAGCCTCACCATTTGCTCCAGCTTCACCCTGGGGGAAGACCGGAGAGGTCATGGATGCTCCTCCCAGGGGTCCAGGCAGTAGAAGCCACATCACCGCCTAGTGACTATACTCTGTTACCCAAACCTCAGACCACCCTAAGCAACTTGGGAAGAGCGCTGACATCCCAGGATCCTCCAATTTACCCTCAGCTGTAGCTCAGCCTTGATCACCTCAGCCTCAACTCTCCTCAGGGCCAGACCTGAGGAGAGTTGGATGGTGAATGGCTAACTTGGGTTTGCCAGTCAAGGCTTCATGGCTGTTCTGTTCCAAACCACGTTTGTTATTCATACTGTGAGTCTCAGGAGGAATGCTTGACCCAGGACTTAGTAGATGCCAAAGTCTCCGTTCTCTGTGGCTTCCTGTCACCTACCTTTTCTCCTTTCAGCCCAAAGGCACCAGCATCACCCTTGGGACCTGGTGGTCCTTGAATGCCCTGGTGGGAAGATGGAAATACAAGTCACAGCTAGCCAAGATCCCTGTGGGCCCCAGACAAGCAGCCATCCTCAGTGTGAGCAAACGGATCGAATGATTCCACACACGGCTCAGCCATTGGGAGGAGACAGCAGAGCAAGGGTTGGACCAAGTTCCCAAGACTCCAAGCATGGGCGGTAAACGAAGTGACTCACATCGAATCCTGGTGAGCCCTTGCAGCCTGGTAGTCCTGGGTACCCCGTCTCCCCCTGTGAGTAGAAGGAAAAGTCAAGATTGGAATAGTTAAGTGGAGACTAGTGTTCAGTCCATCTGAGCCTCCCTCCCCAGGAAAGTCAGGAGCCCTGTTAAATTGAGTGGATCACTTGGTGTTTACTAGGACCTGGGGCAGGAAACATCACCTGGCTCACAATTCCAAGTTTCCCAAGAAGGCCTACCATGGGAACTGCACCTGCACACTTGGGACAGCCCCTGGCTTTGTCTACCTCATGTGCTTGATAGGGTACCCCAACTTCCAAGCCCTCCTGCCCCATGGGTACCTTCATGCCATCTACTCCGTCAATGCCGCGCCTGCCTTTCTCACCCTGGGAGACACAGAGACAAAAGAAGGTTAAACGGAGGCCAAATGCCACTAGCACTGGCCCACGGACAGCGTTTGTGTCCTTGACCCATTTATACTCACCTTGTAGCCTTTAGGTCCCCTGGAGCCCTGTGGAAACAGGAAGAAGATGGTGAGAGGTAGCCCCCTAGTTGGACCAGAGGGCATCCCCTACTGTACTTTCCTTCTCCCACTAGGGGAGCGTGAGGAACGGACAGTATGGCGGACCCGCCGTGATTGCAACACCATCCCATCAACCCAAGAGGGAAGGGAAGGGAAGATGGGGGGGGCCCACAGGACAGAATGGAAAGAGGGCAGAGCCTGTTTTCTGAGGGTCTCCAGGAGCTGTCCACTGAGGCAAAGTGACATTTTCCAGCTCCAGTCCTCTCTGGTCCATGTGGCTTGAGGTGGCCGCAGAACTCAGAGGACCTTTCTCTGAAGACCAGCCACATTTCCCCCAGAGGCGAAGAGGGGGCCATGATGGTCTATTTCCCATGATCCCCTCTGACAGAAACACTAGCTGTCTCCCTGTACCCAGGGGGACACACTCTGGAGCTGGCCTTTACTCACCTTCTCTCCACGGCTCCCTTTTTCTCCCTATGAAGCAAACAGAAAATGAAGGGACACATTATCATTAAATAGGGCAGTTTGTACCTTGCTGCCAAACCCTGATCCATTCCACCCAAGAGAGGCCACTGGGCATTAGGGACACATACCTTCATACCCTGGTACCCGACTGGTCCAAGATCCCCAGGCCGCCCCTGAAACATAACAGAGAGAGTCAAACATCCCTGGATAGCACTGGATGGCCCTGTTCAGCCCACCTCACCCCTCACTGCAGCTAGAAGGACCCTCATAGAATCCTTGAGTGACCTGCTGTGAGGTCCCATGAAGGATCTTCAAGATCTCATGGCAAGCTCTAGGAGGGAACCCAGGACACCCAGGAGGGAGGAGAGGGTGGCCACACTTCCCCAGAGGAGAGGGGAGGGGAGCCAGAAGACCCTGAGGAAGGCCAGAAGGGAGGGAGAACTTCCGGGAGACTGATGATGGCCCAAAAGCAGAGGTCCTGGGACTTGTTTAGCCTGACCTCTGGGGCACTTCTCTTTCAACAAAAGGTAGTCTGCATGAACTCTGTGCTCAGGGCTGTTGTTCTGGAAGTTTCTATAGCCCAGGTCCCCAGGCTTGTGCAGACAGTATGAATACTCACAGGGTCTCCAGCTTCTCCCTTCTCTCCAGGAAGACCCGGCTTTCCTCGTTCTCCCTGGAAAGCAGAGGAGATTCTGGCTTAGGGGAGGCCAGGATAGGAACCACACCCATCTGTTCTGGAGAGCTGGGCAAGATGCCTTGTGCATATAAAGGATCTTCAGAGCGGTTCCATCCAGGCTCCAGAGTCCTTCTGGCCATGGTTTTGGACCTGCCTGGGTTCTGAGAGTCTTACCCAGGGTCCTCACGCTGTGTCACTCTGGATGGACTTGAGCCTAAGAGTTGTGCCTCTGCCTGCAGGTGCTCGAGGCTAGGATGGGGCTGAGCTCCAGGCCCAGAAGAACAGAGAGACACAGCGGGGAAGCTCCCTGGTGGGCCATAGCTCTTCTCTGTGGAGGATGACCATGGGGCAGGAGAGCCACCCTAGACCTGACCTTCTTCAGAAACCCACCCTGAGCCTCTCCCACAGTGTTCACATTTGTCCCACATGAGTCACACTAGGACTTGGACCCCCAATTCCATTCTTAACTCCACCAGAAGAGTCAAGCTGATGCCAAACTGACACTTGAGCCTGCAGGTGACCTTCTGGGTCACAAGGAGGAGACCCCCGACACCCCAATCCCACGTTAAGCCCATGCCTGGACTGTCTCCCTGGACACAGGTGCCTGCCCAGCCAGTGTTGAGTGTAAAGGTACCCAAGGAGATGGGTACAGAGTTATGGCTTCCAGTGGCTCTGTCCCAATATGAGCAAGGCAATTCCAGCCACTCACCTCATACCCGGGGTCACCTTGTGGCCCTGGAGGTCCTCTGGCAGCCTGCAAAAAAAACCAAGAGAGGCCCTATTTCTTCCCAGACCCTAGACAAAGGTCAAGGGGCCAGCAGGGAAGGTGGGCCACACTTACCTGGCACTCAAAGGAGCAACACTGTGGAAGAATGGGATAGAATAAGAGATCAGTGAGAGTCCAAAAGCAGGGGATGGATGCCCCAACAAGGACAGGGAAGGGCCCTGGGACACACACCCCAACAGGGAGCACACTGCCAGACCAAGGACCTGTGTGAGACCACATGGCTCAGGGGAAAGCACTTACCACTTGCTCCACATTATTTTTCTGAAATGAAAATGGAAGCGTGAGTTACTCTTTCCTCTGGGTGCAGACCTCCCTTGTCCCCCTCCCCCAAAGACGTCAGCGCTCACAATCATGTCCACAATGGTGTCAATGGTCTGGGTGATGACCTCTTCTGCATCGCGGCTTTGACCCCAGTCAGCTGCCGTGAAGTTGCGCCGGTACGTGTGGTCTGTGGCAATGATGCTTAGACGTGGCTCCTAGGAGCAGGCAGCAGGGGAGAATGAACCACCTTGGCAAGGCCAGGCCCCACTGTGAACTGGGTGGTGGTCACAGAGGCAGCACAGGGATACCCAAGCTCCTCGGTGGGGCGGAGTCAGCCCGCTGAAGGACTAGGATTGTTGACTGGGGTGTCTCTACCCCAAGGATCACATCGGGGGCCCGGCAGATGGGAGGCCTTGAAACAGACTGTGTGTACCCGAACAGTAGCAGAAGAGAGGATGCCAGTGGCTATGGGGCCCAGATGGCAGGAGGCCAGAGGCCGTCCATTGGGTGTGTTGAGGGTAGGAAAGGAAGTGGAAATCTTACTAGATGGTCAGGAGTGATGGCCACAGAGAAGACTTTGATGCCCAGGTGTTTGGCCTCATTCACCGCATCTTCCAGGCCCCCACATGGCTCCTTGTAGCCCTCCAGAGGATGGCCATCGGTCACCACGATCAGGTATTTGTTCTCCTTCAAGTGGGAGCCCCTGAACAGGTGGGCGGCATGAGCTAGGGCCCAGAGCCTGGGAACCAGAGCCGAGAACCACCCCCTCCCGGGGCTGATGGCCAGAGGCCCAGGAGAAAGACTTGAGACAGCTCTGGAATGCTGTCCCCTGTCACCCAGGGATCAAGATTGACCACTGATCATAATTGTAAAGTGTCAAGTTGTGTGAGTTACCCAACGACAAAGATCACTTTGAGATGCACATTTTCAGGAAAGGCACTAGTCCTCAGTTTGTACCCTTTAATGGGCACCATCTCAAGGTGCCTTGGGTCCCAAACTTCTGAGAACAAGAGGGCCAGGGGTGATCCTGGGCTGCTGGAGTGGTCCTGTGGAAGTCAGTAGGTGTCAGAGGCAGGGCATACACAGACAACCTTTAATTGTTTCACCCTAAAAGGTGCAATCAGCTCCCCTGAGAAGAGGTCAGAGTGGGTCAGGAGCCCACACAGACATCAGGGCTTTCCCGCATACTGGGAGCCACGTCTCGTGAGTTCTAGAACATCTGCCTGTAGGTTTATTCTGTAGATTGCACGTGATGGACATGCTCTATAGTATTACTAAGTCATGCCCCCAATCCAGCCACTAGCCGTCTCACTTCACACAGTCACAGATGGCAGATAGGGCCTGGCCCATCCCATGCAACGTCACCACACATCAATGCTCATGTGGGTGGGGCCTAAACTGGCCTTGGAATGGGGCTCAGCCATGCAGTTTCACAATGTCGGAGTGTCTCAATGAAGCCACATAAAGGAGGAGTGGTGAGGGGCCAGGTGTCTCTCCCCTGTGCGGGCTGCACTGGGCAACTGATGCCACGAGAGGCTGGGTAGATATGCGTCCTGTGCCTATCCTACTGCCATGGGCCACCCTTTGGGGGAGTAGTGTCATAGCCACCCCTCACCCATCAACTCAACGCACGAGGCATTATGGGAAGGCATCTAGCCATAGGAGGGGAGGTCCTCAGACCCACACAGGATAGAAAATTATGGGAGGCCATTCTCTCTCATGGCTAAGGGGCTTCAGCTGGGTGGTTCGAGAGCTGCGTTGACCATAGCTGTGTTGCAGTAACCGGCCTCTCTCTCCATATCTCTCTTGGTCTCTCTCTTTGCTTTGTCTCTGCTGCCTCTCTCTCTCTGGGTGGTGACTGGGATTTTTGTTGACCAGTTGAGACAGTAAATACAGACACAGGGATAGGTGGAGATTGGGGTATGACCCTAGCAAGGTGAGTAGGTTTGTAGCTATAGGCACTTCGACTGCCCTGGGATAGTCTTTAGACCTCAGCCCAGTGCTTGAATGGGTAATGGGCAGCCTGGTGGAACTTCAGCTGGCCATGAAAACAGGTAGGGAGGCCCCGTAGCACACAGGTTGAGAAAGCCTGTGGGTAGAGCCACCTGAGACTGACCTGACAGATAGGGTTAGTCAGGATGGGCCCAGATGTGGCCATTGTGAATGTCCCTGCGCAACTCACCCTATGAGCAGCTCCTCTAGACCCTTCTTAATGGCGCAGTCGGTGTAGGTGCCTTTGCCAAAGTACTTGACCTCATCCACGTTAGCCTTGAGCTCATCGCGGCCACTGGGCATGCGTGTGAGCCCTCGGATGATCTCCACTTCGTCACTGTAGTGCAGGGCACCCGCATTCCAAACCAGGTTGCGGTCACACCGGTAGTACCTGTGAGCCATAGGTAGGATGAGAGGAGGGGAGGCCCAGAGAGACCCACCAAGGACAGGCTAAGCCTGACCTTCAAGACTTGCTGTCCCACTCAAGCGTGCTGTGTCCCGCAACTCACAGATAGGCAGGTGGCTCAGGGCCCAGTGACAGTCATTGCATTGGGGGCCACACAATGGACAAAGCAACCTCAGTCTCAATTGAGCTGTAAGCGTGACCCCAGCCGGGGGCCACAGACCCCTGCCCCCATGTGCTGTAGAGGGTCAGGTGAAGACAGAGGCGGGCATAGGCCAGTTCTAAATAGGACACGGGGATTACTGAAGTGGGTCCAAGATGCCTCCACCCTGCTCTGTAGCATCTTGTCCCATAGCTCTCCAAGGTCTGCTACGGTGGCCCATGTGGTTTTTCACAGGACAGAATGACCAAGGTGCCTATAGTGAAGCTAATAGAATTGTACTTCTCCCCCATCTCCTAGGTGGGCTCCGAGACATGGGATGCTGAGGAAAGGGACTGAGGGCACCCACAGCCTTCTGCATTGGGATCTCCTTTTTCCTTCCTGCAGCCCCAGACATGTTGACTAAGTTCAGTTTCCTTATCTTCAAAGTCACAGCCCTGGGGGTGGGGTGGGGGTGGGGTGGGGAGCTGGTTCACTCCAGTCTGTTGGAGGCCACTGTCTCAGTGGACAGCTGCCCGGGATGGGTAGTTAGCAGGCTTGAGGCCTATGTTGGCCGACTTCCTGTCATCGCACTGACTGACTGCTGTGCAGGGACCCTGCTAGGGAAGGAGGCTCTTTGTCTTACACCCTTCTCTGGGACCTGCCCTCCCAGCCACACCCTCTGCTCTCAGTGCCCCCATTGAGAAGACAATGAGAAGAGGAGTGAATGAAGCACCCTATGTCCCCCCCCCCCGACTCCCCTACTCCTAGCCCCTGTGTTGAAAACACTGGGAGATGTTTAGCCCAAGACTCAGGAGGAGTCTCTAATGCCCATGTGGACAGGTGGGGTCCAGCTGCATGCAGAACCCCAGGCATCATGCCTAGCTACATATCTGGCTGACTGCCCGCCCCCCACCCGCAACTCTGTTCTGTGTGGAGACACCCACATCTCTAGGCTCAGTACTGTCTCCTCAGTCCTCCCCGCTCTTCCATCTCACACTCACCCTGACCCTCTGAACTGCATAGAGATAGCAGCTCTAGGCAGCTTCTGCAGTGGGGGAGTTAAGGCTTGGCTCTACATGTGGCTTCCGCCCCCGCCCCCAGGCCCATGGAGCTACAGGACAGGCCAAGGCAAGCTCACTCTACCTGTCTCTCAGGTTATCGATGAAGCGCTTGGTGAATGACTTCACCTTGTCCACCAGGGCCCCGTAGGGTTTCAGCCTCAAGGCCACGCTTTCCGAGGTGTCCAGCACAAAGAATAGATCCACAGGGCAGTCTGAGTCAGGGAAGGTTCATAAGTGATATACCCTGAGCCCCCGCTGGGAGTACCAGGCCCCGTCACACATCCCCCTCCAGGCCAGTGGCTCTCTGAAGCACCATCCATCGTAACCAGCAGAGCTCTGGGCAGATGGCCCACTCAGTCCAGAGCCCCTCACCTGCCTGGTAGGCAACACCCAGCAGCCTCTGCGTGAGAGCCAGGTCCCAGGGTGTCCTGTCCCTTGAACAGAGCCTCGCTCAGTTACGGTGGCTTTAGCCAGTTATAGAGGGTACAGTCTGCCTGTGAGAGAGCAGGACTATTGCTCGTTAGGGTCTCAGGTTCAACTCAAAGCCACCAGCCACGAGCTCATGCTGAGGTGGGAACGAAACGGTCACCCATGCCGGCTGCCAGGCAGAGGGAGAATGTCAGTTCTGGGACCTCGGCAGTCATTCACTCAGGACAGAAAATGGACCCGGAGTGATGGCAACGGGCTCTCCTCACTGGCAGGTCCCTCAGAAGTTTCCCACCCTGTCATCTCACTAGTGTGGTGAGACTTGAGGTAACGGGACTCGGGGGCCTTGTGGCTGGGAGCTGAGTATTCTAGCTGATAGGAACTGGGTGGAATGCAGGCTGAGACAAGGGACAAGCCCCCTTCTTGGTGGCTTTCCACATGACAAAGACAAAAAAAAAAAAAAAAAAAAAAAGGACAAGGGACAGTCCCCATCGGGCATTAAGCCTATCTACTTCTAGGCCTTAAGGCAGCTAAATACTGCAGTCAGGGAACACACAGCCAGTTCACTCACCTTGGAAGGCGATCACTTTGGAGCCCCGGATGTCCTCCTGTGCAGCCACCCAGCAGGCCTGTAGCAGCAGGGGCAGCAGAGCGTGGGCCAGCCTCATGTTTCTGGCTGGCCTGCGGATCACCATCAAATGCAGGCCAGGGTCAGGGTGGGCGCTGGTGATGGCAGAGTAAGAGGCTGTCTCTGTTTGCAGCAGTTAGAGCCCAGGGCTGGGGAGAGCCAGCGAGGGTGGAGGGAGGGAGGGAGGGAGGGAGGGAGGTGCAAAGAGGGGAGGGATCAGGAGAAGAGGGGGAGAGGAAGGGGAGGGCCCCAGAGCTGAGTGAGTCACAGCATCAGGGTCTCTGGAACCTTGGGGAGAAAAAGCCTCCCTCCTCTAGGGTACTCCTGGCCTGTGGGATTCCTGTCGCCACACACATCCCCCTGTGTGTGGGATGTTTGCTCGCTCACGGCTGCCTGTCCTGTGTAATGTAGAACAAAATATAGTGTGTGATCCCAAAAGAAGTTTCAGAAAATAGTTTTGGTTGTTTCACTCCAAATACCGCCTGTGGGACTGACCAGCCCAGTTTGCTGGTATGAGTGCTGGCTCCCACAAACACTGCTTCCTCAGGCGCTGGAGATTTTCGTGTCGCTGTCTCTTCAGTTTAGTTAAATATTTATTTGCAAATGATATTTTGATCTTTACTATGGGAAAATCAAGTTGTCAACAACTACCATATGGATGTGTTTGTGTAAGAGTTCTTGTTCTGTCTGTCTCTGTCTCTGTGTCTCTGTCTCTGTCTCTGTGTCTCTGACTCTGTGTCTCTGTCTCTGTCTGTGTCTCTGACTCTGTGTCTCTGTGTCTGTGTCTCTGTCTCTGTGTCTGTGTCTCTGACTCTGTGTCTCTGACTCTGTGTCTCTGTCTCTGACTCTGTGTCTCTGTGTCTCTGTGTCTCTGTCTCTCTCTGTCTCTGTGTCTCTGTCTGTCTCTGTCTGTCTGTCTGTCTATCAGTCTCTCTCCTCTCCTCTCTCTCTCTCTTTCTGTGTGTGTGTGTGTGTGTGTGTGTGTAGATAATGTTCCTGGGGGAGAGGGCTCCAGATGAAGCCAGGGCCATCACCCAGAGACGATTCCAGAAGAGTGGTGTACTTGCCTTAATACAAAACATTTGACTACAAATTTTAACATCATTAATAATAAAAGTTCTTTTAAAAATCCCCAGCAGTGACACTTAATCCCAGGACTCCATGAGATTGTGTCCTTTGTCCTCCTCATGCCAGCCCTACAGAATGTGTCGCCACGGTGGACTTATGGTCCTCTTGGCAGTAATATCATGGTTCAGGTTCAGGCCATGGCTTCATGCTGCGTGTATGGCCTCCTTGCATGGCCTCTGGAGCAGCCACAAGCTGGGCCTTATAGGGTGGTGACCCTTGTGTGCGGAAGTTAGGGGAAAGACTCAGGAACACAGAACAATAAAGACATCTCGTGCTTTTATATAACAAATATTAATGCCTTGATATACTAAATATCAACAAAGAGAGCCTATGCTGGGCTCTCAAGGATGTGCTCTTCCGAGCCAGAGAGAGCAGGGCCTGTGGGTATCAGTGATAGTGGATGCATGGCATCACACAGGGACAGTCTTAGAGGCCTCCTGGTTGGGTTCAAAGCCACGCCCTGTCACTGGCCCAATGGATCTTGGGGCAGTGAATAAAGAGTAACCAGGAAAAGATGTAGCACCTGTGTGACCCCTCAGCAAGCCACATGCTTCACTGAGGCAGTGCTTCTCAGGATAAGTGCAGAGGCAGCTGCAGGACGGGAGGTACAGCCCCCAGTGGTGCAGTGGACCACACTGCAGAGGCAGCTGCAGGACGGGAGGTGCAGCCCCCAGTGGTGCAGCCCCCAGTGGTGCAGCCCCCAGTGGTGCAGTGGACCACACTGCAGAGGCAGCTGCAGGACGGGAGGTGCAGCCCCCAGTGGTGCAGTCAGCTGTGGCTTGGGGGGTGTTCCAGCCAAGGAACTTGGAGCAGACCCTTCATGCGCTTTTATTTGTCCTTTTATAGCTAGCCTGGTGCTAGCTAATGGGCCTTATACAGAGGGAGGGGGTCACGCACCCCTCCCCAGCAGCCCTATGTCACCTGCTTTTCTCCTCCCCCGGTTGTCTCTGTGGACAGACAGGAGAGCCATGATGGAGAGAATACACAGGCAGTAGTGGAGAACCCTGACGTCCTGGTCCCTGCTGCCACTGCTGTAACTACATTCATTGCCCTCCTCAGGCCACAGCACCACTGTTCCTGCAGTCGCCCCCCATCCCCCACTCTGTTTCTTTGTCTTCATTTCTCTCTCTCCCCCTTTCTCCCCATAATCACTTTAGGGTCCTGTTGGAGGCACTCAGGTTATTTCAGGCTACGATCTGTGCCATTCACCCCAGACTCAAACCTTGGCCAAGCTGCAGGTCACTTTTTGTACATAGCCTGGACAGCATGCTCCTGAGCCAGCCTGAGCTTTAATGCTGGAAGAAAGCTGCCCTAAGGGGAAGCCATGGGAAAGTTAGGGCTGGAAAAGTGTGGCCTACCAAGGGCCCTGAGAATCTACCCCATACAAGTGAAGACACCTCAATCGTGTGTGTGTGTGTGTGTGTGTGTGTGTGTGTGTGTGTGTGTGTGTGTGAAAAGGGGCAGAGCGACAGCAAGCCCAGTGCTCTCTCCCCATGACCTGAGGTTCTCTCTTCCGTTGCAGACTAGTGTACAATCCCTGAGGGACTCAGGGCTAGGTGACCCCTGGATCTGAAGTTCCAAACCAAGCTCCAGAGGCTTTGCCAGAACTCAAGTACCCAGGCAGCTCGGTTGGGGATCAGGGAGTCAGGTGGGAAGTGGGGAGACTGGTGGGTACTTGGCTGCTAAGCAGGAGGGTGTAGCCTGAATGTGGAGGGAGGGAGGAGGGAGGGGCACAGCTGGATGCCCGAAAGTTTCTTTCCTGATTCCAGCTCCCCTGTAATGGGGTGAGGGTGGGTCAGGCTTTTTACAAACCTGAAGAAGTGACTAGAAACTGGAAAAGAATGAAAGCTCACGGAAATTGCCTTGGTCAGCCCTTAGGCGGCTCTGGAGGGAGGCTCTGGAGTCTTGGGCGTGGTCAGGAAGGAGGAAGGAGCCCCCCACCCCCACCCCGTTCTCCATGGAGCAACAGCGCCCCCTCTGCCTGCAGATTACCAGCCCCAGAAGCTCAGGGCCTCTTCTAAAAGTATCTTTTCTTCCAGCCCTTTGAGGGAAAAAAATTTTTTTAAGTGTGCTTTGGGAAGGTAGGGGTGTTTAGGCTTGCTCAAATCTTGCTCAGTGTATGCAGCCCCAAATGTCATTCAGGACCATCATTGGAATGATTTTTGTGTCTCACTTAGAAACATTTTAGAAAACTAAAAGAAAAAAGAAAAACAAAAGCACTTTTGAAGGAAAAAAAAGTCCTGTTTTTTTTTCCTAATAACTGCAATGACTTCAGGTGAGGCTGAAGGGTGGCAGGTCCCTGCCTCTGTGATGACTGCCTGACTAGGCACACATACAGACAGAAAGAGAGAGAGAGAGAGAGAGAGAGAGAGAGAGAGAGAGAGAGAGAGAGAGAAGAGAAGACAAGGGGTAGTGGAGCCTTAAGGGAGGGTGACTACAAATAAGAGGGCTAGGGTGGCCGGGCACGCCTTTACATCCAGCACTCAGGAGGCAGAGACAGGCAGATCGCTGTGAGTTCAGGGCCAGCCTGGTCTACAAAGCAAGTCCAGGACAGGCAAGGCCAACACAGAGAAACCCTGTCTCGAAAAACCAAGAGAGAGAGAGGAGAGAGAGAAAGAGAGGGGGTGGCTAGGTAGCCCCTCACCACCCCCACCTCCCCGCCTCCACTCTGGTGGTGCCCTGTGGTGACCCCACTGTCCCTGAGGCTTCAGAGAAAATGTATTGTGAGGAAGATCCCCTATAATCTGTAATCTATAATCTGTGGTCCCAGTTGGTGACCACCATGCCAGTCTGGGTTTTCTGTATATCCCACAGCTCTCAGTGCCTGTCCACACTTGTGGACAACAAGGACCACCCCACCCCATCCCCACCAACACAGACACACAGAATACATACATACGTACGTACATACATACATATCTCCTGTTGTGCCAAATCAGGCTGTCATCCATGTCACCCAGAAGCCAGCAGTACTGGGCTGTGCTAGCTCAGAGTCCAGAACATGTGGCCCACTGACCAGACTCTTCTGGAACTCTGGTGGCTCAGGGACATCTCAGACGTACTCTACACAGTTGGGTCACCTACTTGGCCAGCAATGTAGGACCAAGGATAAGGGCTTTTGCTATGAGACTTGAAGGCTGTAGCTCAGATGTAGCTGTGGTTAGGTGGCATTGTAGCCTGGGAGCAGACTTCCCTCGAGTGGAGGGCTGGGCTTGTGGTCCCACACTGAGTCCCTGGTTTGGGCCCATGTCTTGCAGTTACGCATTCTGATGGAGTTGGGAAGGGCTGGTCACTCCATCTGTCTACTGAGGCATGTGGCTGACACACGGCCCAAGAGATAGATCCAGGCTTGAGAGTCTGCTGATCCTTGGCTCTGTAGGTAGTATCTTGGTCATCTCCCTGCTCTCCCAGGGCAGCTCAGACATAGGCTAGTGCCCTCTATAGGCTCCACCTCACAGAACTGGTAGGGCTGCAGCACAGAGAAAATGTGTAGAATGGTGTTCTGGGACCTGAGGGTTTATGTTACAGTTGCGAGGTGCTGGCTGCTACACAGAGCTCCCCCAGGTTTGTCTAGTCATAGCTGAAGAGACAAGCCACACAGTCTGCAAACCGCTTGACCCCGCTCACTGTGCCTCCTGACACACAAAGGGTGCTGATGCCCAGCGTTTTTACATGGCCGGGGCAGTTCCCCGTGCCTCTTTAATTGGACAAGGAGCCTGTCCATCCTGCACCCTTCAGGAAGTCCGGAAGAAGAGAGATCTGGGATTTTCCCAGACACACAGAAAGGCCACATTGCCTTCAGAGAGTCCAGAGACAGTGAACCCAGGAGGGCAGGCGTGGACTCCAAAGGACGGAGTGGCCCAGTGTTCTAAAGAGCCCACTTTGGGGGCTTTGGGGTTTCCGGAATGTCTCCAGCCTTCTCCAGGGCGTGGGCTCTGGACAGCTGCCTTTATTGCCAACACCAAAGCCCCAAACCCTTTTAGCATCTTTGCACATCCGCTGAACAAAGACGGTGTTGTTCCCTTCGCTGCCTCAACTGTCCAGTGAACTTTCCTCCCAACTCAGAGCACGATTCATCAAAGAAAATAATATTTTCCATGAGCTACCCTGTGTTTCCATGGCACCTCACTGTGGATGTTGGAACCTAGCAGGGATGCCTGGCAGGCATTTGGCTCCACCCATAGGTCCCACACAGGGGACTCCCCTGTTCTGCACCTCAGCATGGTCAGAAGTTCTCCTCCATTCTGGGGAGCCCACATCCCTGCAGCGCTGGCACACGGGGCCCTGTGATCTAGCTGGGGCCAGGCTGGGCAACATGCCTGAGGTGTGCCACGGACAGAGTGGCTCCTGTCTTCGCTCCAGTTTACCAAATGCCGAGTGAGTCACCTGGGCAGGGAGCACTGGTGGTGAGACTTACTCCTGGGGCAGGGCAATGCTAGCTGTCTGTTTCCAGAGCCACCGATCTGAGCCACCCACCAGGGATGACCATCACTGGAGCTATGGGCCCTCAGCAGCCACTTGGTACTAGTTGACAAAGAACCTCTCACTGGTGACCAGACAGGAAAGGCAGAGGTCTTGGGAGGAGCTTCATAATAATATACTGAGGAGGCATTGATCTGCTCACAATGGGAGAATAAAGCCCAGCACTCCACATTATCAGGCCGGAGTTAGGCACATCCCTTTCACCAGCGTGGAATCAATATTGTCCCTCTCACGGTATGGTAAGCGGGCGGGGTAACTTGGTAGCATGCACCTCGAGTGACACGCAGGTGCATAGCCAGGAGTGTTCCTGAGAGATGAGGTGTAAAATTACATCAGCGCAGGGGTCTGCATGGGTTCCACAACATTATAACAATAACAACAACAAAGTCAACAACGCTGGAAGGTGTAGCAACGAGGGTTGTTGGGTAAGCCACAGGCTGTACAACAGGCCTAAGGCCATGAGACTGAGTTGGGTACGAACTGGAATGTAGGGTGGCACCAGGGTCCTACAGGGGACATGGATTTAAAAGGTTCTGGGTCCCCTTATAGAGCAAACGAGGTGGGACCTGATTTGCACAGGCGTGGTTGTTCCCTCGTGATGGGACAGATAGGCAGCTCGCTGCCCTTAAAGGTTGTGCCCATCTCCCCCAACTAATTGCTTCATGAAGGCAGAGCCCTCCATTGGTCCCCCACCACCCACTGTGCTCAGCGACTCCCGCTGTTTTGGCTCCCAGGCTGTGCATTTAATCTAATTTGTTTTTGTTCTATTGTCTGAAAACTGAGAATGTTATTTTCTGGCGCGAAGCCGACCTGGGAGCTCCGGTTGCACGCTGTCATTCGAAAGAGACACTACAAAACTAAATGAGTTGTGTGCCTGATGCCCAAGGAGATCAGCAAGGCAGAGCCAAGGGGAAGAGGGAAATCCCAGACCTCCCTGCCCTGCGAGGCGTGGCTGGTGGCGCAAGGATTCGTGGTGGCACTGGCCACTTGGCCTGAGGGGCTCCAAGGCTGTTGGGGCTGGCCCAACATCCACAAGTCTGAGGCTGGATATTCTGGGAACCCTGGCTGGCAACGAAGCTAGAAAATTCAAGTAGCGCCACCTCCTTCCTCTTCTTCCGAGGAAGAAGACAACTCCACCCCCCCCCAAAGAAGTTGACCCATGCCGCGGGAGGCAGCACGTGGGTTGTCCCCATGGGTCCCTTGTGGAATTGTTGTCTCTAGACTTGGAGGCCTACTGCCAAGCAGGCCTCATCCTGGGAGCATGACCCTGACTCCTGAGGACATGCAGAAGATCCCCACCTCCCTCCCCACCCCCACCCCTGGAGCAGAAGCAGGAAGCTGACACTTTCCTAGGCCACTCGACTGCCAGCTGGAGCCAGTACTTATACACACAGGAAAGCATTCAGGGGGCAGGCATCTTGGGAGCTGCAGGCAGAGGTTTCTGCTCTAATCTGGTACACACACACACACACACACACACACACACACACACACACACACACACACCACCCTTGGCCTCATCACCTATTTCAAGTAGAATCCCTGCTTGCTGATCCTCTCCTTAGAGGTTGAGAGCCCAGGGGATACACATAGCCAGAACACCTGCACAGGTCACAGGAGAGTACCATAGTCACTCTGTGCTTGCTGATGGGGGGCATTGAGACCAGAAGCCAGTGGCCAGAATGGGCCACATTTCATTTTGCACCCCAAGGTCTCTTGCAACCCTTTAGGTTCATCAAAGTTTCTAACAGCACCCCTGCCCCCCCCCCCCGCAAGAACAATGACTCCTTCCTTTCAGGGAGCAGTGGGCTTGACCTTGGGAAGGCAAAGGCTCTGGAAAACTGGGCACCCTTGACCCCGAGATGTCCCAGATATACCCATGTGCAGGGCAAGGGTTGGGTACCATGAGCAGCGGACCCATGCTGAACACAGAATCATCTACTGAGGTTGCTGGGGGCTTCAGTGCCCGCAAGAACAGAGATGCCCTCGCACAAAGGCTCCATGGGCCCTTACCCCTTCTCAGGGGACCTTCTCTGGCTACTCACCAGCTGGCATGGCTGGCTATGATCATGGCAGCTGAGGAGGCTATGGTTCTGGAGGGGTTAATCTTCCCCATTACCTCATTCTGATCTCTTGCCTGAAGAGAGAACAACATCTGGTAAAGATATTTCTCCAGCAGAGCCTGGGCCTCTGGAGGAGCAGCCTGGCTCCTTACCAAAAGCCAGCTGCAGGCTTAGGCGCGACTCTAGGGACGGGGCTTCCCGGGAAATGATAGCCACAGTGGTGCCTCGCCACCTGGGTCCCCAAAGCCCACCCTCCAGGGCCTGGGGGTGACAGCCAAGCATTCCTGCGAGCAAGAGTCACTTCCTGTCCTGCTAACCCTGGGAAGCTGCTGAAGCTGTGGCGTGGCGGCTGGGCTAAGCTGTACCCCAGAAGTTCTAGGGGGGGGCCAGTAGGAACAGAGCTTTAAAATAAGATCTCTTGAGGGCTCAGGGCCATGTTTGAGACCACCAGGTCTGGGGTCTGCTCTCCTTGTCTCTATCCCCCAGTGGCTACAAAAGTAGCCCAGCCCCCCACATCCTGAGTGATGCCTTTGGGACTGGAGCCCCAACACCACTCTTCAATGTGTCCAGGGTGCTGAGCCACATTCAAGAGTGCTGCTGCCTTTCTCGGGCAGAGGGAGGGGCTGGTGAGCAGCACCAAGCATGAACCCTGTCTGTGCTCTGTTTCTCTGCAAAGACCCTGGTACCTGGACTGTGGGTTCCATTGTATAAACCTCACACTGTCCTTGCTGTGATAGATACCATCCCAGCTGCTGCCAACACTCTTGCCTGAAACGATGCTGCAGCCTGGTCACCTGAGTTCTACCGAGGACAAGCCCATCAGAGGGGACGTCTTCTTCAACCCACACTGATGCTCGCCGGCGAGAACAGGACACACTGGCTACTCCAGGCCCCGCTCACTAATTCCATTCGCCTCAGGCAGCTCACGGATATCCACGGAGAACGCCAACACACACAAGGGGGCTGCTAAGACCCTTGGTCTCTTCTCAGCCATGCTGGGGCTTGGAGAATCTCCAGTCTGGAGCTTCAGGGTGACCTGGTTGTCTTCTCATTCCCTTTGCCTCACAACCCAACCGTAGACGTCCCCTTGATCCTCCGTCCTCTCGGTCCTTGGGATTAGCCAGGGCAGTTGGACAGGCTGCATGCAAGAGGTGCTTAGGGTCATTTCTACCCTCTGTGCTCTAGGATGAGGACATAAGGAACCAGGGACACTCAGATCCGGGTTGGTTCCAATTCTGTCGTCTATAGTTCTGTGACATTAGGCCAGGGAAACAGGCAAAAACTGTTCTGCCAAATGGCCTCCTCCAGGACTCTGGGGCAGTGCAAGCCACACCCCAGGTAGATGGTCCTAGGGTGCCTCCTCGCACAGGGATTGTCAACCTGTGAGGCGGGAGTTCTTGGGGTGGGATGTTAGACGATCCTTTCACAGGGGTCACATATCCGATATCCCGAATATCAGATACTTCCGTTATGATTCTCTACAATAGCAAAATTCCAGTTAGGAAGTCGCAACAAAATAATTTTATGGTTGGGGGTCCCCACAACATGAGGCCACATTAAAGGGTCACAACGTTAGGAAGGTGGAGAACCACTGTCCCTAGCATATCTGCCCAGTGCTTATCTGGACAGGTTCCGCACAGGGACCTGTTGATTGTGGCCTCCTGGTAAAAAATTGAGATGGTCCTGGCTTAATAATACATCATGAACTCCCACTAACCAAGAGGGGTATCTTTTGGCCATTTGGCTAAAACCTCTCTGAGAAGGGCGCTGGGGCCAACACTGGGGAATCCTACACCATCAGAGCCAGCAGCCTCCGTGTCTTAGCTTGGAGTTCAAGGGCCACAAAATGAGATGCTGGCCAGCTTTGGGTCTCCAGTGGCTCTCAACAAAGCCACCAGCAGAGTGTAGCCTTTTGGGAGTCCAGGCCAGCAAAACAGCACCACCGCCTAGCACAGACAATGCATGGGGAGCAACAGGGACTGTAGAGGACTCTGTTTCCACATCGGCCTTAAAGTCTGGGACCCTGCTGTCCCGCCTCCTCTCCTCTCCCAGGCCACCTTTCTGTAGAACACAGGCAGAGGCTGGAGGAATGAGGCCCAGAGAGGCTTTCAGGGGCCAATATGCTGGGCTTGGGCGCCCTCTGCTGTCCATCTGGGCACTTTTGCTGTGCAGATTTTCCAGAGTTTTGTGAACTCATTGTTGGCAGAGAGCAGCTACTGACTTTTATATATTGATTTTGTATCCTGCTGCTTTTTTGAGAGTGTTTTTCAGGTCTAAGAATTCTCTGGAGGAGTCTTTACAGTCTTTTGAGTATTGGTTCATGTGTTTTGCAAATAGGGATAATATTATTTTTCCTATTTGTAACCATTTATTTATTTTTCTATTTTGTCTATTGCTCTAGCTGAGACTTCAAACACTCTATTGAATATGAGCGAGGATAATGGGCACTCTTCCCTTGTTCTAGATTTTAAAAGAAATCTGTTAACTCCCCCCCCCCCCCGCCATGTGCTGCCTAATCTTGTGCCAACTTGACCCAGCCTAAAGTCATCTAAAGAGGAAAGAACCCCAACTGAGTAGATGCCTCTGTAAGATCAGACTGTAGGCAAGCCTGTGGAGCATTTTCTTAATTAGTGATTGATGGGGGAAGGCCCAGCCCATCGTGGGTGGGGCCATCCCTGGGCTGGAGGTCCTGGGTGCTTTAAGAAAGCAGGCTGAGTGAGCCACGTAAGCAGCACCCTTCACAGCCTCTGCCTCAGCTCCTGCCTCCAGGTTCCTGCCCTGTTTGAGTTCCTGTCCTGACTTCAGTGATGAACAGTGAAGTGGAAGTATAAGCCTAATAAACCCTTTCCTCCTCAGCTTGCTTTGGTCATGAGCAACAGAAACCCTGAGTGAAGCAAGTTGGTGCTACAATAATGGGTATTGCTCCAACCTGACACCATGTTGGTTTTGGGAGGATTGTGAAAGGAGGTTGGAATGTTGGGCTAGAAGCGTTGAAGAGCTCAGTGGGCTGTTGTGTTGGGTATTTGAAGGACGCTGAGGGGAAGTGTGATAGAGGCCTGGCTTGAAGGAAGAACAGACTCTGCTGGGCCCTTTAGTGTCTGCTCGCCCAGAGCTGAAGACTCAGGTGTGATTAACAGAAACCATTAAAACCCTTTGCGTTCCTGGGACAATGGATGCCGGTCAGCTGGGGCTGGGAAATTAGCGGTGACTAAGAAGAGATCCGCATCGTTGAAATGAAATCTTCTGCGAAGTGTTTCCTGAGAGGCAGCACACAGACGCTGTGTTCCAGAAGTGGCAAAGGCTGCGCTTTCTGTCACCAGCTGAACCTGGCATTGTAAGAGTCATCAGGTGGGTCTGCTTTTGAAGGCATGAAGGTGTCATAGAGAGCAGCTGAGGCTTCACACTGTGACAGGCCATTGGTGACAGTGCAGCCTAAGTAACAGCTAACGTCCCAGGATTGAAGGGGTCACGGCAGTCGCCGTGAAAGACCCCAGCATTTCAGAGATGCCCGTATTGTGGGGTGACCACCAAGAACAGCAGCAGCCACGGAACGGAGGCTGCCCAAGGCTAGAAGACAGGCTGTGTGTGCTGCAGGGGATGGAGCCAGAAGAGGGACGCAAGTCCTGTGGAGGAGCCTAAAGATGGTGAGTGAATCCTAGATATTGGAAATTGAATTGTTTACAGTGTTGAAGTTTGGTTTTGCTCTGTTCAGATTGTGACTACGCTCTGGTTCTTTCTTCTTGGAGTGAATAAGTCTTTAGCTTATTTGGATTTGAAGAGAGTTTGGAATTTTACAGAGACCAAACTTTTAAAGTGGTTGAATTGTTGCAGACTGTGGGACTTTTCAGTTTGTAACATGTTTTATACTTTGGTACTTATTAGCCTGAGATCTGGAGGATGAACCAACAAAAGGAAAGATAATGTCTTAAAAAAGTATTGTGTGTGAAGCTGACAAGGAGCTGATTGTGCTGGCTCATTGTGTCAACCTGACACAGCTCTCTTAAAGCAGAGAGCCCCAACTGAGAAAAAGCCTCCATGAGGTCCGGCCGTAGGCAAGCTTGGAGAGCGGTTTCTTTCTTGGTGATTGATGGGGAGGGCTCAGCCCATGTGGGTGGGGTCATCCCTGGCCTCTGATGGTCCTGGATTCTATGAGAAAGCAAGCTGAGGAAACTCCCTTCAATGATGAACAGATATACAGAAGTGTGAGCCAAATGAATCCTTTTCTCCTCAAGTTGCTTTGGTCATGGTGTTTCTTCGCAGCAATAGCAACCCTGACTAGAGACCCCATTTAAATATACTGTTGGCCATTAGGTTTCTTGTATATAGCCTTTTGTTATGTCGAGGTATGTGCCTTACATCACTAGTGTTTTTCAGAGGTTTTCCCATGAACGAATATTGAATTGTGTCACCCGATTTCTGCAACAACTTTGATGGTCATGCTTATTTATTTGTCAAATTGCTCTTTATATAGGACATATATGTCTTTGATGTCAGTTAGACTCATTTACTCTACTAAGTGGTTTGACTTTGTAGTCTCTATGTTGGTTTTCTGTTTGGGTGACTTATGGAGAAATAACAGTGGGTTTGGAAATCAGTCGCCATTACTGTATCAGGACCAGTGTGACCTTTTAAGTCAATTAGTGTTTGTTTTATGAAACTGGGAACCTCAGTATATACACATATGTAGAATTGTTACGTCTTCTTGATGGTTTATCTATTAATTTGCAGTGAGCTTCTTTATTTCTCTTGACTGAGTTGTGGTTTGAAATCTACTCTATCGGATATAGAACAGCGTGACCAGCTTGTCTCCAGCCTCAATTCTCTTAGGTTGGTTTTCACCCTTTGAGCCTCAGTCTGTGGATGTCTTCACAAGTGATGTGTGTTTACCCGGTTTCCCGGTGCTTTATTGCTGTGATTAAACACCATGACCAAAGCAAGGGGGAAAGACAAGGATTTATTTCATCTTACAGCCTACAGCCCACCATCCCGGGGAGTCAGAGCAGGAGCCTGGAGGCAGGAGCTGACGGAGACGCCTTGGAGGCGTGCTGGCTACTGGCTTGCTCTCTGGTTTTCAGCCTTTCTTCTCTGGCCTCGCACATCTGACTGACTCCCCATAGTATCACTATTGCTCGGTCTTTGGAGTTGTAATACAAAGTTTACCATCTTGATATCTGCCCCCTGACTTTCCCCTTCCCCCTCTCCTCTCTCTCCTTATCTGTGTTCTTACTTTAGGAATAGACTATGTGCTATGTTTGATTCCAGTCGGTTCATCAATAAATGCTCATGTAAACTTAGTTGAAATACCTTCCGACTCACAATATTTAACTCTATGAAATCATCAAATTTGTTGCAAAGAACAAACATCCGTGTTTCCAAAACTGTGAACATGTTTCACTTGTGTTGTTTCTACATATTCAAAATATAATGTTCATATTTACTATGTTTCCAGAGCTTTCATTAAAATGTTTTATTGGGAAAATTTTTTCTAATACCAAGGAAAAATAAGGCAAAATGTATCTATCAAGATAAAGCAATATACAAAGATATAGATAATACAATATAGATTTGATAAAGAAGGTTAGAGAGGAAGGAAATGCTTTAACTGAAAAGAGAGCTCTGCATGGTAACATAAAATGTTGCCCAATAGGTATTTTTCTACAATAAAAAAGTGAATGAGAACTAAACAAAGATTAATGTATGTAATAGGAAAGTCCATAAGAGATAAAATCTAAAGGTGATGTGTGTATGACTAGGTTGACTTAAAGATTATTAAGAGTTCCTTCTGCGTCCTGACTGGGCAATTGGATTCCATGCAGAGGCTTCCCACAGAAGGGTGCTAGACGGGTCTCTGGCTGGGCTTATAGCTACTCACTGGGTTGAAGCTTCTCCTTAGAAAGCTACTGGCCAGGGGAGGAAACGGCCTGTTACATTATTCCTGTTTAAGAAATCCCTGCCGAACTGTGTAAGTATTGTGAAATACTTCTTACTAGACAAGGTTTTAAATCCATTTGCCAAGCTTGGCCTGCTGCTCAGAATTTTCATTGTGCCTACAATCAAGTGGGCCTCTGGGCTGTTTGAATGGGTGAAAGACACCATTAAAAAAATTTTGTTGGCAAATTAGCTAAAGTTTCCTGTTTCCTTTGCCAAAGGCACTCTCATTAGTTGTCCTAAATCTGAAATTCACTTCTCTTGAAAACATCAATTATCTACTTATAAAACGATCTCGAAGTGTCCCTGGAGAACGGACAAAGGGCTAAACGAGCCTCTGCTAAAGGGAGATAATAGATGTGATTGTAGAGAGCTTAAAAATAGTAACTTCCCACTCAAACTCGCTTGTGGAGTATTTCCATAGTGAGTGGCTATCACCAGAGGAGCCCCTGGGGGATGTGGGGCTCTGTCTCCACCAGTCCCACCGGGAGGAGTTAAACAAACACAGCTGACATGAGCGGTTTCATCAACTGCAGAAGCCGATATACAGAAGGAAAAGGGGGACATGGGATTTCTTTCCTGTGTGTGTGTGTGTGTGTGTGTGTTTGTTTCCTTTTTCTTTTTGGTTTTATTTTGATTTCTTGGAAACAACCTAGATGCCCCTCAACAGAAGAATGAATAAAGAAAATGTGGAGCTGGGCACTTGGGAGGCAGAGGTAGGTGGATCTTTGTGAGTTCAAGGCCAGCCTGGTCTACAAGTGAGTCCAGGACAGCCAAGGCTACACAGAGAAACCCTGGTCTCAAAAAACAAAACAAAACAAAACAAAAACAAACAAACAAAAAAAAAAAAAGAAAGAAAAGAAAAAGAAAAAGAAAGAAAATGCAGTATGTTTATACAATGGAGTATTGCTCAGCCATTTAAAAAATGTCATGAATATTGCAGGCAAATGGGTGGAACTAGAAAAATGCATCCAGAGTGAGGTAACCCAGATCCAGAAAGACAAATACTCTATCTCTTCATTGATATGTGGATATTAGCTGTTAAGTCAACAATAAAGCTCCAATTCACAGAACCACAGAGGGGAGGCAGAGAGTAAGGGGCTAGAGAGAACTATAGATCTCATTGGGAAAGGTGGCCATGTTGACTATAATTATTCCTACTGGTCCACGAGAATAGGAAATTGTTTCATATTCTGATATCTTCTTCAGTTTCTTTCTTCGGTGACTTCAAGTTTTTACTACATAAGACTTTGACTTGCTTGGTTAGAGAAACACCAAGATATGTTCTATTATTCGAGGCTATTGTGAAAGGCGGGGTGTTTCCCTGATTTCTTTCTCAGCTCGTTTGTCATTTGCATATAGGAAGGCTACTGATTTTTGGGAGCTAACTTTGTACCCAGCTACTTTGCTGAAAGTGTCTACCAGCTGTTGGAGTTTCCCAGTGGACTTCTTCATGCCCCTTACGTATACTATCATACCATTTGCAAGTAAGATAGCTTGACTTCCTCGCTACCGTTGTGTAGCCCCTGGACCCTTCAGTTGTCTTATTGCTCCAGCTAGGACTTCAAGTACTACATTGACTAGGCATGGCGAGAGTGGACAGCCTTGTCTTGTTTCTGATTTTGGTGGTACTGCTCTGAGTTCCTTTCTGTTTTACTTGATGTTGGCTCTGGGCTTGCTGTAAACTGCTTTCATCGTGTTGAGGTATGTCCTTCGTATTCCCAGTCTCTCCAGAATGTTTTATCATGGAGAGGGGTATTGGATTTTGTCAAAGGCTTTTTCTATATCTAATGAGATGTTCCTTCATGTGGTTTTTGTCTTTGTGTTTTTAAATGGTGGATTGCATAATTGATTTCCATATGTTGAACCATCCCCGCATCTCTGGGATGAAGCCTACTTTATCCTGGTGGATGACATTTTTGGTGTGTTCTTGGATTGGGCTTGCAAGTATGTTGAATCTTTTTGCATCTATGTTCATAAGAGAAGTTGCTATGTAATTTTCTTTGTTGAGTCTTTATGTAATTTGGGTATCATGGTAACTAATTGCGGCCTTATAAAATGAATTGGGCAATGTCCCTTCTATTTCTATTTTGTGGAATAATTTGAGGAGTATTGTCATTAACTCTTCTTTGAAAGTCTGGTAGAATTCTGCACTAAAGCCATCTGGCCCCAGTGATCTTGATTTTACTTTGTTAAGTTGTACCTATAGAGAAATTTATCCATTTATTTTAGATTTTTCAACTTGGTGGAGTAAAGGTTTGTTTTTTTGTTTTTTGTTTTTTTGGTTTTTTGTTTTAGTATGTCCTTACGACTGTCTGGATTTCCAGTGTCTCTGTTTTGATGCCCCTTTTCAACTCTAATTTGGATCTTTTCTTTCTGCCTTTTCATTCATTTGGATGAGGGCTTGTCAATCTTACTGATTTTTCTCAAAAAGCCAAATCTTTGTTTCATGGATTCTTTGTATTGTTTTTGGTTTTGTTTCTGTTTTATTGATTTTGGCCCTGAGTTTGCATATGTCTTGCTGTCTATACGTTGTGGGCATGATTTCTTCTTTTCTCTCTAGAGCTTTCAGGTGTTCTGTTAAAGTTGCTAGTGTTAGATCTCTCTCTCTCTCTCTCTCTCTCTCTCTCTCTCTCTCTCTCTCTCTCTCTCTCTCTCTCTCCCTCCACTTAGCTCTATGTTCTTGCCTCTTGGAACCTTCTTTATTGTATCCCATAAATTTGGGTATGTTGTATTTTCATTTTCATTCAATTCTACAAAGTCTTGAATTTTCTTCTTAATTTCTATCTTGACCCATTTTTCATTCAGTAGAAAGTTGTTTTGTAAGCTTTCTGGTTCTGTTGGAGTTGATATTCAGCTTTAATCTGTGGCGGTCCAATAAAAGGTTATTTGAGAATTATTTAAATGTCCTTGTATCTGTTAAGACTTGATTTGTGTCTGAGTATGTGGTCACTTTTGTAGGACGTTCCATGAAGTGCTGAGAAAAAGGTGTATTCTTTTGTGTTTGGGAGAAATGTTCTGTAAATATCTGTTGCGTCCATATGGTTTGTAACATGCTAGCTCCAGCATTTGTTTAGTTTTTGTCTGAATGACCTGTTTATTGGTGAAGTTGGGTAGTGAAGTCTGCCACTAGCAGTGTGTGAGGGTCAATATATGATTTATGCCATACTTTTGTTTCTTTAACGAACATCAGTGTCCTTGTGTTTGGCACACAGACATAAAGAACTGAAATGCCCTCTTGTTGGAGTTTTTGAGTGCGTAGTCCTTCCCTATCTCTTCTCATTAGCTTTGCTTTGAAGTCTATTTTGATAGATATTAAAATGGATACCCCAGCTTGCTTCTTAGGTCTATTTGTCTGGAATATCTTTTAAACAACAGTTTACCCCAAGGTAAAGATCTATCCGTGACGTTAATATGTATTTCTTGGGTGCAGCAGGATGGATCCTGTTTTCACATCCATTCTGTTAGTCTGTATCTTTTTGCTGGGGAATGAAGTCCATTGATGTTGAGAGATATTGGTGACTAATGATTGTTGATTCCTGTGTTGTTATTGTTATTGTTGTTGATGGTGGTGATGGTGTGTGTTTTCTTTTGAGTTGCTGGTCTGAGATTTTTATTCCCTGTATTTTTTGTGGTTGTAGTTAAAATCTTTAAGTTGGAATTTTCTTTCTAGCACCTTCCATAGGGCTGTATTTGTGGACAGACGTTAATTTTTTTTTTTTTTAAATCATGGAATGTCTTATTTTCTCCATGTATGGTGACTGAAAGTTTTGCTGGGTTAAGCAGTCTGGGCTGGAATGTATGGTCCTTTGGCATCTGCAGCACATCTGTCTGGGCCCTTTTGGCTTTTAGAGCCTCTATTGAGAGGTCAGGTGTAATTCTAACAGGTATGCCTTTACATGTAATTTCATCTTTTTTTCCTTGCAGCTTTTAATATTCGTTGTTCTGTATGTTTAGTGTTTTGTTTTTGGTTTTGTTTTTAAGGTGCCAAGGGAACTTTCTTTTCCATCTGGTGTTCTGTCTGCTTCTTGTGCTTTGATAGGCACCCCCTCCTTTAGGTTAGGGACATTTTCTTCTATAGCTGTATTGAAATTATTTTCTGGGCCGCTGCCCTGTGTTTCTTCTCCTTCTGCTATTCTTATTATTCTTAGACTTGGACTTTTCATAGTGTCCTAGATTTCCTGCATGGTTTGTGCCAGGCAGCTTTTAGATTTAGCGTTTTCTTTGACCAACATTTCTATTTCCCCTGCTGTGCCTTCAACACCTGATGCTCTTTCTTCTCTCTCCTGTATTCTGTTGGAGAAGCTTGCCCTTGTGGTCCAGTTCAAATTCCTAACATTTTTTATTTCCAGAATTCCCTCAGTTTAGGTTTTCTTTGTTGATTCTGTTTGCATTTTCAAGTATTGAATGGTTCTGTTCGTTTCTTGCCTATCTTCCTGGATTTAAGGGCTTTACTCATTTCCTCTTGAAGGACTCTATCGCAGCCACATGGGCTGTTGTAAGGTGTTGTTTCTTGTATTTTAGTTCTGTCAGAATACTCAGGGCCTGCTGTGGTAGGGTCGCTGGGCTCTGGAGGGCACATTGCCCTGCCTGGTGTTGGGGTTTTGGGTTTGTTTGGTTGATTTTGCTGGCAGACATCTGGGCCTAGGGAGATTACAGTCCCAGGAGCCAACATCAGGTTTTGTCTTGGTTTAGTGGGCGTTTGCTTCCTCTCTGGTTTTTAGGAGAGTTTGATGGCTGTGTATCACCTGGTAGGACATTTCTGTTTACCTGATAGGTGTGGCCACGTGGGGCAGTGGGGGGGGGGTCCAGGAAGAATGTGTTATTGTGTATTGGCCCCCCCCACATGTAGGAATGGGGATAGCCTAAGGGGTTCCCAGGGGGAAGGAAAACAAAATGTTCAACCAGGACCTGTTTATTTAGACTCCTTGAAGAGTGGTCACTCCAGGAGACCTGCTCTAGAGCTGGGGATGACAGTTGAGGTTCAGATCTGGAGGAATAGAAGAGGTGGGGGTCGCAGGAGTCGTCTGTGGGTTAGCAGGGAGTGTCTGCTGGAGTTGGGGGCTGGGGTAAAGCAATGGGTTGAGGGATGGTTAGAAGGGGGAAGGTCTATAGGATCCACAGAAGATGTGGGCAGGGAAGGGGGGGAGGGAAGGCTGTGGCCGGTGTCCTGTTGCAGAGCTTGGGATGAGACTGGGGGATTGGGTCTGGGGGAACAGAGGAAGAGCTGAAAGCCTGCAGGCAGCTTACCTGCTTCCCAGGCAGGCATGATGGTGTTTCCTACGATTTCCTTTAGACTTCCTCTCCTGAAATTTCCTCCCATCCACTTGTTTGACAGTTTGGATTACCTCTATTTTTATCTCCCTATCCACTTTAACTCTCTCATCTGTTTTCTTTCTTTCCTTCCTTCCTTCTTTCTTTCTTTCTACAATTTATTCAGATTGCATCCCAATTCCAACTCCTCCCTTGTATCTTTCCGTTCCCACCCTCCCTCCCTCTTCTGCCCTATTCCCCTCACTAATCCTCTGACAGAAGGGGACCTCCTCCCCCACAGCCTATCAGGTCTCATCTGGATAGCCTGCTTCCCCTTCCTCTGTGTGCCCGCTAGGCATCCTCACCAAGGGGAAGCGATCAAATCAGGGACACCAGAGTTCATTTCAGAGGCAGTCCCTGCTCTCCCCGCAATGATGGAGAATAGGCTGTCCATTGGCTAGATCTGAGCAGGGGGTCTAGGCTTACTGCATGCATTGTCTTTAGTTGGTGCACCAGAAAATGACATGTGTGATCCTGGCAGAGGCCCTGGGCATCCTCCACAAGCATCCTGAGGGACCTCATCCAGGGCTTCATCTGTCATTGCCTTTAGCTGGTGACATTCAGGAACATCGCAGAGCAGGACATAAAGGCCAGCGTGACCACATACCTGAACTACCATAGGACCGGCTTCAGGCAGGAGGAGCCAAGTGCTGCAGCTCTCCTTGAACAGTACACGGAGGGCTCTCAGGAGCTTGAATGCAAAAAGATAACTTCACATAGGGGTCTATAGAGTTCCACTGGCCTGTGGTTGCAAGTATTCCTGAGGGCACGGACAGTTAATTCTGCCTCTTTAATGCTCTACAATTCTTACGCTGCCTCAGAAAGCCTCTACTAGAAGTAAACCTACCATTACCTCCTGTATATGGTCTATTAGCTAAAGCAATGCCATGAGAGCAGTTGGCCAGAAAGTCAGGGTCAAGCAGGGCACACAGGTGACAGGCCACATCATAGGTGTGCCACTATGGTCTCGGGAACACAGAACTGCTTCTAGAGACAGCAGCTTTTAGGGACACCGCCTTTTCCAATACGGTGGTTGTTGCTGATTTTTGTACTAGGATTCAAAGCTAGGGCATGAGACATGCTAGGAAAGCACTCTACCACTGAGCTGTACGTCCAGCCTCCCATAGGTCTTTGTGTGCTGCCTGGGTCAGGTACAGGAAGAGGCTGATGTAGGTTAGCCATTTCATAGCTCAGCAGCCCTCTATAGCCTGGGCCTACATAGCCTTAATCTTGTTTATCATCAGAGGCAGCGAGCACTCTAAATGAAGTTTTAAAAACACAAGGACAAGTTCAGGGTTTGGAGGCCTCAGTGGCAGGAGGAGAAAAAAAAATCCCAAGAAACCTTGGGTTTATGACTTCCTCTTCTTCTTCTTCTTCTTCCTTCTTCTTCTTCTTCCTTCTTCTTTCCTCCTCCTTCTCCTCCTTTTTCTTCCCAGAGCTGAGGACTGAACCCAGGGCCTTGTGCTTGCTAGGCAAGTGCTCTACCACTGAGCTAAATCCCCAACCACAGTTTATGACTTCTTAACAGCCAGAAAGCAGTATAGAACTACCAAGAAAAACAGCTATGACTTCTTACGGCCATGAAATCTGTAAAAGCTGTAAAGCCACTGATGGGCCAAGAGCAAGGAGGAGTTAGTGCATGGAAAAAGTCTGAGTCAGGGGTCAGAGAGGGGACCACAGAAAACAGCCACTGAGAATTAGACAGCCAGATTTAGATTAAAAAAAAAAAAAAAAAAAAAAAAAAAAAAAGGAACAGGTATATTTGTAACAGCCCCAAACTAAAGTTGGAGACAACACACCATTTCAAGGAGAGGGGGCACTGGAGAGTTTAATGAACTACATGCATTTTGCAAATAGTTACTGATACGTATAGCAAACTCATAGGAGTAAGTGAATATTACCCTTAATGTGACGTGTTCACTGTGTGGCTAATGGGAATTCTATAATTTCAATGGAAACTGAAATATGAGAAGTGTGATAATGGGAAAAATAAGATAAAGTAGCTTAGGTTCCACTATTATAGCAAATAAAAAAATTTCAATGATGATAGAGAATCTTGATCTTATAAACAAGACCTAATAATTGCTTGGGAGAAAATCCTACCTAAGCCATAAAGAGTTGAAAATTAAGCAATAGGAGAAATAACCAGGCAAATATCCAGAAGCATCTAATGATGATTAGCAGAACTGAGAATTTAGAATCCCCATGGCGGAGATATCTGAATATGCCACAGGGGACAAAGAACTGTATGAGGTGTCTGCCTCGTGCCCAAGCTGCAGTGAGGTGACAACCAGTTCAAGTCCCTGTTCCATCTGGGAAGGACAAACGGGAAACCCATGGGCATTCCTGGAGGCCTGCCTCCCTAGGGCAGTGGTTCTCAACCTTCCTAATGCTGTGACCCTTTAAAACAGTTCCTGGTGTTGTGGTGACTCCCCCCCCCCCCCCCCTTTGCCCAGCCACAATGTTTTTGTTGCTACTTCATAACTGTAAGTTTGCTAGTTATTATTTGTAATATAAATATCTGGCGTGCAAGATATCTGGTATGTGACCCTTGTGAAAGGGTCATTTGACCCCAAAGGAAGAACCACTGCCCTAGAGGGTCAAACCATATGCAACACCTAATCAACAGAGGCAACTTTTCCTTGTTGGTTCTTCAGAACAGCCTGAGTCCTCTGCCTATGACCTACCTCCCACCCCCATATCTCAACCTCTGATGGCTGGGTGTGACCTTAGCCTCCGTGGTCCCCTTGTAATGACCAGATGATTGAACTGGGGAAATTCAAGGCCACCTCCTTAAAGTCAGCCGAGCAAAGGCATTACATTAACACCCCCGGTGATGGAACATTAGGCCATCATTCGGCTCCCAGACACCAAATCAGATGAACGTAGCCAAGGATGGTCAAGACATGACCGAACAAGGCTGACCTTCTCAGCCAGTGGGCAGAGTGTCTGATCCACAGGTTATACAGAACCCCACCACAGAGCTGGTCACAGGAGACACTCCACAGCCCCTAAGTGACAGATCCGTAATGTGGTGCACTCAGATCAGAAAGGGAGTCTTGCGCTGGAGCAGTTAATGCTTTCCTTTAAGGGCCTTTGCCAAGTGGGGGCTCTTCCAACTGAATGACACTGTCATGTGTAAATTCACAGGGCACAGCTAAAGGAGCATTCAGAAATCTATAGCCTCGACAAGTCAGGCAAGGATGGACTCACAGATGTCAAGTACTAGAAGGCAGGGCGGTGAAGCAAAACACGTGCCAATTAAAGAAAAATGTGATGGCGAGTGGAGAATAAGTATTGCGGATAGCAAACACCAAAGGAGATGCTTTGAAAAGGATCCACAATGGGCTGGAGAGATGGCTTAGGGGTTAAGAGCACTGCTTGCACTTCCAAAGGTCCTGAGTTCAATTCCCAGCAACCACATGGTGGTTCATAACCATCTAGAATGAGATCTGGTGCCCTCTTCTGGCGAACAGGTGTACATGCAAGCAAAAAAAAAAAAAAAAAAAAAGCAAAACAACAACAAAAAACCCTGTACACTTAATAAATGAATCTTTAAAAAAAAAAAGAAAAAAAAAAAAAAAAAAAAGGATCCACATGATACAGAGGAAAGAAAAACAAGGCAAGGTTTATATAGAGAGGGTAAAAAGAGAACAGAGAAAAAAATTTCCAAAACTGGCAACCCAACCTTAAGTACAGGGAGCTGATGTGAGCTTCACAGTGTGACAAAGAGCACGAGCTCATGACGTGGCATCTATCTATCTGTCTGTCTGTCTATCTATCTATCTATCTATCTATCTATCTATCATCTATCCATCCATTCTGTAGCAACACAGCCTTTGAGCAACCCGACAGATCATGCCCTTAATGCTTTGGCTTGGGAAACTTGTTCCTGCCAAAATAGCTTTATGTGCAACTTTATTTTTTATAGCATCGTACACTTACTCTCTAGGATCATTCCAGGCCATGGACTGCTTGTCTTTATGGCAGATAGTTAACGGTCAGCTTGTGTCTTAGCAAAACCTGCTCATAGGGTGAAATGAGGTGATTATTTGACACAGCTCTTGACCAAGTCAGCTATGTAGTAGGTACCCAAGTACTGGACCTATAACGTGGCTCCCCTGTCTCCCCACCCCACCATCAGGAAGACAAATCTTGTCATTCAAGGTTGAGGTAAAGCCAGGTTAGTGGGTGCTGGTAGAGGATGGCTTCAGGGCTCTTAGCAGGCTTCCCTGCTCATGCGTGTGTATGTGTGCATGTGTGTGCATGTGTGTGCATGTATCTAGTCCTGGGGCCAGCCTGAGGAGGAAAAACAAACTGAACTGTGAGTCTTGGGGAGCTGTCTGATGTCCAGATGAAATGGGCTAGTCCTCAACTATCCCCGGTCGTATAGTAGAAACACCGAGAAACAAAATTACACATCCAGCAAATTCCACAGTGGCCAGAGCACTCCACTCCTCTGGGGCCTCCTGGGCCCAGTTCTCCGTCCATCCGCACAATATCTGTACTCAGGCAGGGGGGCGTGTCTCTTGTTTGCTTATCCTCGAGGATGTCAGATGGAGCTGAGATCCCCATCACCATGGTGACCCCTCACCTTCAGCATCCATCAGGTGCAGAACACCTCTGGGTCCAGGAATCTCTGTGGGACTACGCTCCCCTGCGACCCATGACCCAGATGCTGGGATGTCTTGACAAGACGGAGTATAGACTCAAGCTCCTGTCTCTGAGGTGTCACCATCTTTGGTCTCCCTTGGCCCTTGAGGCATGGGTTGGATTTCTGTTTGTAGAGAACACCTGAGTCTACTACAGCAAACACACCTATAGCCTGGCAGGCACCAGACCTCCTAAAGCAGCCCCAGCGTTCTCAGAGGAAGAGCCAGTGTGTGTGTGTCGGGGGATCGTGGCCTGGCCTACACTACATGTGCTCCTACCCGTGCGCTTCTACCTGACCCTTTTTCTTTAGGTACACACATGGCTGACTCCTCACTTGTCCAGTTCCCCATCACCTTTGTGGCCTCCCTTGGGCCCCATTTCATCCTGCACTTTTGATATCCTTACGCTGATTTTATTTTTATAAATCTCATTCACACAATAGCTATTATTTCTTATGTGGTACTCACAGCCGACAGGCCATCTGCTGCCCTAGGGGAAGGCTCCTGTCCTGAGTCCTTGTCACCTCTCAGACCATATGTCTGGGTTCAAGAGGGAGTGGGAGTGGGTTTTAGCCCTAACTTGCTGGGCATGAAGAGTGGCCACGGGGGCTAGGCTCACGCTCACTGCTACACTGTGCACCATCCACAGTAGAGGGCAAGGCAACTGAGTCAGACTCCTGACTAAAATACAAGCCATGGCCTGAGGCACAACTGGCTTTGTCTGCCTGGCAGACAGGAGGAAGTTCTTCCTGCCGGGATGGATGCTGCCTACCCCAGCACTCTGTAGCAGGTCACTGTACCCATAGGTAAGGACAGGTTCCATGGCAGCTGGCATATGCTGGGCAGCTCTCCCCTCTCCCTGCCTGAGTTGGTCTCTGCCAGAGACGGGGGTAGGTACTAGAGCCCTTGGAGCTGAGCCAGGGGCTACAACAAAGCTGTGCCCTGGGCAGTTTCCACCTCTGCTGTGGTCCTCTGATCTAACCAACCAAGAGAAGGAGGGAATGGAACTTTCATGTTAAGTGGCAGCAGACAGTCCCGGTGTGGAGCAAGGCTGTATGGATGGTGCCCTGGCAGGGTCAAACATAGGTAGTCTCCATGCGGGGCAGCTTCACCTGGGCAACAGTAGAACCCAAGGTCTCCAGACTCAGGCTGGGCACTGGTGCATCTCAAGGGTGGGTGTGGGCACTGAGGATAGGGGAGCAGAGAGAAGCCAGAGCCATGGGGGAAGGAACACGACATTTATTGAACTCTGATGGGTGCAGATGAACTTTCTGGCAAGTTCTTGTTCTTAGCCATTTTGGAAGACACCTGGGGGCCACAAGTGCCCCCTCCCCGAGATTTCCCAGTGAAGCCAGGGTCCCACCCCACCCTCTGGCACTCCACCCTGCTCCTTAGATACCCCCCCCAAGTCCCTCCTCTTCCAGACACTACCTGCAGGTTGCAAGAAAAGTACCTCTGATCCCTGCGTACAACCTAGGGTAGAAATGAGTCAGTAGACTGGGTGAGAGGGGAGGGTCTGAGACCAGGGGACAGCAGGACAGAGGAAGTGCTGTTAAAGCATCAAACCAACTTTTAAACAGATAGTCACATGGATACTGAGGAATAAATCTCTGAAACATCACATTTGAGAATACGTTGAGCAGTAAAGTAAAGGGCTGCATGCCAATGCGTGGAGGCTACACTAACACGCACGTACAGGGCCTGAGGGGGCAGGCACGCACTATCATGTTTGTAAAGAAAACACTCTATTCATATCTGCAAGGAAGGACAGGCAGTCTGTACAGTGTGCCAGCTGGTGAGGCTGCGGGCTAGAGCCATCCGAAGTGTGGAATGGAGGATCTTGGGTAGGTTAGAGTGCACCCATCCCGGTGACCTCAGACGTCAGCCTGGAACAGACAAAGGCACAAGAGACACATCATGGATTTCTTATGAGGTGAGATGGCGATGAGACGGTAGGGCGAGGGCACCTCTCCATTTACAGGGGACGAGCTACTCCAGCTCACCGTTCAGTAGCCATGAGCGTTGGACCCACAACACGATAGCAGGCGAGAGCCTGTCAGGTCAGGTCTGTGGAGCTTTACCTATGCCTGTGCCTGCCACTCAACCTTGCTGAGAGAGCTCCGGTCTTTCCAGGCTGGAGCATTGGGCCAGAGCCTAATACCTCTGTGAGGGATCCAGACTTTTAAGCAGAGGCTCACTTCATGACTGTCACAGAAAAAGCTGTAACATGGGTGGGGACCCTGGACAGCTTCAGAAGGGTTGCTTAGGGGACTTGGGGGCAGGTGAGGCAGGAGCTAGGCATTTCCCTGAGTCCTCCTCCAACTTACTACAAGTCTGCCAGCACCCCTTGCCTGAGGCAGATGGGCACAGCCTGAATACAGGCTTGGAAGAGGGGAATAAGAAAATATGGGTGCCTCTCCTCATAGCGTTCTAGCTTCTTGTTAGCAAATGGAGTGGCCCATGTCTCTCTGGAGGCTGTGTCCACCAGACCTCTCTCCACACGCCTGAACTTTTACTGTATCAGCCAGGGTGTGGGGCTGCACAGCCATAGCTAGCTAAGAATCACTCACCTAGCATTGATGAGATACTGGGCAAGGCTGATGTTGGCTGGGGTCCCTGTGATGGTAATCTGGCGCTCTGATGATCCTTCAGTGGCATTGGCGATTTTGATCTGAGCTCCTGACATCTGTCGGATTTCATTGATTTTGGTGCCTTGGCGTCCGATTATGCAGCCTATAAGCTAGAAGAAATGATGGTGGAATCTCTTAGAGACGAGCCCAGCACATGACTTTCGAGGCATCTGAGAGAGCACTGTGGGAACACCTGAGGGGATAGGCAGGAAGCACGGCCTATGAACGCAGTGCTCTGGAAGAAAAAGGCATGGCGGAAATCCTGAGCTCAGTCCCTGGGACAATGTAGAGAGGTCCTGGCTTTGTCCATTGACAGTCTTAGAGCCTCTACTTCGTGTCCCTCTGGGAAAAGTCCACACAAGAGACATGGCCACTCCCTAACTGGCTTCCTCTACATGGTCAGGAGTGAGCCAAAGACAGAGCATGCGGACTGAGTGGGGAATCCCACAGCAGCTCTGGCCTCGCTCGGGTCAGGGCCTTTTGGTGCCAGCATCACACACACTAAGGAGCGCCTGAAGGCCATTGCTGCTGGAACCTGTCTTTTGATGAACTTCAATGAAGTTAGGACAAACCCACATGTTTGCTTGGTGAGCTCTGTTTAATGGATGCAGAGACCTGTGGCCAAGGTAGTCATCAGGAGAGAGGACCATTTCTAAGGCAGCTCAGGGACAAGAATGTCCTCCATCCTGGAGGTCAAGATCTTTTTTTTCTCTGGCAACAGCTGCAGCTGGGTATGTACATTGGGTGCCCCAGGAAAGACTACAGAGGAACCAGATAATATCCCTCAACTTTCATCACTGATTAAACAGAATTCCTATATGCACACACAGGCACTGAGTGCTCTGGAGTAAGAAGAGACACTGGCTGGACAGGCATCAAGAGCCTGGTCTGCAGAGCAGCCACCACAGGCCCAATGGTTCTGTGGGACCTGGCTGACTGGACATCAGGCTGAGAACTAGAAACAAGCCATTCTCGTGCAGTGAGATGTCAGGCAGAAGGCTGGGCTGGACCTGAAGGCAGGGGGAGAATCTCCTTCAAGCCCGCACAGTGGGCAACAGTGCACCTGGGCAAGATGGGGTAGTAAGTGACTAGCTCTTGTCCCGAAGAGGTGAGGCCTGACGGGTATGTGCTCTGCTCTGCTCACCATTAAGGCAGGCTGCTGGCTCCCTGCTGCACTCACTGAGCTGTGGCAATTAATCTTCATGAACAAAGGGAAATCTCTCCCTCAGCTAAAACCTGAGCTCTTCTTCAGTGTCTCCTTATATCTCTGGGCCTCACTCTCAAGTCCCGCCCACTACTCTTCTCTTTGGGTTCTGCCCTTGGCCTGCCTCTGCCACTCATGCCTATGTCAGGTGTTCCAAGAGTGCTTGGCCCTGTGGTAGAGGAGGGCTTCCTAACCTGCACACAGCCATGGCTCAACTTACCTAGCTGTCTGTGTTCCTGTCCTTCTGGCAGAAAAGCTATGGGGTTCTTCTATGACCAAGGCTAGGTCAGGCAAGGCAGCCCCTGGGCAGGAGCATGGCTCCTGTGCTGAGGGAGAATATGTGGCTACACATCTCTGAAGCGGTCATTATCCAGGAGGGTATCCATGGAGGATGCCGCCTTCCACCATCTCTCTCCCTCCCTGCACTCCTCCTGGCTGCTCCAGGATCAGCTCTTCTTTTTGGTGTCACACTCAGGTGTGGGTGGCACTTGTCAACCCTCAGCACAGACCCTGCTGCACTGTTGAATTCATTCCTCTCCAGCAGGCATGGGGTGGGGGTGGGGAGCTGGACCTCTCCTGGCAGCTACTCTCAAAAGATATGGACTCTCCTTCCCTGGCCAGCCTGCTTGCACCCACTGACGCAGAGACTGCCCTCGCTGCTCCAGCCCCTGCTGAGCCTGGGAGGACTAAAAGCACTGACAGAGCCCTTGAGACCAACAGCTTCTGGTGTCTCCAAGGCATGACAAATTACAAACTGAGGCACACTAGAGTAAGTAGTCCAGACAACCTGTGACATCCAACCAACTTCATGCCCCAGAGACTCTCAAACTTCCAGGGTGGGTCATATCACTCCAAGACCTTCCTGGAGGGTCCCCAAGCTGCTGCTGTTGCCACAGACCCCCCCCCCCCCCCGCCTAGTCCTGACTTCTGACTTGCGCTGATGTTCCTGCTTCTTTCTTGTCTGCATCTTTCATGGGCATTGTATCAGTTTAAGGTGGGACAGGAAGGAGGGAAAAGACTCAACTCTGGGGTCCAGGATTGAGGGTATCACTGGAACAGTTTTTTGTTTTGGGTGTGGGTGTGGGCGCGCGCGCGCACGCGCGCGCGAGAGAGAGGGCAGGAGGGTGCTGGGCATACTCACATCATTGGGAATGGTGAGCTCATGAGTGCTGGCCGGGGGGCTGGCATCCAGACCTGGGCACACCAAGGGAACACGGTTAGGCTGGAAGGAAAACAGTTCATCGCCATAGCCAGACATGGTGCATATTTCCTCGGGCTGGCTGAAGTGAACATCAGCACAGCCCAGGAGCTCAGGGCCAGGCCCAGATGGAACCCAACACCTGGAGTTCCAACTTCTCCCAAGGGGAAAAAGAAAGCCCACACCTTGCATACACAGCCTGGCAGGGCCTGAGTTAAAAAGAGAGCAGCCAACACACCTCAGGCCTTCACAAGGCAGCTGGGGCACAGGCAACGCTGGTCACAGTGACATTTAACACTTGTCCCTCTGTTCAGGGAGACTTGTGGGTGCTGTGCCCCAACTTTGCTCCATGCTGAGATCTCACATAGGTTCTGCTACAGGTTGCCAGAGGTGGCCAAACACTCATTGTTTGTTCTGCTTCTGACACAATTCTGTCCATGCTTAGCCCAAGGTTCTCTCATCTTGGCAAGTCTCAGCTATGTCACCAGAGTCCATGTGCTAAATCTCTCCAGCCTCAGTGGAAGGTGCAGTGGCTACATCCTGGGGACGGCATGTGCTCCGTACAAAAGACAGCTCAGGTCTGCAAGTTCTAAAGCTGATCTCTTGCCCCCAGACTCCCTGCATAGGACTGCTGGGTCCAGCCTCAGGCTCTGTCCAGGACACCATAGCTCTGCCCACTCGGTACGAATGCCCCAGAACCCAGGTCGCCTCCTCACTTTGTTCTTATTTACTGGTCCTGCCTCTGCACTAGCCCTTCAGGACTGTGTCCATACAGCCACAGGACCCAGGATCTTCCCCCCAAACAACCTCAGGGAGCCCTCCTTCTCGCTGTACCCCTCACCCTCCCAGCCTTGCTCCTCCCTCTGGCTCTCTGGGTGGGCCTCCTGACAGTCTTGTCTAACATGGTCACTGGCTCCTGCCAGAGTGTGACCCCAAGGGCCAGAGCCCAGCAGTCAGGCCCAGGCGGAAATGCTGAATGAAGCTGCCCATCCTGACTATTGTCTTGCTTATACTGGGGTTGCTACCCCTTATTTTTTTTTAATAGTAGTTTAAATACAGTTAATTATTTGACTAGGAACCTAGACACGTTCCAGAAGCAGGGACGTGTCACATGCCATTTGAAAGGCTTCCCTAGGGTCTTGGAGTGCTGGACAGGAGTTCCTGGGGCAGCAGGCACATCTGTCGGACTTGACATTTGACTGCGCAAAGAACAAGAGTCCTTTTTTCTGGGACACCAAAGTTGTTAAGAGCCTGTCTGCTTGACATCCCTACTCAGGCCAAGGCTTCAACGACAGCTGCATTTCACCGTGCAGCTCATGGCTGCCTCAGCACACACCCTTCCCACGGCTGCCATGCGAGTGCATGCCCACATGCACATGTGCTCGTGTTGTAGGTCTCCAGGGCCACGGTCAAGTTGCCACATAGCAGCATGGTGTGACGCCATTTCTGGGGCTTCGGTGTTGGCGGTGTGTACCCACAGTGGCCCACAGGTCTAAAGCGTATGCTATTTCCCTCATAGGGCCCAGAGAACACACACTTAGCTTCAGCCTATCGCTTTTCCCAAGGCTGGTTCCTCAGTCACCACACCCCAGTCTACACTCGCCCTGCTTTGTCCTGGGAGCAGGCATTTAAATGAAAAACCAGAAGAAGGTGTAGACACACCCAGTCTAGATCCATCTTCCAAGAGTCTGTGCTTTCTCCAGGAAAATCCCTCTTTGAACAGCACACAACGTCCCATGGTCCCCATAGTCACGCTTTTGCTAGAAACCCTACACATTGCACAGCCGGAGAATTAGTAACAACTCAGACAGGCTCTCCTCATGTAGGTGCACACCACCTTAGGCCACCCCACCGCTCACAGGGGTGGCTGCATACTGTGCTTGCTCAGTTCCACCATTCATCAACAATGGAACAGATCCACCACCTGGCTCCTGGGTGGTGCCATGGCTCACTCCATTGTGCCTCCTGGAAACTGTCTATTGCCAGTCAGCCGCCTTGGGAGCTAGACACTCAGCTGTCACGGGTGTGGGTACCCTCGTCCTCTGCACATGTCCCCTGGCCTGCTCCCCCAGTACTGTGGTCTGTTTTACCTGACGACTGGCCCATCAGATTTTGAGCTTCTTCGGAGGAGTGTAAAGGCAGCTTTTCTCCTGGAGAGCAAAGAAGAGAGAGGTTTAATGGTTTGCCCTCAAGGAGAGAAGCAAGGTCCCTTCAACTAGGAAAGCTCAAAATATGATTGGTGCATGCACAGCCGACGTGCACGGCCAGTGTGTTTTCACCGGCCATAGCCGCTGGGTGGCTCTGCTTCTGTGAGGGACACTTGCTGCAGATGCCGGGCCAGGCTGTAGCCAGCCCCTCTGACTGCTTCACCACTGGCCCAAGTGCAGGCTAGCTCTGTCAGTGCTATCCTTAGGCAGGGCTGCAGCAGCTGAGGCTGGGGTCACTCCTCCTGTGAGAAAGCTTGATCCAGGAAATGATGCACTCCAAGCTTGGCCAGGTAGAAGCCTTTGTAGGAAAAGCCACCTGGGGATGGATCGTGAATGACACAGAGCACTGCTCTGCACATCAGACCCTCAAAAGTCAAGACTACGGAAGCCGAGGAGCAGTGAAGTAGCCCACCGTGGGAGGCAGACTGACCCACCCAGCCTCAGCTGTGTGCAGCCCACTGCGTTAACACTGCAAGATGCCACACTCAGAGCTCCGAGAGCGCCTGCGCTACTCAACGCACTGCATAGAGCTCAGAAAGAGAAAGCGCGTCCCCAGGTGAGAAGAGAAGGTCAGAAAAGGGCAGCTGGGTACGTACCGGGGAAAGCGGGGTTGGTCTGTCCGAGGGGAGGAAAGGGGGTTTGCTGCATGGCCAACTGGTGGAGCTTGGTCAACTGCTGGGGGTAGGAGGGACACGAGAGCTAAGAAGGTTATTGTCATCGAGTACAAGTCACACCAAGTTAAAAATGGCAGTAACAGAACTTTGCACAGAGAGGTTCAGAGGGGCCATGCGGACACATGGCAGACAGCGCAGCAGGACGCAAGGACTTGGCCTGGATGGAACGAATGGGCCTGGCTGCCAGCAGCCATGAGCCTGACTGAGTGCTGCCTTCTTTCCCTTACCAGGCTAGTGAGGAGGGGGAGGGACCAGTGGCCCTTGGGTGGGGGGGGGCGGGGACTCTGAGAGGAAGGTCTGAGGGACACAGAGCAGGGCCAGCTGGGCTCCTAAGAGACCAGCAGATTCAGTCTAGCAGACCATCAAACCTTGCTCTGGGTACAGCTTCCTGCTAAGCACCTCTCACCTCCTAGCCTGCAGGCCTCATTTTAACACAAGGCAGTGAGCCTGTGGGGAGCAACTGGTAGAGCCACAAGCCTGCCCTGCGACCACCTTCTTGACTTAGGTTAGGGTGACAGGCGTAAGTGAAAGACGTAGTAGACCCTGAGAACAAGGCTCTCTATGGAGGCAGTCTTGCTACTGCTTACCGCTGTCCCAAAGGCTACATCTCAGCTCCCACCAGCCACTGAGCTTCTCAAGGTACAGCTTGAATATGTGGTTCCTTTGAATCTGCACCTCGCTCTCAAATTAACACAAAGAACATCAGAAAACAAGGGAGAGTAGGTCTAGGTACACTTTGAGCAAATGGTGGATGCTCTGAACCACACTTCCCTTGAGCAAATGGTGGATGCTCTGGACCCCACTTCCCTTGAGGAAATGGTGGATGCTCTGGACCACACTTCCCTTGAGCAAATGGTGGATGCTCTGGACCACACTTCCCTTTTGAGACTGTGGGGCACCGGTACAGAGGGCGTGGGCTTCCCCAGGCCTGGCTGAAGGCATCATGGAATAGGGGCCCATCAGACAGCATACCCGCAGGAAAGGTATTCTTTCTCTTTCAAATGGGTCCTAGCAAGGCTGCATGTTATCAGCTAAGGTTCTGGAATCTGGCCTAGATTCCTGCTGCCTTCATGGTTAGGGTCATAGCTGGCAGAGCTGACAATGACTGAGACAGTGCATATGGGGGGGGCACTGGGACTGGTGAGAGCACCTCAAACAGAATGAGGAGCCTGTGTTGCTGTCATCAGGACCAAGCGACTTGTCTAGCTGCCTTTCAATAGAGCTTTCCTGCATCTAGCCTCCTAGCTGCAAGGTATCCTGTGAAGACCAGGGGTTGCCTCAGCTTGGCCCTTTCTGACTGCCTCTGAGCCAGTGGAGCTGATATTGGCCTACAGGATGGCTTCTGGGGTGCTGACTGGTCAGCCCTTTCCTGCTCCTGTGAGCTGGATGCCATCTCTGAGACAGAACTTTGCCACATGAACCCGAGGCTTTAAGGTATTAGCAGCCGCAGAAAGCCAACTTCCTTGGCCTGCCACTGAGGTACTCCTCCTTTTCCATGTCTGACCCTCTCCCCAGAAAGATGGCAGAAGAATGGGTACACCCTAATGCAACTCTACTCTTCTTGGGGCCAGACTCAGCTCAAAAGTTCCTTGTAGAGGTGGTACATGACCGGCCACAGCAGGGACTGAAAAGAGTACCTCTAATCTCTGCTGTTTTGTGTAGTATCAGCGACTATGCCTAGCCAGACAAAGCTTGGTTTCCACCTGGCTTACATCTGTGTCAATGGGCACACTAAGCCACTAGAGCAGATGTGCTTAGCAAAGGCAGAAGAGCATGACCAGAAGACCCTGTCACCAGGCCACATCTCAAGGACAACACAGTATCTCCAGGTGGGGTGTGAGACCCCACAGGGAAAGGCCTGAGAGACCAAAGACCCTGTCTCCTCCACCTTGGAGCATTGGTGAAGGCAGTGTTTCTGACAGAGACACACCACAGAAAGGTTCCCTAGAAGGTACAGCCCTGTTTAGATCTGCAAGAGGGGCCTTAGAAGAGGTGCTGGGTGTGACTTGTGTAGATGCCACCAGCCTGGAGAGATTTAGCAGCTGCATGCTGCTCACACCCACTGTTTCTATGCTTCTGTGACCATTGCCTGTGACACTGCACATCTGAGGACAGAGCTGCCTTCATCTGCCTGAATCCCTGGAGACTATGGAGCACTGGATGGTTCAAGACGGCAGGGAAACGGAATGTGGAACTGGGTACTTGAGCTAAGTGCCAAGGGAGTGAGCTTGGTGGATTTAATGTGGACCAGACACGAGGAGGCACCAGGCCCAGCTCTCTCACCTGTGAATGACGGCAGTTTGTGGGGTGCTGCCCATACTCCAGCTAAAGTCACTGTGAGTTTTCAAGGGCTTCCGGTTGTCCATAGGCTCTATGGCTCTGTCTTCGGCTGGTCTTATAGGCGCTGCTCACTTACTCAGGGTGGGCTTCAGAAGCCACTGACTAGCAAAGCATAGGCAAACCATGGAACCTATAAAGTTAGCTCCACTCATATCCAGACTCTGATGTTCAGACGCTTTGTAGTTCTGTAACTTTAACCTCTTCCCCATTTCAAAAGATTTTCTTTTATTAAAAAATGTCCACAAAGCAAATAAATGCAGTGATGCCACAGGGACAGGACTAGCTGGGCGTATGCTGGGGTAGTACATGAGAGATGGATCTTAGCCAATGTCCTCTTCTTGGTATGGCTCTGTCCTCATCAGGCTACTTAACCTCTTTGCAACTTACTTTCCACAACTGTTAAAGGATTAAGTGCTGAGAAGTTTTTAACATTTGCTTTTGATAGCTCTGCCATGTAAAAATCAGTTTTGGGGAGCAGTCTGGTTGAACAGCAGAGCTGGAGAGGTAGGGCTGCCCGAACCCTTAGGAACCCAAAAGATCATTAATGAGTTTCAGATGTCAGACACTGAGTTACAGGATTTAGATTTTCACTGCTGATTTTGGTTTTGCTTTGATCTGATTGTTTTTCTAGGCCAGTTCTTCCCTTTTGAATTAAGAAGTAATGTAACTTTAAAAAAATTTTTATAGGAGCTCAGACTTTGAACCTTAAAAATAATTGAACTTTTAAATTGTTGAAAATTTAAAGACTCCAAGACTTAAATATTGTACTGTATTCTATATTATAATATTAACATGAGCTCTTGAGGACAAACAAGAAAGGAAAGGTTATGGCTTATCTGTGATTTTTGTGTGTGTGTGTGTCAAGTTGACAAGGAGTAATTTGTGCTAGTTAGTTTATATTGTCAACTTGACATAACCTAAGGTCATCTGGGAAGAGGGAATCTCAATTGAGAAACTGTCCTGATTAGACTGGCCTGTGGCTATCATATCTGTAAGAGACTGTCTTGATTGACAACTTATGTGGGGCACCACCATCTCTAGGCAGATGAGACCTGTCTATATAAGAAAGCTAGCTGAACATAAGCCAGTAAGTACCATTCTTCCATGGTTTCTACTTTAGTCTCTGTCCTGATTTTCTTCAATGATGGATTGTGAACTGGAAATGTAAGCCAAATAAACCATTTCCTCCAAATTATTGAGGAGGCATATACAGGAGGGAGGGAGGGAAGGAGGGAGGGAGGGAGGGAGGGAGGGAGGGAGCTAGAGAGAGGAAAGAGGCATCAAGCAGACAGGAAAAGAGGCAAGTTGTCACACTGTAGGAAGCTCTATGTCTCATCACTTAAGGGTGCTTGAAAATGCACAACAGACACGTGCTCCTAAGTTCGTGCCTCGGTGCACCATGAGGAAGTGAAGGCAGTGCACACACCACTCAGGGGCAGATGCACCTAGTAATTTGTACTTCATTGCATCTGGGGGAAATAGCTGTGGTGCCTTTTGTCCAAGTTCAAACAGGATCCACTACACAGGCCTATCCAAAGATTCTCTTGAGAGAAGCCAACACTCTATCAATCACTCCCAACTCTGCTCTGTGATTGTATTTTCTTTATGAGACCCTTCCCTGACCAGGGAACAGGCAGCCATTTTCCTTTTTGTTTATTTTTTCCTAAACCTGACTGACACCTTTCCTCTTGTGGAGTTCTTGATATTGGAGTTGTTGGCTGTCATAAAGAACCACTTTGGATGACTCACCATTGGGGACCATTTGTGGATGGCCCCTTCTCTTTGAGGGAGTATAGTAAAAGCTGGTCATGACAGGCCTCCTTACCCTAGTGGCTTCAGACCCTGGACTGTCTAGAGATTAACAATCCAGTCAGGCTTTGTCTGCTGCTCCTTGGACCCAAACTGTACCATGTCCATTATTGTAACCCTACAGTAAATCTTCGTACTTACAAAGATAAATCACTTTATCATTCTCCTTGATGATACCCTAATGATTTTAGGTGCATATTCATTCATACAACGTTTAAAACAACGTAATTTCCTTACAGGGTCTTTAGGGGTCTGGATTTTCACTGCACTTATGATGCTTAGTGTTTCTATCCACTAATACAATGTATCCTTGCTTAGATCTTTTGGTTGGAACTTCCAACAAAGGCAGGGTTTCATTTGGTTGGTTTGGTTTGGTTTTTTTGAGACAGGGTTTCTCTGTGTGGCCCTGGCTGTCCTGGAACTCCCTCTGTAGACCAGATTGGTCTCAAACTCAAGGATCTGTCTGTCTCTGCCTCCAGTGTACTTGGCAACAAGGCAGATTTTTGTTTTGTTTTAGATGTGGTCTCACTTTGTGGCCATAGCTGGCCTGGAACTCACTGTGTAGACCAGGCTGGCCTTGAAGTCACAGAGACCCTCCCACCTCTCCCTGAGTTCTAAAGGCAGGGTTTATCAAAGCCACCCTTCTTTATTGCTTTCAAACTAAGACCCCTGACCTAGGAGTACAATCTGTATGATTCCAAATTCTGAAGTCGGCTTCATGGTCAGGCATGTGGTCCAATTTTGCAAACATTTCCAGGGATTCTCCTGTTGAGCTGGATATGGCATGTGGCATGGCACTCACCTCACGAACCCACACTTGACCTGTCACTTACTGAGGAGACTTCTCGGAAGTGTCAGGCAAACTCTCCGGGTTTCTTGTGGTTGGTCTTTCCCTAGCACCAATCTCTCCACTCTTCAACTCTGGGGCTCTCATGCTTCAGGTGTGTCTCTTGAAAGAAGATAAAGAACCTTGCCCAACTTTATAGTTTACTTATCTGCTTAGCTTTAATATATATTCTGATAGCCTTTGCTTTTTATTATTTAAACTGGAAAATGTGGCTGGAGAGATGACTTGGAGGTTAAGAGCACTGACTGCTCCTCCAGAGGTCCTGAGTTCAATTCCCAGCAACCCCATGGTGGCTCCCAACCATCTATAATGTGATCTGATGCCCTCTTCTGGCCTGCAGGTGTACATGCAGGCAGAGCACTATATACATAATAATAAATCTTTAAAAAACTGGAAAATGTTTAGTTCGTTTATTTCCTGCCATCTTATTCGAAACTTTTTAATTGTCCTGCTTTTCTAAGGATTATTTCTTTTCTTACTTTTCAATTTTTGGATTACTTTCCTCTCACCCACTTTCTTCTCTACCCACCAGTGTTATGAACTCCTTTCCTGTTAGTGGTCACTTTAACTCAACATAGAAATCTAAGTTTTAAATCCCGTCTTTACCCTAGTCACTGCAGTCTAGTGGAATGGCACAGTGACCCACCTAAGGTTTTAATTCTTCTCACCCACACCCTAATCTTATATATGTTTATGTCTTTGTAACCCCCTGGCACCGGGGATCGAATCTGGGCCTTGTGTGTGCTAAGCAAGTACTCCACCACTGCGCTACCTCCTCAGCATATGTGCCATTTTATTTCTGTACATTTAATTCTGTTATGCGATTCTTATCAATGATAAAGCACTAATAACAGCAATACTAGTTTAGTAGATTTGTGTTTCTCGGATGCCTCATATTTTCTTTGCTTGCCATTCCTTCCTACAAGTCCTGAGCTACGTTGTCTTTGCTGAGTGGCATGTATTAGGAGGCTGTTTGCTGTGGTCCTGTTGGTTCTTGCTGGTTTTCTACAAATGGCTGTGCTGAAGTCATTCCTGCGAAGATCCTCCCGAGTCATACTTTTAGGACAATGACACTTTCTGTTACTCTGCCACCATCTTTGGTTGGCAGATTTTGGTGAGATGTCAGCTGTGTTTCCCTGCCTGTCCTGTTATGTTCTTGCTCTTTTCAGTCGTCTCTGGGCTTGACCTTGGCCTTTGGTGGTGTTATGTAGTTTTATTTTGGTATGTCTGTGATGGACTTATTTTTGGTTATCCCTTTGGAACTTGTTGGGATAGCTAACTGTGAGGATTGGTTTCTCTTATTAATTTTAGAGCCCACCCAGGGCACCCCGTTCCTTCCTGCTGTCTTCTGGGCTCTAAGGAGCTGCATATGCTCAGATCCACCCTCCTAAGGGTGCTTTTGTGGGTTTTTAAAATGGAAATAAGTCACCTCAGGAGCTTATGAGGTTGGGGGTGTGCCAGAGCCAAGCCACTGGTCAGTTCAGCAGTGAAAGACCCGCAGGAGACCTGAGGGAGAGGAAGAAAAGGCTGAACTTCAGCTGACAGAAGGCTACCTGGACCCTCAGCTTTGTGAGGCATTCTATAGGTGCTCTGCCTACTAGTAGGTAGAATTAAAAAAAGAAGGAAAGAAAGAAAGAAAAGAAAAGAAAGCCCATTGAGCAGCCTGGTTCCAGGATGAGAACAGAGCCAGGAGGTGTGGTGGCACCTGATGGCCTGCAGTGCATAGCTCTTTCCCTTCTCACAGTCAGTCAGTGGGAAGGGTATCCTCACCCACTCCCCTGAGGTTCTAGAGGGAGGGGAAGCACGGTAGGTAGCCATGCAACACTCTGCAGTGCCTGGGATCACCGCCCTCTGTTCACCATGATGGCATTCTAGCCCAGAAGGCATATCACCTCAACTGCCAGGATGAAGGACATTTCCAGTGTAGCTAGCATCGAGACTACACATCTTCTCACACCTCTACAGTCTCAGCATGTACTAACTAAAGACCAAACATCTTGGCAGGGTAAGAAGTTTTACATCCCCAGGGTCCTTAATGGTTGCTGCAGACGCATCGGAACGCCAGCTCTCCCACTCACTCTCAGTGGTCCTTGTCAAGGGGATCCCTAAAAGCGTCCTCTTGCATGATGTGGGGCTGATGGCCCTGAGGTCCATGTCACAGCTAGTGCAAGGGGCAGTTAGAGCATGAGGTACATACAGTAAGAGCACAGGGCCCAGGTAAGAGGGCAGAGCCATATTCTGTTAGTATCACCATGCTGTTGCTTCCATGTTTGCTTGCTTTCAGTACTCCTTTGAACAACGAGGATGCTAAGTAAGGGAGTCACTTGGTGAGGGTAGCTTTGAAGTTCACTATAGACAGTCCTGACTTAGGATGCTTTTGCGCTTTGGTAGAAACTGTACTGGGTATTTTGATCCTTTTACGAACCAGTAACAGACAAGCCATGTGTCTTATGCTGGGTAGCAGCAATGAGCTGCAGCTTCCGCAATGAGCTGCAGCTTCCGCACAGCGCTTCAGTCTGCAGGGTGAGCCACAGGCATTCAGTGCAGCAGTGCCCACCCGGAATGCTCAGTATGCTAGGGGTAGTCATATATTTTTCAACTTAGGATACTTTTAACTTATAATGGCTTCACGGGGACATGGTTCCATATAAACTGAGACCATTTATGATTTCCTCCAGATAAAACTAATTCCTTCTTGGTGTGATTGCACTGATGCCAAGAAAACAACAGACACAGACAGACGTGAGGGACCAAGTGATCCACCCTATTGCTCACTTGTCTGTCCAGGCTCTGTGTGCCTTCTGCATCACTCCTGTGTCCCAGGGCCACACATGACTGATGCTTATAGGATGCAAAGGTGCCTAGACATTTTCCAAGGAAGGCTACAGAGCAGAGCACTGGATGCAAAAGCCCTATGCTGGAGACTTCAAAGCCGCTGAGCGTAAAGGCACATGCGCACTTCACAAGGCTTCTGAGTACAGAGAATTGTCCTGGACTGTGCTAGCCTGGCCCCTCATGGTTTCTGCACTTCAGGAGTGGAAGCACCCAGAACCTGTAGTAAATCTACGGTGAGTGGCATGCAGGAACCATAGGAGACGGAGGCTTAGCAGGTGAATGACTTCCAAACAAGAGTCACTTTAAAGCTGTGCTTAATATGGAGTCTGGGAAAAGGGCACACTCTTATCTAGGTAAGGAGTATTCAGAACTAAAGATGGAGCTCCCGAGGGCTTCCATGTCTTACTTGCGGGCTTCCATAGTCAGGTAAATAATTAAGTAGATAAATGATAACTACCATGGCAGCGGATGTGAATTTTGTATTCAATTAATATTTTCTAATAGTGATATTTGCATTCTATGAAGTGTAATGCTTTAAAACGACCCTTCCAAGCACTTGGCTTAGATGAAAGTCCTCCTGGTCCTTATTACTCATGCTATTTTATTTTATTTTTTCTTTCATGTGGGCTATCTAAAGTCTTCAGTTTTATATGTGAAGGAAAGGCGTTTAGAAGTTCCACTTTTTGCTCCCAAAGCACATATTCTTGCTATAGAAAACAGAATAACTCCCATAAGAAAAGCCATTTCATGATAAATAGCCAAGGCACTAGCTCATTCTTGCTGTTCTAGCAAGATCCTTAGAACAGGGCAATTTGTCAACAGCCTGAATCTGCTGCTCCCAAGCCTGGAAGCTGATGCTTACGATCAAGGTACTAAAGAGTTCTGTGTCTGGTAAGGGCCCCCCTCATCTTCCAGAATGGCTCCTGAAATGCTATTTCCTCACATGGTGCAACAAAGACTTCCCGGAAGCTCTGTAAAAGCAGTAACCCATTCATGAGGCAGAACTTCAAGGAGCCAACTGCTTCACAGGGACCCTGCTGCCTACTCTTCATGCCTTCGTGATCCGGTCTGAATATGAAGGTGAAAGGGCACACACATCCAAACCACAGCATACGTCAAACCTCATAGTATGTAGGCGGTAACAACGATGGTTGGATCCTAGTTTAAATTAAGCTGAAGCAATCTATGCACCACCCTGTAAGCGATCTTGAGAACTTTATGAGAAAGGAGACAATACCACAGGGACACAGAAACCCATCAGAAAAATCAATCACAGTCTCTCTCTTGCGTGCATGCCCTCACCGATCTGTCAGTCAGGTGGATCTGAAATGGGCTCCACCAACTCCAGTATCTACGACATTGTCTGAGGGACACTGAGAACCTCAGGTCCCTCAGCTATAGAACACCCACAAGGCACACTCCAGTTAGTCCTTGACCTTGGAAATTCTTTTCCATCCCTTCCTGGTCTCCTTCATTTAGTCCTATTACCCACGCACAAAGCTAACCCTTGCCTATAATGAGTACTTAGCTTTGGTGACTGAGGGCAGGATGAGTAGAGCCACAGTGGCATATTCTGGTCAGGGTGACTGTGCTAGGTGGGTGCCTGGTGGCCCACAGCCTCAGGTCTAAGCAGCCTAGGCAGATGTATCTGCTGTGATGATCTGAGAGTGAGATGCTGTGAATTCAGACACAGCTGTCCCAGCCAATCTATAACCAGGAACCATCAAACATAGGCTGTGGGTATGGCCATGCCTGGGTGTGGATTTTCCCACCCGTTGTTTCTCTATTGTTTGTGTGTTGTTTTATCAAAAGTTAAAAAAAAAAAAAAAGCAGCATGTACTTTTCACTATTAGAATTTGCAGGCAACAACAGTGAATCCATATTTCAGACACTTATTTAGTGTTAGTTAATTAAGACCCTCCTATGCCCTGCCTCCAAAAGAATGGCAGGACAACTGGTATCCCTGGAGACAGTGTTAGCTGTGTCTTGGGGCACCACGCAGTGCACGCATGTCTGAGGGGGAGCTGCTGCACCTGGCACATGCTCAAACCAGGTTAAGAAAGTCGTGCAGGCTGGAAAGAGCACTGTGCAGGGGAGTACTTGACTAGCATGCTTGAGAGCCTAGCCTCAATTCCTAACACTACGAGGCTGGACCCCTTTCTCCTCATGCTGCTGTCTCCCTCCCCCCACATCTTCCCCAGCATCTCTACTGCCCCTAAGGAATGACCTTCTCTCATGGCTGCTGCCCATTATCTCTTGGCCCCTACAGGCTCAGTCACCGCCCCTCCAAGTGTCTCCTGATCTTTCTTCTGTACTCAGCTCTCCACTGGAGGTGAGTCAAGAGGCAGACTAAGACCCTCCCCTCTGGTCCCCACAGACTCCCTCAGGAGGCTTTTAGCTCTCCAGTACGGATCATACACTCATACAATTATACCACTAGGAGATGTCTGAATAGACCTAGGCCAAAGGACAGGTGATAGGTCCAGCTAGAGAGGCTTAGGTCTGAGCCCAGGAGTCCACTTCCACATTTGGCATCTTACTAGCTACAGAAGGAGTGAAAGCTGCCCCACTCCACCCCGACCCAACCGCAGGCTCTTAGCACTTAGGCATTTGTACATGGAGAGAATCCATGCTTCAGTTTGGGCAAGTTTGACTCCCCTAGGTACATTTATTGCCCGTTTTTAAGACACCTTAAAGGAATAGTTCTCATAACGTCACCTGACTTAAGTGCCCAGAAAGTGCCTTGCCCATGCTGGCCATAGGTGGTGAGCCACACTCTGCCAAGCCAGCATGTAGCACCCATATTATGGGGATGAGTGTGACCACTTGTGATCACAGACAAATGGTTAGGCCTGAGTGTGGGAGGGAAGCCCTGGATGGCAGCAATTTGACATCAGGCCAAGTCCTCAACACAAGCAAGAATTAGTGCTAAGAGGTTAAAACGTTATCCAAGGTCAGATGGATACAACAGACGTCAGAGACACAGAGAAAATTGACTAATATTATTGTGTAATATTAATATTAGTAGCAATTAACAGCAGCATGCAGGAAGGTACACACTAATGAAGAGGATAGGGAAGAGGCAGAGTGAAAACTCACATCTGGGTGGGGGATGGCGTACTGTCCCTGGATTGTGTAGGCCTGGAGAAGAGAGTAAGAGAGAGAGAGAGAGAGTCAGCTCGCGACATGGCAGGACCTCAGCTTGTCAGCCACTGGTGACCCAGCCTGCTATGCCCTAGTATGATAAGGACCTTCTGGGGACAGTGTTCTCCATCAGTGTCCAGCTCTACCCACCTGCCCCTGTTTGCTTAAGGTCGGGGACAAGGTCTCAATTACAACTGGTGAGTCCGAGGAAGGTACGACCTCCCTGAGCTGTGGCCAGCTGCTGATTCTAACCCTGATTCCTCAAATTTTTTTTAAAAAATTGTAAACCCACAGATGACCCGTTTAACCCCCTAGTAAGAGGACCACTGAGCCCCCAAGACATCCAAATGAAAACAAATGTTTTCAAAGCGACCAGAACAAGTTTTGCCAAATCTGTATTAACAAGTGGGTCTGAATCAGTCATAGGACTGACCTAACTTGTTCTTACCAAATCTTACGTGAAGTCTCCTCAAATGGGGAGCGTCCCTTCTCTGAAGGCCAGTGTGGTATCCCCCAAGGCAACTGTGCCAACCAAAGCAACTCTCCACCCTGCGGGCTCCTCCTACCCGGCCCCACTCTGAAACCCCAGGGCAGAGCCCTCAAAAGTGCCCCTCAGCTACGATGCCCTTTGTCAACTCAGACAACAAACAAACAACACAGTCAAGGGAGAGCAAGACGACAGAAAGCTGTGGCTTCTGGGCAGTGCTGGACTACCCTGGTGGAGGTACAGAAGTCACGACATGGCTCCCCTCACCTGGCTCATCTAGACCTGTGACCACCATTGAGGTCTCTGGGCATCTGGAAGAGTTCCTTTGGGATCATGTGTCACGGCTACGGACCCAGACCCCTCTTACAGTTTCTTTTTTCTTTTTAATGTGCTAAGAGTTTTTGTTTTTGTTTTTCTAATCACAACCAAATGCAGGAGCTCAAAGCCAGATGACCGCCTAACAGGGACCTGGCCACAGGGCAGGTTTGAAATAGACACAGTTCCAGCAACAACCTGGCTGTGCTAGCAGAGGGAGAAAAACAATCCAATCAGACACGGCAGTTTCATGAAGAAAGGGACAGGTTAGCTGCTCTGTGAGGAGTGAGGCTGAGGTGCAGCCTTGGCTTTTGGAAAACCGCCGTCAGGGGTGATCTCCCAGGTTACCCGAGGAGGCTTCACCTGAGGAAGGGACATAGGCTACCATCCTGGCCAAGCCCCCAGGGCCTTTGAGGCCTGTTGCTCTCTCCCAGCCCTCTGTGTCTAAGCTGAACCACAGAGCTCTACCTAGGCTAGTGTCTAGCATCTTCCACTCCCTTTTCAGGCTTGTCACATCTCTCAGGAAGTCCTGAGCTTGGCCAGGTAAGCAACAATGGCTGTAGAGTCAGTTGCTGAGGATTCTAGGCCTCTTCATCTGTTCCACCTGAAGTGTCAGATACCTAGGTGGCCTCTTCTAGAATCTACCCCATGTCTTGGGGTACATCTTTACTTCTGAGTGTGTAGTTTGGCTTCCTTGCTAGGTTGCCTCACAGAATGACTCTCATATGAGTCTATCCCCCATGTTTTAGCCAAGGCAGTCAAGGCCAGACTGAACTGGTCCAAGGGAATGGTGGTGGGCTTTTAAAAAGCTAACCCTGTCCGGGGATAAACATAGCAGAGTGACTTCCACTGCTGTGGCTGCAGTAGAGGCACTATTGATCCTTCTTGTAGTGGTTCTGCCCTTGGAATTGGGGCCGTGACTCCTTGCCATGTAGTTTTACAGAGTCCACATTTATTTGCATAGAGAGGCCTTCGAAATAAAATCCCTTATTTCATTATTTGGGGCTATTGTGATTTGACAGAGAGATACAGTTCACACTGGTTACTGACCTGTCAGCTAGCTAGCCATGAATCTGGGGAGAACCACAGAGAGCTTTGATGGGCGTGGCAGTGTGACCATACCTCTGATGTCAGCATAGGCCAAGGTACTGCCCTGAGCCTAAGGCTGGGAGGCTGGCAACACCTGCTGTACAGTGGGATGTGTCACATGCTAGGCATGTATCAGGGCATAGGACTCTGCCAGTGATGGGGCAGAGCTGAGGCAGGGAATGTGTAAAATAGGGGAGTAGGGAGGGAGATGGGGCAACATGTCTGAGCCCACACATGCTGCTATTGTCCCTTTATACTAAGGAGAAAAGTCTATGCCTTTCTTTTTCTTTTTTGAAAGATGCAGTAAAACCCTATGTCTATTCTGCCAGCTGGGTCACCCATGGGGAGCCTTTGACTTAACTCTCCCTTGAACAAAGACACACATTGCGGCCGACAGACACAGAGCTCTTCTGGACAGACCCCTGGCTGTCCATGTTCAAGTCATTTGTGTGGGGTGGGTCTCGTGGCCCTGAGGTGGGCATCTGAGCTTAGGTGAGCACGTAAGCAAGCCAGATGGGGCCTTCTCCAATCCTTTCCTGGCTGGTGCTGCTCCAAGACACAAGCTCTTCTCCATTCTACCTTCTCCGCCTCCTTTCTCTAGGAGACAGATGCTGGCCACTAAATCCTCAAAGATGGGCTTTGTAAATGTGAGCTCTGCCTGTGCGGGTGTCTTCTCAGGCAGGCAAGGGGTAGCGGGGATGGATCCCAACCATGGGGGAACACGGGCTAGTCTGAGCCATTCATCTCCTCACAGGGATGTGCCTGCCACTCCCCGAGATCTTGGATATGCCTCAGGGGAAGTGGGACCCTGGTTTAGAGTATTCAAACCCAAGCCATAGTCACCCAGAATGTTTCTGTTTACTAGCTACCTAAGCAACATCCACAGAGGAGGTCTGGGAGGCGTTGCTAGGCAGCACCTAAATCTGCATGAGTCTGTGGGTCTTCCCGATCTCACTCAGGGATCTCACTGGAGAATGTGTCTGAAGGATGTAGTTGTGAGCTGCAGTCCTGCCTCCCCAGGCCCCACCCACCCGCCCACCCACCGCCTGGTGTGAGCCAGAGAGCTCTGTGTCCATCACAGGGTGGGAGACGTGCACGTGAGAAGGCGAGAAAACCTGAGTGCACTAACGGGCAGCGGCGGGTGCTGCAGTAAAAGGCTGAGGTTGGCAGTGGAGGCCGCGAGCGGGTCGGCTCTTACCTGACCACCTGCAAAAATGACAGGGGTGGAGGCGGGCTTTGGGCGGTAGGGAATGGTGGCACCTTTCGGTGGGGACTAGGAAAAGGGACAGGAGAGGGAGAGAGCGGTTAGAACAGCTTTGCTGTTGGCCTTGGGCTGCCTTCCCACACCCACCCTGCTCTGTGGGAACCCCAGCCCTCCAGATGTGGCCAGCAAAAATTCCACAGGCCACAACAGTGAGGGGAGGGGGCATCCAAGGACACCAAAAGGAGATGAGTCTGTCCTCAGCACATTGAGGCAGGCCAAATTCTCCATCTTCAATGGCTTCTTCCTTGAGGTAGGCGTTGCTTCTCCCAAGCTTGCACTGTTTGCTACCTATCCTCAATAGATCCTGTGTCCAGCCAGGCAGGAGCAGGGTTCCACAAGAGTGCCAAGGTAGGTATGTGGACCACCTGCTCGCTTGTAGCCAACTCCCATGGGCTTTGTGTACCACTGCTGGCTTTCCTCCTGGTATGGTCCCATGGGGGACCTGATGGCAGATCTAGCAGTGGAAGCATGGAGAAGCAGCTTGTATCCTTTGATAAAAGAAATACTATTTAGTCCCTGGGAAAAGCCAACCTTGAACACAACTCACATTGGGAATTGGCGTCTAGCAATCAAGTTCTGCTTAGCGTATAGTAGTCGCCAGTGGCTTAGGATCACTCAGTTTCACCAGTGAAAACTTAGGTAGCTTGCAGAGGCCAAATGAGATTCCACAGTGAAGAAGTCTGCTATAGTCTCCCTTGATCACCCTTGGGTCCAGAATATAGGCTTTTCCTCCTAGATGAACGGTGTCCTCAGGTGCCAACAAGTCCCCCTTTAGCCTCTCTGTGCTGGTCAGAGGTGCTGCACTTCCAGATGGTATGATCCCCCAGATCCAGGCAATACTAGCTGAAGCTACCGTGGCAGAAGAGGTTGAGGCTCTTAGCTATGTAGCAGATTGGTGACCAATAGTCTCCACATTGCCTCTGGGCACTGGCATGTCTGTAGTGATTACTAGGTTAGGTTAGCTTCTGAGCATGCCCGGGGAAACACCATTCTATGGGCTGAATGAAAAGGAGAGAGTGATCTGTGCATTAGCAGTCGTTATTCTCGGCTTCCTGACTGCAGATGCCCATGCCCGGGGGCCCTCTGCTCCAGCCACCATGCCTCTCCTGACATGATGGTCAATAACACCCATCCCCCCACACACAGTCTAAGCCACAATAAACCAGCCTGAACTTAAGGCGCTTTTATCAGATATTCTGTTATAGCAATAAGCATCCCACAGGTAATCTCTGCAAGGACAGTGGCCCCAGCCTACAGGAGGTCAATGAGGGTGTGACCTTGGAATATTCCTTACTCTGGAGCTGACAGTAATGGGCTGTCTGAGCTGGCCCTTGGGAATGACCATATTTCCCATTGCTGGGGCTCTAAAAAAAAAAAAAAAAAAAAATGTCTCCAAGAGAGCCTCTGTGCAAATGCTGCTGCTGAGGTAGCCCAGCCCGACCTTGGGTCTGTGGTACAAGGTTACGGCAGGAGCTTATGTGTCTAGCACCCATGGTAGCTGCTACATTGCTCTTGCCAAGTTCTCCAGAACCTAGGGTCACCGTCGCTTGTGCTCCAGGCTGCTTCCCTTCCGACACAGGGGCTCCCTATGTCCACTCAGAAGGCCCAGTTTCATTTTTGCCCACCCATAGAAAAGTGATCTTCTGGGCTTATACCACCAACATCCCCTGGGTAGGCAAGGCCATCAGGCTGTTCCTCAGGAGGTGCAAGAGGTACCAGAGTTGTGGGTGGCAGGAGGTCCATAAGGGCAACACTTGCTTTCTTTGCAGGCCTCACCCAAGTACGTCTGCTGGGGGCAGTGCTTTTTGGGACTGTGGAGGTACAAAGGGTACCCCCTTAAGCAAGCTTGAAAGGCAGAGTCTTGGATCCATCTTTCGTTTTTTTTTTTTTTCCCTTGCTGTTCTTCAGGTAAAAGTGAGGTTCTTTTGACTGTGATGGCTTCCTTCCTGGTGAGGGAGGCCACACCCTTCAGCTTCTGCAAACTGCATCATGCACATGAGAGCAGGGTGTCAGGTCAGCCTCCACTGCTGACAGCCACATTGCGCATGGCCATGGCTTCTCTCATATCGTCTAGAGATGTGAGTTATGACACAGCCCTGGGCATTGGCCCTATTACCATTAGCCCAGAAGTCTGCTTGGAGCTTCTGATGAGGACACTAATTCTGTCATGAGAAGAGGGCTGCTGGCCCCTGATGTCCACTGTAGACCTACTTTTATCATCATTCATTGCCAGTCAAGGAGCGCCACTGAGCTGACCACGTGTTTTTCCCTGCTTGGGGCAGATGACAGTACAAGGAGCTGTAAGTCCTTGGTGATGCTCCCAGCCTCTGGGCTCTTGTGATGGGACCATCCTATCACCCTCATCAGTGTGTGAGGGAAACTGCATGAGAATAACATTTCTTTAACTTCACAAAATACTCTTTAGGGAAAAAAAAAAAAAAACTAGGCAAACATTTCAAAGAGTTAAGCGTGTTGTTTGAAGGAAAGATGACACAGCAGCTGCTCAGTGGTGGTAGTTCTGTGGAGTGGCCTCAGCTTGGGCTGTGGGAGGGCAGAGGTCAGCAGTGCTTGGGAAGGGTTGCAGAAGTAGCTTGAGGGGTGGGCACAAGTGCAGGAGCTCCTGTGACTTCTCCATCCTTGACAGGAACTAGAGGAGGCTTCCCCCGTCTTGTGGCTCCTTTCTCCTTCTGTCTTCCGCTCTCGTCCCACATCACTCTATATCATTGTTGCTCGGGTCTGCCCCGAGTCCTAGCCTGAGAACAGGGTAGTAGTTCTCTTGTCGTTTGCAGACCTACAGGCCTGTAGTGCTGGGTGGCCTGACAGGCAGGGGACATCCTCTTATCCTTCACCACACCTGTTTCTAGCCAGAGTGGTTGCCAGTGCCAAGGCTGAAGCCCCATGAAATGCCCACACCACTCCCCCTGCTCTCCATTCACAGACAAGAAGAGGGCCACAGGCTGGCACTAGGAGACACTTCCAAGCGTGTCCCTTCAGCCTGCCCGGCTCTCACCAAAGGCCAGGAAGCCCGAGCCTGGCATCTGCCTGTTCTTGATGTCTGATCCCCACACCCACAGTGACTACCCCACTTCTCAGGTCAACTGAGGCACAGGCACCTTAGTGACAAAGCGACAAAGGTAGAGCGTTGCATTGTGAGGCCAGCATTGAGCACCGGGCAGGTGACATGTGTTGGCCCATGATGTTCATACCGTACCTCCAGCATGACCACACAGATCTGCTTCACACACTGGATGATGGCATCTGGGGTCCCTGAGATAGTCACCGCCCGCTCTGTGGAGTTGGGCAGCATGTCACCTGCCACCTGGACCTGAGCACCTGTGGACTGCAGAGAAGAGCCATTGAAAGAACAGTGGACTGTGGGTAGCAACACGTATGGGAAGAACAGCACCTCCAGCTCTTGGGGATGCCTTCAGGGTGATCCGCACTGAAAATCCTTCATTAGAAGCAGGGCCTTAGCCGGGTGGTGTGGGCACACGCCTTTAATCCCAACACTCAGGAGGCAGAGGCAGGAGAATCTTTGTGAGTTCGAGGCCAGCCTGGTCTACAGAGTGTGTGGTCTCAGCAGGGGTGCTGGACAGGAGGCTACAGGGAAATAGGAGTGCTCTTTCCAACCCCATGATTCTTCTTCCTCCTTGAGGTAGGTCCCATGGAGGCCAGAAAGCCTGAGCCTGGGACCTGCCTGCTCTTGATGTCTGCCCAAAACATATCTTAAGTGACTAGTTGAATCCTCCGGACCAGTGAGACACACCAACCTTAGTGACAATGTTAGGGAGTCACACAGAGTGAGCCTGGCCCTGACCAAGGCTTAGGCTTCCTGGCATCTTCTAAGTCACAGAAGAGGACAGGAAGGAATCAAGAAAGGATGGCTGCCCTCCTGGTTAAGGGAAGGACTTGGCTTTCCTGAAAGTAACATTTTTTTCAATATCAAACCGACATCAACTTCAGGCTCCATTAGTGTAGGAGGCAGGACCTGATGACAAAGAGGCACACCATAGGCACAGAACCCGAGCCTGAGTGTGCCCAGAGCCACAGGACTTAGGTGCTAAGGCATGGATGTTCAGGGACCTTCACCCCCAGCTTTGTTCTTGCCCTTGGCAAAGCAGGGCTACTCCTGGCACAGGCCACTGTGTGTTCATAGGAATGTGGCAAGGCTCCTCCACCCCCCGCCCCTTTTTTCACTGGTGAATTTGACTGTCATGTTTGCACATCAGCTTTGAGCCGTCAGGGTCTGAGGCATCAGGGCGTGCACTTACAGACTACGTGGAGTCATGCAACAGGGTGGGCAGTACCTCCCGTATTTCCTTGATCTTGGAGCCGCCTTTCCCAATCAAGGACCCACACTGGCTGGCAGGGACCACTAGTCGCAGTGTCACTGGGGGCTTGCTGGTGGCAGGGCTGTTGCTCATGGAATTAATGATGTCCTAGGGAGGAGAAAATAGTCATGTTGGACTCACATTAGTGAGCACAGCTGTGTGGCGTAGGAACACTGTGAGGACTGTGTGCATCTCTGCTTCACTGCACACTGGGAAGACCTCAAGGAACCCTCTCCCACATAGAGAAGGGACTCAGGAAGTGGACCTGGCAATCATGGAACCTTCGGAGCCAGGCCAAGGAGGAACATAAGACATGGGCCAGATGGCCACATGTGCCAACCATGCACACAGACGGTCAGTGAGTCACAGGGGACTCGGGGCAGGGGACAGGTTAAGAAGATACATGATCAGGTCTGACCTCTTAAAGATCTATGGGGAATGAGGACTTTGATGCGTGAGGCCGATTTGCTTGGGGTCCGTGGAGAGCAGGCTGGAGGGCACTCCTAAGGGACGTTTATAGCTAGTCAGATGGAACTGGTGCGAGTCCAAGGCCCTGTTTTCCTTGAAAATGCAGAGGAACCTCTGCATCAAGGAGCCCGATTACAGAGGAGGCAGCCCAATTTGGAGGAAAGACGCCGAGATCAACACATACCACCACCCTGGAAAGTCATGCCTGAGCGAGTGTCTGGGGTGCTGGGCTAAAAAGCCAGAACTTGGACCTCATGTCTTCACGTCTGGCTCCATTTCTAATCTCAACCATCTAGAAATGCTCACTTTCCCTGGGTGAGCACCAGGGAGCCTTGCGGCTAGTGAGCCACTGCTCCTGCCCAGCCAATTCATCTGTCTGCAGCAGGGAGTGGCCAACCCTTCGCCCTGTCCAGCTCTGCATAGCTTCAGTGGCTCTGTTTAGGCAGCTTGTTTATACCCCTCCATTTATCCTTGTCCTTGACCCAGTCTCTATGTGGGCAGAATACCCAGAGGCCTCTGCGCCTACTGCTCACTCTGCATCTGGACCCACCCTCTTGGTACTGAGCTCTCCTTCTGTTCATCTCCAGGCTGGGGGCTGGTTTTGGTTGCCATCTATTGTAGACTTGGGGCATGATCTTTCATCCCTCTGGTGGCCTTAGTGTGACTGCCATGTGCTATGTTGTCATCTACTAGAAAAGACTGGCTACTACTTTGAAAACATGAAAGAGAGAGATTGCAAGAGACAGACAGGACATTTTTAGGACACATGCCACCTTCTTAGCAAAACAAGGATTGGAGAAATGAGAAGGTAAGAGGTCTCAGGATTGAGGGTGTTTTAGCGACTGTATGTGTGTTTCGGGAGGTAACAAAGCATCTCCTTGCAGAAAGTTATAGCCCTAAAATTTGCTAGAAATGGCATAGTTTTGCTTCATTTGGGGGCACATTAACTTTTATACCAAATGCCGGGGTGCACGCTTTATAGGAACCAGGACTCTGGAGGTAGTCATCCATTACAAACCCTCCTTACCAATGCTCTGGGAAGCAGGAAGGATCAAAGTAATCAAAATTACCTACACTTTCAGGAGTTGGGGTGTAGCTCAGTGACAGAATGTCCTTAGAATGTGTGAGGTGCCCAGTTAATCCCTGGCATAAAACAGATACAGTTTCCAGGATGCCTTGAGATCCTTAGGCCCAAGGCAAACAACCCAATTCTATGGCCATACTGCCCGCTGCTAGCAGACGCTTTTTCCCTGTGAGTTTGGGGATCCTGTGCCGACGTCACACTCTGTCCTGCTACAGGCAAAGGTGGCAGATACTAGGAAGTGGACGAAGGCTGCCTTGTCCACCACCATAGGCTGAAGGGGCTTCCCAGGCACCGCTCTATAACCTTCCACCAGGAGGCGCTGTCTCCTCAAGAGAAGAGGCTCAGAGCTTCATGGAAGGTTCTGTATCCCAGCCATACCATTATCAAAAACTGCAGTGGTGAAACGTCACACATCATGTTTCACAGCGCAAACCACAATCCAGTATTCCATATAGTAGAAAAGCCGTTCGAGTAGCTCTCAGAGACACTCTAGAGGCAGCAATAGAGAGGTAGATTCAGACAACCACAGGAAGCTGCTAACAGCGAATGAGCTATCTCTTCCTGAGCTATCATCCCACTCCTACCTACCTACCTAATCCACTCATTAGAGCTTCCATCTGGAATGTCCTCCAAAGGTCCATGTGTTAAAGGCTTGGGGGATGTGATGGCTAATTATGAATTGTCAGCCTGGGGAATCTAGCGTCACCTAGGAGACCAGACTCTGGGCGTGGTATGAGGAGGTGTCTGGATTGGCTTAACTGAGGTGAGAAGACTCACTGCAAAGGTGAGCATCGCCATCCTGTGGTCCAGAGTCCCGCACTGAAGGAAAGGAGAGTGTGAGTGTCGTAGCAGTACCAGCCGCCTCATGCTCCAGCCGCCATGCCTCCCCTGTGTGATGGCTGGTACTCTTGATCTATAGGCCAAAATTAACCCTTCCTCCCTTTAGCTGCTTTTTGTTGGGTATTTTACCACAGCAATGGGAAAAGTAACTCATATAGGAGGTGATGAAAACTTTAATAAAAGGTGGGGCTTAGTAGGAGACATGTCCTTGAAGGAAAGCGTGAGAGCTCAGTGTTTTCCTTGTGCTTTTACTTGTATCTTGATTGTGGGGTAAATGGTTTCACTGTACCACATGTTCCTGCCGTGATATGATCAAACCTCAACAGCCTGAGTCCTAAAAGCAATGGCAGTACTTAACTGTGGAGCGAACCCTGTAAAACTGTAAGCCAAAATAAGCCTCTTCTTTAAAAACGGATTTATCTTAGGTAGTTGTTATTGTAATGGACCGTTGGTTTTAAGGAACCCATATTGCTGGACTACCTTTAATAGCGCAATAGATGTTTTGGAACTGTTTTATGAAAGACGTGCAGAGAACTAATCTAGAAATAGCATGGAATGACTCAGGCGGAGCTTGGACATGATTCTGTGGGGGCATCAGTGTGGACAGGAAGGGACAGACTGATGAGGTTTCAGGAGAAATAAGGACTCTACAGAGAATAGACTAAAGGCTATGAATTTTCAAGGCAACACAACACACGCACACGCACACATACACACAACATGGGTAACATTGGCGGCTCTTAACCAAATTTATAGTGAGAACTGGAAGTAAAATACAGAGCAGGCAACTCCATTCAGGGTGCTTTCCAGGCTGGCTCAGTTTCCTAGTACAGAAGAGAGCAAAGCAAAACCAGTCTAAAGAGTTGAGAAATTTGCCTTTTTTTTTTTTTTTTTTTTTAACAGAGATGGGGCATGTTCAAAGGTGCAGCAAAGGGTGACACAGTGGCCACAGAGATTTAAGTGCCACTGAATCGAAGCCAAGTTCTTTGTACTGGGGTGACAGCGAAGATGCCTGGAAGAAATATAGCAATTAGCAGGGCCACTGTTGTTATAGGCTCAGAGTTGTGTAAGTGCAAACTTGTCTCAAACACTTTCCTGAGCAGAGTCCTGAAGAAGAGAGCCTTGCCCATCTAGGATTGCCTTAGCCTAAACCAGGAGGGGACTTAGAAGCCAGAGCATTGTGTCCAAGAGAGAAAAAAAAAAAGGGTGAGCTGCATCCCTGATTACTGTACAGGTTTGTAAGGCAGTTGCTAAAAAACTGGTTTGTTTGTCTTTTAAATTACTGTTGTATCAATGATAAGTTCTATAAGCCTATATAAGCACTCTTTTTAATGCCCATCACTAGGTATATGAAAATTTGGTTCTAGCCACCCTTATACCTGCACCAGCCATCTGAATGCACGTGGATACCTTGAGACAGCTAATGCAAGAGACGCTTGCCCTGGCTCCTGAAGGAGCAGCCTTAACTAGGGCTGTCTGAGAAACCGTTTATAACTTGGCCAGAGGGGGCGCACTCTCCCTGGTGGAGGCAATATTCTGTTGGCACTAAGTGATTAGTCCCAAATACAAACCTTAAAGACTGTGATTGGTCCAAACACTCCTTGTCAGGCTCTTAGGCAGGCAGCTCAGGCCTGTCAACAGGCACAACTTGACAAAACAAATGCTGGTCTTGATCCGGTGGGCGCCACATGAGCCCAATCTCACTGCCGCCATTTGCACCACTCAGCAGCTTGCTAACTGAAGAGCCAGTGAATGTCATGGGAACCCGATGGTGTTGGGGTTGTGCTGCCCACAGACATACGGAACCCTGTGCGACCCCACACACAGACACGCTCCTCTCTGACACTAAGCTCCTAAACAGCCCTATTTGTGACAGGCACCCTGCTTCCTCAGCCCTAGCTGCTAGTTTCTCAGAGTGAAGTGCCCATAACCGCTGCGTGACAGTTGAAGCGGCAGCCACCCAGAGGTCTGGGGCTCACCTGTTGGCAGCATCCACGGGGTTAGCCCTCCCACGTGAATCAAATAACACATAACCACAGGAATTAAGGCGTGGCTTGCTAGGTGGTTTTTTTGTTTGATCTTTTGCTTTGGTCCAGTTCTACCCTCTTTCCCCCCAGGTCCCTCTTTCTGGAGCGGCTGATGTAGGCACGTCTGCACTGTGTGCCTGGAGAATGTAACTTGTTTTGTGATTTGTCTTCTCTGGGATTCAGCCTTCTGAGCCACGTTATAATAACTATGACTCTGGGAGTCTGGACTGAATGCATCTTGTATTGTACGATTGTATTATAAGCCTTTTTGGCTAAGAGTGACAAGTCATTGGCAGTGGCCTCAAGATGTCCATGTGTTAAAGACCTAGTTCTCAGCTGACACTAGTCCTCAGCTGACACTATAGAGAGGTGGCAGAACCCTAAGACGGGCCTTGTGGAGACTTTAGCTCATCAGAGGTGTGCGATCAAAGAGGGCCCTGGCCTCTGTCTTATTTTCATGGTTATGAGGGGGATGGCTTTTCTATGCCATGTGCTCCAATTAGAATGTATGGCCCACTCCTACCAGAAGCCTAAAAGCAGCAGTCCTGCCTCACCACAGGCTACAGACTCTAGAACTACAAGGCAAAATAAAGCATTTCGCTTGGTAAGTGGATTAACTCAGGTCTCGGACATCGCTAGACACCTGAGCAGTGTATCATTCCTCCTCTCATTTTCAAATGGCCTTCTTCCCTCATCTCTTCTTATTTCATGAAAACGGGACAGCATACTCTAATTCCATTCTTAAAGGACCCAAACAGTAGCCACAGCTCTCTGCCCCCCAAAATACCACTGATTCCTAGAGCTTTGGATAATAATGGTGCCTCTGGTCTCATCCACTGAAGCAAAAGGAAGGACAGCAATGGTGACAGACATCTGGCCCTACGTGGCCAACGATGCCTTGGCCAGTCTATCTTCCTTCTAGGAAAGCAATCACTGCACGTAATCAATCAGGTGAGTCTAAATTTAACAACTTTCACGTAGCAACAGAAGACACTGCAAATCCAAGTCACGACTCTGCCCGCGGAGCTTCATCCAGATCCGCACTGAGCAGTGACTCTTTTCTGGCTTCTAGGGGCCTCTGCCAGGCACCACTGCCTCTGGGGCCAGAACAAACCTGGTCCCATTTGTCTCAGACGGTTTCTCAGGCACTGCAGGAAAGGACCTGAGACTTCTCTGGATATGGACACTTGATTCTTCAAACCCTCAAGTTGGATGTTTCAAAACAAGGCTGGCCTAAGCACTCAGCACTCTCCTGCAAGTCACTAGCCCACTGCTCAGAAAGCCACCATTGCAGAGCACCCTGAGGGGTTTTACTGGAGAGAACACTGCTTGAGTCCTATCTGTTTCTGACAGGAGTGACTAGTGGCATCTGAACCCTAGATGGTTGGTGGACTGTCTCCACCCACTGGCATAAGCAGCACTAGGTGGTGGCTTACTCTACATCTCTAGCAGGCTGGTCATGGCAGCATCTTTGCCCTTATGATTACTTCCTGCTCTGCTGGGATGAAAGAGCAACTACACATCATCTCAAGGACAGATGACAGCACGTTGAACTTCACAGTCCTTAGATGGTTCTCTTGGTCTGAGCTGGGCTTCAGAGCTCTTGGATTCAAAGTGCCTTTCAGGGACTGTAAACAGCTTTTGCTCTGACATCATGGCCACACACGTTCTCCATGTATCCTACACGTTCTATGCAATCACACACTCAGTGCATGATGGTCAAGACACAGAAACAAAGAGGGTCTTGGAACACCAGTGGCCACCAAGGCAGCTGAGCCCTGCATAATGAACATCTGCTTTTAAGCCTTGCCTGATTGGCTAGTCTCTTGCGAGGGCACATGAGGAATTCAGTATGCAAACTCATGATGGCCAGGCCATGGGTGGCATGAGGATGGCCCATACCTCTGTAGCAGCCTCTGTGGCCTCAAGCCAGGATGGTCAAAGCTTGGGCACCCATGGTTTCCTTAAGGCTTGCTCCCAGTTCTAAGTCAGGGATCAGAAGAGAAAGCAAATCCTTGCTCTCATGACTCTCACAGGAAGCCTGGCTACCAGGGAGTCAGGCATCTCCAGTCCTTATACCCACAGCCATCCTCAGGGCACACCTAAAATCTTCCCTCTGTGATGTTTTCCTCCCCCAGTGACAAATGAGGGAGGCTGACTCCTTGCTACAGTGAGCTCCGCCTATACAGTCTTCTTGTTCTCATTTAGATGGGCTCTTTGCTTATATGCACAAAACCCATCTCATAATTTGACAATCACCCTTCATTTATGACAGAAAAAAAATATATGCCAGCTTGGTCACCACATGTGACTAAACATTAAATGGAAACACTAAAAACATGAAGAGTAGCTCACGGAGAGCAGACAGAAGTATTACACATACATGCGTATACACACATCTCCCAACATGTAAATAGACTTCTATCTCCAGCTAAGACACAGTTACATAAACTCTCTAGGGAGAGGGCTGCTGCAGGGTGTGTAGCTGAGACCAGAGTTGTGCCAGCCGGGGCTTCAACAGGGGCCATGGGGCAGACAGAGCCAGCGGGACCCTACATGTGTGGGTACAGCCTAAGCCACACAACAGCAGCCATGTCGAGAGGTGGGAGGCCTGTGTTCTGAGGCTCAGCATGGTGCCTGGGAAACATTAAGGAGGTAGACTTCTCCGCTGTGCACATGGTAGAAGTGGCCAACTATGGGAAGAAGGAAGGGTGCTGGCCCTCACTAGCTGCACAGAGGCAGGGTGAACACCTGAGGTACTGAAGGTGAAGAGAATTCCAAGGTGGCCTTGTCACAAAGCAAGCCAGTGCCTCAACCAGGTGAGAAAGATGAACGGGCTTGGGAGGCGGCTGGGCCTGGGCCGCATCCAGGAGCCAGGCTGTGCCTTACCTCCTCAAACTTGTATGCAATCATAGCGAAGGCCTTGAAGATGGCATCGGTCGGGCCTGTGATGGTGACGATTCTCTCCGGGCAGTTTCCCTCTGAGATGTTGATCCTGGCACCGCTCTATGGTGAGAGGGGAGGAGATGCAGCTGGCAGAAGATAAAAGCTGTCCCCCTGTGGGCCTCGCTTCTCAGGCAGGGGTGCTAGGTAAGGCTAAGACACGCTGGGGAACTCTCATTCTAAACAGTGAAATCCTTGCCAGAAAGCCCCGTCAAATTGGAATGTTGTGGTGGTGGTGGTGTTTTAGGCAGGGTCTCATGTAACTGAACTAGCCGTAAACTCCCTGGGTAGTGGAGAACGTCACTGAACTTCTGTCCTTCTCTCTCTGTCTCCCTGGTGATGGGGTTGCAGGTATGTGCCATCCTGCCCTATCAAAGTAGAATTCTGTTTCAACACAGGATCTCCCTGTGTAGCCCTGACTGTCCTAGACCTCACTCTGTAGATGGCTGGCCTTGAACTCAGAGGTCTGCCTGCCTCCTGAGTGCTGGGACTAAGGGTGTGTACCACCAATGCCCAGCTAGAATTTTAATTAGTAAAGTCCCAATGAACCCCAGGAGAGCTTACACCCTCTGTAGCTGAACACTGCATGTGTAGCGTGTCAGAGAGGATTGCCTCTCCATGCCCTACCATGCCTGATACAGGGGACAGGACCATGAGAGTAGTGCCCCCCCACCCCACATCCACCCCTGGCCTGGAGAGAAGCTGATGTCTAGGGTGGAGCACACTTACCTCTTCACGCATCTTCTTCACTGTTTCTCCTTTCTGGAATAGACACAGATAAGGAAGTCTGTCACTGCCAGGTGCAGAGGGTACATGTGCCTGGCACGGCACAGCCCTGCCTGCCAGGAGCTCTAGCACAGTGAGGGTGATGAGGTGCTGCCTGCCTCTAGTCTGCTCCTTGTCCTCACCTGCCCCCATGAGTTAGCTCGTCTGGTTTCTATACTACCTGGGTCACATCCAGGGCACTTCAGATGAAAAAACTGAGGCATGGAAAGGGAGGTGCCGTCACCCCACGGCTGAGCTGGCCACGTGGGCAGGCTTTGATTAGACTCGGGCCCGCTTTCATGACAGCACTACAGATATGGTAGCAGGGTAGGTCTACTGCCACCTGTCTCATGAGTGGTGATGCGCTTTCCAAACAAAGAGGTGAGACATGGAACAGTTAGAAGCTCCCTTACTGGACAGGTGCTGGGTTAGGAGAGATGACCAAAGTAGAGCATGCTGGGAGGGCAGTGCCTGGCCCAGCCTCTCCTCTTTCACACAGCCCCTCACCTGTGGAAACAGCTTTTGCTCTAAGTGTGTAGAAAGGGGTTACCAATTCAGTGAAGGATGTTTGGATGACAGGACTGTTGAAGAACACAAGCACAGTGACGCTTCCTGGGGCCTGAAACCCAGATGTACCACCTACTGATGACGTGGTAAGAGGAAGCTTCAAAGTGACCAGCTGGGACCCTGCAAGGGCCGAGGAAGAGTGCTCCTTGCATGGTTCACCCAGAACAAGATTCATGCATTGTAGTTTAAGCAAGGAAGGGGCGTGAACAGCGCTGCCCAGGCAGAGCTCCTTGGGACTCTGACTTCCTCTAGCATAGTGCTGGATGCCTGTCGGGGGTGGGGGGGCTGTGCACCTGCTGGGGCCTGTCAGCACCGGGGGTTACTGCTGTCTTTGTCTATCATCTTATAGAAATCCCAAAGAAAGGCAAAGTTCACGCAGTAATTACCTTCCCAATGATGCTTCCAACTTCCTGCAGGGAAAAAAAAAAATCACAGAAATATGATGTCACAGACCACTCAGGGGCTGACATGTCAACAAACAGTCTATCTGACATGAGGGAGAAGTAAAAATCTTAACAGTATTGGGGATGGAACCAGGGCCTTATGTATGCCAGACAGGTACTTTGCGCTGAGCCATAGACCTGCCCCATGGGAGAGCTGAATCTCGTCAAAAGATGTGTCTATGTTGAGTTGTCCAGATCCTCTGCACCTAGCTGACCAGGGTGATCAGAGATGGAGCTGAGCTTGATCAACAAACTGCCCAGCAGCAAGCCACAGACATAGGCAGCTGCTTCCTCGATAAACAAGGAGGGAAAGTCACCCATGCACTTAAGGCCTCAAGGAAGCCCTTGGACAGGAAATAACACCCCAGCCTAAGACCACAGCCCTGCTGCTGCGGCTTTACTTATTACATAGGACACTTGGAGAAGCCCCTGGCACAGGCACCACCATTCTGCAGTTGGACATATGCCTGTGGGGTACATGATCACCTGGACCAGTGGCCCCAGCCTGTCCCAGCCCACAGGACCGCGCCAGGAAGGTTCCACCATGCTGCGTTGATTGGGACAGAGTCAGGCTGACTTCCTGCCATGGAAGGTAACCTTTTTCAAAGTCTGCCCTGTTTTTCTCACTGTAAGCAAGCCCTCAGAAATCCAGAGCTGCTGTTGATCCATGTGGGAGGCGTGGCACAGGCTCAGGAAACAAGAGGAGGGAGTGGCCAGCGGTAGCCCTCCTGTCATAGGAACTAAATGCCCAACCTGTAGAGAATCCCATTTGGCAATATGCTACGAGAAGGGAGGAAGGGACACCTCCCACCACAGAAAATGGACATCTGGTTGCAAGGGGACATGCTTTCTGGAAAGCTGGATATCCCAGAACTGTTGTTTTAGTGGCCAGCCCTGCCAGGAAACCTTGCACACACGCCGGGAGCTAGAAGAAGAGAACACAGCCTGAGGTATAGGTGTTAGGCCTAAGAAAAGCGTAGTTTGAACTGTACATTAACATCTTTGTGGGTTTGAGATCGTGTAGAATAAAAACAAGGACGGGGCAAATCTCTGGCAGGCGGCGCCCTGCTTTCAGCCCCCCTCACCTTTCCATGCATCAGTAGGCGGATGGTCAGGGTTACGTTCAGGCCACCTTCTGAGACCTTAGATTCCATCTTCCCTCCAAAATGTAGCTCAGGGTGGTGGCTGACGGCGCTGAGGGTACCGTGAGGAAGGATGGATGGGGCCCAGATGGCGTCACCTGGAACAAGAAGGCACAGCTGTGACCATGGACACAGAACTTTGGATCTAGGACCATGTTCTGGCTCATGGGGACTCAGCCGCAGGGGAGTAGGTATGCCACTGTCACCATCATAGGGGAAGCCCAGAGTTGGGTCCTAATCATGTGACCCTGCGCAGATCTCAGTTTTCTCCATCATAAAGGAAGGCAGACAGCTCAGGGAACTCTAGGGAAAGCCAGCACTAGGCTACCCAGCATGGTAAGCCTCCACTCTTCTAGTGTTTCTTTTGCCTACTTCCCTGTCACATCAGGAAACAGACTCTAGGGTACCATGACCCCCCACTCCCCCGAGGGTCCCTCTCTGCCTCCAACCATCTAGAAAGGCTCTTGAAAGGACACGTACTGATGTCACATTATGCCCTTCCCTAACGTGAATTCAGTCTCTGGCCACTGAACTGCTGCTTTCCTCCCTGCACAGTGTTGGTCTATGCTGTGGACAACCTCTAATGGTCAACTGTATGGGGATAAATTCAGGCTTCGGTTTTTTATCTGCAGGCAAAGACAGGCTATAGGTACAAGAGAGTACTTGTGGGAAAGGGACATGACGGCTTTATGCCAACATGGGTACCCTGGTATCAGGCCTTCCTGGTGAGCATCTCGTGTCACTGGATCCTCCACAGACTCTGGGCCAGTACCTTATGAGGGAGCAAGCAAGAAGAAGATGGTGCACCCCCATCAGGGACATGTCATCGATGCTAGCTTGGCTAGCACGTACATCAGGGAGGTCTAGAAGATGACAGTAGAGGTTGGGGGCGTGGGTGGGCGAAAGGAGTGGCTCCAATTAGGTTTCTAGAAGCAAGAGGCACGAGCTGCCCCTTCTCAGGAGACACTCTGGAGCTGGCAGGCATGAGATAAGAAGGCAGATCAGGAACACAGGACCTCAGCTCTATGGGTTGGGCTTGGGCAGCGCTCTGGAAGTTGATGTCTTATGTGACTGTTTTCCGCTTTGTGCAAAAAAAACCACAGGCAGATGGGAAGTTCTGCTGACCAGGGCATCTGCACAGGCCCAGAGGACTGCTGGCCCCCAGCTAGAGCTCAACAAGAAGGACCACAGCAGGAAGCAAGCATCTGGTTCAGGAGACTCATGTGACGCCAAAGAACACTCGTCTACGCAGACAACCTGTGATAAGCTGAGCCAGGTCCTCTTTACAGGAAGCCCTGTTTCTGCTGAGATTGATTTGCAAGGGCTGTAAACTGGATCACACTACAGCTAGTCTGGGGCATCTCCTAGCCATCGTGGGGACAGCGGGGCCCTGTGGCTGTCTGTTACATAAATGTTTCCAGCTCAGGAAGGAGAAAGTAGGTCAGTGCCTGCCCCCGGTGCTTTCGGCTCCAGGCTGTCAGGAGTGATCAGTCACTTGGGCCAGTGCCTTTCTGCATCAGAGAATAAGACAGACCCAGACTCAGACATACAGACACACACAGAGGGGGTGGCACAAGCGCTCTTTGTACTGCGAATGATAGTCTGTCCTATAGTACAGGTGAGCTTGTCTGAGTCTCGCAGACTTAGAGATGGAAAAGCATCAATCTAGAGCTTCTGATGGGACGAGAAAAGCCAGGGCCCTGCAGAGGTCTTCTCTCTCGGTCAGAGGGTCAATAGGAGGCAGTAAGTGTGGCTACACCCTGAAAGGACATCTACTCTCCTCAAAGCGGGGCCAAGCTGGGGTACCTCCTGTCCTCATCAGGCATTCAAGTCCCAGGGGTAACAGGTCCTGGCTCATGGTGGCAGTGCAGGCTGTGGGGAGCAGGAAGGAACCAGAGGGGGGTCAGCAGGGGACAGAGTTCTGGCTCAGCAGTAAGGAGATTCTCCATGCCTGGAAGTCTACAGAAGCCCAGGGAAAGCCCGAATCTCCACCCTCTTGCTGCCCAGCAGGGCACAGTCAGGAGAAACTAGCTGAAAAGGAAAGCTTCAACGAAGGCAGGAGCCTTAGCACTTAATGCCCAGATGTTCTGGTTCAACAGAAAATTACCTGACATGTCAAAGACCTGGAAAAATTTCAAGGTGGATGAAAGGCAATGAGCAGATGCCAATCCCAAGATGACAGAGATGTTAATACCAGTGGACATCTGTAAAGCAGCCACCATAAAAGTGCGCCTATGAACAACTAGGAATCTTCTTTGCGTGGTGGTGTCACATGTGTACACGTGTGCTATGTACTGTGCATGTAGACACCAGAAGAGGACATTGGGTCCCTCCTCTATCACTCTTGACCTTATTCCTTTGAGGCAGAGTCTCTGAACTTGTGCTCTTTAGCCTGGAGATCCACCTTTCTTTGCCTCCCTCAGGGCTAGGCTTACAAGGAGCATGGGTCCATATCCAGTTTATGCTGGTGCTGAGATCCGAACTCAGATCCTCATCCGTGGGCAGCAAGCACTCTCACCAGCTGAGCCATCTCTTTAGCCCAGGGATATGTTCTGCCCAATGAGAAGACGCCAAATTAATGAAAGACATAAAGGGTGGGCATGGCAGGAGTAAAGTGGCTATGGTGGGATAGGGCTGTGCGGCAAAGGCAGTGGTCTAGATGGTGGGACAGCACAGACAAGCAGGCAGTGGCCACCTGTCAGGGACTGGAGCCAATCAGAGCTGACCCGAAGGTGCTGAGAAGGAAAAGGCTGCCAGAGGACAAGTGCAAGGTCCAGGAAAGTAGGCTTGGGGGGGGGGGGGGTAAAGGAGAAGACAGAACTCCAGGACAAAGGAAACTAAGAACCTCTGCCAGTGGCTCCATTCCAGGAGCACAGCTGGGGAGGTTTCCTCGCAGTGGTAGGAGGGGATAGCCAAACACAGCAGGCAACGTGGGAAGTGGGAAGAAGGAAGTCGGACCAACACACACACACACACACACACACACACACACGCCCTATGGACTCACCAGAGGGAATGCCACACTCATTTGGATAATTAATATGCTGATAGTCATAATTTTTAAGAGAACACTTTTAAATGAAGGTAAATGCCATAGACCTCTGTTTGTAAAATTATTTCTAATGGCTAAAGTAAAAGTTACTGCACTGTCTGATATGAATAGTATCTTGAGCCAGGGTAAAGGAAGGCAAATTTTCTACCTTTCCTTCAAACTGATAAAATGATGTCATAAATTATTAACAAATCAAAATGGAATTTAAAAAAAAAAACTTAATAACTCCCAGGAAGGCAGGAGGAAAGCGTGAAAGTCACATAAATGAAAGAATAAACAGAAAATGAAAAATGAAATGACATACTTAAGCCCTAACATCTCAATAAGGAAATGTAAATAGTGTAATTTTAAAAATGACAGTAGACTAGCCGGGTGTGGTAGTGCACGCCTTTAATCCCAGCACTTGGGAGGCAGAGGCAGGTGGCAGGTCTACAAAGTGGGTCCAGGACAGCCAAGGCTACACAGAGAAACCCTGTCTCAAAAAACCAAACCAAACCAAACAAAAACAGTAGACTAAGAACAGTCACTCCTATGCTGGCGACAGGGAACTGACTACAGGAAAAATATGGTTGGGAACATTGAGAATCTAAGATCTAAAATGACAAAATCTCTGTAGCACTAGTTTAGGCAATGATTTTTAAAAAAACAATTCCCCAAAGCATAAGAGACAAAATCAAAAATAGATAACACGAGTAAACCAAACTAAAAAGCTTCTGCTCAATGAAGGTGACACTTAGCAGACGGGAGAAAATATCAATAAACCAAACCTCTGATCGGGCTGAGAGCTAACACAGAGAGGACATCTTACAACAAAATAGGGGAGAGTAGGCTAGCGGGAACTTCAGTAGACATCTCTCAATAGAAGGAAAATGAGAAGTGGGGAATGAAAACCACCTCAAGCCTTTGGTATGGCTGTCAGCAAGAGAATGAAATGAGGTTAACAAGGAAGAAAAGAGAACTCTGTGCACAGCTGGTAAAGCTGTAATTAGTTCTACTGTTAGGAAAAACAATATGGCAATTCTTCCCCCCCCCCCCCCCCAAAAAAAAAAAAAACCAGAACCACCATAGGACCTGGAAATTCCAGTCTTGGGCACAGATTTAAAGGAAATGAAGTGAACATGTCAGAGACTTCTGCACCTCCATATTCACTGCAGCACTATTCATAACACAAGACATGGAATCAAACTTAAGTGTCCAACAACTCATGATTAATAAGCATTGTATGTATACACAATGGAATGCTAATCTGCCACAAAGAGCCATGTCATTCAGTCCAACGTGGACGCTCCTGCACGACACCGTGTAAAGGGAAATAAGCTGCACAAGCTCACCTAAATGTGCATTCTTAAAACTGAACTCAATGAAGCAGAGACTTTAGAAGGGTGAAGTGGCAAACTGGGAAATCCTGGGTAAAGGCTATAAAGTTTCAGTCAGACAGGAGGAGGAATGCCTGCTAATGAGCTTTCTTACGGCATGGACATCAGAGCTCACAACTCCACAGTCTTGAAAATCACCGACTCTTAGTGAGCGAGCTCACCACAGAAGTATATGAGACGATGCATATATGAATATGCTTGACTGAGTCCTTTTATATACAATGAACATTAACAAATAGGACTTAGCAATATACGAAAGTAATTATGCATAGTGACCAATCTTCCAGTAATGACAGGAATTGGAAATCAACCAGTGCAATCCAAAATATTATTAGAAGAAAGACATACATAGTCACACCAAGGTAAGAAGAAAAGCATTTAACACATTTCAGTACCGATAGGAGGTTTTTAAAATGAAAAGGGTCATATGCAGATAGAGGAAACACCCTTAAGGACAACTACTAAAGGCCCAACGTGATCCTGTTGTGGTCAGGTCCATTTTGTGTGTGTATATATGTGTGTGTATGCCAACTCCATGTTGGACAAGCACTGAGGTGCGTGCACCCTTAGCTCCCACTACTCTTGCCTTGAAACACATGGTGGGACATGTAAAGCTTGACACCCTCACTCCCCCAGGAGAGACCATGCCACCCTCTTACTGGAAGGCTCACGTACCAGCCCACCTCCATGCAGCTCAGCCTAGAGTTACCTGCCTGTCTACAAGCTGTTATCTGCTACTGCCCCTACTCCTCTGACCCGGGTTGCTGGCTCTCTTTGGGGAGTACTACGTTCTCCTACGTATGTCTCAGGGACTTCTGCAGAAGGGAACTCTCGGCACCCCTGTTTTACCTGGGCCTGTTACCATCACCAGACCCGACTGTGTTGGCCAGGCATCCACCCCACCACACACTCTTCCCCACTCGTGCTCTCTGTGTTAGTCTGGTCTGTGCTGATGTAACAGAATTCTGAGCTAGTACTTTACAAAGCAAGAGAGGCTTAGACTCATAAATGCTGACGGCTGGGAGTTCCAAACAGCAAACAGTTGGTATCCTGGTGAGGGCCTCTAGCTGCCTCAAGTTATGGCCGGAGAGGAAACAGCCACATGCAAAGTAGGCTACGACCATGGGATGGCCTCCCTTCACAAGCTCTTCTCAAAGACTTCACTCTGGAGGACCCACATCAATCCCCACTGGTGGTGGTGGCACCCCATAACCCAATCACCTCTTACAGATCCCACCACCTCAGCGCTGCTCCATTGAGGACGAAGTTTCCAACAGCTGGGCCTTTGGGACTCTCACCCCACACCGGGATCACAGCGTTGCCTTCATTCACCACTCAACCCTATTCCTGGCCCAGAGGAGCCCAGAACATATTTAAGAATCAGACAATGCATACCATGAGTACCGAACCCAACTCAATTTTTATGGCTTCACAGAAGACTCTGAAGTCAGAACTTGATGATTTCTGCTCTTGAGACTCATACATATCCAAGATTGGATAGCCCCCCATACCTATGAGTTCCAGCTACATCCCATTCTAGGATGGTCCCCAAAAGTTCTCCATATTGCACCCACATCTGCTGGGCCTTGCTGCACAGTCTCAGTCCCTCTAGGACACAGCTAGAAATTCTCCCATGTTAGTTTTGCCTGTCTTGAACACATACAGCTATCTTCCGTCATTATTTACAAATAAGATGGCATAGAAACTATGCAACATTTGTACTGTATCCATGTATTGTGACTCATCCGAAGATAACGTAAATATACAGAAGGATACACATATGATACATGTCATATTGTGACGCTTTATAGAAGGGACTTGACACTGAATGTTGGGACCCATGAGGTAGAGCCGATCGTCACACATATGCCTCCATGGACCCCAGGACATTCACCTGCTCATGGCTTCCTCCACTCACTGAGGATTTGCTGGGGTCAGGGTACAATGGAAGGGGCACAGACTTGAAGTGTGGGGGTTCTGTGGGAGGCAGTCTCAACTATGGCAGGGTAAAGCCTGTGGAGTCAGAACCATGATGCCCCAGGCCCACTACCACCAGAGGCCCAGGCAAAGTTTTAGTTGAACATCTGGGAATCTGGCTCCATGCCTCCAAGTGACCATTCTCTCAATTTAAGGCTCAACCTTAAGGGTGAATCCACCCAATATCAGAAAGGAGAGAAGGCCTGCTGAGGAAGGGAAGGGGTCTTGCCAAGGCCAGTGAAACTACTATGAATGCAACCCCTAAAATAAAACTATACAAGGCTCTTTCAAACTCTCGAATGACTGCTTCGTCTCTTGTCTGAGCTGCTCCACAGTGAAAACCGTGGTTTTGTCGCTAACTTCTATTTTATCATTTCCTTCCATCTGCGTGGTTGCTCTGGTTTTATATTTCCACAGGTAGAAACTCAGGACTGTTTGATCTTTCCTCTTTTCCAATGAAACATCCCTCCTTCTGGATTTATTCTGAAAAACTTTCATTCATTATTTTTTTTTTTATTATTGTCCAAGCTATTTCCTTTGATATTTCTTTGACCATTACATATGTAAAGGTACGTGCTTTGATTTTTCAAGTATTTGTGTGCTGACATTGTAACTCCATTCTGGCTAGAAAGTAAATTTCATATGATTTCAATTATTTAAACTAGTGGGCCTTAAAATATTAGCATAGTGACCTGTGTAAACAAACTACAGGCCACTACATGAATACTGCACATGTGTAGCCAGCTATGCATATCTTTTGTACTGTCCCATAGTCTCAGACTCTATCAGTTTCTCCCATTTGTTTTATATTTGTCTCCATGTCATAGACTGGCCCGTTACCTCTATTCTGTGACGGAATCCACACAACACATTACTTAGATTATTAGATTTTTCAGTTCTAAAATCTTCATTTTTTTACACCTTGTATTCCCTGTGGGATGTTTTGTTTTTACATTTATTTCAAAAAGGTAAGTCCTACCTTCTTAGTACCTGAAGTCTCTCGTCAGTCTATCATGGGGCCATCTTGGCTGGTGCCTGCCAATCATTTCTCCCACCATAGGTTGATATTGTTGCTCTTTGGTTTCTTATGTCAAGTGTGGTCACTCTGAGCACTACATTACGACTACAAATGCTAGGTAGAAGTTCCAGGTTGCCAGGCCCAGGCCCTCCTGGTTGCTATAGCCCCAATGTCAGTGCAGTCTCAAGAGATTTTGCAGTGACCTTTTGTTGTGCCAACATATGCTGCCAAGTGTCCAGCACACACGGCACGACAGAATATCACAGCAGGGTGCTAGGGGACAGGGAGGGTCATTCCCTGTGGTTATTTTTGTCAAAGGTTTTGCTGTGCTGCATGCAGTCAGATCCACACATACAGAGACACATCCTGGGAGTGGCACACAACATTAAGTAAGCAATCGCTTTCTCAAGCTCATCCTCTGCGAGAGTCCAATACCTCCTGGTAAAAAGCCAGAGTCTTCTCTTGCCTGCCACTGAATATGCCTCCAGGGCTAGGATGAGAAGTGATGGTTGAAGTCCTTATACCCTGGGCCTTGTCCTTCCTCTCTTCTTTATGTTTAGACATACTGGCCATCACAACTTTGGACAACCCAAAGGGAATTGGAGGAAGGGAATGAGGGAGGGAGGGAGGGGAGGGGAGGGGAGGAAGGGAAGCGGAGGGGAGGGGAGGGGAGGGGAGGGGAGGGAAGGGAAGGGAAGGAAAGGAAAGGAAAGGAAAGGAAAGGAAAGGAAAGGAAAGGAAAGGAAAGGAAATAGTAGAGCCTCTCCACAGCATCCTCTAGGGGCTCCCTCACTGCTCCACACAGCCAAGTACAGTGCTGAGCTCAGAGCTTCTAGTGTGTACCTTTGGGCAGGGCTGCCTCTGGGTCTAGGCTAGAACCCAGTGGCTGAGTTCTAGTTTATTCCTAGGCTGTCCCGGACATCACAGTTCTTCAGCAGCTGCCCCACACATTCTTCCCAGAAGGCGCAGTGGCTTAGTTGGAAGGGAAAAGTAGCAAGTGCTACATTTTAACTAGAGCCAAGCCTTCCTTTAGTTTCTAGATGGATTAAAATGGCAAAAATCTGTTTAGAACTAGAAACACTATAATGGAATTCTGAAAAAAAAATTTGCCTAATCTTCCTTTTAAATAACATTCAAACCAACAAATGCTAGTAAAGTAAATACTGCAATAGCAAGAACTGCTGTGCAGCTGTTCAAGCGCTATAGCCAAGTGTGCTTGGTGAAGGTGAGTCTGTATACACATGCTTCCTGTCCTCACTCAACAGCATGCTCACCTCTGCTTTACATGGAGCAAGGAGGTACTAGGGAGAGAGCCAGCAGGCAGATCCCAGGCCAGGCTCTGGACCACCAGTAGGCCAGCTATGCACTATGTCCATACAGAGCAAAAATGAAAGCTAGTAACCCCGTGCTTCAGACGGGAGGAACACAATCTTCACATTTTAAATGTCCTAATAGCAAGGCTTTTCTCAGGAGGGAAGTAGGCTTCGGGGGAAACGCAGAAATAGGTAACAGGCATCCTGGCTCTTGCACTAGCAATCTCTTCCACTGTGGGTGCAGCTTGCCTGAGTCCCTCATTATACGAGCTCTCACAAAATAACGATGCGGAGCACCGCCAGCCACACATCTGTGACCATACAACCATCGTGAGTGCCTGTCAAGGCCAGTGGCTCTGGCCTGCTCTCATTAGCTGTGCTCTGTCCAGGGCTGCACCCAGGGCCTCAGCTGTCTAGAAGGGATGTGGGATGGGGGAAAGCAAACAGATTTGATTTATTGTGTTTAACAGCTCACTGCCCACATCAGGCTGCATGAGGCCATGGCAGCAGAAGCCGACAAAGCTGATTAGCTGCTTCATTCTCCTTGAGAGACTCACAATGTATGTAGGTCCTTGAGGCCATCCAGGCTAAGGGAGACTCTGCAATTCAGTGCTCTTGCCAGTCACAGTTAGCATTAGAAAGATGTTGAGACTTACACAACCTTGATTTCAGAAAGCATTCTAAATAGCCTATTCACTTGTCACTCAAGTGTCAAGACAAAAAGTGACATGCCTAGGACCAATGAGCTCAGCCCTACTGTTTTGCTCTGGAGGCTATTCCTGGGCCTGGTCTGGAATCTGTGGAGCTTTCTTCTCTTTCTAGCAATGAGCCAGGTTTCACAGAGTCCTACTGTAATAAAACCCGTGTCAGCACACACATCTCTCTCAAATGCCCTCATATTTAAGATACTGGTTTCAAGGTCTATACTATCTTTAATGTGGATACAGGCTAAGCATAAGAGCTGAGCTGAATCTCCTAATCAGGTCTTGACAACACCCTGTCCACCACTCGTGTCCTGCACCCCACGGACCGTCCATAGGCCCGCAGCAAAGGGATTCTGGAACATGCCATATCTTTCTGCAGTTCTCACCAGGTACCAGGCATGAAGGGTGGCCATCATTACAAAGTTTGGTAAAGAAATCAGTCTTGAGGCTAGGGCAGCTTAAAACAATCGTGGTTCAAAGTCAACACCTGTCTTTGTTGTTTCTGTCATGCTTCACAAATCTACATGCTATGAATTTCACATTGGCCAAAGCTCTAGAAGAGAAAGGCCAAAGGCCAATGCTCTAAAGAAAGTGGAGAGAAGTTTGTATGGCTTCAGGATCCCTAAGACAATGGAGGAGAGGCTGGGGCGAGACATCCCTAGCCAGGACTGGTCATCCAGAACAACCACCTTGAATGGAAAGGACCAGTTTGACCTCTGCTAGAAGATGTCTGGAAACAAGGAAGATGAGAGCAGGAGGAGCCATGTTGGACTAAGCATTGCGGAACAGACATAGCAGAAGCCCATGGAGACCACCCACCATGCAACAGCAGAGACCCCCATGTCTTCTCATCTTATCTGCAGGTCACTGTGCAGCTCAATATTGCAATCTGGGGCATACAATGGCCTACACACACAGCTGATGATTTCAGAGAGCCCTGCAATGGACCAGGGCCTGCAGAGTAGAGGGCCCAGCCATTCAGAGCCTGGGGCCAGCTAGGGCTAGATGTAGCTCTCAACAGGGGATCCTGAGACACCTCTGAATGAGGTTGGAAGTTCTAGCTAAGGATTAAATGTCTTCCTTTGGGAAAGGAAAGCATTGAGTTGGCCACGTGCATGTAACGGGCTACCTTGGAAGTGGCAGAGTTCTCTGCCTTGGACTTGGGTGGTCCAAGAACTCCTCTGAGTACACTTTCAGCTTTCTAGTAACTTCCTGTTTGAGGATCATGTGCCCAGACATGTGACCTGTGAGGAGCTCTCCAGGATATGTAGTGGAGGCTTCTTTCTGCTATGGGCATGGTGAGAAGGAAGGAAGAGAATGCCACAGAAGATAAGGCGGGCACAGGAAGGCCCAAATACTTATGAATGATAGTCAAAGAGGATTTTTATCAGAGTGACTAAGCTAGCATATGTTTATACCAACCTGGGTTAAAATTAAATTTTTAAAAAATTGGAAGAATTAAAAAAAAAAAAAAGTTGGGGGAAAACCTTAAAATGATGTGAAAAATTTCTACATAGAATAGCAGACCTAAGAGACTCAAGTGATTAGAGCTGGGGACATCAATTCTTTCAAACTCATCTACAGAGCCAATTCTATAGGCAGGTTCATTTCAAATTGGAAAACTCATGGGGTCAAGAGCAGAACAACAGTAGCAGGCGCCCATAGAGAACACCCATCATGCACCATGAACCCCAAGTCTTCTGCCCTGGCCCTCTGCTCACCGTGATGCTGGCACAGCACTGCGATGCTGCCATAGGGAGCGGATGCTGAGAAAGAGAAGCGGAGGGGACTCTGCACTCAGAGCCAACGCAGCATGTCTGTGTGAGGTGCGAGAAGAGATGAATAGATGGAGGATGTGAGAGTCACGAACCAGTGCTTAAAACTATGGCAAAGTCTGAGATGGACTTTCAGGAGGTAGCGCTCAGCCAACTGAACAGGCAAGTGGGGACATGAGGCCTTACAGGGCACCCCCTTACAGAGTCCACCCTAAGACCAACGCCAGTGAGTCCAACAGGAAACGTCAACAGGAAGCCTTGGACAGCACAACAATTTATATGAAGTAGAGGAGTGGGTCACAGCCTGTGGGTCTTCACAGGGTCACCTGAGGCCATCAGAAAACACAGATATTTACACCAGGATTCATAACAGAAGCAAAATTAGTTATGAAGTAACAGCGAACTAATTTTATGGTGGGGGGTATTGAAGGGCAGCATTAGGAAGGCTGAGAGCCACTGCCTTTGACATAAAAAGCTATTAGCTGCTAAAACAAAGATTGAGATGATGGCCCACAGTAGGATTAAGATTCTCTGTGTCCCCAGACGCTGACAACAGGGAGAAAAGCAGCCCATAGGCAGATGTTTGCTGCCTGTCCCTTCACTGCTAGGGCCTCCATAGCAAGAGCCTTGAATAAGTGGGTCCTGAAGGGGCTTGTTCATATGACTAGTCCAGTTGACCCTCTGTGTCTGTGTCTTTCAGGTCCAACCAACCAATAGATAAAACATTTGGAAAAAAAGGACTGTACTTATACTGACTAGTGGACAGAATTTCCTTATCAGTATCTCTTCAACACAGTACGACAGCTGTGTACAGAGCCTTTATATTGCATTCGGCGGTCTAAGTTGCCTAGATGTGATTTAAAGTACATGAAAAGACGTGTGAAATCCTATCACACATCACACCATCTGACCTGAGCATCTGGGGGAATCTGGGACATGTGTGGGGAGTTGTGGGGTAGATCTGGGGCCAATACTCCAGGGGATACAGAAGAATGGCTGTTTCTCAAAAGGCAGTCAGCCTCAACAGTTAAGAGGAAAGCAACTTAAAGTCACAGTGTATGTCACCATACACCTACCAGGATGACTAAAAGACAACAAAATCTTAACAGAAGGACGAGAAAAATGGCTTAGCAGGTTAAGGCCATGATGCCCTCATCTCCTTGGGGCCCACATAAGACAAAGAGAGAAGAGAGACCTCCATATGTGTGCTACAGCATGTGTGCACCTACATACATGCAATACATAAATTAATAAATAAAAATCTAAAAAACTAAAACCGTAACAGGAAGCACTGGAAAGCAGCAGTGTAACTAGTACACTCATTGCTTCCTCATTTGCATTCCAGTGTGTGTGTGTTTGCTTAGGAAAGATGTTGGAAAAACAATGAAATGGATCATGTGTGTCAACTAAGATCCAACCCCAGATTCTGCCTGGACCAGTGGTTCTTGCCCTTCTAACACTGTGACCCTTTCACGCAGTTCCTCCTGTTGTTCCCCACCATAAAATTATTTTTATTGCCACTTCATGACCGTAATTTTGCTACTGTTACAAGTCATAATGTAAATATCTGTATTTTCTGATGGTCTCGGGCATTAGATGATCCCCGTGAAAGGGTCAGTTGACTCCAAAGGGGTCTTGACCCACAGGCTGGGAACCACTGGCCTAGACAAAAATGCCAACTAATAGTCATAACTAAATATTAACATATAGGTCAGCAATATGTGAGTAGACTGACGTTACACAATGGCTTTGTGAAGGTTATACTTGGGGCACGTAGGCACTACAGGATCAGGTTTTCTGCTCACATAACTAATAAGGAAGAAACTCAGTAACCATGCAAACTTTAGGAAGCAGTGTCTCACGCTGACAGGTGTTTGCCACAGGTCAGGCATTGTCCCCACCACACCTGGGCAAGGAAAGCATCCAGACACCAGACAGGGTATGGGACTAGGACAGGACACTCATCTGGTACAAAAACGTGGCTCCTACCCAGATGAGGGAAAAGCACTGAGTATAGTTCACAGTATCACTGACCAGATCAAACCAGCGGGACCAGCAGGAAGCACGTACACTGAGAAGGTAATCCACTAAAGCACAAATGTCCTGCACCACAAGCTTGTCTCACATCTGTGTCCTTGCTGTTATTTGCACTGGTGGTGGGTGGTAAGCATCAAGTACTCCAAGTTCTAGCTAGTATTAAAGAACCACGGGTAATAAGCGTAGGCGCCAAGGCAGCCTTTAACATATATCTAGCGAAGGAGAAATGCCACCTATGTGAAAAGCAAGGCAGCTGATCAGGAAATGAGATTTTTAAGGAAAAACAACTCCTAACCGGCTGTGGAAGAGAGGGCTATGGGCAGTGTCCATGGTAACTTGTGGGGTCTCAACTGGGCCACAGATGAGAGATTCCGCCCCATGTCACTGCCCCTCACTGACTCCTTTAAGACAACGTGCTAGGTTGTGTGAGAAGCTGCTAGGCACTGTCACTCTGCCGGACGGAACAAATGTTCTTCTGCCCATTGCTGTGTACTCGATGTCTCCCTTAATCCGGGATCTCAGGCCCTACTCCCAGACTGTCGCAAGGGCTCTGTTCCCGGATGGCCTCTGGCTCCCTCCAATATCCAGTGCAATGCTATCCCTGTGGCAGGAAGCATGGCTGTCCTTCTGGAAGGAAAGAGTGGCAGGGGACCATCTAAAAGGATGAGCCTCTTTGATGGTATGTCACAGCAGCTCAAGTCCCTGGCACATTCCCTGCCCAAGTGGCCCAGCGAGAACCAGAGAATAATCATTCCACCCAGTGGTGGCCTGCTGCTGCCTCTTCCTCAGTTGAGAGGCATGAAGGGACAGGGCAGCCACATGTGACTCACCGCCAGTTCAGAGACAGGATGCCCTGCCCTGTGCACCATGCAGTGCAGCCTTCCCTGACCCTCTGCTTAGAAAGCTTCCACAGAGAATGTGAGGAGTACCGTAGGTGCCAGCACATCCTCAGTGAGTAGGCAGCGCTTTCTGTCCTAAGACATAGCTCAGTCTCTTGGGAGGGCACAGTGGGAAAACAGTGCTAACAGATCACTGCCTATTTGATACACGGAAAAGGACAAGGGCAAAGGTAGCTTGTCCACGGTGGGCAGTACAGCGACATACCTGACAGTGGCCCCACATGGGAAGGGAATTAATACTGTAGGCCATGGCTTCTAGCAGGCCGGTTCTCTGGAGGCTGCAGGCAGCATGGCCAGCAGGTGCCAAGTTCCAACGATCTCTATGGAGGTCAAGGTTGGGCAAGAGAGGAACGTAGCTCCCAGCTTTCCTGGGAGGCTGTTCATGGCAAGTCCTTGGGGATGCACTCATTAATGATTTTAGAACACTCACTCATCAACATAGGCAAAAATCACTGCTCATGATTAACCCTGATAGAAAAACAAGCTAAATTCGATTGACAGGTCATTTCTTTGTGTCCCAAGGTCTGAGCAATAATAGCTCACTGTTGCCCTGCACAAAGCTATTACTTCAGACAGAATAATTGGAAAACATATAACTAAAACCATTAAGAATTTTAACAAATGAATTTAAAAAAAAAAAGGCTGAAAGGCTGAAGTGAAAACAAGACTACAAATAGAAACAATGACAAATATGAGTAAAAATTTAAAAGGAATAGAATACGAGTGATACATAGAAAAGATACTGCAAAGTAAAGAAAAATGTAAGATACACTAGAGAAATGACATATAAATAAAAGGACATTTAGATAAATCTGAAGCAATATAACAAGTAAAAAAAATTTAAAGAGGAAAATGTGAAGCCTAGAGCGTGACTGTAAGCTTTGAGGGATCAAATTAAGGCGCTAAGCCTCAGCGAGCCAACAGCTGGGCTCAGCAGTACTGCTCTGCAGATGGTTTCGCTGAACCCAGGGGAAAGCAGCATGCGATCCAGGCCCATGAGGCTCCCCAAATTCACAGACATGTGGCTCCAGTCATGAAGCCCGCTAAGACCCCTGTCTCCCACTCTCAAAGTCCTTGCATCCAAGCCTCATGTTTGCCAAGGACCCACATGCGTGTGTACCCACATCAGTATCCTGGAGGTGTCGCCTACCCGTGTGTCTGGGAAGGCGGGGAAGGAAAGTGACAGCATCTCCCTCATGCCCCACACTTGACATGTACCCGATGACCTCGCAGCATCCTCTGGGCTCTGGCAAGGTCTAGGCTGGGCTGACTCAGTAGGGGACTGTGCAAAGGCAGCTCAAGGATTCAGCCTCCATGCCATGCCACGTGACAGCACTGAGCTGCCCTGCTTTCCCCGTACATTTTAGGATTAAATTTAATCCCCCGGGACAGCAGTGCCCCAAGAAGTGCTCCGGCTTCAATCCGCTCAGGGCCTAATCCCAAAAGCCTCACTGCTGCTTGTTTAATTTATTTTAGATGCATTTGGCTTGTTTTCATTTCAGTGTATGTGACAGACAAAGAAATAGATATGTAGATGAAAATAAACTCTGTATTCACCTGCCAAAACATAAGTATAGATTCATGAGCTTAACAACTGCATATGCAAAATAAGTTCAAAAGCCCCAAACTGGGTACCTAGGATCTTAAAGATGAAACTATTGAGCTATACCACAAAGAGTTAAGTGGTGGGGATGCTTAAAAAAAAAAAAAAAAAAAAATGTTACTGAGCAAGATCTAGGGGAGATTCCATATGGTCCCTACCAGAAGCAATGAGGCAAGACACAACGGGGTCAACACTGGTTCAGCCCTTTCTCCTTTCTTCCTGGTGCCATGGGTCTTTGGACAGCAGGAATTGTTCACTGGGTGCAGTCCCAGGGACTGGCCAGAAAAAAATGTCTGATCAGTGCAGGGATACTGGGGCCCTCAGGTGCTGGGGTCATACAGCTGTGGGTCTGTTGCCACACTGATATGATTCCTGGGCTCAGCCAACCACAGTGTCAGAAGCCCAACAGCAATGCCAGCAGAACTTCTCTGGAAGGGACTCCAGCTACCCACACCCCACATGTCCCAGGTGCTGGCCCTTGCCTAGGCCTGCCCTGCACAAGTTCAACACTGTATACATATATATATATATGTGTGTGTGTGTATATATATATATATATATATATATATATATATATATATATATATATATATATATATATATATATATCTGGGACTTACACGTTAGGCACAAGCACAGCACAAATATGATGAGGTTAGCTCAAATGTCACACAGCACTTAATTATACAATACTACTTTGTAACCTAGAACATTCACATCCAAAGTCAGGCATTGCCAGGCAGCCACTGATGGCTCTCACCCAGCACTGGGGAACGCCTTCTGGCCCCTCTCTGCCTGGCCTCTCTGACACTAGGATTCACCCGTGCTGCTGTGTGACAGGTATAGTGAGTATCTGATGCAAAACAGAACCCCACAGCCATGACCGTCACCACAAATGGTGGCTGCGTCTCCTATTGATGGCATCAGCAGTTTCTTCTTGGGGTGAGGGAAAGACAACATTATGGCCTGGACGCTGAGTCTCATGGGGCCATGTAAGGACCTACTTCACCCAAGTTTCACATGTCCTGACTGAGAATTAAAAGGCTTCATTTATTTATTTTTAAATAAACCACAATGTGGCAAGAGTTGCGGGCCTGGATATCTCTGTGCAATAAGGTTTAATCAGAGAAAAGACTTGGCTTGTAGCAAAAAAAAAAAGTAGGACCAAACGGTATTTACACTAAAATGTTGGCAGACACGACCAGCCACATGTTCTACAAAGCAATGCAGTTCACACCTGACCAAGCCTGCAGGGCACTCGGGCAGGCTGCTGTACAGACTCCTGCTGCCGTGCACGAGGCTGTCTGTCAGTTCATTCCCACTGGTCACTCCCTAAGTGCTGTACACTCACCTGTCTGCTCGCTTATGCTTCTGTGCTTTGTTGCAACACTACTGCCTTGTGAAAGGTGCTACCCACATGACAAGCTGGCAGCGTTCCCACATGTCTGCCATGCACTCAAGCCTTCTGGGGCCAGGGATCACCTACAATGCCTCCTCAGGAAGACATACAAAACAGCAAACATATAATTTCTATGCCTGTAGCTCAGTGTTCCATCCCAAAACTTGCGTGGAGTTTTAAATTTAGTACTTTTAAAAAACAGATTGCTAATTGACCCACTAGCATTTGTTGACTAGCTTATCATTCTCAGTAATCCAAATGTCACTTTGATTACAGCAAAACAAAACCAGACATTTTTATTTGTCTCTGCCCTTTATTCCTATGCAACATTTTGATTATTTTCCTGAGAGAGAGAGAGAGAGAGAGAGAGAGAGAGAGAGAGAGAGAGAGAGAGAGACAGAGAGACAAAGAGACAGAGAGAGACAGAGACAGAGACACAGAGAACAGAGACAGAGAGAGACAGAGAGCGCGTGCATGCATGTACACTTGTGTCTCTGCACCCCTGTGGAAGCCAGAGGACAACCTCATATGTTGCTCCTAGGTGCAACCCATTTTGTTTTTTGAGACTAAGTCTCTTGCTGGCTTGCTGGTCCGGACCTTACCCAGTAGATTAGGCTGGAAGGCCAGCAAGTTCCCAGTGATCTACTTATCTTTACCCCCACCCCCAAGTGCTGGAGTGTTAATGCCACCATGCCTAGCTTTTTTCTGTGGGCCCTGGGGATTGAACTCGGGTCCCATTTGTACCACGCCCCACCCCAGCCCCGATAGCATATTCTTATACAAGTTTCTTTTTCCTTCTGTCCTATTTTGTCTATAACGACTATACCCCACACCAGCAGCTCAGAAGAGAGGGAGGCAGGCGGCTTTCAAAGCGCATCACCATGAAGCAGGGAGGGTGTGCATCTAGTCCGTCCTGTGCAGTCCTCAGCTTTGCCGGGCTTGTTTCCCAGCCCAACAGGCCCTTTCTTCACTAAGACCATCTGCCTAGGGGCTAGAGGTGGCTACTGCAGTCTCCTCACTTCTAGACTACTCCGCTGAGTGGCCTTTGGATGCCTGCCCTAGTGGAGGTGCTGAGTCAGCAGGAGTCGCAGCTCCTGCCACACCTTCCTGCTCAAGCACTGGCCTTGGGCTTCTGCTCTAACGCTCCTTGAGTTCTAGCAAGCCAGTTCCTCCTCGTCTGCACAAGCCTCTGAGCCCCACACAGGTGCAGGTGGAGCAGCCGTGTCCTCTCCTATAGGAAGCTCTGGTTGCACACAACTGAAGCACTGTGTGACTTGGCCTCAAATGCCCCCACAGGATGGTCTGCTTGCATCTGACCAGGTAACCATCAGCAGCATCCTCTGCTCTTCTAGGCCTGGTACTTGGGTCCAGACCCTCTGCATCCAACTCTGGCTGCATCCGGAGCCCTGTCTTTACACGTTCACTTCACAGCAATACCAGGGGTTCCCAGACTCACAGTGGACATTGCATAGACACCTGGGAGGCCTGTCCTGCCTGGCTCCAGAGGCTCTGACTCCATTGATCTCAGGGGGACAGTGGGGAATCTACATCTCCACAGGGGATGGTGGGGGTGTGGAGATCATACCTGGATAACCAGAGACACGTTCGATTTCATAAGCGGAGCATCCAAGATGCAATGCAGAAACCAGAAACCATGATTAAAAGGGAGGCTGAGAGAGATGCTGGGTTCTATGGCAGAAGACCTACAACCTTGCAAGGTGCAAGAAGCTTTTTCCCAATCCTTCCCTAAGGGGCCTAAAGCAGCAAGCAACAAGTAGTCCATGTAGACCTTCAGAGACTGCTAGACACTGGGCCCAGCTGTGGACATTTCAGGAGGCCCAAACACTAACATGAACCCCAATTAAAGTGACAAATGGAACCCTTGCCCCAGCCTCCTTCACAGGAACATTGTGCTGTCAAGTGACAGCCAGACATCGTCACCCATTAGTAATCACAAAACTAGGGTGGAAACACTTGACAAGTGACAGAACCATGCACTTCTGGGGACCTCCTGACCCCCAACTCCCAATATTGAGACAGTAGTCCTCTGAGCGCCTTACCGTCTAAAGCCTATTTCATCAGATGCCTCATCAGGCACCTCCTGTTGTGTACTGCTCCTCATCCTAATCCTCCCCAGACCTCTTTGCCCAGTGGAAGAATACTTTATTGAGGCCTCTGGCCTATGATCAGGGCTCAGCTAGCTCCTGGAATAGCCCATCCCTCTCATGTACAGGATACGGGATGGGTAGAGGAAAATAAGGGTCATAAACCATACCCATGTACCACGAGTGGGTTCGTTTCCAGAAGCAGCAGCCCTCATCCCTCATCCGAGATATGATAGGGAATGTTATAGCTTCAAATGTCCCATGAGCACGGATGGTTGTCACGGCTGTACACCTCCACCTTCACATGCTATGGATGAGTGCTAGCGTTAAAACCTAGTTTCTGGAATACATGTTACAGGAGGCACAAAGAAAGAGACAATGTTAAAAATGCATCCGTGTGTGGGGCTCTCTCCAGGCATCACATTAACAGCCACAAGTGTAGAAAGCGTTACACATTTCTGCTCTGTCTTAGTCAAACAAACAAACAAACAAAAAACCCAAAGAAGCAAAACTCAAGAGCCTCAAGATTTCCAAATAACTAAAGAAATATTATTTAGAGCAATAGTTCTCACGCTTCCTAATGCTGAGAGCCTGTAATACAGTTCTTCGTGTTGTGGTGACCCTCAGCCATAAAGTCATTTTGGTGCTACCTCATAACTGTAACGTTGCGCGGTTAACGACTCCGAATGTAAACATCTACTACGCAGGATGTCTGCTCTGCGAGCCGCAGGCTGGGAACCACTGCTTTAGGATCTCATCTAGGATTCACTCTGAGGCTGCAGGTTGATCGCACAGAGGGTCCTTGTGAACCCTGCTTTGTCGCCAAGGGCACAACTATGTGCCACACAAGGGGGATGGACAACATTGCAGAATCCGAAGTGCTTGTGCGCATCCTCACAGTGCTGGCCACGTACCCGTGTTCCCCAAAAACTAGAATAAGCACAAATTTCATCTGAAAGGGGGAAAAAAAAACCCTGCTGGAACATACTGAAGATTCAATTGTTACAGTTCTTATTCTGGCACACTATTTCTGCAAGTATTTCCCTGTGTCTGAATATGGCAGACATAACCAGAGCCCGCAAACACATACATGCTGCAACTTGCTTGTCAAACACACACATTGGAACATCCTGACCTAATGCACACACTTGAGCTCATTTACAGGACAGGAAAGCCGTGAAATTTTGTTATTTATAAGGCGTAAAATGCATATTAGTTTTGCAAATATTTAAAAAACTATCACACACTCACACATGACCTGCTCTGCACTAAGATAGTTAGTAATTGTACAATATAAATATTAAACTCTAAAATGTACATTTTCTATTTATTAACAATATATGTGAATCAATCTTTTGATATTGGGTTCTGATATTTGAACTTCATAGTGCTCTTTCCTGGGGGAGCAATTAACTTCAGAGGCTTATGTCTCCAACAAAGACGTGACTGAAGGAGCTAGCTGAGCCAGAGAACATTGGGTCCTTGCTCCTAAGGATGCTCATCTGACCGTGGGTAGGGCTTACATCCCTCTCTGTAACTGAGATTTCTGACTGTAAGATTGCATGCTTTTTTCTTTCTTGTACATAATGTCACCTCAATAGTAAAGAACATCAGAATGCCAATGGTCTTCCCCCCAAAAAAACTGCATTATGAAGGCAGAGGATCCAATACCTAAATGTCTACAGCTGTTGGTATAGACTACCAACTCCACTCTTCCCGCTGCCCGGCAGAGCTCTGTGCACTTTTGTGGCAGCTCCTTGGGTACCTTCTCCCACCACATCACCTATGTGACCTCGGCATGCTCTGACACACCGCCTGAAGATCTGAGCTAGGACTTGTCAGCCTTAGCCACCTGTCCTGCTCTGTTGACCACTCACCCAGGCCCACAGAATCCCCTTACCTCTGAACAAAGCAGCCCCGTGGGGTCAAGAGGATCGAGCTGGATGTGGGAACCAGACAGATGGTTCCTCTCCCCGTTTAGAGAAGATGAAATGCTAACAGAGAAAAATTAGAGTGATGTTTTGTTCTCAACCGAAAGAGGCCACCCATCCCATTGGCCTGGGGTGGGAACCGCGTGACATCGCCCAGGCACATGTGACCTACTTTTTGCCCAGCTCCCCTTGTGCCCTTGGAGGGGCACCCAGCACTCGTGGGCTGTCACTTCAGCCCCCAACAGGACTGAACAAGCCAATGTGCCTGCAGGACATATGCACAGCAGCTCAGGCTGAAATGGGGAAGGGGGATTGGCTAGCATTAATCCAGGCACAGCTTTTCATATACGACATTGCTCTTGTGCTGACCAGCCATGTCCAGCTTGGGCAGAGGCAGGTCCTTAGCCATTGACTATGGGGCTGCCTTGGACTGACTGGAGATACGCTTCCAAGTTCATAGGAAATTCCTCACCAGAACTAGGTAACCAAAATGATACCAACGGGAAATTCTCACCTTCCCTATTCTTAATTAATTGTAGTTAGCCCTGCGAAGCAAGCCTATACATACAGTCAGAAGTGGATGAGCATCCTAAGTCATTTAAGGTGGTCCAGATGTAGGCTGTGGTAAGCAGGATGCAGGGCTCAAGTAAGGAAGGACCCTGAGGCTCGAGTACTTGAGACCTCAATGGAGGGGTAGCATGCATATTGACCACCATCAAATTGGGCATGTCTGCTACTAAGCAGGAAAGAGAGCTATCCCACGCTACTTGATACTTATATGTTAACTTTATCCTAGCAACTTCTATAAGATCAGAGGAGGTAAGAACCAGAACACTAGCAAGCGTTATATGAGAAGGATAAGGGCAGGAGGAGCTATTATGGACTGTGCTAGAAGGCAGACTGTACAGTGGAAGAAGCTGGCCACTGTGAGCACAGAACTTGCTAGTAACTCTTCAATGCCCACCACAGCACAGAAACGAAAACGGTGTCCTGAAGCCTCACCAAGCAAATACTACAAGCAATGGATATCCATTGCAGAGAAATAACGTAATTAAGTGCTCCCCTGAAAGACCAGCAGCCTGAGATCTACAGTGTTGAGAGGGGCGCTGCTTAGGTTCCATCACTGTATCTTTTAAACAAAATAGGACCAAACTGCCCACATCTATCCTCCCTTTTTGCGTTTAGTATTCCACAGTAAACACTTACCTAGATTAACGCATTTAGGTTTAAGTAATAGTACCAAATTCCTGGTATTTCACTTTCTCTGTAAGATTTCAGGTACTCCATTTTGTGTTTTAGTATGTAGGTCTATAGTGAGTCTACAATAGTTAAACGTGCCAGATATTTTGAGTTGGTGTATTGAGCAACGTTGTAGTACTATTGCTGAGGTTTGGGGCACATGTTTCCCCTCAAATATGTATGCTCTAAAATCAATCTCCAGGCTAGCTGTGATAGTACACACCTTAAATCTAGCCCCCAGGAGGCAGACCCAGCCAGATCTCCATGCGTTCAAGGCTAGCCTGGTCTACATCAAGTTCCAGGCCAACTAGAACTACATAGTGAGACCCTGCCTTAAAACAAAACAAAACAAAACAAAAAACAAAAACCCAAAACAAAAAACAAGAAAAAGGGCAAAATCAATCTCCACCATGCCAATATAGAGGTGTGTGAAAGGTGATTAGGCTGTGCCCTCCATCTGCATAACCCAACTAGTGTCTCACAGAGCGACTAGTTTGGCCCTCTTTGCCATATGGTCCTCCAGTCACATGAAAACATAGAATGTTCTCTACAAAGGATGCAGTGTTCAAGGAGGCTTCATCTGGAAGCAGCTGTATCCCTACCAGACATGAACAGATGGCCTGGCACCTTCACCTTGACCTTCCAGACTCTAGAACTCCAAGTAGTAGATTTACGTGAGCTGTGGCTTATCTAGTCCTGGGAATATGTCCTCTTTGTCTTGTGCTCTCCCTGGCATGTATATTTATAGCATAACATTTCTGGGCCAAAAATACATAATGATGTCAGGTATGCTTGCCTGCAGTCCCAGAACTCACAGTAGCTGGTACCTGAACCTGAATGGCCGCTCACTCATTCAGGGAAGGTGTGCCTGGGAAAGACCATGCACCTTCACGCAGGGGGCATAGCACATCCTAGAGGGAGGCTCTGGGCATGGCAGAGACATGGCTGTAGGAACCAGGTCCTTCAGGAGCTTGTTGGTCACACCAGCGATCACAGAGCTGGGCGGAGTCGCTGCCTATTAGGATCAGCCTCTTCTGGGTAGAGGCGGGAGAAGGAGCCCTCTGTCTCACCTGGGAATCAAGGCCAACAGCAGCAGGCACCTAGCCAACCCAGGACACTGACCCAGCAGAGGTGGGGTTGTAGAACTCTGACCTCCAGGCATCCCAAGGCCCTTAATATCTTGAACTCAGAGTATCTAGGATTACCTCCATGAGACCTTTACAAGACCTACAAAATCGGGCTCTGGAACATCTCCTCTTGGAAGGAGTGGAGAGCTCACCAGGTTCATAAGGCCCACCAAGTTCGTCTCTTCCCAAGTGTATATAAGTATTCTACCCCAATAACTGCATGGAGTGGGGTGGGAGCTATCAGGAGAGAGTCTTCAGTGGTGATAGCTGCCAGCCCATAATTTTCCCATGCTCCTGTAAGTAGCTGCTTACCTATGCTGCTGTAATTCCAATAAACTCATTAGCTCACCAAGACACAACTGGATACAGTCATTCCGTTGGTCTGTCATTGACTTCTCTATCTGAGATGAATAAAACCAGACTCTTCAGGAAAAGTCACATGACACCGGATGGCCTGTTTTTGCTCCCTCTTGAGGCACCATGCCCGGGGCCCTGACTCTGCAAACCCTTTCCCCCCTTGACCAACCACTCACAGTTATGTTGTCTGGCTCAGCCTGGCCCAATAAGGGCCAATCCATGACATTCTCTAGGGACTGGGGTCTCAAAGTGGGGGTGCAGGCCAGGACAGAGGAACAGAGGGGGTATCTTAGAGAGTGCCCCCTAAAGTATTTCTCCCACTCAACTAGAGTAATTCTCCAAGAGCTAACCCTCTAGTCAGCTGCTCTGTGGCTCTACCACTACCTGCGCGCGGAGCCCAGGTGCCGTCTTGTCCCCACCGTCTGTGCACTAAGACCTTTTTGTGCTCCATGGCCCTTTCTAGCCCTTCTCTGGGAGCTCCCATTGGGTTTCAGGTTAACATGCAGTCTGGGCTGCAATGAGCCTTGGGAGGCACTGAAAGAAGAGAAAGTAACCTTGCGGCCTTACCTCTCCCGCCGTCATTGGCTTTCCAGAACTCATGGCGTTCATCCAAAGTTGCAACAAGGGCAGAAGTCTCTCTCCACTGCCACGTGCCTAACTACAAAGCACCTGCCCTTTCATCTACCCATTATTATCAGAAGGCACTGTGAATGGCAATGAGCAGCCCAAAATAAATAATTCTTTCCAACATAGTATGAGAAAACAGAAAATCGGGATAAAACCCCATGGCAACCATCAGTATTCTGGAGACTTCTGTTCTTCAGTCCCTAAACCTGTGCTTGCCTCATGATTCCTGGTTGCTCAGGGCAGCTCCAGGAGAGGGATCCAGCCTCTGTGGACTCCTTTTGGGTGGTCTGGGCAGAGGGTGTACAAGCTCACAGCTCTGGGAAGGAATCCAAAGTATTTACAGAACCTCAGGGCCTAGTAGAATGGAGCTGGAAAAAGAGAGTGCAGTGGCACTGCCAACATGGATGCTCCTTAAAGGTGAACCTGGCTCTGGCTACCATCGCATCTGATGAACAAACAAACAGAGGGGCTTTTAGGGCCACTCACCTTCCCCCATAGGCAGGCTCTATGGTTCAAAGCAGGTCCATAGATCCAAATACTGAAACGCACTGTGGCTCAGAGCACCGTCCACCAAAACTGGAGGTCTCTGGCGGGGCTGGCTTGGCTGGAGCTCACCTACCTGAAAGAGAAACATAGTGGAGTGTGAACCTGAACTCCAAGGCCTTGATCTTAGGACCAGGCCCTTGGCAGTCTTTCTTTTCACATTCAGCAGAGCAGCAAATGTTTCTGAAAATGGCCAAACCTAAGACCTATGTGGGGAGGTTATGTACCAACAAAGATGCCCTTGAGATGATGGCAGAGCAGCACAGTAGAGGCAAAAGAATGCCAAGAAGGTATCCATTTCACAACACGCATCCCATGGCTGATTTGCTTAGAATTTTAGCATGTATATCTTCTACTTATAATATTTAGCATATATGTCCGCACAGGTCAAAATGACAGTTATCAGATTACATGCTAAGTGTATTGCTGGTTTTCTATGTTCACAGCTCACAAATGTAATAACACCAGTCCCTTCAATTCACCCCTTTGTAGTATTGCTGCTGGAGCCCCCTTCCACACTGTCTGGTCCTCTCCAGCCTCACTGCAGTCTCAGCCTGGGCTTCTGGCGTTTCACTTTTGGAAGTCAGGTTTGGTGCCAACAGCAGACATTTGATTGCTGGTCACAGCAGCATTTCCCCATTATCGTCCTCACTGTTTGTTACTCTATCTACGTGTACACATCCATGGCATCCACAAGTGATTGGCAGGGATGCTTAAAAGGTGGCTTATACTTGGACCTGTGAGATCAGTGCGCCGACAGCGGTCACAGCCTGGGCTGTGTCTGCCTTTCCCGGAGCTGGCCAGCGAAGCAGCTGAGGGAGGCTGTCTCCAGCAGGTGTGTGCTACTCACCCAAGTTCCAAGCCAGGCAAAAAGACAAGACTGGTGCAAAGGGATTCCATGCCAGCCAAGGGTGAAAGACGCCTACCCCACCCTTCTCCCCAGGTCCTGCATCTGGGAAAGCTGCTGCAAAAATGAACTCTGAGTGCCAGGGTATGGACCTGGGCCCTGAAGTCAGTGTGTGGGATACTGAGGTCACGTGAATGTGTACAGAGCATAGGAGCTAAGGTAATACTTAAAAAGTTACACAGTGGGGTAGGCAGATGCCTCAATTGGTAAATGACTTGCTTTATAAGCACGGAGACATGAGTTCAGCCCCAAGCACTTGCGTAGAAAGCAAAGTGCAGTGGCACCTACTTACAGTCCAGAGCTGGGAAGGCAGAGGCAGGAGGATTCCTGGGGATTGCTGGGTATTCTAGCCAGACTGGTAAATTTCAGTGCAAGACTCTTGCAAAAATAAATAAATAAATAAATAAATAAATAAATAAATAAATAAGATGGTGAACAATTGAGGGACATCACTAATATTAATCTCTTGACTTCTACATGCACATACATGTGTGCACTTGCACACACTATGAACACACACACACACAGTATTAAATAAAGTAAGAGTCAGGTATATGGTATTTTCCACCTAATCCCAGCACAAGGAAAGCCAGAGCAGGAGGATGACAAATTCAAGGCTAGCCTACAATATGTAGTGAGACCTTCATTCAAAACTCCAAGGGCTAGGGACATGGAGCAGTAGTAGAGTGTTGGCCTAGCATTCACAAAACCTGGGTTTGAGCTCCAATACCATACAGGGGAGTAGGACTCAAAGAGATCCTCCACTCTATTAACTATTGCGACATTAGCTTGTATTCATTTTCACCCCATTCCCACCCTCGGAGCTACCCTGATATGACACTGACACTGAGTGATTGAAAGGGCACAACCCTACATGCACGCATACTGAAAAACAGAGAGAAGCCGTGGAACCAGGACTGGAACCTTCAAGTGGGTGAGTGAAGCAAAGCAGGAAAGAAAACTGAAACCTACGCCATGAGCAGTGAACACCTCAGGGCCCTGCTCATGCGGCATGCTCAGGTGTACTGCAGGAATTAATGACAGTCACATCCCAAGAGTCACAGTGAGACCTCTGGGACAGACTCCAACCCACTGGGCCTCTCATCACTAGTCACCATGAAGATCTCAAGGAGAAAGCATGGGCCTTCCCAGTGCCCTGTGCAAGGCCCTCCGAATTCTAGAAGCAAGGGCAGTTTTCTCAAATCAGAATTGAGAATTCTCCCGCCAATCAGCATGAAGCCAGGAAAAGAACATTAGGATTCAGCAGTCCTGATGATGTCACGGTGAAGCAGCCAGAGCACTGTGTTGGTGGGGGGACAGTAAGGCCAGGCCCTCGGTGTTTGTGTTTCTTTCCCTTGCAGCTGAAGTGTGGGCTTCATACAGCTGGCTCTGAGTTTCCTAGTTCCTGCGTGCTCATCAGCCAACAACTTCACTGTGAGCTGAGTGCTTGAGAAAGAAGGGAAGCACTGTGGGGTTCTAGCAGTGGTGGCAGCGGCAGCCATGGTGGAGATGGCAGAAGCAGGGGCAGCACACAACCCCAGGAGAGAGGCCAAGAGTGAGGGCCAATGGGCTTCAGGACCAAAGCACCAAGTCCTGGGCCTCCAGTGGAGGTGAGGCGTACGTGAGAATAGAACTGCTGGTCATGGAACAAAGGTGCTTCAGAGGGGCTGGGGCAGTGGCCGAGGAAGGTTCTAGAGCTGTGTTGGAGAAGCATATGAAGGATGGGAGAGTGGAGCTGAGCTGATGTCAGAAATGAGAACTAAGCCACTGGAAGACACCCTGTGCTGGTCTCCTCTTCGGAGAGCCCACTTGGGGCTTTTGTTTGCTTGCTTGTTTGTTTACTTGCTTTTTAAAGATTACAGTGTCTGAGTGTCTTGCCTGCATCCAGTGTGTGCATCACATAGATGCAGTGCCTGCAGCAGCCAGAAGAGGACGTCAGATCCCCTGGAACTGAAGTTACAAGTGGTTGTGAGCCACAGTGTGGGTGCTGGGAATTGAACCGGTGTCCTCTGTAAGAGCGACAAAGGCTCTTAACCACCAAGCCACCTCTCCAGCCCCTTGTGTTTTTGTTTTTGTTTGTTTTTGTTTAAAGGTGCATTTTGTTGGCCAGCGGGAAGGGATGCTTCTGGGGACAGATGCTTGCTGATGACCCCAGGTCATCTAAAACTGGTTAAGAATAATAATAGCGCCAGAGAGCTGAAATGTGGGCTCCCCCACCCCCAGGGCTCCCTAGAAACTATGGAGGTGAGCTCTTCAGAAAGAAGGCTGGGCCACAAACCTCTAGAATCCTGGGTAAAAAGATAGCAAGAATTGATCAAAGTATACCTCTGAGTGATAAATGTATAAACTCAAAGCGACCCTCTTCCTACAGATCTGCACAGGAGAAGGACACAGCCATGATGCCTTTCTTGGTCTGATGTCCAGAACCCCTTCAGCCCCGAAGCTTATAACCCTGCTGTGTGGGAAGGAACTACCTATGTCCCAGGGAGAGAAACAGTACTGCCAGGGGTCCAGGCCCGTGGCTCTGACCTCTGCCTATGTGCTTGCTATTCCAGCACATGGCTATATGCCTGGGCCCTGGAAGCATCTGGCCAGGCTCAGGGGCAAGCCAAATATGAAATCCTGGTGAAATAGTATTTCCTGTTGGTTAACCCCTGCTCCCTACAGCCCATCTAGCCAATCCGGAAAAGTCCAGAGCTAGGCCGCTCATCTGAACACACTAAGAAACCAGTAGAAAGAAGCCCGAGCAGAAAGGAAGCACCTGGGCAGGCAGCTACTTGCAACTCGCCAGCACTCTGAAGCTTAGTGGCCATTACAGTGACCATCAGCTTGGCCTCTGCTTGCTTCACTGTGAAACCCCTACTTTTTTTTTCAACTTGAATATTAATGTTTGTGTCTTTTACAGAAAAGTACAAAACTGTTCTGGGAACTAAAGAAAAAAAATGCAGCATACTAACAAATACAAATGTGATTCCTATTGTTTGGTGCCCTTCCTCAAGGATCATAGTGTGATGAGTGTGGCTGCCGGCTGGCCATGGTTTGGCCCATTGTCTCCACTTGCTGGATAGAGACAGCCCCATGGTGTACCACATGTTGAGAGGCTAGCATTTGAGGTGGCCCACAAGCCTGCCCACATGAGCCCTAAGTGGCTGTTTCTGTGAAAATCAATTTGGCCACATTACTTTCTTCTCACGGTACTGGATGTGTTCGATGGCTTGTCACTGAAGAGAATCCCAGGACCATGGTTCACCTTGGAACATGGCACGGTAACAGATTCTCCAAAGTTTGGTTCCTTTTAGCGTGGTGCCTTGAAGCCTGTGTAACAAAGCACTCGGGGTGAAAACTGTGATAGTCTTTAGAGAGTTCTGCTACTTCTATGTTATTGTGAGGAAGACTTTCAATGACCAAACCTATCGTGTGTGTGTGTGTGTGTGTGTGTGTGTGTGTGTGTGTGTAAAATTTCTCTCAATTGTGTTCATGGAGTCATTTTTCTAAACTCAGTGAAACTTGATAGTGTAGATAAATTTATTGAAATAGAAAATAAAACCTCAACGTATTTTCAGTTTTCTCCTTGTCTCTACAGAGAATCCTGTTCTCTGTAGCCATGAAGGCCACAGACCTGAGGACAAGGAGAACTGGGATGGGAAGGGTGGCTCACTTCTTTTCTCACCAGGAAAAGTGGAGCACACGCCTCACCATAGTTCTTTCCAGCTGCGTGACTATGGTCCATGGTAGGGTTTGCAGGGCCAAACAAATACTAAACATCAGACTCCAAAAGTACCCAGGTGCTGTGGCACAGTCACTATAACCCAATGAGATGAGACCAAAGGGCTACAGTGAGCACACCCTTGTTTACCACCATTCTGCATGATCACAGTACCCAGGAAGGCCCCCAGGAGCCCTGGGATTACAGTAGTGGGGCAAGAAATGAGGCTGGGTCTCTGAGCAGCAATCCCAGACTTCTGGAGGAAGACCTATGACAACCTGGAAAGCCAGAGTCAGGTCCTCAGAGCAGCCTAGCTACAAAGAAGCCCTCAGAAGACCTTTGAACAGGGCCAGGAAAGATGGACAAGACTGGGCAGGATGGACTCTAGGGATGCAGGCTGAGGAATGCCCTAGGGATGCCCACATTGGAGCACTGTAGAGGGCCAGCTGCTGAGCTGGGGAGGTGCCTGGACCAGGGAAGGGAAGGAGGCGGTAAGGGATGCTTGTTCATATACAATAGGGACAAAGCAGATGGTGACTCCATTGATTCCTCTCCCACTAGGGGAAAGCCTAACCCTGAAATATGTTCAGCATCATGCTAGCTTATGTCATTATTTTGCCAAACTCCCAACTACTGAGAAGTATCTCCCCTCACTAAGAATATGCCTTTCATAAATAACAAAAGACAAGTCTTTCATTAGAGAGGAGTCTCCCCAATTTTATGGCTTGGGCAGGGACAAACTGAGGAAGCCCTTGGCTGTTCAGAGCATAGCCCCTCAATCTTCTTAAAAGTCCATTCCAAGACTGGATGGGAAACATGGATTTGTGTGTGCGTGCGCGTGCGCACACACACACACACACACACACACACACACACACACACACACACACACACACACACACACCCCTTCCTGATGGTGCAGCCTTCTGGCATCATATTCTTTAAGACTCCTGTCTTCACTCCCTCTAAATGAACTTGTTTGTAGGTTGAGGTTCTGTCTTTATATACAGTGACATCAATGCACGGCTTCTATCAAGCTGTGTGTTCAAGAACTTTCCAGAGAGGGGCTTTTAGCTGTTAGATACACAGGAGGGAGCCAGAGTACTTCTAAGGAGCCAGGACACATGGCACTCAGGCCTGCAGGGTCCAGATGTGTTGCCTTGGTGCACATCTGCATAGATGCTGTGGTGAGGCAGTGAGTCTAATGGAGTGGTCACTGTCTCAGCACAGACCTTATCTAAATGAGACACGAGGTACCTCAAGAGATAGGTCATAGGACCCAGATGTGGGCCCTGGAAAGATCAGGTGAAAGTGGCCTCCTATTGCTCAGGGCTCAGGACAGTACCTGGGGCTACAGGCTCACATTCTCTGAGACAAACAACCTCTTGGAACACTAGGCAGGGCAGGGGGAAGGGATGAACAAAGATGAGAACAGGGCACTGGGCTGCAGCCGTATGTCAGGCAAGCAAGAGCCAATTGTCACAACCTGGTGACACAGGGTTCCGAAGGGCTCTGAAACACCACTTTTCAGTTCATAGACTGTCAGGGAAAATGGGGCTCCCGTTTGTTAAGTGTGACAAATATAGTGGCTTCTAGAACGGGCAGGAGGGTGGGTTCCAGACAGCAGAGGCCCAGGGCACCCGAGCTGACCAAGAGAGTCATCTGCAGGCACCAGAGCCATAAGAACTTTTTGGAGCTTGCTCTTTCTGTATGTGGGTTTCCACTGTGCACTGTAAGATGCACAGACAGCTTCAAGTGGCCAGGCTGCGCACTGCATGTGGCTAGGAGAACTCCCCCTGAGGCTTTCAGCACATAGGGTTTGGAAGTATACCACACAAAGTCCAGCGATGATCCCTTTAGGGAGGGAGCAATGCAGTCAGCCCGGTAAGAAAGGGGCTCATGAAGCAAGGGCAGGAAGGCCACTGCTGAGCCAGGAGCTGAGATGGGCAGTTAGGAGCAACTCACAAGCTCTGAGCAAAGGTATGTACCTTCTTTCTCCACAGGCCCCCAAGATGTTTATAATCTCAGAATGTTAAGACCCGCAAACTCAACCCACTCCCCGACCTCCCAGAGTCTAGCCACAGGCTTGTAGAAAACTTAGGGGCTAGATGTGCACAGGCAGACACATGCCTGGGCTCTGGCTACCAAGACACATTGCACACCAAGAAAACTTGGCCACACCGACTGATGGCAAAGTTCTTAGCACCCTGGTTCATGGAGAGGCTCTTCCATTACTGGGCAGCCAGTAGGCAGCTGGCGTAACCCACTGCCTATGTGGTTCCCCAGCCACGTGTGGGTGGGAATCTCAATAGGACGAGAGGTCAGGGAGTAAAAGTACTTGTGAGGTATAGGGGTGCCTGCCGGCAGTGAGGAGTCTTAGGGGACTCAGGAGAAGATGGCAAGTGCAAGGCTACATGCTCCAGCATGCGTGAGACCAGGGATGAATGAGGAGCCAGGGCCACGTGGCCATGAGGGTCGTAGGGAGCCACCCTGGGTGGGAACCGTAAAAGCCACTGCTCCCTATGAGCTGTGAATAGTGACCGGTCCTTTTGCAAGATAAGATGGTTTTGGTCAGAAGCCCCATAGTGAAGCCATCTAAGGAATGACCTTTCACCGAGTGAACTTTCCTCTTACTCCTTTCTGCTTTCTACTACTGTCCCTGCTTACTCCAGGGACAAGGTCGAGTTTCGTGCCTGGGCAGAAACACAACAAACAAGCACACACTGAAGAAAGGCTTCTGCTTCCGAAACATGAAACCCTCAAGTCAACTGAGATGTAGCTTCAGGCATGCTAGCTCTGACCCTGAGTTGATGGATGGAATACACTAGGGGCTCTCTACATGGAGAACTACACAGGTCACAGCTGTAGCCCCGATCTGTGCCCTGTGCATGGGGTGCTAACCCCAGATACAGCTCCAGCCTCTCCAAAGAAGGCTGGCTACTGTAGTCTGCAGTGTGTGGTCAACAGGACTTCCGTACTGAGCAGGTTTAGAAAGGCACACTCACAGTCTGGGTGCTTCCGCTTGATGATGACGCACTGACTATGTGAAATCGGTGCCACTAGGTGGCAGCAGAGCACCGAGGCCTGCTCAAGCACCTCTCCTCAAAGTCAAAGCTGTGTCCCGGCCTTGGCTGTATCCCAGCACTGAGGCCTCCAGACACCTGCTTCCATAATTCTAATAAGGGAATCACCTACACTTGCTCACCTTATTGTCCACAGCTATTTCTATCTCCCAGGGCGGAAGGGAACAATACTACAAAATGGACGCTAATTCCTTCCAGGCTAGTCTAGAAAGTGTACATGGGCTCGACTAAGTCATTGTGACAGGGTGCCACAGTGTTTGTGTGTTACCACTTTCCCGGATCATCAACACTTTCCTGTGACACAGTTCACTGTCGCATCAAGGCTTGTGCACTGTACGTGGCATCAAGACCCAGTCTTGATGTGAGGGTTGGGAGGTTCCAAGGCATCAAAGACCAAGTGTAGGAGGGCACAATTTTCTAATAGTCACCCCTGCCTGGGTCACCAGGGTGTGCTGGCCCACAGCCCTGTAGCCACGGTGGCCTCCAGGCTAAGATCTACATGACCATGAGAGCTGGAAATGAGTGTTGTCCAGGCTGTAGGACTAAGCTGCCCACTGAGCAGAGCCTGCGATTGAAAGGGGCACTGAGAGGGATGCTGGGTTCTATGGAAGAAGACCTACAACCTTGCAATGTGTACGAAGCATTCTCCTAACCCTTCCCTAAGGGGCCTAAAGTAGCAAGCAGCAAGGAGTCCCTGCAGACCTTCAGAGACTGCTAGACACTGGGTCCAGCTCTGTCCATTTCAGGAGGAGGCCCAAACAATATCATGAACCCTAATTAAAGTGACACATGGAACCCTTGCCTCAGTTTCCTTCACAGGGCCATTGTGCTATCAAGTGACAGCTGGACATTTTCACCATTACTAATCACAAAATTGGGGTGAGATACTCGGCAGGTGCCAGAGCCATCACTTTAGTTTCTACTATGCTCTTGGAAAGGAAAAGTCAGGTAGGATCTCTGAGAAAACCACTCCAACCCCAGACAAATAGCCCATGGGAAGAACTGTGGAGTCAGCCTGCCATCAAGGACTTGAGGTCACAGAGAGGTCTAAGCCCCTTATTTCTACTGTAAATGGATGGACAGGTCAGTGACACACCACCCACCCACCTCCACCAACCAAGTACTGGCCCCATTGGTGGTGCTGTGCTGGGTCAGTAGGAGTGATGTGCCGCACAGTCCCGCCTTCCCAGCATCATCAGTAAACAACATCCAGAAGAGTCTCTCTTCCTGGGAAAACTGTAACACACACTCACAGCCTTCCTCAGAGTGAGGGCAGCCCTCCTTGCTGACCCAGGGCAGTGCTCAGGATTTTGAATGCTTTTGTTTTTTTTAATAAGCCTTTTCTTTTCTTTTTTCTTAGACAGGGTTTCTCTGGGTATCCCTGGCTGTCCTGGAACTAGCTCTGTAGACCAGGCTCTTGAGGACTGGCATCAGAGGCATGCACCACCACCACCCAGTGTCTCAATAGACTTTTAAAGATCAGATTTAGGCTCACAAGAAATTGATTACCAGGTATCACCTTGGAGACGTACAGTCCCTTCCATTATCAACATCTTGTACACTTGTTACAAGCACTATACCAACTGCGACACGTCACTCTCATTGAAAAATACGGAGTTTACATCAAGGTTTTCCTTTGTCACATATTCTTTAGCTTCAGGCAAAGGTATAATGACATGTGCCCATGATTACAGTGTCACACAGACACATTTCACTGCACTAAAAATATATGCTCTGTAACGTGTCTCCTCATCCTTCCCAGCCTTCAGCCTCTTGGCAATCACCCATCTTTGTTCTGCTCTGTAGCTGGGCTTTTTCGAAACCGCCATGTAGTTAGAGTCACACAGTGTACGGCATATTCTGTTCAGCTTTCCTTAGTAAGCATTTATGATTTCTCCATGTCTTTTCATGGTTGGTAGCCCATTTCTCCTTAGCACTGAATACCATATTGCCTGAATGTGCCACAGTTTGCTTATTCCTTCACCCCATTGAAGTATATCCTGTTGCATTTAAAATTTTGGCAATTATGAATGAAGCTGCTGCAAACATCCATTTACAGATCTCTGTGGGGGTATAACTTTTCAACACATTTGCGTAGATATCAAGGAGCATAATTGTGGGGTCATAAAATATGAGAATATCTCATTTGAGAGAGAGAGAGAGAGAGAGAGAGAGAGAGAGAGAGAGAGAGAGAGAGAGAGAGAGAGAGAGAGAGCTGGTAACGTCTTTCTTCACAAATGGCTATGGGGGTATGGAAGGGAGAGAGGGAGGGAGGGAGAGAGGGAGGGAGGGAGGGAGGGAGGACCAATGAGCATGAATTCTTATTTCTCCCCATTTGTTCTAGATTGCAGTGTTGTCAGTGCTCTGTACTTTTGGCCATGTAGTGATCTCATTTTAATTTGCATTTCCCTAATGAGATATGATGTGGAAATCTCTTCTCTTTGCTACATATGTATCCTTTCTGATGAAGAATCTGAATTTAAGGAATTTTCTGTGTTTTGTATGGCGGCCCTGTAACTGAGGTATCCTCTGTAAATATTTCTGGGGCTTGTTTTTCAGTCTCATAGCCAGCAGCATACTCTATAAAGCAGAAAGCTTTTAACAAAATTTACCGCTTCTTTCCCCCATAAATCAGTACTTTTAACATCCTATCAGAAAAACCAAACGCCAACTTGATTTTCCCCCCACTAGGCTACTCTGGGCCCACTGTTTCCCTCCGTACACTTCAGAGTCACTTTGTCAATGTCTGAATATAACTAAGAGAATGTTTATTTGTATTGTGTTGACTCTGCATCGTTACGGCAAAGTGTCATTTTCACAGTATATAATCCTTGAATATGGAATATCTCTCCACGTATTTAATTCTCCTTTGATTCATTTATCAGCTTTTCTAAGTGTGCTTCATATAGATTGTGTGGTGTGTGTGGTGTGTGTGTGTGTGTGTGCATGTTTTTACCTAGGAATCATGAGGTCTGCTAATGTGGCACTGTGTTCTAATTTTAATTCTGCATGTTCATTACTAGTATACAGGACTCCGACTTATTTTTGTATGTTAATCTCCTATTTGAAAACCTTTCTGTAGTGATCTACTAGCTTTGTGAATTTTGTGTAGTTTTTCTCTATTTACAATTTTTAATCTTAGATGTTCTCCTGACGGGCAGATGTCAAAGGCTAGACTGCCAGCCTACAGTTCTACCTGGAAGTGTTGGGAGCTTTAGGAAGTGGTACCTAGTGGGAAGAAGTTGGCTCAGAGGAGGTGTGCCCCTAATGAGAATTGGAACCTACTCTGTCTGTCTGTCTGTCTGTCTGTCTGTCTGTCTGTCTGTCTCTCTCTCTCTCTCTCTCTCTCACACACACACACACACACACACACACACACACACACACACACACACACGAGTCAAATTATCTCCTTTCTAAGAAGTTACTTTGTTTTCAATCTTTCCTTCTACTTCATTAGGTCTTATCATTGCAATTTAATTTTCATCTACTTCAAAACAATTTTGAATTTCTCTTTACCACTTTCTCTCTCTAAGGAACTTCTAGCATCTCTTATGACACAGGTCAGTAACTTGGCACAGGTGAGTGGGCTCTGGTTCAGAACAAGAGTCCCTCTGACTCCAGTGAGCCCACTTCTGCTCCCAGGTCCTCCCCCTCATCCCGTCTGCCCTTCTGGCTTGCTTTCCCTTTGTAAAACAATCCCATGGGCTCAGAGCTCTCTACTGAAAGCGCCTGGAGCAGGACCTGCTTCCCAGTCTGAGTCCTGAACTGTAGGATCATCAGAATAAATTCTAGACAGCGATACAAATGGAAGATGATCCATCCCACAGGGCACCATTTGCATTAGCAACTTCTCCTCTTGCTCTGATCAGTTACTGATAGAGAGGGGAGAGCCTAAGGGAGAGGGAGGTTTGTTGCGGCACAGTCTGTCATGGCGGGGAAGTCCAGGCGGCTGGCCACACTGACTCCTCAGTGAGGAAGCAGGGGGTGCTGGCTGCCACTGTTCAGCCAGCGTTGTTCTTTTCTATGCGGTGTAGGCCTAAGCTCAAGGAATGGTGCCTCCCACCTTAGCTAACCAAGACAGTCTCTCACAAGCAAGGCCGAGACTAAGCTAATCTACACTGTTCCTCACAGGCCCATCCAAGGGCGTGTCTCCTAGGAGAATCTAGATCAGTTGGCTTGATAGCCTTACTAACTACCACAACATCCTATGTTTATAGAGCGCTGCAGTGAATAAACCACTTATATGATTTAATCAAAAGTAAGAACTCATAAATGGAAAGCATTCCCAGAAATTAACTTTTTTTTTAAATTTCTTTTTTATTTCATGTGCATTGGTGTTTTGCCTGCATGTATGTCTGTGTGAGGGTGTTGTATCCTCCAGAACTGGAATTACAGACAGGTGTGAGCCGCCATATGGGTGCTGGGAATTGAACCAGGGTCCTCTAGAAGAGCAGGCCCAGAAATTAATTTTTTATTTTTACTCAATAGTTATCCCATCCCTTGTATCCTCCCATTCCTCCCTCCTTCCCATTTTCCCCTTACTCCCCTCCCCTATGACTGTGACTGAGGGGGACCTCCTCCCCCTGTATATGCTCATAGGGTATCAAGTCTCTTCTTGGTAGCCTGCTATCCTTCCTCTAAGTGCCACCAGGCCTCTCCATCAAGAGGACATGGTCAAATATGGGGAATCAGAGTTCGTGTGAAAGTCCCCACTCTCCACTCAACTGTGGAGAATGTCCTGTCCCTTGCCTAGATCTGGGTCGGGGTTCAATGTTTACTACACATATAGTCCTTGGTTGGTGCCATAGTTTGAGCAGGACCTCTGGGCCCAGATCCACCCGTCATAATGTTCTTCTTGTAGTTTCTAGGACCCTCTGGATCCTTCTATTTCCCCAGTCTCCCATGCTTCTCTTGCCTAAAGTCCCAATAGGATGTCCTCCCCTCTGTCCCACTTTCCTGATAAGTGAAGACTTCATGGGACATGCCCCTTGGGCTAGTGTCCAGATATAAGTGAATATATACCATTTGACTCTTTCTGCTTCTGGGTTAACTCACTCATTATGACCATTTCTAGTTCAATCCATTTGTCCACAAATTTCGGAAATTCCTTGTTTTTAATAGCTGAGTAGTATTCCAAAGTGTAAATGTACCACAGTTTCTTTATCCATTCTTCTACTGAGGGACACTTAGGCTAAATGTGACTTTCCCAAGAGGAAAATCGGCTGTGCACACAAATATAAAATTCTCAAAGAATAATTAGGAAGGAATGTTGGGGCTCCTAGAGCATGCAGGCAGCATCTGCAGGAAATGGCTGCTGCTTACACTGGCACATGAGCAGCAGAAGGCAAGGCCAAGGCTGATCCCTGGAGGATAGGGCCGGCCCACAACTCAGGGTCAGCAGATGTATTCTGGGAGATAGGGACCCACACCTGAGACCATGGCCATTGGAGGCCTGCTCTGCAGAGAACCTGCCACTCCCACTCCCACTGTTAATCCTGTGACTCAATTCCTCTCAGTTTTGGCTCTTCATTCTAAATGGGGATCATGAAATACCCACCTTTCAGGGCTGGGGAAAGTACTCTATAATTTGCAAAATGTTACACAGATGAGGGAATTTTAGGCGTTATTTCCCTCATATGATCCTAAAGTAAAAATAGGAGACAAAAGAAAGGCATTTCCTGGCTTAGCACCAAATGATACCAGGATACCACTGTCTGCTGGTAGAGTGCAGGTGCACTCTGGGTAAGACATCGCAGAACAGAACCTAAGCGCTGTTCCCCAGTCTGCAGACTGAGGGTAGCCCCCAGCAGCCCGAGCTCTCTCCCTCACCGCACTTTATAACCATTGAAGAAGCCAAACAGCAGTGCTGAGTCACTTATCCTGTGTCTGTCACACTGGCAGTGTGGCCGGGTCTCTGCCAGCAGGCCAGCCTTCTTGTACTGTTCATCAGATGGGTCACACTTACTCTGAACAGGGTTGACATCTATCTCAGGCAAAATTAGCCAGGGGATTACTGTCCCTGAAGGCATGAAGGAATTTTCTTGATGTCTCTTCATGCCATCCTGCCAATTCTTCTCTCAGTTTCCTGGTTCCAGGATGCACAGGCAAGGCAGAGGGAGATGCCACCCTACACACAGACAAGGTCAGATGCAGGGCTAGGCATCTCACCTACTTAGAATCACGTCATGAGCACGCTGGCATTTGTTTCAACTGGGGACAAAAAGGGAAGCAAGCAGCATTCTCTTCAAGCACTTCGGGCTCCACACTGACCTTGTGAGCTGAGAGAAACCCGACCTCTAATCTTGGCCACCCCTTCTGCTAGAAGCCCAGATAAGGACATGGGAGGAGGAAGATCTTCTCTTTGCCTGCTTGCTCCTGCCTTGCTAGGCCACTCCTTCACTGGCAATCGAGCCTACCTGCTCAGGACTCCAGTGTATATTGAAGGCCAGCTAAGACACCCAGCCTCATGGATTAAACATCTACTGGACTCTTGAACCTTCCAATGGTAGACAACCATTGTTAAACTAGATGAACCGCAGCCTGTAAGCCATTCTAACAAATCCCCTTTATCTATCTATTATCTATCTACCTATCTATCTATCTATCTATCGAATAAGATTCAGTCTCTAAGTTCTGTTACTCTAGGGAAGCCTGACTAAAACAGTGCACAGACTCCAGTGGTCCACTACTGACCGGGCTGTCTGAAGTGAATGTTAGGGGCCTATGGTTTCTGAAGGCAAACCTCTGGCCCCACTGTCATCTTCGCACTGTCCAGCTCCAAATGCCTCCTTGCCACTACTACCTCCCATCTAGAATGCTCAAATTACTTTCCTCCCCTTGATCTGCCTTGGGTAGGGGGAGCATCCTGCTCCCCCACGCGTGCAACCAGAAGGTCAAACATATATCTTTTCCTATAGGAGCCAGGCCCCTGGTAGGGGACAACGTTAGGCCCTGCAATCTCATAAGGGCACAGGACAAAACTTGGGCAGCTGTGCTAAGTTTCTGGTGTGATGGTGTCCCATGTGGCCACCATGGTGCCAGGATAAGGATGTCCAAAAGCAATTCAGGGATGCCTGAGGCCTTAGCATACATATAGCCACGGGAGGGGAGGATGTAAACTACTCCCCCACAACAGGGTTGTATATCACTGTGGGGTCAAGCAATGAGGGAATCTTTGCTGGCAGTATCAGACATCCTTTGTTAACTTTCACTGTCAACGTGATTAAATTTAGAATCACTTACAAGATATACATATCTGGGCCCCCATCTGCTTGGCCTGTCCTAGAGCCCATACACCTATCTTCTGTCTTCAGGGAGTGGTCCCCAGTCCCTCCTGGAGTTACAGATAGCTGGGCATGCTTTTTGATGTCATGGCCCAATCCATAATCCACTTTCTCAATGTGAGTTGGGCATACACATCTCTGAAGATTGCTGAAGAGGACTTCAGGGTGGAGGGGTTGCCCCTCCCCTTTCTCTCCAGCTCCTCAGTGCATCAGAAGTCTTGTTCTTCATGAAACATGTTCTTTATGGCCTCTTCGCAGGTTTCCTGCAATGTTCACCAACATTATTTGTTTCAATTAATCTATATGCCTCTAAGAACAGACACCCCTGTCCCTGGTGTACTGCTGCTTAAATTATGTCTCTTCTGGAGGCTTTTTGAATTAAGATGATGCAGATGACGGTTCTTAGCAGTCTTCCGGTTGTAATAAATCACCAGAAGACTGGTGTGTACTATCTTTAGGCTCAAAACTCCCTTTCTAAAGTACTGGTAACATTTCCAGCCCAGAGTGTCACATAAGGCCGGATCTTACTTCCCAGTCTTATCTATGGAGGGCGCCACAAAGGCCAGGTGGGGCTGAGGGCTGCTTGCCTTGAGGTCCAGGTACAGAAAGGAAGTGGGGAGGGGGCAGGGTGGGGGGAATCCAGTCATGTGATAAAGCAAAGAAAAGCTGAGGGCCAGAAGATTGGCTTTGGGCTGGTGACAGGCCCAAGGGCCAGCTCCTATAAGCAGCTCAGGCCCAGAAGCGAACTGCGCATCACTCGCGGGAGCAGAGGCTAAAGTACATAGCTGCTTTGTATTTATGTGAGACTTATCCTGCAATTTCTCCGTTGTCTGTAATTACCCTGTGTCACTACATAACACTTGCAGGGTAGCTAAAGGGCAATAACCATGGAAACCAAGTAGTGTTCTCTAACTTGAGAAAGTGGTGGGGAGAGGGGTGTGTGTGTGTGTGTGTGTGTGTGTGTGTGTGTGTGTGTGTGTGTGTGTGTGTGTGTATCAACCAGGTGGGGCATTCTGCTTTCTGCTGTCATCTTCTCAGGTTCTCTCCTGCCCTTGCTCAGACCAATCAGCTCTCTTTGGCCCCATCTGCCACTTGTTCTCACTGATAGCTACCCTCTGCTAAAATGTCACTCTGCTGGTTCCACCCTGACCATGTAACTGTACACGCACCACTGGAAAACAAACGTCACCAAGTACATGCCATCGTCACATACAGGCTACACAGCCCAGAGGTCGCAAGTCTCCTTTCCAGTCTGGTCAAAATCTCAGATTTTCAAATGTAGCCTTTACAACCAAAACTGTCTGGGATGTTGCACACTTTGTCTTCATGCCTCTCCACTCTCACAGGGCTGATGACAGCAGCACCTTAGGGAAGGACTTTTTTGCTGAACCTCACAGGTACCCACAAGTACCCAGCGCTGGCCTCTGTGGGCTGTCTTCTCTCCCTCCTCCTGTTTGTGTGTGACGCCTCAGATGTTGCTGCTTCTCCAATTTCCAAAAGAAATCTAGCTTTTTTCTTCCCTTTTGCTTGTCCTGTGTTGTAAAACTCAGAAGTAGCTTCCCCCATGCCTGCCACCCCTAACTTACACCGCGTACTCTGCCTTCGTTCTTTTCTCTTTCTTCTTTCTTTCTTTCTTTCTTTCTTTCTTTCTTTCTTTCTTTCTTTCTTTCTTTCTTTTTGGTTTTTCCTGGGCTTGCTCTATAAACCAGGCTGGCCTTAAACTCATAGAGATTCACCTGCCACTGCCTCCCTGAGTGCTGGGATTAAAGGCATGCACCACTATGCCTGGCTTAAATTCTCTGATCAGTATGGGAGTTTTGACATGCTCTGTTTCCCAACCTGGGCTGGTTCACCCCTCCTTAAGCAATCTTTTGGTTGCCCATTTCCAGGAAGTCACCATGTTGATGCAGAACTTAGTGCAGACACCTGGTCCGCATAGCCCACTGTAGCCCAGGACTCTTGGACTCAAGCGATGCTCTTACCTCAGCCTCCCAAGTAGCTGGGACTATGAGCATGCACCACAGTACCTGGCACTCTTTTTTTTTTTTTTTTTTTTTTTTTTAAGAAAATGTTTTTATGTGTTTGTGGTGACGTGTATCTGTGTACCACATGATGCAGTGCCCATGGGTGCTGGAAGAGGACATTAAATTCACTGGAACTAGATGTGCAGGTGGTTGTGAGCTCCCATGCGGGTGCTGGAAGCTGAACCACGGTGCTCTGTAACAGCAGCAAGAACTCTTATCCGTAGAGTCACATCTCCAGCTGCCCCCCCACACACAGAGCCACATCTCCAGCTGCCCCCCCACACACAGAGCCACATCTCCAGCTGCCCCCACACACACAGAGCCACATCTCCAGCTGCCCCCCCCACAGAGCCACATCTCCAGCTGCTCCCCCACACACAGAGCCACATCTCCAGCTGCCCCCACACACACAGAGCCACATCTCCAGCTGCCCCCACACACACAGAGCCACATCTCCAGCTGCCCCCACACACACAGAGCCACATCTCCAGCTGCCCCCGCACAAAACCACATCTCCAGCTGCCTCTGCCCCATGCTTTCATTCCTGCTTCCCTAAATCTAAACAGCTCAAGACAGCTTGTGGCTTCCCAGACTCTTACACTGAGCCCTCACTCTCACCTTGGCAGGGTTGTCCGCAGGGATGGAATGTCCCTGGCCTTTGAGGCTGCTAGCTTCTGTACCTCATGGCTCCTCCTGTCCCTAGTTGCACTCCAGCACAATCCCTGTTTGTTCCTCTGTCTCTCCTCTTCTACAGAGGCTGGAACACCCATGCCGGGCCTGACCCTCTCCTCTGTCTACCTGTGCTCCCTCAATAGTCCATGCTGTTTCTAGCCACACGTGCATCTGCCAACCAACCACAAGTCCACAGCTCCTTTGTCTTCTCCAGATGCCAGGCGCCTCTCAACCTGAAAGGCTCGCCTCAGTTTTTGCCTCAGTGCTGACTGCCTCCCTGTGACGCCCTTCTCACTGTTTAGAGGGCCTGCCTTCTCCTCAGAAGACGATGAAAAGCCTTAAGCTGCTACCCATAGTCAGTAAGCCAACAGTAGCCAAACAAGGGCTTTGTGCCAGGCTCTGGTGAGGCTTGGGACAGATTCACCAGTGACCACACTGGCGGTTGGTGGTCTGTCCCCAGAGATGGCCCTCCAGAGGGGACCAGGACCACCCGCTACAGTCACAGGGTTCTACCCACCACTGCTTCTTGCCTGAGCCCAGGCAGTCTCTTAACTGGTCTCTAGTCACACTCTGAGTCTCACCTACCCAGAAGTCACAGTGACTCTGTAACAAACCATCAGCTCAAGTCTCTCTTCTGCTTATACCATGAGGTAGCTCTTACTCAGGCCAAAAGTACTGCAGGGACCCGCCCTTGCCTCTCTGAGCTAAGCTGTCCCCATGCTCACTCTCCTGTGGCCACACTGGCCCCTGGCGTTCCTCTACCATTAACATTCACACTGGCATGACTGCTCTTCATTTATTGCCTATTCTATCACCTTTGTTAAAATGTCACCTTCTCAAGTGCGGCAAGATGTGTGCACATCTATACACATGCACATGCGCATGCACACACACACACAATCATGCATACATACATTCACAAATGAGTACAAACATGCACTCATGTGCACATCAACAGACATACAGCACAATCACATATGCATAAACCCACACATATACACCTCCCTACACATGCATGCACAAAATCAAACATGTATAAAGACATGCATTCCCACACCCATGTGCATCTGTGCTCATTCATACCAATGTGAACTCACATTCACACACACAGGCACTAACATGTAAACTTACATGCAAACTTACATGCATACTGATACGAACAGGCATGTATGTACCCATTTACTCTCGACCCCCTTCCTTTACCCCCTTTTTACTTCTGAATCTCTCACTAGTTTTCTCAGATGGAAAGTCCATGTCCCAAGACTTCTCAGAGCCTGACAGAGTCCACTTCGGTTACTGCTGACCTGCTGACCCTGTAAGCCGCTCAATTCCTCCAGCCTCACTTAGGTCAGGGCCACCCTGACATCTCTCATTACCTCCATCCACTGTTTCTAACCCGATGGAGATGAGCACAGAGCAAATAAAGCATTACCCACAGTCTGTGTAGATGAGACGTAACAGCTGTCACAGAATCCAGGCCAGATTATTTAGAAATAAGCATTTGTTTTCATTTCACTACAAATTACCCTTTGAACAAAAATAAACAGACGAGAAGCAGGTAGCACCAACAGGCTCTCAACAGTTCCTTCATGAGAAGCCCCTGTGATATGACATGGCAGAAGGGGGTTACTGGGAATTGGGTGAAAGTGGTAAAGCAAGGCAGGAACCGGAAGTCAGGACTAGTCCTAAGTTGGGGTGGGAAAGGGTGGGAGTTCTGGGCTGAGGTCAGGCACAGGCAGGCACAGGTGGGCACAGGTGGGCAAAGCAGGTCAAGGCAGGCAGGGTCACAGGTGGCCATTGTCTGGAACAGGACGGGGCTGGGTGGGCAAGTCACCAGCAGGGGTGGACGAGAGTACCTGGGAGCGCCTCCTTCTCCCGGCCTGGGGACGCCTGTCCTGCCAGCCCACCTGCTCCCCGAGGAGAGACTGTCCATCTACCAAAAAGCAAGGGAGAAGCATCACATTACCTGAGGAACCTGGCAAGGCTAATAGTATGAAGGCGCACAGGCCATATCCCATCTGACCCCTTCCAGTCCCTTCTCAGTCCCTTGGGAAGCTCACGAAAAAAAATTAGGTAAGGTATCCATCAGCAACTGTCAGACACTGTCCTCGATGGCTCACAGTACACCCCAAGAAAGGGGCAATGTGAACGTGATGTGGGCCCATTCCCGACACTAAGCCTGTATCGGATAGCCTCACCTTTACCCAGCCCCTTGCTTGTAGCACACTGCTACTAAAGCTCCACCCCAGTGCTCACTTTGTCTGGCCAGACTCATTAATTTTACTGTCCAACAGTCTGCAACCTCAGTGGACACAGAAATGCGTCTTTGAAAGCCAACCACACATCTTGGAAGGACAGTAAGGACCCAGGCTATATGTTAGCCAAGCCCACTGTTTGTGGAACATAGTGGCAAAAGAGAAAAGGGAAGCCATTAAGTCCTGCCTGGGATGCCTCCACTGCTCTGTACACAGTAATACCCATCAGTCGATGGGGAGGGTCTTATCTAGTGTCATGGAATGCTGTCTTCTAAGCGTAGCAGCCATGACATCTTTTTTGAAGTATTTTACTAGCATATATTAGTTATACATAGTTTCATAAAAACTTTCAATACACATGTATAATGTACTTCAATTATATCCACCCCTAGTCCCCCTCTGCCAATCAACTTCTTCCCAATTAGTTCCCCCTTCTACTTTCATGTCCTCTCTGTCTGTCTGTCTGTCTATTTCATCTCTTTCCCTCTCCTTCCCCTCTCTCTGCCTCTTTCTGTCTCTCCCTCTTTCTCCTCCCTGTCTCTGTCAGACATGTCTGTCTGTCTCTGTGTGTGCGTGTCTCTCCCCACCTCCTCCCTCTGATCTTATGAGTTTCATCGGGATTCTTTGCTGGAACATGGGCACCTAACTAGTGGCTACACTACTGAAGAAAAATGTCTTTCCTGCCATCAACCACTAACTGAATATAAACCCTCAGGCAGAAGTGGCTCCCATAAGACCCTCTCTTTTCCACGGCAGGGTACTGGCAGGCTCAATCCTGTTCCGATTTGTACCGTGAATTTAAGAGTTTAGCAGCCATGTCATGCCCAGACGTCAAATGTTCCATACTGCAACGCCACCCCCACTTCCATCCCCTCTTTTGCTATGTTCTCTGAGCCTTGGAACTGGGGATGCAGCTGCCCCTTGCTAGGAATTCACTGGTCAACTGTTCTCAGCACTCTGGCTGGAGTGAGTCTCTACAGTCACTGCTGGCTGTGTAGAAGAAACTTCACTAGTCAAGGCTGGCGCTAGCACCAATCCATGGTCATAAACACGGTTGCTTACAAGGCGACTCGACAGCTACATCAGGTCCATTTAGCAAGACGACAGCAGTAGCTTCCTCACTAAAGCCTGTCACTTCCCCAGCTGCAGGCTTTTGAGCAGGTTCAGGGTATCCATCAGGAATCCCCTGTGTGGAGCAGGCATCATATTCAATACAAAAACATGTGGTACTCTTGTGCCAGTGGGCTCGCCCTTGGCCAGTCAGTACTGCTACACAGAGCCCAAGCTGAGCAAGGCTGTTGATGGCAGTTCTCCCTCAGCAGCCTGAACAGCAGCTTCCACCACTGTGCGCTAGCAAGCAGGGAGCAGGGTTGCAGCCCATTGTAGCTGATTCCTCTATGTCCTCTGACCAAGGCATGTACTGCCTTCAGCATTAGGGTCTCAACCAACAGCATTTGCCTGTATTGTTTTGGGGCCTTCAGGAGCCTCCCTGGCCAACCACTAACAGAACAGCAGGCCACGCACATTAGGATTTTTGTTTATTAGCACATGGCTTCTAGGAGCAGCTTTGTCTACACACTTACAGTACCTGCATTCCAAGTCCCTTTTTACAGTTTGATGAGCCTATTGACTATCAGATTTTATGACCTTCCCATAGATCATTGGTTTTGGATGCTGCTCCCACCTCAATCCCTCACTTTTCCACTCCCAGAATTCCCTCTTCTAATTTTATACTACATGTGTTCTATGCAACCCTCCAATACACATACAACGTAAAGAATCTTTTTACCTGTTTCATAACCCTCTTTTTTTTTTCTTTTCTAGTTTCCTAGGCTCTAAAAATACTCACTTCCACATAAAAGCAGATATATAAGGTTAAAAGGTAGGGCCCACATAAGAGGGAGAAAATCCACTATCTTCCTGAGCCTGAATTATGCCATTTAATGTATTTTCCAGGCCCATCCAATTTTTCCTATAAAATTCACAGTTTCCATTTTCTTTTGACTGGAGGAAATTCTATTGTGTTTAGGCACCGCAGTTCCATTACCCATATTCACCAGTTGGTGCACCTCTAGGCTGATTCCATTTCCTTGCTATTGTGAAGACGGCAGTAATAAACCTGGGTGTACAAGAATCTCCACGGTAGGATATAAAGTCCTTTAGGTAAATGGCCAGAAGTGGTTTGCCTGGGTCATACGGAGTTTTGTTGGAAACCTCCACACAGATTTCCACAATGTCTATACCAGTTTATACTCCCACTGACAGTGAATATGGTTTCCCCTTTTTCCACACCTTTGCCAATATCTATTTTTTAAATATTATTTTTACTTTATGTACGTGAGTGTCTGCCTTATGTATGTGTATTATATGCATTCCTGATGCCTGCAGCGTCTGGAAGAAGGTTCCAGATCCCCTGAATTATTCACAGGCAGTTGTAAACCTCTAGGTGGGTGCTGGGAACCAAACCCTGAACCTCTGCAAGGGCAGTAGGCACTCTTAGGCACTGAGCCATCTTTTCAATCCCCATTATTTAGATTCCTGGAGCTAGCCAATCTAACTGGGGCAAGGTGGGCTCTCGCTGTGAAGAGAAATCTCAAGAGTACTTTTAACTTGTATTTTCCTTATGGCTAATGGTATTGAACACTTTTTAAAATATTTATTGGCCTGTGTATTTTTTTCTTTTGAGAACTCTCTTCAGTTCCTTAGCCTGTTTTTAACTGGGCTACTTTTTTCCTTGTCTAGTTTTTTTTTTTTTTTTTTTTTTTTTTTTTTTTTTTGAGTTCTAGTGTATTATTCTCTATCAGATGGACAGATGCCCACTTTATAGGCTGCCTGGTCGCCCCACTGATGGCTGCCTTTGCTATGCAAAGCCTTTTCATTTCATGAGGTTGTTTATCGACTACTGGCCTGGTGTCCTGAGGAACTGGAGTACTGTTCAGAAACTCTTTACACGTGCCTGTATCTTGAAGTCTATTCTCTTTCCCCCTGTAGTGACTTCAGTGTCCCAGGTCTCACATTAAGGTCTGTAATCCATTTAAAGCTGATTATGAAAGGTGAGAGATAAGGGTCCAGTTTCATTCTCCCACATGTAGGTAGATATTCAGTTTTTCTAGCACCATTTGTTGAGGATGCTATCTTTTCTCCAAAGTGCATTTTTAGCATCTTTGTCAAAAATCCAAGTGGCTGGAGCTGTGTGGGCTTACATCCTGGGTCCTCTTTTTCTTTTTTCTTCTCTTTTCTTTTCTTTGTCTTGATCTGTATGCTTGTTTTTTGTTTGTTTGTTTGTTTTGTGCCAATAATAGGCTGTTTTTATTACCATGTCCCTGTAGTATAATTTGAAATCAGATATAGTGATACTTCCAACCATATTCTTTTTGCTCAGGATTGCTTTGACAATTTAGGATGTCATAACTAACTTCAGCTAACAACAAACCTGGAAAAAAGTGATCTCAGTTGAAAGATTCCCTCCATCATTGCTTCTTCATTGCTCACTGATGTAGGAGGAACCAGGCCATTCTTAGACAGTACCCTTCAGAGGCAGGTGGGCCTGAGCTATATAAGAAAGGAGGCTGCCCATGCGCCTGGGAGCAGCCCAGCACACATCACCCCTCTGTCTTCCCTTGATGAAGGACTATAAAGCATAAAATGACATAAACCCTTCCCTCCTCAGGTTGCTTTGGTCACGGTGTTCATCACAACAACAGAAACCAAACTAGGATACCAGGTCTTTTGTTTCCAGATGAATTTTTAAAGTTTTGTTTTGTTTTTTTTATTTGTTTGTTTTTTGTTTTTGAGACAGGGTTTCACTGTGTATCCCTGGCTGTCCTGGAACTCACTCTGTAGACCAAGCTATGCATTGGAATATTAGTGATGATTGCATTGAATCTGTAGATTGTGTTTGATAGGACAGACGTTCTTACAATATTAATTCTTCCAATCCATAAACATGGTATTATTCTAATTCTCAATTTCCTTCTTCAGTGTATTAAGGTTTTCATAGTAGAGATCTCTCATTTTCTAGGTTAGGCTTATTATAGGGTTGGTGGTTGTGGTGGTGGTGGTGGTGGTGGTGGTGATGGTTATTGTTGGGGTGTTTTGGGTTTTTGTTTGTTTTTTATGTTACTGTGAGTGGCGCTGTTTCCTTGAGTTCTTTCCCAACATGCTTATCCTTCGTATATATAGGAAGGCTGGTTTCTGTATTAGTTTTATATTCTGCCACTTTACTGAAGGTATTTATCAGTTTTTAAGAGTTTTCTGGTAGAGTCTTTAGTGTTTCTTCTGTATGGGATCATATTATCTGCAAATAAGAATTATTTTTATTTTGTTACCCATTTGTATCCCTTTTCTTGTTGCTCTAGCTAAGACTTATAGTGCCATATTAAATAACAGTGGAGAAAGCGAAAAACTTTGACTTAGTGGAAAAGCTCCAAGTGTTTCTCCATTTAGTATGATGTTGGCTGTAGGTCTGCCACATATAGCCCTTATTGTGTTGAGATGTATCCCATACTAGCCTCATAAAAGAGTTTGGACACATTTCTTCCTTTTTATCTTATAGAATAATTTGAAAAGGACTCATGTTAGTTGTTCTCCAAAAGCCTAGTAGAATTTTGCAGTGAACTCATCTGGGATTGAGCTTTTATCAGTTGAATAATTTTTAATTACTGTATCAATCTTATTGCTTGTTATAGATCTGTTCAAATTACTTATCTCATTTTGGTTTAATTTTATAAGGTAATGATAGTCTAGAAATTCATCCATTTCTTTTATACTCTCCTATTCTGAATTTCTTTGGTATCCGTTATAATGTCTCCTTTTTTTTTTTTTTTTTTTTTTTATCTTTAACAGTATTAATTTGGAACTTGTCTCTCATTCTTTTGATTAGTTTGGCTAAGCATTTGTTGATTTTTTTCAAAGATATCTTTTCAAAGAGCCAATACTCTGTTACATTTATTCTTTGTATGTTTCTCTTTTATTTTCCCTACTTTATTAATTTCCTGCCTGTTCTTAATTATTTACATCTACTGTGTTTCAATTTGGCTTATTCTTGTTTTTCCAAGGTGAAAGGTGCATCATTAAGTGATTTATTTGAGATGTCTCTGATTTCTTAATGTAGGCAATTAGCACTATCAACTTCCCTCTTAAGATTTCATTGTATCCCATAGGTTTTAGTGTGTTGCATCTTCATTTCCACTCAATTCTAGGAATTTTTAAATTTCCCTCTTCATTTCTTCAGTGACTTAATCACAATGCAATAGTGTACAGTGGAATCAACATGAGATTTGTGAATTTTCTGTAGCTTCTATTGCTGTTGATTTCTAGCTTTCTTCTACTGTGGTCAGACAGGATACAGGAAGTCATGTCACCTTATCTGTGTTTATTGAGATTCATTTGTGTTCAAATACATGACCTGTTTTAGAGAGTGTTCCATAGGCTGATGAGAATGGTATGTATTCTCTAGTGCATGGATGAAAATCCTGTAGCTGTCCATTGATTTGATCTATGGTATCATTTAACTCCAGTGTTTCTCTGTTTATACCCAGATGTTCTGTATATTAGTGACAGTGGGATACTGAAATCACCTAGTACTACTGTGTTGGGGTTAATCTATTACTTTATATCTGGTGCTATTTGCTTTGTGTGCATCTATGTTCAGTGGATATATATTAAAATTGTAATGTCTCCTTGAAGAATTGTCTCTTTGACAGTGTAAAGTGAGTTGGAGTAGGCCAGCTCAAATCCTTGGGCCTGGGTGATAGCTGAGTTGATCAGTCCGCTAGCTCTCCTGCACCCACACCAACAGGGCCAGCTCTCCAGCTTCCCCATCCCCCTGCCCCCTCAGGTCACTCAAGTGCTGCAGCCAGTAAGGAGAAGGGCCAGCTCTCCTGCTCTCACTCACCTGTGCCTTGACCACCAGGGTCAGCTCAACTGTGCTGCCCAGGCAAGGCTCAGGGCCCACTCTCCTGAGTACTACAACTAACTGGCAAGGGCCAGCTCTTGTGAGGTGTGTTTCTTGAAGGGAAGAAAATAGAGACACCTCATTTCTTAAAGCCAATCTGCTCGTCTGTGTGTGGCCAGGGAGCAGAGGGACCTGGGGAGCTGGCCCCAAGCAAAATAAGGGCCAACGTGTGTCCAAAACCCAGAAAGGCAATCAATATCACCGAGCTATGAACCCTGCAACCTATAGCAATGACCTGCCTGCAAGACGTACTGGTGCAAAAGTGGCACGGATGCTATGGGAGTCATCACACACTTTTTAAATTGGATTTAAGGCCCACTCCATGGGAGAGAACCCATACCTCACACTGCTAAAGTGGCCCAGGACCTGAGTCTAAATAGGTCATGGGATTAGGGGAAAGCATATTACTATTACTCTGATAAAGAAACATGGCAATAAAATGGTTCCTAATGGCATTATGTTATACCCAAAGACCAGTGACTCATTCATCCTTCATCCAAGAGCTTCTTGCAATAGATAGGAATTAACACATACTCACAACTGGACAATGTGCAGAGTGAGAGACTTTGGAGCGCTCAGTCCTAAATGAGATGCCTTCATCAACCTTCCCTCCACCCCCACCCCACCTCCACCCACCTCAGGGATCTATGCAGAAGATTAGGTGGAACGACTGTTAAAAGCCAGAGGTGCTAGATGACTCCAAGGAAATAGTATCTTTCAGACATAATAGAACTGATGCACTATGAGCTCACAAGCATTATGGCACCCTCCATAAAACCCGTACAGGTTCAAGCCAGATGAAGACCCAGGACAGAGGAAAGGGCAGACACAAGGTTCCACCCTTAACCAAGAAGATATTTGCAATTAATAACTACGGCAAGAGGCAAATCAGTTTTCTCTAAAGGAAGTCTCACTGGGTATATCAACCATTCCAGGGTAGGCCCCATGCCTAAGAGTAGTTGGCCAACACAAACACTGGTTTTCTGGATTTTGGTGGGAAGGATTTTTTGTCACATTTTGCTTGTTTGGTTGGTTTGTCTTATTGGCTGGTTGGCTATAGTTTCATTTTGCAGCTTGTTTTTCTTTAAGAGAGAAAGATAAATAAAAATAATATCAAAATATTTTAATACAATACAGGGTAGGTGGGGAGGAGTTGGGACAAGCTGGGGGAAGAAAGAACATACAGTCAAAATATATTACATTAAAAATAGGGGAAATCCCATATAACTACAAAACAAAACAATCACTAACTTTGCTTGCTTTGTCTCCTTTTGTCTCTTAATGTTTGCTCACTAGCTCTGTCTGCTAGAGAGTAGAGACTCCTCTGCACAGCTTCATGCAAGGAGGATGTACAAGAGAGAGGCTCTGTGGTCCTCTTCCTTTGGTGACTTCGAGTGTCCACCTGCAGGGCTCTCTTGTGCTCAAAGGGTACAGAGGAGTAAGTGCCCTCCCCCAAGGCTCAGAGTGCATTTACAGAAAACCATAAGGATCAACTGCACAGCACCTGGGATGGGTAAGTTCTTTTTTTTTTCTTCCTGTTCTTCTCACAGAATTAATTAAAAGATGTGTTTTTCTAACAAGAACGATCCAGATTTTTACTTCATTGCACTTTAGACTCAATCACTAGGCGTGAGGAGTCTTCTCGGAGAGATGTAACACATAGCTTACATTCCTTGTATAACAAATGCCGTTTTCTCTGCTAGATCATCACACACACACACCATAAAGCCCTCCATACAGAGACCACCAGCCAGATACAGAGCGGGAAAAAGAAACACAGGACTTGAAAGCCCAAGAGACTGGTACCATGTGAGGCAGAGGCTGGTAACCTGCGTTCCAACCCATCTGGACTTAAGTTCCCACCTCTGTTAGGGGAAATGCCATGCCACCCTAAAGCCATGGTTCTAGGAACTAAACTGAACATCGCACCACCAGCAGGAGTCCACATGAGGAAAGTAACCATCGTGGCCCATCGCTCACAGAACCAATGCCCAGCCATTGTCCACACTACTGGTATGGGCAGACCTGTGGGAGCATTCAAATCTAGCCTGAGCACATGGCCACTTGAATTCTAGGCACAGTCTTAAGAGAACCACTTTCCCTCAAAGAGTAAGTCTTACCGACCAATATGCACCACTGCAGAGGCACTCCCATTCAACTGTAGTCACAGAATAAATGCAGGCTAAATGAGTGAAAACTAACAAGAGGCAACAAGTGCCCTCGCACCACTCCTGGAACCCTGGAACTTAGGCCTCTGATAATCTGAGTGAGTTAAACACAGTCAGGAACTGATCATGGTGGCTCAGCACATGCAGCTAGTACTGGCATCAGACAAAACCCCAATGCTAAGCGTACTCTGGCAGAGAAAGGGGAACATCACCTCTCTGGAGCAGTCTGCACCTCTTGCCTCCTGGGCTGGATTCTCACATACTGACAGCCTCTTGGAGTCCATGGAGCAGTGGATGAGGAGATATGGCTAGCTCCCTGCCCACAGAGGGTGACAGCATGCACTTCATCCAGCTCTTGTACCTACATGCCCCACTCTACCAAAGGCCTGACTCCCATACTCAGGCAGGGCTGACATGCCAGTGGACTAGCACAAGTAACCAAATGCTGGCCCACCAGCATTCCACATGATGGCCATGCTAAACAGGAGTGCTGGGAGCCGTCTTCTGTATTTTCTTTGCTAAACAATTGGTCCCCATAACTTAATAAAAGAGATGCTGTCCGTGTACACTAGATTCACACGGGGCTCCTGGGGACCATCATCCACGGATAGATGTGATCATGATATACCAAAATGTCAATAAATATTCTAAGGAGCATCTGTTTTGCCATTCATAGGGAACCAGGGTTGCATTGCGGATGCAATGCTAGCGTGTAGGCCCTGCTAATGATTTCACTGTGTAGCGAAAACGCCTGCAGCAGCACAGGGTGTATAAAAACAGTGTCAAGTACAACACATTTTCAGAAGTGAGTCTGCCAGGGACAGAAGTCTTCATTTCATCAAGTGTTTGTGCTCAGAACATCAGGGAGGCTCCCAGTCATAACGTGAGGCTTTGGCAAGAGTTGGCTACACATGGCTAATGGCATGGCCAGAGTCTGCTGGGGCCAGAACAAACCATATCTATGGGCATTGTCTCAACAAAAGGTGAAAAGGCAATTTCATATTGGGTATTAGAAAGCAGTGGAGAATACGGACAATAAAAAACAGAAGAATATTGGTGCCCTGGCATTTGGTCAACACCCTTGGCCATAGTACCAGTCCCAAGGACATATCTACACTCAGGAAAAAACAATCTAGCCAAGCTTGTTTCGGCTTCATGAGAGTGGGTACCCTTACTTGTGTTGCCCAATTGCATGGCTTCCTTGCCCTCGTCCTGGCCCCTGAAAGGGCTGGCTCGGCCCTTCTTTCCCTGCCATTTGCCAATGGCCTTCCAGATCCAGTCTACAGCATTAGCTGATGTATACAACAAAGCTGGACCAGGGCATTCAATGGTTCAATGAGCCACATGCAGCTGGCTCTGCAACCGATGGCTCCTAAGTCTTTCTATCTTGCACCTATGAAACCGGGGTAGTAACAATTCCACCTTACAAAGATAAGCAGTGCAGCGGCTATGGAGGACAGGGGGTTCCTCAGTAAGTTAAGTGTGGAAATGCCACATCCACATTTAATTTAATTCCAAGGGAACTGAAAATGTCCAACCCACCCCCCCACGCAAAAAAAAAAAAAAAAAAAGGCGGAAAACCAATGTTCATCAACAGAAAAATGAAGTAAAGTAAATGATATCTTTCTACAATTATTATTCAGCTATAAAAAGCATTAGAGGTTGAGGCTGTGGCTCGGTGGTAGAGTTATTTGCACAGGGATCAATCTCTAGATCTACAAAAAAAAATAATATAAAATCAAATAAGAGAATGAAGTTCTGAGGCATGCTATGATGAACACTTAGGGAATGGGGCGGGGCAAAGGCTGTAGCATATGATTACATGTATAGAAAATGTCTAAGGCAGAGAGAGTGGCAGAGACAAAAAGTAGGCCAGGGAAGGTGGGCATTTGAGAATAGAGATTCCTGGTTCACATGGCCAGGGCTTTACTCTGGAGTGGTAAAATACTCTGGAACTAGACAGATGCAGAAGCTGTGCATACTGCAAGTATGCTTGGTGCCACTGAACAATAGGTCACCTCAGAATGGTGGAGTTTATGTTATATGAATTAGATCTCAACACCCAGGTGTATTAACATAATCACCACACAGAGTTGTGTCTGGTTCAAACGTTGCCCTGGGGGAAGTGGGAAGGACAGAGACTGAGTGCTATTAGCCCACGCTTGATCATCTGGTTTCTGATGCTGCTGTTAATTGTGTTGTTCTTCCCACTTGCTTTAAAAAAATTTTTTTTTTAATTACTTCTAAGTAATCCACAAGTCAACTAGCTATGGAACCCAAAGTGAGTAGGGGCCATTCTCAGGCTAAGCAAAGCCCTGGTGACTACAAGAAATTGGTCTCCAAGTGACTGGATAGCATCCTTTATCTCTGCAGGGACTACACCCATTGGGTAAATGGAGGCTGCCTTTTAATCTGTTCAGCTGTCATGATAAAATTCTTAAGTGGCTTAAACAGCCAGCCTTTCTTTTCCTGACACTCCCAGGAGCTGGAGCATGTGACCAGTGGGCCAGCATGACCTAAAGCTGTTTCCAGTTTGCCCATTTTATGTACTCTATGCATCCTGCTCTTTGCGTCCTCCTAAGGGGCACCATGGTCCATCATCGGTGACTTCACTCGGGGCTTTAACTGTGTACCATGTTACCATGTATGCTGGTCCCCCCGCTCCCCACATGTGGATCCTCTGTCATGCATAGCCTCTTTTTTTTTTTTTTTTAAGATTTATTTATTTATTACGTACATAGTGCTCTGCCTGCATGTACATCTGCAGGCCAGAGGAGGGCATCAGATCACATTATAGATGGTTGTGAGCCACCATGTGGTTGCTGGGAATTGAATTCATGACATGTGGAAGAGCAATCAGTGCTCTTAACTGCTGAGCCATCTCTCCAGCCCCATGGCTTCTTTTTTAATCCACTCTTTGGCTCAGTCCCCACTGTCCACGCTGGACCAGAAACAGCTGCCCTAACTATCCAGCTCCAAGCCTCTGGGGGCCACTGTCACAGTCAACCAAGGCTAAGTTCTACTCACTTCTCTTTCCAGGAGCAAGGAAACTTTGGCACAGTCCTGCTGGCTCCCGGGAAGTCGCATCTGTCTCCACGCTTGTAATTATCACTTAGCAAGCACACAGAATGATGACACCACTCTTTCCCTTGCCAAAATGTGACAAACAGAAAACGTTGTAAAGCTATTTTTGACATTCTATGATTCTATTTAAATTAAAAAGCACGAAAACACCCTTGAGGTAGCTGACACTGTTCCCTCTGTGCGCTCTTAAGCACAGCTGTGTGCCCTTCCCTTGTACAGGAGGTCTGTCCTAGCTGGGTAGGTGAGAGGGGCAGTAGAGAGGGACAGAACCACAGTAACTCCCACAAAAGGGGTAAGCACACAAATGACATGCGTGGGGCTGCCAGAACCAGTATTCCTGACACTGTATCACATTAAGCAGTGACCCGAGTGGAGAAGAAAGGATGCCTGGCAGCCGGCTTCATATATCTACATAAAGATACTTTTTCTTCATTTATTTCAGAAACAAAGAAATAAGTCATGCTCTATCACACAGCCCGTGTTACCAGAAGCTAAAGCAATTGTTTCATGTAAAGAAAATCAAGTCTAACCCCTAGCAAACAAATCTTGAGCAACCCTCCCCCAAATCACAGTACCAGTTAATAGAGAGAGTATCCTAAAGACACTAAGCAGAGAATAAGGTGGCAGAGCTGGCTAGGCCTGGGTCTGCCCTATGGATATGGTGCTGACTGTCACAAAAACCCACAGCCAGTAGCCGACCCTGGCCAGGTCACTGATCAAATGCTATATCACAAGGGTAACAAGGATGCACAAGGCAGTAGACTGGCAAGCCCATGCTTCCGCCTCCCCGTCGGAGCCCCTCTGTGAATGCCCCTCCTCTCTTGGCTTCTGCACATTTGTATTTTGAATGTTTCTCTACACTTAAAAGAAGTAAAATTTAAAGGGTAAATAACAAACCATTTGCATTCAGTTGCTTTCACACAGTGTTTCGACATTTAGTGCGTTGCTGCACAGTGCTCTCGGAACCGCACAGCTGAAATGTCTGCCCTTTCCAGCAGACCTCCACACCCCTCAGAGAAGGAGTATGATGCCAGGGGCTGAGCAGGCCTCTCAAGGTATCAGTCTACGCGTCAGGTAAACTAAAAACGGGAGCTTACTATTGCAATAGATAGAACAGCAAATACTCAGTTCTACAGGACCTCCCTGCCCACAGATAGGCTGCTGCCCCAGTGGTGAGACACTGACGTGTCCAGCAGAGGGCAACCTGAGACCCTGGTGTAGTCATCAGAGCACGGGCACCTGGTCTGGAAACTTCAAAGAGGTGTGTGTCAGAGCAATAATGAGCACGCGGCACTAGAGGAAGTTAAACAGTGTCTTTTTATATCACAGGAGCGGGGGGGGGGGGGGGAGCCTTCTAGAAACATCTATGAAAATAACCACAGAAGTCATGAGACAAAACAGCCAAGGCTCAATGGTCCCTGGAAAGTCTGTGGATATGGACTCTCAGGGCACCTTACTCCTGTTAGAGCACAAGAAAATCTGAGAAATACCTTTGAGGATGAGGTGGTTATAAAACGTTTCCACTAATATTTTATAGCATTTCACCCTTAAGAGAATGAGCCTCTCTTTAGGATGAACTCAGAGGAGGAGCACTGTGTGATGAAGATACTGAGGTGACGAGATTCCTCCTTACACTCAATCTGAGGTCCCTCCCTTTAAGGGCAAGCAATGGCCATGCAGAAAGGAAAGGCACACAGTGAGACCTGCAGGGGAGCCTAAAGGAACCAAAGCCTCCATCCCACAGCCTGTGAGGAAGCTCCCTTAGATACAGACCTCTATCCCAAGTTCAGTCAACATACACAGCTTTACAGTAGACTCAGCATCTAGAACCACCTTTCCCTATCCTTCAGTTCCTGGACTACAAAAAAAAAAAAAAAAAAAGTGAGAGAATGTGTAATTATTGCTTTAAGGGACAGTTTGGGACTGTTATATATGGCAAGAAAAACAAGCATAATGGCATTTCAGCCAATGATGGACCACATGCATGGTTGTGGTCCTGGAAAAATATACATCAATACAGAACATGCAATTATGTGTAGAATACATATTTAATGATAATATACAACAATGCTACTGGTGTATATATTCATCATATTTATTATTATTTTAGAGTATCCTCTTACTTGGAAAAACAATTTTCTGTAAGCAGTCATCTGAGTGACACCTTGATGACCAAGGGGTTATTCAGGTGACATACACATGCCACCAGATTGTCTGGATGTATGGATGAGGTTTGGACAAAGGAAAAAAAAAACACCGAATGCAGTCCCATAATTAATCATATGGTCTAGAAAGGAAGCATGCAGGATGAAATTTACAGAGCTAACTGTCAAGGAAAGTAGACTAGGGCTGGAGAGATGGCTCAAAGGTTAAGAGCACTGACTGTTCTTCCAGAGGTCCTGAGTTCAATTCCCAGCAACCACATGGTGGCTCACAACCATCTATAATGAGATCTGATGCCCTCTTCTGTCATGTAGGCAGAGCACTGTATACATAAAATAATTTTTTTTTTTAAAAAGAAAAAGCAGACTGGAAAGTACAAGCTTGTGTTAGGGATAATAGCAGGTTTCATGAAAAAGTCAAGTAGAAAGAAACCAGGTACAACTAGAGTACAGGTACAGGAAAAGCTACTAGACAAACAATAAAGACTGTGTGGAAAGTAGCTGAGCCCTCTGGTACCTTTCTAGTTGGGCAGTGGTGTCTGTGTCACACTATAGCTGACAAAGAAGAAAGCCATAGTGAGTGCATCCTACAGGCGTGAGCTAACATACATCCCCTAACACTCCATACCCAGCTGCAAGTTTGTGTCATGGCCCAGAGATAGGCCACCACGAATGCTCAGCATCCATGGGACAATGGAGACACTACACTATGATCCAGTGACAGGCCACAGTGAGCACCTAGCACTCTTAAAATGCAATCCTTGCCAGGTAGCAGAGAAACACTTTCTGGGAAATCCATATGCTGACATCAAGCAATGTGAAACATGCCACTAGAAGGAACAGAAAGAAAACAGTAATCACCAGGCTAAACGTCCCAGCCCTGGACCCGAGACAACATACAAAACGGCACACTGTCGAGATCCAGACCTAACGTGTAACTTTTAGAGAGAACAGTGCTTCTCTAGGGCAAAGTGGGAAGCTACACGATGGAGCTGTGAGGCTCAGCAGTATGTAGACAAAGGCGAGAGGCAGCAGGGAGCACTGAGAGGAAACCATGATTTCCATAGTACACAGAATGAGATGTGACAAGCCATTCCTTCTCTGCACAGACCTGACGGCGCTGAGGAAACCAAAGGATGAAAACAAAGCTCCACAACCGCACAGTGACACTCACAGTTCGAGGCTACAATCCACTCCCAAACCCCCTCACCCCCTGACATCTGTAGAGGTTCTGGTACCTCTGGATTTGCCTACCATTTCATATTGGATTTTCTTTGTAGGAACCCTTGAAGTCTCTTGAGTTGTTATACATTTTCTCTACTATTTTACATACTTTTTTCTTCTTATTTTCTTTATCCTGGAAATAACTCCTTAACTCCTGATGCTGCGACCCTTGAATACAGTCCTCATGTTGTGCTAACCCCAATTATTTCACTGCTATTTCATAACTGTAATTTTGCTACTGTTATGAATGGTAGTGTAAATATCTGTGTTTTCCAGTGGTCTTAGGGGACCCCTGTGAAAGGGCTCTTTGACCCCCAAAGGGGCTACAACTCACAGGTTGGAAGCCACTGCCCTAGAGGATCCAAGTCAAATGCCTTCAGGCTTCACTCAAACAGTCCCAGGGCCTTTAACCCTTTCTGCTCCGAACTTCACCTAAGGGCGTTAACCGATGTGTCAGTGTGCCTGTTCTGGAGGACACTTGTCACATGGTTGGAATTACAGGCATATAATTCTGCTTCCAACTCCTTAACTTCAAACTGGGGGCAGGGGACAGGAAACAACATGACTTCCTCCTAAAATTGAACATGCAGAAATGCTTTTGCTAAAGGCCTATAGTTATCAAATTATCTCTGGTTTTATCTGTATTAACATGTGTTTGGCTCATCCACTCCTGAAAGGTGTATTCATTATGAATGGAATGCCAAGCAGATGTCTTCTTTCCATCCGATAAAGTGCTGTCCAGCTGGGTCACCACCTTCCTGTGACATGCAAGGCTAATGCTACTCATTTCTTGGAAGGTGGCACTTTCCTCTGCAAGGGCTCTGCCTGTCCTCAGGCCCTAGAGTTCTACCACCGCAAGGCAAGAAGCAGACTTATTTCTGTCTCATCTGGTTAGTACCTGTCAGAATTTTTCAAATTGTACATTGGTGGCTTTCAATCCTAGAAAACAGCTTGCTATCACTTTTTCAAATATTTTCTACTTTACTGTCTCCTCCTTATAGAAAACCAGTTAATCCTGTGTGAGGTTTTAGGGTCCTCACTGCAGTCTGATATCCTGTCACATCTCTTTGCCTCTGTGCTGTATCCTAGACACTCATGGTATGGCACAGAAGAACAGTGTGTATAAGAGGAAGCCAAGAAGCACAGAATGGTACATAGCTGAGGTTGCTAAAAAGGAGCAAGGCAATACAGACAAGAGATAAAACATGAGACTGGATGTGATATCCCACTCTTGTGGTCCCAGCATGTGGGGGGGCTGAGGAAGAAGATAGTGAGTTCAAGGTCAGCCTGGGCAGCATGGCAAGTTCTAAGCCAGAGTACACAGGATATAGAGGGAAGAAGTATTAAGAAAGAAGGGCAAACAGACAGACTGACAGACTGACTAACAGAAAATCAGGCTGGTTGGTTTAAATGCTAACAGAAGCTATTCTGAAGGGACTCTGATATCAAACAGAATTGTAGATAAATACAAAGATAATTCTGATAGACATATAGGAAACTTCTTTTATAGCTGAAAATTCTCCACAAAGAAAGCTATAAGCTTTGCATCATAAGCACTTGTGATGTCAAGTCTAGTAAACATAGAGGACAGAACACTATCTCCCCCTAAAGACAGACGAGACCTCGTGAGCTCAAGACCACTTTCATGGAAACCCTCTAAATGTCCATTTTGGAGGCAGTGGAACCCAAAGGTCAGACTCCCTTGTGATTATGGTCCCAAAAAACTCCTTGTAGGCAACACATTATAATCAAGTAGGATTTGACTCATTAATATTAATTCAACAAGCAATATGATTTAGTATTTGTAAATTAAAAATAAAAATATATTTCAATACACATTTAACAAAACTAACAAAAATCATAAATAACCTGTCAAAATTCACCAAGGAAATAGTTCTCCACAAACTCCTTACTCATAGCTACTGTTGTACTCAGCTAAAACCTTACTCACATGAAACACTAAGTTCATCCCCTGCCCCACAAGTTCAGGAATGCTGCAAGGCCTACCAGTCTCGTCATGTCTAGTCATCACTGCACTGATATGGTAAAGAAGGAAAAATAAATGAATAAGACAAAGAACAAATAAAAAAGTACAAGGATTGGGATCTTGGAAGAAAAAACAAATGAGAGAACTGAAAGTTTGATATTCTAAAGTGAGCTATATTTATATAAGCTAGCAAGAAAAATTCAAGATCAAATCAGTTATGTTTGCCATAATAATAAAAAAAAAAAGAACAAAATACTTAGAACTAAATTTAACACAAATGCAAGCATTGCTGTGTAAAAACTACAAAACATTGTTGGAAGATTTATAAAAGAGCTAAATAAACATAAGCCATTCTATCTTCCCAGATTCAAAGGCTTCCTGTTGTCAGCACGGGAACACTCCCCAGATTTATCTGCAGATCTGAGGCAATCCTCAGCAAACCCGCCCTTATTTACAGGAGTGGGCAAGCTGACCCCAACACTCACACCGAGTTACAAACAAAACAGGATCGCCTGAACACCCCTGAACAGCAAGAACAAAGGCAGCATGCTCACCCTGGCCTTTTTCAAAGCATGCACGAGGCCTCCAGGTGTAGAGTAGGCCTGGCATAAGAATACACGTGGGAGTCAGGGGTTGGAACTGGAAATCAGAAATAAACCTTGCATCTATAACTAGATCATTTTTTTACTAGGAGGCTGAGACGTTTCAACAGGGAAAGGAACAGTCTTTTCAACAAAAGTGCTATGACAAATGGAAATCCTCATGCAAGACAGTTTCTGGACCCTGATTCATAGCATATACCAAAGCTAACTAAAAACCAGTGAAAGGGCTAAGACTAGCAAGCTCTTAGAAGACACATAGGTGTAGATCTGATTCACGTGTATTTATTGATGGCCCTTCTGGCCATAGGCCCTAGTAGGGTAGCTAGTGATCACACACACACACACACACACACACACACACACACACACACACACACACACACACACATACACACACACACACCCCTAAGCATTTCTGTTTTATTGTTCTTTCCGGGCCTTTTTTGTTAAAAGACATTAAAAACAATTTCTTGAACATGACCTTTAGCATAAGTAGCCAAAGGGGAGAAAAATGGAAAAAAAAAATTGGGCCTGATCAAAATTAAAAATTTTCTGTGTCAAAAAACACTAAGGCAATCCATAGAATGGAAGAAATGTTCTATAACAACCTTGTATTTGATAATGGTATGGTATCCAGAATACACAAAGAACCCTTACAACTCAACAATAAAAAGACAAGCATCTCAATTGAAAAATAGGCAAGGTTGAAACCACATTTTGACAGAAAATATCTGGAAAACGTACCTGACAGATTCTTTGTATCAGAGTATGTACAGGGAACTCATAACCACTGGTTACTTAAAAGGTAGTACTAGTCAGCCTCAGGCAGGAGTATTTCAAACTCAAAGGCTAGCCTGGGCTACAAAGGCAGACACTGCCTGATTAGTTTCCTTTGTGTGACAAAACACTAGCCAAAACTAATCTGGGGCAAGAAAAGGGTTTATTTGGCTGATTGGTTATAGTCCATCGCTGAGAGAGAAGCCATGGCAGGAACTCAAAGCAGGTACTTTGAGGAGGAACTGAAGCCGAGACAGTGAGGGAATGCTTCCTACCGGCTTGCTTTCCACGGCTTGCTTAGCATGTTTTTTTATACAACCAAGGATCTATCCAGGAAGAGGGCATTTTCTTAACTGCTACTTGATATTGTAGGACCAAGCCCACTGTGGCCAGTACCATCCTAGGCATGTGGGCCTGAGCTAGTTAAAGTTAACTGAACAGAAGCCAGAGGGAGAGAGAAAGCAAGCCAGTAGGTAGCATTCTTCCATGTTTTCTGTTTCAACTCTTACCTCAGTTTCCTCTTGTCTTGGCTTCAGTAGACAACGGAAAGATGAAATAAACCCTCCTCTTTAAGTTGCTTTTGATCACTGCAACTGAAAGCAAACTAGAAGAGTAGCATGTTTCCTTCAACTAAGTCCTCCCTCCCAGTGAGGGTGTCAAATTATGAACCCCACTAAGCAAATCCACTAAGCCAAAGCTCTCTTAATCCAGCCACTTTTCAAAAAATAGATCCAGCTGGGGACCAGGCCGCTTCAGCATAGGAGCTTTGGGGAGGGGACTGACTGTGTATTTAAACCACAACACAAAAGCCCACTTTATCTCATATTTTATTTTGTTATATTTTTAATTGAGTAAGTGAGTAAGTGGACAAACATCTAGTCACTGGGGTAAAAGTTGCCAACTGAACTGTCACACCTGTTGGGAGAGGGAAACTCAGTTCTCTCCAATAGAGTGACGCTGGGTATTATCAACCATCCAGCACAGGCCTCGTGCTCAGGAGGAATTGACCAGCATATAGTTGAACTCACAGTTTGGGGGATTTTTTGGTTTTTTTGTTTGTTTGTTTCTTTGTATGTGTGCTTTTATTTGCTTACAGTTTCAGGATTGGTTTTTAGAGGGCTTTGGGGTGCGTTATTTTGTTTTCTTGGTTTGGGGAGGGGGTTTTGTTTATTTTTTTAGAAAGAATTTAAAGTTGGGTAAAGGGAAGGGGAGAGGATCTGGAAGGCTTTGGGGGAGGAGAAGAATATGGTCAAAATATATTTTAAATTAAAATTTATGTAAATAATAAAAATAATAATAACAAATAAACCACAATGCAAATATCAGAATAAAGCATGAATGATTTCCTCTAATGAGCGTATAGAGCAGAGTGTGGTGGCACACGCCTTTAGCCCCAGCACTCTAGAGGGAGAAGCAGGTGGACTTCTATGAGTTTGAGGCCATCCTGACCTACCAGGCAAGCTCCAGGTTAGCCAGGGATACGTCATAGAATTATCTCAAAAACTTAGAATCCAGATGAAAGAATGAATACATTTAAAATAAAAGTGTTTGGTATAGGAGTAAAAATAATAAATTGGTTTTTTCTTCTGCATCTCCGCCCCGCCACCGGCCGCCCCCCCCCCGGAAACAGCCATGTTTATCCTGGAACTCACTTTGTAGACCAGGCTGGACTCAAACTCACAGAGATCTGTCTGCCTCTGCCTCCCAAGTGCTGGGATTACAGCCATGCACCATCACAACTGGCACAGAGAATATTTTTACTGGGGCTAGAGAAATAGCAAAGTCGGTGACGCACCTGCCACATAAGCACAAGGCCCCTGGGACTCAGTGGCCAGCCGCATGCCGCATCAGCAAGCCTGCATCCCACTGAAAAGATCCTGCCTCAAAAAACACGATGGCAGCTTGGTTTTTGTTGTTGTTATTTTGAAAGCTCAATACCATGAGAATACAAATGCTCAAGGTCATCCATCAGGGCACTGTTTGCAACTTCAAAATGCTGTGAACTACTTGCACTTCCTAGCACCCTAACAGACAATAAAGCAACTGGAGAGCAGAGAGGACAAAGAGAGGCCAGAGACTTGAAGAAGACAGAGCCATAGGAAATCCCAAAGGACTGAAACACAGGCATGGACGGCTGCAGGACACTCTGGGCAAAACTCATTCAAGTCTACGCTTTAAAAAAAAAAAAGTCAAAATAGTAAATTTTTTTCTAATTTTGTTCTATGTTTTTTATAATAAATTAATGGAAAGGGAGCATATGTAGCAACATATGTTATATATATTCTATGTGAGAAAGTTTGGAAACATGGATCTGATTTTTTATAAAATGTAATAGAGAAAAGATAATTAACAAGTTTTAAAAATTAACCCACAGGACTATACTGATGAGCACATTAGTGCTTAGCAGCTCTGGGGGCTGGAAGGGAGGTCTGCCTGCTAGCACTAGCCAGAGGAATTTCTGAGCACAAAGCCTCCTAAGACAGGAAAACTCCCAAGCAGAGCCAGGAAGAGACACACGGGGCCTCTCAGGAACAGGTAAAACATGGTCTCAGAACAGCATTGCCACCTGTGGGGTGGGAGAGAGAGAAAGGATGTTGTACCATTGAGTTGCTTCTTTGCTTCTGTATACATGCATGTGTATGCACGTTTGTGTACACACATTTGGATGTAAAACATGTGCACACATGTGAGTGAGTATGCGTGTATGTGCACATAATGACTTCCTAGTGCTGACCTCTATGAAGCTAGACGCAGAAACTCCCTAATAAATAGTTAAAAACAAAAAACAAAAAACCTACACCCAAAACTCAAACTTTGAATATTTCCACACTACAAAGAACCAAGGGCCTTGAAGGAAATCCTGATGGAGGCTGGGAAGACCAGGCACAAGAGAAGTTTAAAATATTAAATAAGAGAAGAATGAATTTTTTGTTATCTTTTAAAGTGTGGAAAGGAAAGAGATTAGAAAAAAGAAAGGAGAGAGGTAACAGTGCTTCTACTCAGTTAGCCAGGAAGATTCCTTCTGTCCAGACATTTGAACTCCTAAGCCATGGAGGCCGGTGAATGACACATACAGATAGTAACGAATTAGAAACACAAATGTCACAAAGCAAAGCTGGTAATACTAGATGAGCAAATAGAGAAGGGAAGACTCCCACTCAGGGCAGGTGGCCATGTCTAGGAGGCGTGAGTGGCCAGCGTCCCATGACTGAACTGAAAGCACACACAAGTATTATGGTCAAGATGCTCTAGGCAAAGCACCCCAGCAGATGCCGAGCCCAGGGCTCTGCTATGGAGCAGGATGGGCAGAGCCTACAGATCTTCCCCGCAGAAAGCTTGTGAATCTAAACAGCCAAGGCTCCTGCTGGCTTGTAAAGCAACTCCATGTGCCCAAACAGGGCAGGCAGACATTCTGTACATAACAAAAGCATCATCCACACAGGTGATGTCTAACCAAGAGTGCATGAATCAGATTATAAGGAAACACCCAAACGGGAAGGATTTTAGAGTGGTTTTGAGATAGTGTCTTACTCTGTAACCCAGTCTGGCCTGAAACTGGCTAGGTGACCCAAGCTAGCCTCGAACCACTGGCAACACTGTCATCTCCGCTTTCCCACGATGCTGGCACTGCAAGTGTGAGCCAGACATGCCAGGCTGGTAAAGGACCTTTATTTCATGAAAGAAATTGTATTCTTCAAAATGTCAATGATAGGAGCCTGTGAGAAACACTCCAAATGAAGAGAGAACACAGCCACATCAGATACAGCACAGTTCCAAGCTCTGGGTCCTGACTCTGTAGGAAGACATTTGGCCGTGGCCATGTTTGAGCCGTCCAGGGCTGACAGGATGGCTCAGCCATACAAGCCAGAAGTTCTATGGAAAGAACTGACTCCACAAAGTCACCCCCCCCCCTCTCTCTCACACACACACACACACACATTTTTTAAAAGAAATTTCCCATGCTTCCCTATCCCAAGCTCCAAAGTCATGTATTTTTCACAGCCACCCATCGGCCTCCATCAGTCTTCGGCTTTCACAACAGAAGTGACTCAAAGCTGTCTCGTGACAGTGACGACGACCCAAGGACAGCTCTCTGGCCCCATTCACTGAGCTCCTGAGCGTCTCGCTGGAGAAAAAGAAAAGGATCCATGACGAAGGCCTTCAGACATGGATGCCAACCCTAGCCCTGGCACAAGCCAGTGAGTGGCTTCTGGACTTCTCAGTTAATGGTGAAGAAAAACAGGGGTGAAGCCAGGGGTCTGGACTTGTGCCTGTGCAATGCTGACTCACCTCAGGGTTCTGCTACTTCAGTGATAAAACAGGAGAATTAAAGACCTTGAAGATTCAGTGAGGAACTTCTGCCTGGAACATTACACTCATCACAGAAACCATCTGGTCAGATATTTATTCCTAGAAAGGGGATGACCCCACCCCCACCTCCACACCATCTTATAGCAGCTAAAACCGCCTACAAGTCCTGCCCGTATCTCCTCTGAGGGCACTGAGCAGGTACATCCTAGGGGTGGGAAAGCAAGGGGAAAGACCTAGCCAAGGTCACTGAGTGGTTCCAAGAAAAGCAGCCTGCAAGTTCTGGATTCCCGAGCTATAGGCCGACCCCACAGCCCAAGAGGGCTCTGGTCAGAGAGCTCCATGCCCAGGATATCCACCCAGACTCAGGGTGACCACAAGGGGCTGAAGAGCCAAACTTGCTCTTGCACTCCTCGAAACAGCTCTCTACAGCTACAACCAGCCTACCAGGTCTGGCCTAAGACCCAGACCCTTCACAGGGTCCCTCACCAGCTTGTGAAAAAGCAAGGACACAAGCAAGAAAAAAAAAAAAAAAATCAAACATGTTTTCAACAAAGTGGGCAGAGCTATAGATAGCAGTCTTGCACAGTAGAAGAGAAATTAACCAGGCCACCAGGAATAAAGCCCCTACCCCAACACATACACACGTGCGTGCGCGCGCGCGCGCGCGCACACACACACACACACAGCCTCCTTACCATAGCCTATGTTGGTTGCCCTTCATATACAAAGCCAAGGCAGCATCCAGGAACCTATTAATTCAGTGTGTATGGTTCTTTCCACAGAGCTGCTAGATATATACTGTTGCTCTGTGGGGAAAAAACCAAGCATCCCAGCCCTGGATGCCGAGTGGCATGTCTAAGAGTCAGGTGACATCAGCTGCCCTGAGCTGGAGCTTAGAGTACGACACAACCATCCCACAAACAATGTTCTTCACTGTCCCACAAATGCTCACCCTGCCCAAGAGCACAGCAGGAAAACTGTGGAGCATCTATACCAAGCATTTGTCCCAAGGTGTCTTAGAGGAAACAGTTCTCCACCCTCTAGCAACAATGGGCCACAGCGATTATGTGCCTCCAATCATTGTCTCTGTCTTGTGAGCTCGCCAGACAGTCTGGCAGCAGGCAGTAGAGGGTACATGGGTCATCTCATCCTGAAGGGAGGGGGGCGGGGAAACAGGTCCTCAACAGCAGATGGTAGTCCAATCTGAATCTCTGGGAGGAAAAGACACTCTGGAATCCTATGACAGGAAAGGCAGAGTGAGGAAGGCTCCTAGAACTACTAAGAGGAAGATGAGACCTGACAGCCCACCAGCTGGAACTCCAGGGAAGTGCAGGACCCCTGCTAGCTAAGGAGGCATTGGTGTGGAGCAGGACTGCTACAGTCACAGTCACAGCTGCCTAGTGAGACCTCAAGTCTCCTCAGCCTATTGTGCCTTACCCTGCTCTTTGAAAGGCGAGAATGACCCAACTTGGCAATGGTACAACCACCTATCTTCATATGAGGCCCTTTCTACATGGAAGAGCCAGCATTCTGTGCACGTACACACGCATGCACGCTGCCCTGTGTACAGCTAGCTAGCAGTTCCCCTGGATTAGCTAAGTCTTCCTGCTAGGTCAGATGTCAGCCTTCTTTTTGTCTCCTCCATCCCTTTCTTTTTCTAAGACAGTTTTCACTATATAGACCATGTTAGCATCCAAAGTCATAAGCCTCCTGCCTCAGAACTCCCACCCCTGCTCCAATGCTGTGACTATAAGGCATGCACCATTATACCCAGGTAGGTTTCTGCCTTTCAAACAGTAAAAGCTCTAGTTGGTGCTCCCTGGCCAGGCACGCACTTCCATAGCCCCCCTCTCAACTGAGCTCTCTCAGACACCTGAGGCCTCACCTGTGGCAGACAGGGTCTTCTCCCCAAGGCCTTCTTCCCTCCTTCATGGCAACACAGCTTTGGCAGAGCTCAGGGTAGCCTGTCAGAGTACACGTGGCCCAATCACCCTACCACAGAGAGTCATGGACATACTGACCAGTCTGGATTCCACCTCTTTTAACGATTCTGCAGACTAGCTGATTAGAATTTCCATGACTGTGGGAGTAAGAATGTTACAGCCCACAGATCAAAAGCCAACACGGCTTAGGGCTATTTGTACTCTCCTTAATTGCATTTCTTGCCCATCTTGGTTATCAGAGAAAACCTTTAGAGCTAGTTCTTAGCAGATGACTAGCTTTCACCAGCTAAGAATGTGTTCAGGTAAATTTTAAAACCGACAGCAGACTTACCCCTCACTCTGCTCAGCCATCTGTAGCTTGCCTTATCTGCTGTCCCCACCAATGAAACTGGTGTGTTGATTTATGGCTGCCTTTGTGCTGTGGAGCTCAAGCCTAGCCCACCTGAGCTCCAAGCCAGTCAGGGATGATGCCTCAAAAAAGAGGGGGAGGGGTTAAGAGAGGAGGGAAAGAGGGAGAGAGGACATATCCACTCCCATGGAACATGTCATTCAGAACTATTTGAAGCCATGCTCCTGTGCCATGGTCACTCATACTCACTTGGTGTGGAGCTGTTTGGTATCAGCAGTTTATAGCTGGCCCTGGATACTGATGCATATGAACATGTCTTGGACCCCAATATACTAAAACGAATTTGCCCTCTGCCATACCATCATCCTTGCCACAAGCAGCAATCCATTGAGAGTCCACTCAGCTCTGTAGTTATGTTGACACAGCAAGAAACAGAGACCACAGAGAATGGCAGATCAGCAGAGCTGGGCCAGGATGGAGGGTGGGACAGGGAGTCAGCACTTCCGCTCCTAGAACTAGTGCATCAAAGAAGAAAAGCACCCAGCTATACTGCTCCTGAGCATATACCCAAAAGATGCTCCATCATACAACAAAGACATGTACTCAGCTATGTTCACAGCAGAGCTACTCATAATAGCCAGAAACTGGAAACAACCCATATGTCCCTCAGCCGAAGAATGAATAAAGAAAGTGTGGTACATCTACACAATAGAATACTATTCAGCTATCAAACACAAGGACATTAGGAAATTTGCAGGCAAATGGACAGAGCTGGAAAAAGCCCATCCTGAGTGAGGTAACCCAGATCCAAAAAGACATGCATGGTATTATACCCACTTATGAGCAGATATTAGCAACATAATACAGGATAACCACACTATAATCCACACACCTAAAGAAGCTAATAACAAGGAGGACCCTAGGGAGGATGCTTAATTCTCATTCAAAAGGGCAAATAGAATAGACACTGGAAGCAGTTGAAGAGAGGGAACAGGACGGAAACCTACCACAGAGGTCCTCTGAAAGACTCCACCCAGCAGGGGATCGAAGCAGAAGCTGAGTCCCACAGCCAAACTTTGAGCAGAGGGCAGGGGGTCTTATGGATAGAAGGACCTGAAGGGGCCTGGAGCTCCACAAAGAGACCAACAGAGTCAACAAATCTGGGCCCGAAGAGAGCAGCAGAGACTGATGTACCACCCAAGGACCGTGCATTGAGAGGGCCTAAGCCTCCTGTTCAGATGTAGCAGACAGGCAGCTCAGTCTCCATAGGGGACCCTAGTAAGGGGGGCAGGGGCGGTCCCTCCCAAAGACTCTGTTGCCTGTTCTTCGATCACTTCCCCCTGGCAAGGTGCCTTACCAGGCCACAGAGGAAGAGGATGCAGGCAATCTTGATGAGACTTGGTAAGGATGATAGAGATGAAGGGCTCCTCTAGGGGAGGGGTATGGAGGGAGGAAGGGAGGGAGGGACTGGGAGGAGACAAGGGAGAGAGCTACGATTGGAATATAAAGTGAACAATTTTAGAAGAAGAAGAAGAAGAAGAAGGAGAAGGAGAAGGAGAAGGAGAAGGAGAAGGAGAAGGAGAAGAAGAAGAAGAAGACGACCACAGTACTCACAATTCTCCTGACCACCACACCTGCACTGTCATGTGCATGCTTACATACACCCACACTCACACAATAAATAAAAGCATAAAAGATCTTAATGAGAAAAAAAGAAAAGAAAAAACCTTTCTTTGTTGATGCTAGTTGGTGTAGGGAACTCTTTCAGCAGCTTAACCTTCTTGATGACATCACCAGGGGGGTTTCAAGTCACACTCATCCCTTTCCTACAGCTCTTTTGGGACATCTGGTCTACCAGAGAAGTTATCCTGCTCCCCGAAAATTCTAGACTCCATCTCTTCAACCTCTCTGCAGTCACTTCCCCACTGGTCCCCAAATCCCACAGCCACCTGCCCAAACCACACCCTCATCACTGCTCCCTACAGAACAAGCACAACTCTGAAGGCCTCCTAGCTCTGGCACCCTCTTGATTCACGCAGGCCATCATCTCTGAACAATACTTTAAAGACATAGTTTCACAATTCTTTAAAAAAAAAAAAAAAAAAAAAAAAAAGGATCCTCCCTATAGAAAAAAAATCATCCCATGTTTAATTTTTTATTAAATGCTAAAGACATCTGCAAAGTGTCCAAGAAATTAAAAAGTACTAGCAACCTAAAGGAAGAAAAGTAAAATCATATAGGTAAAACTTAGAAATTCCGGAAGTGACCAAAATTATGGGATATGTATGTGTGTGTATACATATAAGTACATACAATTACATACATAATATATATATTTGTATATATACAAATAATAAGTTATTACAAAAAGTAAATGCTACAAAGGCATTTAATAAATCCTGCCATAAACAATAAACATTAAAAATAAAGGGGACAAGGCTATTAGTAGCTCATTTGATAAAATGCTTGCCATTTAAGCCTAAGTTCAATCCTAAGAATCCAGGGAGGATTTTAGGGGGGGCTCTTGTGGGGGGGTGATGGTGGTGTTGTTCTTGTTTTTCTTTTTGGTTTGGTTTGGATTTTTGTTTTTTAGGTTTTCAAGACAGGCTTTCTCTGTGTAGCCTTGGCTGTCCTGGACTCACTTTGTAGCCCAGGATGGCCTTGAACTCACAGAGATCCGCCTGTCGCTGCCTCCCGAGTGCTGGGATTACAGGCATTTACTATGGCACCCAACTCAAGCAACCACGTTTTGTTTTGTTTTGTTTTGTTTTAATGGGTATAATGGTTCACACTTGTAATTCCAGTTCTGAAAAGATAGAGACAGGTAGATCCCTAGGGATCCTTGGCCAGCCTAGCCTACTTGCGATACAAGCCAGTGAGCAATTCTGCCTCAAATGAGGCATGGGAGAAAGGGAGAGAGGAAGGGGGGGAGGGAGGGAGGGAGAGAGAGAGAGAGAGAGAGAGAGAGAGAGAGAAATATCATGCAAAGTCTCTATACCCATGTACATATTCATGCACCCATGTACTCACACATTTAAAAACACACATACATGCATATACACAAAAAATTAGAGGAAAATAAACTTTCAATGTGCAGCCACACTAACCTTAACCCTAACCCTCACAGGAACCTTGTACTGACATTGACTTGAACTAATGCTATGCAAACTCCAGCCCTAACATTGACTGGATTGTAGCTTTAATGCTTATGCTAGACCAAATAAAATAGTGGGACATATTACAACTGGAAAAATAGTTAAAAGAATCAGGAAAATCCAGTAAGGTTTTCTCCCTTAAAACCAGCGTTTGAAGACATCAGTGAGCTCACATTAAATGATGAAAGGAAGTCATCAGCGTATCTGTAGATTGAGTCTGAAATGTGTATGTGCACATGTGTGGGAGGGTACATATGTGGGAATGCACATGCAAAGGTCAGAGGTGAATGTCAGCTGTCTTCTATCCATCTTCGCCTTATTTTTTAAGCAAGCCTCTCTGTAAATCTGGAGCGTGCCATTTCAGCTAGACTGGCCAGCCAGCCAGCCCAGGGTCTTCCCATCCAGTTCCCAGCGCAGAGATTACAGATGTGCGCCATCATGCCTGGTGCTTCTGATCCAAACTGAGGTCCTCATGCTTGCACAGTAATCATGCTCACCACTGAATCCTCTCTCCAGCCCCAGCTGAGAAAAACAGCTGCAACTAACATGCGTAGTAAACTGTGATTTTCAATTTTTAAAAACAAACCATAAGTTGCAATAGAAAGAAACTCTAACTTAGTGATGAATATTTAGCAGCCAGCTGTAACAAGCAGCATTTGGGCCAAGTAAAGGCTACATTAAAATTCAACTAGAAATCCCCTTGCAACTAAAAAACATCAACACACAGCCACATCCAAATATGCTATTTTCTATATACTATTATGTACAGGATAAATACAATATCGAGATCCCAATTGCTCTAACCAGATGACGTAAGTCAGTTGGAAAAGGAATTGAAGAGAGAAATTTACAGCAAAGAAGACAATTAATGGTAAGACAAGATGGCACCCTACAACAGAAGCTGGAAATCCTTCAATTGCTCACAATTTAAACTACAGGTCTGAAGCTGGAAGTTGTAGGATGCAACTGTTATCCACAAACACTGAGGCAGAGGCATATCTATTAATTCAAAGCCAAGCTGGGCTACATAACAAGTACCAGGCCAGCCAGGAATATATAACAAGTCACTGTCTCAATCAACCAACCAATCAATCAATCAATCAATCCATGCTTGATCCATTTAAATCCACATCTTAATGTGAATAATTTGGTGTTTACAGGATCTCCTTATGTAGCCAAAGCTGACCTGGAACTCATGATCCTCTGGAGAGGTCTGAGATTACAGGCACATAATTATATTATTGTGCCTTGCTTCAGTGTGATTCACCTTGTAACTTAAAAAGGGATTCTAAAATTCATCTAGTCCACAGGAGGCCAAGAACGCCAGACAATGAGTAAAAGAACAGGATTCTTTATCAGATGTGTACAAATAAGATTACAATAATTCCGAGTATGAGATGTGACAGTGGGACAACAGCGACAAGTGAAGGAACACGGTGCACCATGCAAGAACTATAGCACAATCTCTGGGGAAAGGAAACATTTTCCAGTGTGTGGGGTTTTAATATTTATAAGAAAAATTACTTGGGTCTTTATGTTTCTAACTAAATCTCAAGTAAATTGCACAATAAATGCAAAGAAGAAGAAGAAGAAGAAGAAGAAGAAGAAGAAGAAGAAGAAGAAGAAGAAGAAGGAGAAAGCCAGGATATACAGGTGGTTGCCCTCTGCTTCAGGGTAGGAAAGAGCTTTGTAAATGAAAACAGTTGAGGACGGCAGTATAACTAGAATATGAAGTGAGTCGCCCAGCATGCTACAGGGCAGATGTAAAGGCAAGCAGCACAACTGGGAAAATACCTTCCTCAAAAAGGCACACAACTGTCTTCAGCAGGGAAGAGCGCTTATACACCGGAGCAGACCCGATGGGTGTTAAAACTGCCCACTGTGACCCTGCTTCCCTGTGGCAAGTGCAGATGTGCATGGGGCCCGTTTCCAGGGAAGACATAGCTCAAGCCTGGCTGGCCCAAGGCTGGTATGAACTAGCAACCTAGACCAGTCTGGCAGTTCTACATTGTGGCCACCTGCTCCAACTTAAGAATTCAACAACAGCAGAGACAAGCTGTACAGCAAGATGCTTATCCACACCACTGGTGTGCAACAGTGTACAAAGGGGTAATGATCCAAAAAAAAAAAACATATTTACACCCATACAAAAGGAACAACTCAAGCCTCTCAAAGGCCTCCTGCCTAGACTAGGTCGAACATTTCACAGAATGCTAGCAGTAAAAAAAGCACATGTAGACCCATTTCATCCCCTGGCAGGCATGAGACCTCATCTGTCCCCCTAAGCACTGGGCAAGGACTGTGCCCAACATGTGGACTCATGAGCCAAATCAGGACAGTGAGGAAGAGGTGATTCCACAAACATAGGAAAACTGAGAGCGCAGTCAAGGAGCCTGAGAAAGAGCCCTGAATGAAGGGTGTGGGGTCCAAACCTGCAGAACTCACGAAGCCTAAAAAGGCCTGTGGGTAGCAGGCTTTTGGCTACTTTCTTTGGTTCCTTTTCCTACCTCCCTACACCACCCCTATCCCTTCCAGCCCCCCAACACTAGGTAGGAGAGGAAGAAGGATAGATAGGAAAGGGGTATAGATCTCTTTAGACTACGTCCTGCTGATTAGGGGTGCTGAGTTCCTTTAGGGGCAAGTCCAATATTATCACCAGGATATCTCCAAGCAGCAACCAGCAATCCAGCTTTAACAAAGGCAGCAGCAGCAGCAGCAGCAGCAGCAGCAGCAGCAGCAGGGGAAGATCAGCCACTGTTTCTCTCGGGGTTCTGGCTTTTTTTGTTTGTTTTTTGTTTTTCGAGACAGGGTTTCTTTATGTAGCCCTGGCTGTCCTGGACTCACTTTGTAGACCAGGCTAGCCTCGAACTCACAGCAATCCACCTGCCTCTGCCTCCCTAGTGCTGGGATTAAAGGTGTGCGCCATCACCGCCTGGCGTTCTGGCATTTCTTATACCCTCTCAAGAGTCCCTAAAATTCAAACATAAACTATTTTCAGCTGGCAAAAAATATCACACACACACACACACACACACACACACACACACACACACACACACACAGCACTAGACCACTCATAGTCAGCTGCTGAGGACAATCTGAAGCAGCCCCATATCCCACACCTGGAATTAAAAGAAAGACATATTCTCAACATAACTAGGCTTTTAAAGCAACCAAAACTCTTCCTACCTCCATGCCCTTCATATTCTGCATGATGGAAGCCAGGTCACGTGGGTGGGGTGAGGAACCCTCCCTGCAATTGTGTGACTGTGATTGAGTTCCTCCCTGACAGGGGAAGCAAGGGAAGAAAACTGAAGGGGCTTTAATTTCATGATTTTTTTCCCCTAAAACATTTTCTATAGCCTTTTAATTTTCACTTTTATAAGGCTATAAACAAGTAATTTTAAAATTAAATAATTATACAATAGCAGCACCCAGTCACTGCCTTGCTTCTGCGCCACTGATGAGCTCTTTCATTTTCATACTCTACATTGTAACTTCCCTCTATAAGGTCCAGCGTTGGCTCCCCTGAACCCCATCCTCCATCTCCCCATCCTCAACGGCGACTATTACTCCCCTCACCTAGAACTGCGTCCTTTCTATACCACAAAGTATGGCTTGCTTTTCAATCCACACACTCTACATACTTGTCCAAACTCAGTCAGTGGTCCAGTGGCCTCTGGATCTGCTCTGAGCTCTGGCATCTTCCTGGGATGCTCCTGGAGGCGGGTCACCCTCGGGCTGGACTTCACTCCAGCAGCCCTTTCTCTCCCACAGCAATCCTAGGTTCCTGGAATCAGAAATCCACTAGAGTGCAGCCCTGCCTTTCAGCCTGTGGCACTCCCCTGCCGTGCCCACAAGCTCCTAGGTCCCTTCTAGGCCAGGGTCCTCACCCTTCTGCCAGGCCGAAAGGGAGATAGGAAAGAAGCTGCTTCTCAGACAGGCTTTCCATCCATTTCCTACTTCTCATATTTACTGCCTTTTCCATTCTCAGAGGTAGACAAGTAATGCCATTCCTTAGATTCAGGAGACCCTTAGTACCCTCAGCACATATATATCACAGGAACACACATGGACCATACATGTGTATAGAGTACATACACAGGTACTGCTTACACACCTAAATATGTACACTACAGCCATGTATACATGGATACACATTCACAAAGGCACCACATACATTTTTGTCATTTTAGGGAAATTTTTAAAGATTATTTTTATTATTTATTTAAGTGTGTGGATGCCCATAGAGGACAGAGGAGAGGCCTGATCTCCTGGAGCTGGAGTTACAGGTGCTGTGACTTGGCACTAGGGACCTCTGAAAGAGCAGCAAGTGCTCTTAACTGCTGAGCAGTCTCCCCATCCTTACGTCAGTCGGTCAGTCAGTCAGTTGACTCATTTTCATTTGTTTATGGATGCTGGAACTGAATTTAGTCCACCGCACATGCTAGATAAGAGCTCTACCACTTAGCTGTATTTTCAGCTCCACCTTAGATTATTGGTTTTTAAAAACAAAGAAGAGATGAAGAAGGCAGTGACTCATTATAAACTGTGTCTGCCATTGGGTTTGTTTTGTTTTGTGTGTGAGGGCTTCGAGCCTAGAGTACTGTTACACACCTGCAGTCCCAGTTCTTAGACTGAGAAGGAGATAGTGAGCCTGAAGCCAACAGATGTGCTACAGCAAGACAGTGTCCCCAAAAGGGGACGAGGAGAGGAGAGCGTGAGCCATCTTGCATGCTAGTGGACGTGGTCTATCAATAGGCAGGGAACAGGAAACAAGCAGCATCAGGGGTCATACGAACATATCCCTAACCAAACAAGAAAGGTGGTATTACCCAAAGCCAGTGCAGATGGCTCTACAGTATAGGAACAAGAAAGGCTGAGAAATAATTTGAGCCCTCAGGACTGGGCAAGGGGCAGAGAAATGCCTCTGCTCCTCACTGTAAGTGCAGTGGAGCCCTTAGTGGAGCCTGACATCAGAATCCACGGGAATGTGAGGAAGAGAAATGGACAGGCAGGTCAATCTGCCAGGAGTGCTGCAGGGACTGGCCAGGGTCCAAGGCATTGGCAAACCCTGGCCCAGGAGAGGACAGGAGGCTAGTGTGCATGGCTGTGCGGCCTCCCCACAGCCCCGTGCCCTCGGTCTAAACGACTCTCAATGCGCAGAACAAGTGAAGAGTTTGCATGATGCCTGTAAGCTGAGAAGCTAGGGCAAGTCACCACCTGGATCAGGACAAGAAGGGGACCTAAAACTACATCAGCTATAATGAGATCATTTCAAATTGTCCCAATTCTGTAAGTTCTCAAAGTAATCTGGGTAAATACAAAAAAAAAAAAACAAAAACAAAAAAACAAAACAAAAATAAACAAATTGATATTAAGAGAACAAAAGACATCTTTTAACAGAGGCTTTGTTCTTTTTCTCAGTTCTCTTTAGTATAGGTGAAGAAAAGGAAGCTCTGAGGTGGGACTAGGAGTGGCCGAGGAGCAGTGGGCATTGGTCTGGCTACAAAATACAGCGGGATTGCAGGCACATAAGCCCTGGAAGGGCCCTCCTGGGCTTCTCCACCAAGGGCAGCATTCCTCTGGCCCCAGGGAAATAGGAAAGTTCTGCAGTGTTGAAATGGAAGTGGAGTGTTTCCAGAGCTGCCACTTCTCCTAGGAAGCGTCCGCTGCAGATGAGCTGCTCTGGTTTGGCACGCCAGCCAGGAATCCCACCAGAAGCAACTGGAGTGTCCAATCAACATCACCCATGGCGGTAGAGCCATTCTGTTCCTAGCAGCTCAGTACCCCTAAGAGTTCCCTCAGGACTCACAGCACAGGCCACAGGTGCCCACTAAAACACTCCTGTCTCTACTTGACTAAGGCCTTTGGGAGCTTCCAGCGTCTGCCTGCTGCAGCCCGCCAGAACCCATTTGCTCACAGCTTTGATGGCTCAGACTGTGTGGCTCAGCCCAGCCTCTCTCGCAGCCTGGCAGCTTTGTCAGTAGCATTGAGCCCACTGTGCAGAGCAGACGGCTGAGGTAACTATGATGGATTCCGGCTCAGCATCCTGTTTTATTTCCAGCACGGGAGGCCAGATCGAAACTCAAGGCCTCCATCTGCCAGGACGACGAATTGGCATAAAAACATGATGGGAAAGAGAAGGTATTTCTGTGCCAGGGAGCCGGAAGCCTTCCCTAGAGAGTTCTGTGAAAATGAGATACGGTTGGCACAATTATAAAGGTGGTCTTTGGGCAATAAGGATGTGTTTGTACGTCCTCTCAGAAACAAGCATCATCAACAGCACCCATTATCAAAGCAGACGATCCAACACAGAGAGAAAACAGGCTCACGGCACCTCGTCCCACATTTGTCCCACATGTTCTAGTCCCACCTCTGTGCCGAGGAGACTAAGAGCTAGTCTTAGGATGCCCTGCAAAGCACCAGACAAGTTTCCTGATGCCCCCCAGACCTCACTTCTCTTTCACACCTCTGCACATCCAGCTCCTGCCATGATGTCTCCTTGAAGCTCAGCAACCACACCGGGCATGTCCCCAGCACCCTACCACTCACTCCAATGATACCCGCCATCCCAGAGGCTATTCGAGCCACCCTATTGGCACGGAACCAACACTGCATTCTACCTTCTTTGTTTCCTTTATTGCAGTCTTTACCACACGGCATGCAATATAATGCGTTAGCTGATTGCAGCCATGTTTTGTGTCCCCTACAAGGATGTCAATATGCTGGAGGAGTGCCCAGCCTTTCCCAGGAACGTCGGGCACATAAGTGAATCGAAGAACAAAGAGAGTCATTGCCCCAGCAATTTGCTAATAAAAGCTCTGTGTAGAAAAGTCAGGACTCCAGTACTACACGTGTCACAAGTCCCCAGCCTTTCATGGTGTCTCTCATGGGAGGTTTATGAGAAAGTGACCACTCTTTTGTTGTGCGACAGCTCAGGGAGGTCAGTGGCTTGTGGCTGTCGAGCTCTCCACAGCCTTAGAGGCTGCTGTCAGGCCCAGTGGGAGGTAAGATCTGAGAACTCTCACCTCACTACCATGGAGTCAGATTTGGCCTACCGCTTGCAACTGAGATGACAAGAGGTCCTTGGCTCTCTAAGCCTCAGGATGGGGGTGGGGGGGGAGGTGAGTTAGTAATACCCATCTCAAGAAGTACTATGAAGACTGAGCTAGTAACTAACAGAGATACTCAAGTCAGGAGAGCCAGTACAAAGCATGTGCCTCATGAACACTAGCATCTATTATGGTTATATAGGTTTTCTAGGAAGCAGGTCTTCTGCTAAAAACTCTGAAAACAACCTTTAGACTAACTCAGCCCAGCGAATTAATATAAAATCGGCATCCATAGGATCACCTAGCAGTGCAAAGTTAAGACTCTCACCAACACGTAGACCTTCAAGATACTCCCACCTTCTCAGTCCCAGCTGTCACTCTCTTTCGCACATGTAGGCAGTTCTTGACTTATACAGTAAAACAGTAAGTAGTTTTTATTAATATGTTTAATACTTACTTAGGTGTATCCCAACTAAATAAAATTAAAAGGCACATATTTTCTTTAAAAAAAAAATATGCCTCAGAATGTGTTTGGTAAATAAGAAACAGAGTGAGAAATTACACCGAAATGATTAGTATATGAAGACAATAAAATGACCGTAATAAATATATTGCATTTGTTAAAGACAATGAAGCATGAAATGCTAAGGAGATACAACAAATCATTCTAAAAAGCCATAAATCAAGCATCTAGGGCTGAGATGAAAAGTACACTAGATGGGATTAACGCCATACTAGACACCACTGGAGAAGGGATGAGCTGGCAGAGAAATGGAACAACCCGCTTAGGCCCAAACTTTGTAAAATGAAACATAAAGACATAAAGGTTCTCTCCCCAAAACTAGAGACATGTTTCAACTAGCGATGTGAGCGTAGCGTGAGACTCAGAATTGCCCAAGGCATTGTAAAGATTCGGCTAAAAATTATGAGCCAATGCATAGCTCTGAAAGAAAAGATAAAGAAAATTAAACCAATGTACATCATAATCAATTACCTAAGAGGGGAATCTTAAACTCTGACAGAGGGCTGGTGAGATGGCTCTGCAAGTGAGGGTGCTTGTCACCAAGCCTGATGACCTGAGGGCAGTTCCTGGGCCCCATATAGAAGAAAGAGGGAATCAACTCCCACAACCTGTCCTCTGGCCTCCACATAAACATCATCACGTGTGTACATCGAACACATGTGCACCTACATGTGCATGCACGCATGCATACAAATAGACGTTAATAATGTACCTGGTCAAGCTGACCGAAGAAAACAAAAAGCATTACAATCTGCTTGTTGGCTGCTCTTGCCACAAAAACAATCAAAAGGATAATTGTAATTATAGAAGCCGTTATGCATTCATATATATATATATATATATCCCCTAATATCACTGTATACTTTAAATACGCATATACAATAAGTTTCACTCAAACTGAAAGAAACATTATGTGAAAAGGATGGTTTTTATTTCAAAAACGAAAGAAACATTCTGTAGAAAAGGATGAACACAGACATGGTAGATGGAGGATGTCTCAGAAAGAAAACTGCAACCCAGAAGCAAATGGAATGTTATCCATGACTGACGAGGAATAGAGCCATCAACGGACAGGATGAAACTGACTTTCAAATATAAAAGTAAAATTCCAACAACAAAAGCTAAACTAACTCATAATCCAACATGCCAGAACTACAGGTATCATTAAAAGGAGTCCAGAACACAAAAGAAAATACCAGAAGGAACGTTAGGCTTACGGAAGGAAAAGACATTGGAAACAGAAAAGATAGTAATATAAAGGCCATTTCTCTTTGTTTTCAAAGAGAATAGGCCACTTAAAGTAAAAATAGAATTGTCTTATAAAAATACAGAACTAAAGGTATATGATGATTATAACCTAGAGAGCAAGAGGAGTGAGACGGAAATAGATTATTGTAAGGCTTATACTGTGGGTGGAATAATATTACATCAAAATGGATTGTGGTGAATTAAAAATGAATACCACGAATAATCTCCAAGTTATCTCTCAAAAAAACAGAGATCACTGATAAGATAGTAAAAGTGACCAAATTTTCCATAAACTGAATGACTCCAAAATAGGAAAAAAAGAGGAATCTAATAAAACATGAGAATAGAAAACCCATAGCAAAATGACCAATTTATACCCAGTCATACTGAGTATGAATGGTCTAATCATTCCCATTAAATTGCATAGGTTTAAAAGTTCAATAAATAAGTGATCACAGGGTTGGGAAATACTTTAGTGATAGAGTACTTGCCTGGCATGCACAGTCCTATCATATGCCCCAACACACACACACACACACACACACACACACAGACACACACACACACACACACACACACACACACACACACACACACACACACACGGGGGGGGGGGGCAGGGGAGACAGAGACAGAGGGGGGAAGAGAGCATACTAAGTGCTTTTTAAAGAAATTTCTGTCAATGTAAACATGCACACAGGTTAATAAAATGATAAGGAAAGATATGCCCTACTAACACCATCAAAAGACAGAAAGACTACACTCATTTCAGGGGGAGAAAACGGGTTTCAGAGATGAAAATCTTATTGGCGTGAGGGCATGGTGCTTACAAAGGGATCCGAATTCTGCTAATGCTCCTGGCACAAAGGCAGACCTTGAGATGAGTCATTCTCCCGCAGCCCCCACCCCCAGCCCGCCTTCCATGGAGTTCAGTCCTTTGCACACACCCTGATGCTCCATCTCTCAGCATCTTCCTTCCCTAATCACCTAGGAGTCTCTGTAGACTGCTGCAACGTGGGCATCGAATATGCTCCTCTCTACTCTTCCCTGTAGCCAACAAGCTTCTGGAAACGAATACAGACTCATGCATACACTTTTGCACTGGAGGTTGATACCAGACCTCTCAGCAATCAGCCAGGCATGCTGTTTGCCGACCATGTCGCACGTCTTCTCTATATGTCCCTATAGGCCCAGCTGGCCTTGGCCTCCAGAAAGAAGTCTACTCTTGGTGTATGCACTAGTTAGAATACTGCAGTGTGCTATAAAACGGTATGCCCCAAAGTAAAGTAAGTATAGATAGGGCTGGAGAGATGGCTCAGTGGTTAAGAGCACTGTCTGCTCTTCCAGAGGTCCCGAGTTCAATTCCCAGCAACCACATGGTGGCTCACAACCATCTATAATGAGATGTGATGTCCTCTTCTGGCATGCAGGTGACATCCAGATAGAAAAAAAAAATTTAAGTACAGATAAGAACTCAAAGATAAAGATAACATGATTGTCACTAAAGGGACACTACTTTTCTCAATAGTCTCTGTTTAGAAATATTACCCTGATGGAAACATTGTTGTGAGTGAGTGGCTTCATATCAGTTCTGGGATGTATAAGTGAACCCACACCAGTATACGAACCTGGCCCAGCTTGTGCCACCTAGATCCCACACTCTATCAACCCCCATCTCACCTTAAGTTACTACTGTCCAGGCCACACACACCTGGCTCCTTCCTGTCACCTAGATGAGTCCTCAGCTCTTAAACAAGTCTCCCGTGACCACCCGTTAAGCAATGCCCAATCATTCTCGATAGCTTTACTCGTCTACCTCAGCTTTCTCTCTCATCACCTTAAGTATGAAAGCACCACAGGATCAAAGACCTCCGCTCTAGGCCACCACCCACAACCTGAAAAACAGCTCCCAGAACATGCCTCGTGGCATCACAATAGAGGACAGGCAGGCAGCTGCCCAAGTGGGGGACAACACACAGGTCAGGGCCCTGTCCCTGAAGGATAGCATACTGAAAACAATGAGGGGGCCATGGGAAGACATTTCAGGGAATCCCAGGACATGTGTGCCGCCGCAATTGTGGACATATTCTCTCTCCCCTCCCTCTCTCTCTCTCTCTCTCTCTCTCTCTCTCTCTCTCTCTGTCTCTTCAGATGTAAGGAAAAGGAGTATCTAGCACCAGATAATTCAGTTAAGTGGGAGGAACATGATCAGAAGGCATGGGGTTACTCAGATGCTCTCTGTGCAGGACTCAGGTGCTGCACCCTGTAGACACCCAGGAGAGATGTGCTCCAGGCACCCAGGTGGCACAAGCCGAGCCAGGCTCACACCTCTGCACCAGTGTGAAGCCACTCGCCCACAGCAATGCTTTCCTCAGGGTACTAATTCTGAGCCAGAGACTAAGAAGGCCGAAGAGAGGGTAAAGTGCTACGCCTTTAGAGAGCTTGAAAATGGCACAGACATGCTGCCTTCCTTGAGTTATTCTCTGTAACTTCCCTCCGTTGGGGCATACAGTTCTGTAGCACACTGCAGTATTCCATGAGTAGACATCTCTCTAGATGTGACTGTGTCCTCCACATCCCGCCAGCCCCAAAGCGACAGCTTCTGCTAAGGAAGGGGACTTCTTCTAGACCCTTTGAAGTCCCAACCTAACACCAGATTTCGCCTCCTCTGATCTCAGGCCCCACACTCTACCATACCACACCGCCATGCATCTAATATGCCTTTTTATTTGCACATTTTCAGTGACGCAGCTAACATCTTTTGGGGGCTTTGTGTTCATGTCACAGCAGGGTAGGATTGAGGCTCCTTCTGCCACAGTATGGATATCAGGAGCCTTTCCCATTAGGTGGGCACGAGCAAGGGGCCATTGGGGACAGACCTGCACCATGAGGGCAGCACAGGTGGACTGCCCTGTGGGCAGTTTTAGCCCACCACTCCAAAGGCCACACTGATGACTTGGGACTAGGCGGAGTGAAGTGTCCTGCAGATGGACGCATCTGGAAATGTGGCGCTTAGGCTCTCCTGGGTGGCATTTTTGCTAAATGTATCAGCAGGCGCTGAGATGGTTGTGGATCTAAAGAAACCCCGCAGTTAGCAGGCACAGCAGCAAGGATCTGACTTCGGGAAGAGGGCGACCTTGGCTCCTCCTGCGGATCTGGGGGCAGCAGCGTTCTCTCATTACATCGCCTCCAACAGCAGAGCAGAGCTGCAGTGCTGACAAAAAGTTAAGGGGAGGAAGAGCTGAGGCTTAAAAAGGGTTTCTACTGGGGGAGGACAGGCGATGCTGTTCCGACTCAATTCCCATCACAGATTCACTGGTACAATTACCATTTCTAAATAATTAGCACTCTGAGTCTCGGAGGAATGGAGAAGGAAATAGTTGGGGGTGAGCTTGTTTACTCCTCCAGTTCAAAAAATAGCCTTGTGAGGACAATGTGTGGCCATGACACATCTGGGGTGGGGGAGTACAGACCTCAGAGGGCTGGCTATCTGGTGCAGGCCTTTCCCTCCCTGCAGATATTCAGGCCTAAGAAATGCCTCTGTGGAGAAGTTCAGCGCCTTCCACACACACCTGCCCACACCTAGGGAGGAAGCATTTTGTTGTTGTTGTATTTGTTTTGTTTCCTATTTATAATAGACCATACTCTAGGTAAGTGTAGGCATAGATGTATATACCCATGTTTCATGTTTTTTTTTTAACTATATGGGTGGATTTTATTTATGATAAACCTCCAATGATTTATAAAGGAGTTTTTAATTGCTATCAGTATGTGGAGTTACATTAAAATTTTAAACGTCCTCACTTTGCTTTCCTAGCTTTCTGAGTGGGTCATTCTCACTACCAGAGTCAGTCTATCTGCTCACTCGCCAGCATAGCCTAAAAATACATCTGCGGGATTTTCCAGATGACCTACCACATGGCAATCAGGAGCAGGGAAGTTAGCTGTGCCCAGGTCTGCCAGAGACCCATGAAGGCCAGCTGGACCCCTGCACTGCAGCCCCTGCACTGACAGAAGAAACACAGGCTGTTGTAGAATGCAGGCTTGGTCTATGTGTAGAGGCCTTGGGAACTAGAGCAAAGCACAAGAAATACATTTAAAAGTACCAAATTCCCATACAGAAGTGCTGACAGCTATATGTTTTCTCTTAAGTATTCTCTCATAATTATAATTGTTTTGAAACAAAATGACATCAACTATATATCCTCTCAGGATAATTTACTATATATATGTAATAATTTTAACATACATATTTGTTATAGTATTTATTGTGGATCAAAGAAATCTGTCTATGAAAATAAAACATCTGGGGCTAGAGGGATGGCTCAGAGGTTAAGAGTACTGGCTATTGTTCCAAAAGTCCACAGTTCAATTCCCAGCAACCACATGGTGGCTCACCGGATCTGTGAGATCTGGTGCCCTCTTCTGGCATGCAGGTGTACATGTAAGTGGAACACTGTATACATAATAAACAAATCTCAAAAAGAAAAGAAAATCAAACATCTGTTAGTTGCAATTGCTTTACATTAATTATTCTCTAGCAATAAAAACACATGCTCTTACCAGGCATGGTAATGCACGCCTATAATCCCTCTGAGAGGCAGAGGCAAACAGATCTCTGTGAGTTCAAGGCCAGTTGGTCTACAAAGCACATCCAAGACAGCCAAGGCGACACAGAAAAATGCTGTCTTGAAAAACCAAACTAATAATAATGTTTTTCTCCCATAAATATAAAAATAACATATGCCCATTGAGAAAAACTTAGAAAAATTTAAAAACTGTGTGCAACTGCGAAGCACTGGGCCCACCTCTCAGTGCAACAGCATAACTTTAGCTGTGCTTCCTTAGGGCTTTAAATTCATGCCTTCATGTATACACACCATACATACATACACATGGTAACTTTTTTAATACTTGGGTTTTTTTATACATTCTATTCACATGCGTCAGTGAACTGGGTACATATTTTCATGCCATGAGGCAGTTCTCTGAGTACTTATTGCTATCTAATATTCCACTGTGCTATGGAAATCCAATAACTGATTTATTTAATCTTCTATTATTCTGGAGTACTTGATTGCTTCAAACTGTTAATTATTTAAGTTAATCCTATGATGAGTATTTTCTGTACATAAATGTAGTATTTCTCTCATATCCTAAAGGTAAATTCAGAAGAGTGGAACTTTCAAAGTCCATAAACGTTTTTAAAGTTTCTCATTTGCATGGACAATGAGCCCTCTGGAAACCTGATTTTTACAGCCATCCTGGGCCATAAGATGATGCTCTCAGGGCCAAACACAAGAATTACAAATCTTCTCAAGTTGTGAGTCAGTGAGGTGCGTGAAGAGTAGTGCCTGGGCTCCGGCTCTGTCTAGGAATGGTAGGCTCAGCCTCACTCGGAGCTTTCTGGTAGCTGAGCTGGTGTCGTGAAACACGTACTCAACATCGAAAAGAATATGCATCGCTGGACGGAACGGATGAGACAAGCAAGCAGCACAAGGGAAGTTACAGCGAAGGCCCAACACACGTAGCTGAGTGTGGTGTAGAGAAGATCAGGGATTTTCAAACTACAATTATTTTTAAATGAATCTACACACGGTAACGTTGGGGCAGGGATGAAAATCACTGTGAAGTCAGTATATAAAGGTCTGTCTCCAATTTTCACCAAAGGTCGTCTCCAGAAATCCTCAGGGGCGTGTCTGAGCCCAAGAGCTTAGACTCTAATACTACTCTCTACCAGGTTGAAGGAAAGGGTCGCCAATAAACAATACACCCACAAATGCCTGAAGCTACCACAAAGTTTCTGTTTAAAGGGAGCTCTGGCTGCCTTGCAGTTATCCCAGTGTGCAAGAGTATAGGAATCCTCTGTTTCATCCAGAAACACAGATCAGACTGAACTGAATGTCTAAATCATCTCAGAATATGCAACTGCAGTCTAGCTCACCAACTAGCTGGTCTAACGTGTGCAGCCTGCTCTCTACCGATCTGAGATACAACTTCTGGGCCACTCAAGTCATCTTTATATCAAAAATACACAAGACAGCAGGAGAGGCTACCATGGCCCTCAAGTGTAGTTACGAAGGTCACGTATACCAGGATCTTTAAAAGATCTAAATTTAGCTATCAATTTTGTGACCACTACATTTTTGCATGGCTTCGCCGCCAATGTATTTAACAGTGACATGAATTTTAGTTTAATATATATATATATATATATATATATATATATATATATATATATATACACACACACATGGAACCTCTTAAGTCTTAACGTACAAACAGTAGTGAGGGTCCCAGTACTCTCAGATATTACAAACCTTTGTCCTTTCTCACCACTCAGTTGCCAGACCATAGGTGCTATGTCTGGTGACCACTTGACTATTCTACTGACCTTTGAACTTTGACATGTGGTACGCTTGACCTTAGACTTAGAATCCTGGCCCCCTTTGAGCTCCCACATGTAGGATCATGACTGGGGAACTCACAATGAAAATATTTCTCCATACTTGCTGTTTCAAGAGTACAATGTCCTGACTACTTAGTTCCCGGCTTATCTCCACTCCCCACGCAATAGTGACTCTAGCTGTCCCTCCCTCAGATATGGCTAGACACCTGAGAGCTTTTATCCTCAGCATCAACTACAGGCCCAGACCCAGGGGACAACTGACCTCGCTCAGAGCAAAGACTTGTGAATGTGCAGCTATAGGAATCCCGCAGGTGCCACTGGTCTCCACTCTCTGAATAAGATAGCCAGTGCACCTTCTCCACAGCCTAGCGATATGAGGAAGCTCCCTTTGAGGAACTTGGCTCCAGACTCTAGAGGCTCTGAAAGCAGTGGGCTTTACTCTGCAGTCACATGGTTTTTATTCCCTTGGCCTCTTAGGATCAGTTCTTTCCCACAATTTCCTAGTAAACTATACAACTGGCTTCCTTGTGATGGTTATAAGGCAGAACCAAAACCATTCCATAAAACGCCTTACAGTAATCGCGTTCTTGTTATTAATTCTTAAGCATAAACTATGCAAGTCGCTAAGACCAGCAGGAGTGGAGGAGTACTAACCACTTCCGGCACTCTCTTCCATATAAGCAAAGAGAACTCTTCCCAGCTAACTACTTAAGAGCTCTGGGATCACAAGGTCGGGGGACTCCAAGAGTCATTTATTGAGGAAAAGCCACTTGACCATGGTAAGAGCAGCATGTGGTAAGAAGGCATGTTTAACTTACTGTATTCTCATCCCCTTTCCAGCTTCACCAAGAGCTCAGGGCCGGGAGCCAGCAGCCAGCTACCGGAGGGCAGGGCAGGACTTCACCGCACCAAAGCCACCTGCATTTAACAAAGAATTGAAACTCAGTAAGTGGAAGTTTACCTCCAAAAACTAGAAAAGGAGAGAAAATTCAACCCAGTGCAATCATAAGGAACAGTAAATACTACATATGAAGGAAAGGAAAGGACAGGAAAACAAGAGCAAAAGTTGGCTCCCTGAAAATAACACTGACAGGCCTGTACCCAAACTAACAAAAGAGACAAGACTAAACTCAGGAAAATCTAGAAATAAAGGACATTACTACTAAACTCATAAAGATAAATAGAATAAGGGAACAAAGAATAATGCATATCAACAAATTAGGTGAAATTAAGAAATTCCTGTAAATATAAACTAAGACAAAGACCTAGCTCTAGAAAATATAAACAAACTTGAAACAAATATAGAGATTGAATTGGAAAAAAACTTTCCCCAAGCAGCTTCCTGGTAAATTCTGCCAAATGTTAAAAAAAATATATATGAACTTCAGTCTTTCACCAACTCGTTCAAGGAACAGATGAGACAAGGATACGTCATGCCCATCCATTCTATGACACTGTATGAAGCCAGTGACAGTCTGACACCAAACCATATAAAAAAAACTTCACAGAAGCCTCAGACACACACACACACACACACATCACATCACATCACAACAAAATACTAGCAAATTAAATGCACAAATCCATAAAAAGGATTGTTCAGCATGACCAAATGACATTTACCCAAAATTCAAGGTTTAAGATCAAAAATATAACCAGTCATAGGAGTAGCAGCGCATGTCTCCTAACCCCAGGACTTGGAAGGCAGAGGGAGAGACCAGAAGATTTCAATGTCAAGGGCGGTCCTGGGCAGAGAACCAGAAACTCATCCCTATTACCAAAGGATAGCCCAGTGCCAGAGCCCAGCAGTACACCATCATGCTGCACACTGGTCAAAGAATGATGTGCGTTCCTGTCCATAATTTCTATTCTTTGTTTGTCGGTTTGTTGGGTTTTTTTGAGACAGGGTTTCTCTGTGTAGTCTTGGCTGTCCTGAACTCGCTTTGTAGACCAGGCTGGCCTCGAACTCGCCTGCCTCTGCCTCCCGAGTGCTGAGATTACAGGTGTGCTTGTAATTTCTATTCTTAGCCTTCCTCTTTTTTTTTCCTACTTTCTGTCAGCTTTTTTAACTTGGCAATATCAGCTTTCAACTTTTATCATTTTAAAACACCTAACTTTAAAGATATCAATTTCCTTCTGAGTACTACATAGTCTATAAGTCTTACTGACCCTATTAATCATTCAATCCTAGATAGGTCCATTGCTACTCACTAAATTTGAATGATTTTTAGGTTTTTTTTCAAATGTCAAACACATAAGCTTTCCTTCTCTGTGATTGCATTATTATTTCCTGCTTAACTCTTTTGGTCAAAGAACATGGTCTGAATTTGAGTTTACTTTATGAGCAAATATAATAACAAGCTTTGTATATGACCACGTGACTGAACCTGATGTGCCACTAAAACCTTCAATATTATTTTAAGTGTGTGAATGTGACTACGAATTACTAAGAAGGGAATACTACAAGAGCTCACGTGATTGCATGTTTATCAAGTTTTCCTTAAAAGTCGGCCAATTCTCCTCTGTGAAGTGTAGCTATTACAAATGTGTGTGAGCATTCTCTATATTCTGAGGCTTAATTATTAGAGTCAGCAATATACCACCTAACAATATCTCAGTCAGTGACAGAGCACAGCAGTCCCATCAGATTATAATGGAGCTGAGCCAGGAGAGAATTGCTTGAGCCTAGGATTTCAAGGTCAGCCTGAGAAACACAGTAAAAAAATAAATTATGAAAGAACTGAAAAACTCCTGTTTCCCAGTGGTATAGCAGCCACTGTAACCCCACAGCACACTGCCTTCCTCGTAAGTCACAATGCTGGTATAAACAAACCCACTGTACTGCCAGTCACATGGAACTACAGCACAAACAATTGTGTAGAGTATATAATACTTCATAATGACTATAGACCATGCTTACTGTAACTTTGCCATCATTTTTATGAATAGTGTTTCTACTTGGGGAAAAAAAGAGTTTACTGTCAAGCAGCCTCAAAGTTACCTTTCAGGGGGTATTCCTGAAGAAGAAACTATTACCACAGGGGATGACATCTCCATGCATATCATCTGCCTTGAAGTCCTTCCAATGGAACAAGACAGAGAACAGTGGTTCTCAACCTGTGGGTCACGACCACTTTGAGGGTCACATATCAGATATCCTGCAGTGTATGTGTGTGTGTGTGTGTGTGTGTGTGTGTGTGTGTGTGTATAAATTCTTAACAGTAGCAAAATTAGCTATTAAGTAGCAATGAACCCAGGGGTCCCACTCAAACTAAAGCACCAGCCAAGGACAATACAGGCAGTAAACTTCAAACCCCTACCCAGATCTAGCCAATGGACAGGACATTCTCCACAGTTGAGTGGAGAGTGGGGTCTGACTTTCACACATACTCTGGTGCCCCATATTTGACCATGTCCCCTGGATGGGGAGGCCTGGTGGCACTCAGAGGAAGGATAGCAGGCTACCAAGAAGAGACTTGATACCCTATGAGCATATACAGGGGGAGGAAATCTCCCTCAGTCACAGTCATAGGGGAGGGGAGTAAGGGGAAAATGGGAGGGAGGGAGGAAAGGGAGGATACAAGGGACGAGATAACCATTGAGATGTAATATGAATAAATTAATAAAATAAAAATTTAAAAAAACCACCACCAACGACAACAAAAAAGCAGCAATGAAATAATTTTCTGGCTGGGGGTCATCACAACATGAAGAACTGTATTAAAGGGTCACCGCGTTAGGAAGGTTGAGAGCCGCTGTAGAGTTGAAGACAGTACCACAGAAGACCATGACTGTGAAAGGCTTAGGCTAAGCAAATGTCTGTTTGCTTGGTTCGTTTTAACAACTTTTTTTTTTTTCTCAAAAGAGCCAAGGGTGTTTGAGTGGGAGATGAAAGTACAATTACTACTGAAGAGGGAAACTTTGGGAACGGGAGTACATCAGGGCGCATGCGCACACACCACCGCCCTCACTGGGACAAGAAACACTCAGCATCCTCCATCCACCAGAACAAAAGCAAGCAACTTCTGACCAAGTGGCCCCGTGCATGTGACACTCCTGCCATTGGGCAGCAGAGCGCCTCCTGAAGCTCACAAGGAAAACACTGAAATCTGACGCTAAGCAAGGAAGGGCTAGTTGGCTCTAGCTAATAGCTTGGATGTAAAATGGCCCCTATTGGCTTACAGGTTCCAATACTTGGTCCCCAGCTGGTAGCATTTGGAGGAAAGGCAGAACTTTTAGAAGGGGAGGCCTCACTGTGATAAGTGGAACTCTAAGAAGGGGGTCAGCCTTAATAGTTACAACCTAGCCCCACTTCCTGCCTAGTGTTTCCTGGTTGGCTCAGATATGAGGACTCCCAGCAGCACGCTCCTGTCACCGTGAAGCTGCCTAGGCCTTGCCTTCCCCATACGATGGCTGATGTTCTGCTTTGCTTTCAGTTACAGTACTGAAATGCAAAAGCTACTTGGGGAAGGAAAGGCTTTCATTGGCTTACACTTTCAGGTCACAGTCCATCACTGAGGGAGGTTAGGGAGGGAGCCCAAGCAGTAACGGAGGCAGAACCCACAGAGAAATGCTACTGACTGGCTTGTTCCAAGGCTCACATTCAGATACCTTCTTACACAATCCAGGCCTGCCCGCCCCGAGATGGGCACCAGGCACATTTGGCTGGGTCCTTCTACCGCAATTAGCAATGGAGAAAATACCCCACAGGTAAGCCCCTAGGCCGATCTGATGGAAGACATTCTTCAGCCGAGGGGCCCGCTTCCCAAGTATGTGGTGTTGACAAGCAAGATTTTAGCCATCACAGTCTGGATGCCTTCAAACTATGAGCCAAAATAACTCTCCCTACCACTAAGTGACTTTGTCAAGGTATTTTTATCACAGCAACTGCAGTGATCAGTGTTGTCTGTCAACCTGACAAAAATCTAGAACCATCTAGGAGACGAACCTCCAGGCACATGTATGGGAGACTCTCTCAAGAAGGTTAGCCTTTGACCATGTTCGTCTGGGATTACTTTGACTATGCTAATTGAGGTGGGAAGACACACCCTAAAAATGGGCAGCACCATTCTTTGGGCTTTGGTCCTGGGCAGCACAAAAGAGGAGAAGGCTGGCTGAGCATCGTAGCGTTCCTCATCTTCAGCTTCCTGACTGCAGGGACAGAGCCTCAGACTCCCGCCACCATGACTAGCACGTTCCCCACCGTGACAGACTGTTCTCTTGAACTGTGAGCCCAAACATGTCCTTTCTTCTTTAAGTTTCTTTTGCTAAGTATTTCCTTATGTGTCTGGATATTTTATCCGTGTGTATGTATGCACAGTACTTACGTGCCTTGTGCCCATGGAGGCCAGAAGAGGGTAACAGGTTCCCTAGGATGGGAGTTCCAGGCAGCTATGAGCTGCCATGTGCATGCTGGGACTCCGGCTCTGATTCTCTAGATGTGCAGCCAGTACTCTTACCGCTGAGCTATCTCTCCAGCCCTATTGTTGGATGACTTTATCATGGCAATATGAAAAGTAACTACGACAGCATTACAAAACAACCGACAGAGCTCCTCATCAGAAAAAAGTCTTGAAAGGAGCTCTTGAAGCAGATTTACAAATAAGACCCCAGCACAGGAATGTGCTTGTGACAAAAGGAATCAAGCAAATGTTTCACAGTGAACCTCTGAGACCCTCAGTGAAGCTGGCTGTCACATGCCACAGAGCTGTACGTCTCCACTCCCTTCCTTCGGGGTGCTGTTGTGGAAAGAAGGCCCCAGGCAGAGTGGAGGTGGGGCTGGGGAGGACGCTAAGAAGAGTCCTACCCAATGCATACTCCCAGCTCAGACATGTAGGCCAGACCCTCCTGACAGGCAACACAGCAAGCAAGGAGTCAGAGGAGCAGGCACATCTTGAGGGAGTCACATAGTGGAAGGAGAGGAGCCAAGTTCATAGACAGCGTGGATGCAAGGTTAGATGAAACCTCCACCTTCATAAGGTGCAAAGGCAAACATGGCCTCCTTCTAGCAAACCAGAACTATGTAGAAGACAAGGTGTGGTGGTGGAAAATTCTTTAAAAACTCAGTGATGCTCTCTTGTAAACATGTTTGTGTTTTAACCCCAGATGTGGGACATGGGACTGATTCAGACTGTCCACAGCAGCAAACTATTTGCCTCGTGCGAATTCTGAGAGGAGTTCTTTACCAGCTGCAGAGGGTTTACTTCTGAGGACTCTGGAAAGGAAATAAATGCCAGAGCCCAGAGAGAAATGGGGCGGGGGGAGAGGCTCTTTGAGAAAGAAGAAGTACTGTTCCTGCCTGCTGCTGCTCCTGGTTGCTGTTGATGCAGTGTGATGAGAAGTCAGAGATGTCCTGAAACAAAGATTGGACTTGCCCCAAGGAACCCAACGACCCCAATCAGCAGGAAGCAGCTAAAGATAATTATGTCTGCTCTCCCCACTAACCTTTCTCTCCTACCTGCTCTTGGGGTGTTGGAAGGGATTGGGGTGGAGAAGGGAAAAAGAGCCATAAGAAACCCAATTAAAATAGAATAAAAAGTAGCACCTGACAAGGTGCTCTTGACATGTGGGCAGAACTAGGCATCTAGTCTTCTGAAGGACAAACTTGGCAGGTGGAAACCAAGAGCAAGGTCAGAGGCTCCGCCCAGCTTGGATGGAGCACAGACCAAGCTATAGGGACACATGGTCAACAAGCTGTAGAGGGAGGCTGCGAGCCAATGCCAGAGATATAGAAAGTAAGGCCAAGGCATGAGCCAGTTGGGCTTTGCTGTGAAAGATCAAAGGAGGCCAAGTTCAATGTCAGAGCAATAGTACCATGCCAAAATCTGGGACTATAGAACTATTATAGTCTAGATAGCACATTCACTCCCCAAATTCTCCTGGCCTAGAGGTATACTTCCCTGCAAAGGCTCACTAGCATGCCATAAATTGTGCAGTAGAAGCTTCACTAGAAGTGTGTAATCATAATTATTGTAGGAATGTAAACCTCAAGAGCAAATCAAGCAACTCCACCACAGACCACTGTTTACATGGTCAGTAGGAGACTCCAAGGCAAGTCATCTGGGGGAAGAGAAAAGCCCAAGAGAATCACCAGATAAAAACCCAGCAAAGTCAGGGAGCTGCACATTATAAAACAATGAGCTATAACCTAGGAGAACTCAAATGCAAAGGCCTGGCAATGCCAAACGTTGGCAAAAATGTAGGGACTCTCATCAGCATGTGGGTCCAGGAGGAAAGAGAGACAGAATAATGGAACCACTCACAAAAACAGCTGGACACTTCCCTACAAACTAAACACACTCTGACCATAGCACCCCACCATTATGCTACCTGGAACATCCCCCAAATGAGATGGAAACCTACATTCACACAGAGACCTATCCACAAACGTTAAGGCTGACTGGGTTTAGTCCCTCAGAAACTGAAGCAACCAAAAGCAACCAAGATAACTTTCAATAGGTGAATGGGAAAACAAGAGGGTATATTCATAGAGTCTTATTCTGCAATGAAAAGGCATGAGCTGATAAACTATGAAGACATTGATGATTCATAAACACATGTGTAGCACAGTGAAAGAAGCCAGTTTGGAAAAGTGACATTTTGTGTGGCTCCAGCAGTCTAACACTCTGGAACAGGCACAGCAAGCTGAGGCAAGGGAGAAGGTAGAGCACAAGAAATGTTTAGGGCAGTCAAACTGTCCTGTTTGATACTGTAATGACAGCTATAAAGATACAATGCAATTAACAGAAAATGTATAGAACTTTACAGCGGTAAATGTAAACCCAATTGCACGGAATGGTTACAGGAATAATCCAGAACACTGGGGAATCCCAAGACAGGGTGTGGGATTTTACAACACAGCCTTAGCTACCAGAAAAATAGTAAAACTTCTCACCACACAGGTGGGTATGACCAGTCTGTTAGGCAGAGGGTGAAAGAAAACGCACACAAGTGGGGAGCGTGTGTTAACAGTGTCTACACTTTGTACATATCTACTGGGCTGGACAGTACAGAGCAGTGGACAGTGGAAACCAGGTGCTTCACTGTTGCCTGCAGGGTTCACCGACAAGCAAGAGAAGGGGGCTGTACTGATTCACTGGAAAGGGCAAGAGCTAGAGGCCGCTAGACACACAAACACTGATATTGCCTTCGTCTGCTATTTGCTGATGAAAAGAAACAAGGATTCCTTAGAGAGGTGGATGATCCAAGAATGGGTGCAAGGAATAAACAAAGTGGGTCTAGAACATAAAGCCTAGCAAGGAAAAAGTCCTCAGCAACACACACACACACACACACACACACACACACACCACTCACATACACACACACACACACACCACTCACATACACACTCACACACACACACACCACTCACATACACACACACACCACTCACATACACACTCACACACACACACAAACACACACCACTCACATACACACTCACACACACACACACACCACCACTCACATACACACTCACACACACACACACACACATACACTCATACTCTTCATTCACACTCACACTGATGAGTGCATAGTAGAAAGATACAGAAGTCAACAGAAAGAACTCCCAAAGTCTAAAAAATAAAATAATAAAACAACTATAGGCCAAAGTATAATATAAATGACTTCATACCAACAAATAGGAGAGAACAGACAAATCCCCAACAGTAGTTACAAATCATGCATAAAGGTCCTCTGTACTCAATGAAGTGAAGCACACCTCTCCATGAGTGTTCCCTGCACAGAGACCTTTTCCCAAATACTATGGTGCAAAAAGAGACAAACAGTCACTGTGCTGGAGAACCTGGAAACACATGGCCACACGGGTCCACGTCCATAACTCAGTGCGAAGTTGGGCTGACTGTGTGCTTCCTTAGACGTGAAAAATGGTGTTCTTATGTGGTCTTCTTTTCCAACACCCAGGACCCTGGGTCACTTACAACTGACCCCAGGAGGCATCAGTGAAGAACATTCTGAAAAAAGTTAAGGGCATCAAAAATAGGAGAATGAGGGCTGGAGAGAGGACTCAACACTTAAGAGCACTGCTGCTCTTCCAGAGGACCTACGTTCAGTTCCCACAAGCCATGTGGTGACTCACCATAGTCCCAGGGACCCAACTTATGGCCTCTGCAGGCCTTGCACTCACATAGTGCATAGACATATATGTAGGCAAAACACCCATACACATAAATGTGTGTGTGTGTGTGTGTGTGTGTGTTTCGAGAACAACAAAGAAGAGAGTGTGAGAAGCCACTGCCTCCAGGAAGGGCCTGAGGAGATGGGATTACTGTAATGTGTCCCCTGAATGGGATCTTAGGAGAGTAAAGGACAAGAAAACTGAAGGAACTCTGAAGGACAGATCTTAGTGGCAGTGCCTCTGTCATGGTGGTATCCAGGACAAGTGTGCCTTGCCGATGTCAAGGTGAAGGATAGATAGAGACTCTCTAGATAGTCTTTGTAACTGGTCTAGAAACCTAAAACTCTAAAGTAACACATTTTTTAAGAGGCAATAAAGAAAAAGTCTCGGGTCAATGTCTACTCCTGAGGGAAAGTGCAACTTTTTCACAACAGTATTCAATCCTGAAAACCTGTCACGGATGACAGGGCAAAGGTGTGTCCAAGTGGGAGGCCAAGTGGCGGAACAGCTCGGAGCTGTTTCTAGGGCACTGTGTTACTCGGAGTATATTTAAGCAGCAGTATTTTCTCTGCTGTAAGTATGGGGTGTGCTTGATCCTAAAAGAAGCAAAGCATACAGTCACTGACTCAAAAATAGTCTTTAATTCCTGTGTTGAATATTCAGCTTAGGGTGCTGAATAATCAAGGGGGCGGGGCTATCAATTTCAGACACATGAAAACTCTTGCCATCCTGTACACTGCTGTACTCCTCACACCAACAGCTCAGTGGATTGGGGACCACTCTTTCCTTTTCACAGATTTGGAAACTAAGGCCAAAAAGGCTAAGTAGTGTGCACAAAAGTTTCCTATCCAGCAAGCAAGGAAGCCAGACTTTGCAATAACACTTCCAAAGGCTGAGGCTCCCTCCAGGGGGGGGGGGGATGTTCATCCTCAGGGTCCCTCTGCCTACAGCTACAAGGCTGAAGCCCTACCCACCAGACTTGCACCACAGCCACACCCATCCAGAAGCAGAGCTCTCTAAACAATGAACAGTTCCGAGTGCGAAGGCCCCCACAGGGACACAGGGTTCTTCCTACCAGAGAAAAATCAGGCAGCGGCGTCTTGAGTCTGTCTTGAAACAGGGCCAGGGCCTAAAAGCTTCCAGAGCCACATGAGTCACAGCCATCAATATGCATTAGCTCCTGGACAGTGCTCCTCTGGGGTATTTCTGAGCCAGGAAGAGATTAACCCTTTCTGCTACCAAGCTCTCCTGTCCGCATGCTACACTGGCTGGCTTTTCTTGCTCTAGTTAAATGAGGCACTGACTCCTTTCATTATGTATATTAAGGTAAGCTATGCTTCACACACGACCCCTTCACTGTATTTCCTGAACATGTGAGGTTCCGAAACCGCTTACCAAAGTCCTGTAATGTCCAAACCTTGGGTGCTGTCCTCCCCGGCTTCTTGGTTAACACTGCATCCCAAATACATCGCCCAAGCAACTTAATCTGGACAAGACTTTTAAAAGCCGTCAGATCCCTGTGCACCCCTCCACCCATATCTCCCCCAACGAGATAGCCCCATGAGCTTCAGGACACCCAGGGTGACCTGACCATAACTCATCTCTTTGGTGAGGCTTCTGCAAGCCACCCTGCCACACACACACAGAGCGCCCACACCGTGACCCTAATATGCTCCTCCGCACCCCCCCCCAGGACCAGTCTAAAACTTTTTTGCAAACATCGGGCCTTTAAAGAGTGCTGCTCGTGGAGGCCTCAGGAGGAAGAATGGAGACTGAGCAGGGCCAGGCTTCACTCTGAGCCGGGCTCTCCCTTCTCCGTCCTGTCATTTCCAGTAGGCAAGGCTTTGAAGTCAGAGAAGCCTGAGGCAAATCATGACCTGGTGAGCTGGGCCCCGTGGAAGATGCTCATCTCAGTCATAAGTCTTAGTGTCCATCTCACCTGTGAGCAGCCCAAGGATGCAGGAGCAGGGGTAGGGTGGGGCTGGGATGCAGATGGAGCTCTGGGCCTAAGCAGATGGATCAGCAGAGGCTTCTGACATTTCCTTGCCTATGCCCTCGCCACCCACACCCCCCCCCCCCCCCCCCGCCTCACAGGAGCCTAACAGCACACAGGCAGCACACAGGCCTTTCGCCTTCTTCAGAACCTCCACTGCACTTGGATTTCATGATCCTAATGACACAGCCTATACTTGGCAACCGCCCTCTGTGGCAAATCTGATTACACCTGCCATGGATCACGTGTCTGCCGGAGCCTCTCAAAACATGGACAGAAAACAAGATGCAGATGCCCAGCCCTCACATCTACTGGATCTGGACCTGGATTTGTGGAATTCAGGAGAGGGGCTGGAGCAACAGCTTGGGTAGTAAAAGCGCTGACTGCTCTACCAAAGGGACTCAACTTTGACTCCCAGCAACAGCCCAGCAGCTGACAACCATCTGTAACTCCAGTTCCAGGGGACCCAACACCCACTTCTACCCTCCACATGTGGTGCATGCGCACATGTGGTGCACGGACAGACAGACAGACAGACAGACAAAATACTCATACGTATAAGTTAAACTTGGCAGGTCTCGTACATTTTAGAGTTTGAGACGCCCTGTCTCTGAAGACAAAAACACATTGCTTTCTGGGCTTCTATCAGACTTGGTGGCCTGCTCGTCAGATGGGTGTCCACTCCTTCCTTCCTTCCTTCTTTCCTTCCTTCCTTCTCCCCTCCCGCCTTCACTCCTCTATTTTTTTCCTCCATTCATCCTCCTCCTTTCTTCCTCCATCTTTCCCTCCCCACCTTCTTACAGCAAGGAATGTGCACATTCCGATACCAAAGCGAGCAAAGCAAGCAGGAGTGAGCCTCAAGCTAGCGCTGCAGCTTCAGAGACGATCAGACAAGCTGCCCTAGCCTCATGGCCATAAGAGCCACCAGCCATCTCTTAGCAGCCCCTTCAGCGAATCCTAAGCGGCCTCCTCATACCCCTCAGAGTCTGTGCCCGCTGGACCAGTCTTTGCTGATGAAGCCAAAACCCATCCTCATTCTGCAGCATGTACAGGCTCCGTGGAGGGACAGAAGGAAATATAAAGAGGGGTAATTAGGAAGAGAAAGGAACAGGAAGTGTTGGTGAAGAAGCAGGGAGACCAGAGAGGCAGGGCAAGCAAAGCCTGCACTGTCAGTAGAGTGACTATGTTCGAGACCCCACGCTAGAGATCAGTGGCTTAAAGACAATGGCAGGGCAGGTAGAGTCGTCAATGACTCTCCCAGGTGCTAAGATTATGGGATCGTCCCTGCAGTTCTGAAAAGAAGTGATATGAGCCCCCAGATTGTCTGCCTTACCAGCTTAGAGGGCATGGCAGAACTTCATATCTCTGTAGCTTTTCTGCTCCAGGAAAAGGAAAGACTTTTAAAGTCTGTTGCACCTGGTGTTCCCACAGCCATGGGGGAGGTGGACTCTAAATATCAAGACTGTGTGGCGACTCAGTGCCTGCATGCTGGTAGTCTGTAATACACACAAGTCAGGGTTCTTTCCACACCAGATTTCACAGTGACCCCAACGTGCACTGGGCATGCTCTATGCTGTCACTCTCAGGTGGGTTTGGTTCATGACACTGTGGCCAACTCAACATCTCTCTTCTGCCTCCTAGGCTAATAGCAAAGGTCAGCAAAGTATGGCGTACACGCTGTTTTTGTGTGGCCCATAATTAAAAGTGGTTTCTAGGTTTTTGAAAGGCTGAAGGGGTAAAATAGGTGAGCCAACATGTGACCACGCAAAAACATATGCAGAACACTGGGCCTTGGAAGTCCCAGGTACCTGACGTCTCCAGGAGAGGTCTACTGTGACAGCACTTTCCCTATAGACCAGTACTAGAAAATCCCAGAAATGCCTTAAAAAGTGAAGTTAGGTAGAAGTGGGCTGTCAGTTATAAAAAAAAAAAAAAAATCTCAAAAAACCAAAACAAACAAACCCCAGCCATTAACTGTTGGTCCCTAAGGAACAGCTAGAGGCCCTTGTGTCCATGCCCACTGAAGATGGTCCAGCCAAGTGAGGCCCCGAAAGAGTCCAGTCTCTTAACTGGTAAGGAGTGTTGACTATGTCCCACCTTCCAAGTCACCCGCCGTACCCAAGAATCCAGTCTGTGTCCTGCAGCAACCCGACTGGAAGCCCTCTACTCCTGAGCTTGAGGGCGTTTCCAGGCTAAGTATAAACAGCAACATTACAGGGACCACAGGAAGGAGCCATACTTTCAGAAAGCAGCCGAAGATCACCACACCCCGTGCCCACACCATACAAAGCAGCAGCCGAGTGCTCATAAAGATGACCTGCCACAGAGCTCTCCTTACACCCAGTGAAGTGGCTCTCGGGACTCAAACAGGTCTCCAAAGCAAAAAGATGCAGGCACCAACAGCTCGGCAGAGGTTAACTAGAGACCAGGTTCCAGAAGCCAAAGAAGTTAGCGTTTGGTTATCCTCAAACCCGATTGCTGTAATGTATTCAGCAGATGGAGGCCCTCCGTGCTGTACACCTGCACTATATCACACCACTTTGTAGGTCATTTGCCTCACAAAATTGATTTAGGAGAGATTATTCAATTCCATTTTACATTTCATGTTTTGGAACCGTGCCAGCAGCAACTGCAGTTCTTGCAGAGGTCAGGAAGCCATGGACAAGGCGATCCCTTACCGTTGTAAATGGAACTCCATATTCCTCTTATGAATTTCCTGTCAATCTTCAAATTACCTCAAATACGATTGCCCTTCACTTAGACAGTGTTTTATGTCTCCGTGCCCTGCCTGCCTCTTTCCCCTATCCCATTACCTCCTCCATGGTACCCAGCACTCTCTCAGCTCTCCTTGTGGCGTCCGTCTTGGGGACAGCGACAGGGGTGGGGCACTTCCGGCAGCCTCTCGTCTGCAGTCAGATCCTCGATCTCACTAAACAAAAGCTCATGTATCTTGCACTTTTAAAAATGTCTGCTTCAGGGGTGGGGGGCGGTGGCGGCGGCAAGATGACTCAGCAATAAAAAGCACATGCCACTAAGCCTGGCAATCTTGAGTTCAGTCCTCTTGAGCCCACACGATAGGCAGAGAAAAATTATTTCTACAAGTTGTCCTCCAATCACACAGCAAATACGAGTCCAGTGGACATAAATTCCAAGTGGCATGAGGAGACCTCTTAGTACTTGGGTTAAATATCATATGTGCCATAATGTGGACACACATTGCATGTGGACACACACACACACACACACACACACACACACACACACACACGCTTTCCGAGACTCACAGAGACCGATGCAGAACAGACAGACAGATAAAAGGAGAACTGTATGAGGAAAAGAATGAGACCAGTGTGAGGAGGATGGAGATGAGAAAAGGCCATGGCAGGTTAAATAAGTGCAAAGTAAAAAAAAAAAAAAACCAACAATAACAACAACAAAAAAAAACATAGATTAAAATCATTAAGATACCCATTATTATGTATGCTGGCTCCAAAAAATTAAGCAGCACCCACTTCCTTATTGTGTGTGGCGTATTCACACTGCCAGGTAAGCTTATCAAGTGAGCGTGTAGAGGCCAGGGGTCAAGGTTGAGATGGCTTCCTTGATTGCTTCTCTGCCTTATTTTCTGAAGCACGCTTTCTCGCCTAACCTGAAGGTCAGTGTTTGGGTTAGACAGGTTGGTGAGCTAGCCCCAGGGAGCCTCCTGCTTCCTCCTCCTCACAGTGCGGGGATTAAGTGGCAAGCTGCTACTCCCAGCTCTCATGTGGGTGTGGGTGCAGGTGCACAGCAATCACTTTACCTAGTAAGCCACTTGCCCGGCCCACCTTACTCTTCTCTGCCAGAAAACGATGGGCTACAGTACCACTCAGTATGGCCATCAGCACTGTCACCAGCTGCCCTCCTCCAAGTCAGATTTGTTTCACCCCAGAACAAGCCTGCCCTTCCCCGGGCCCACAGAAACTCCACACTTCCAAAGCCAGTGCCTCCCAAGTCTGATATAGGCTTGGTCCCTGTACTCCCTGTCCATCCACCAAGTGTAAATCAGCTCTAAGCTTCCAACCACACCTAACCCTCTGCCAACATCGAGCCCACGGCAGTTCTCACTGCTGTCTCCAATCGGACATGTCCAAACTGCAGTCCTGGGCCTCCTGCCAGGCATCCTACAGCTGTGCATATCTAGGGCTTTTATTTGTTTATGTGTCTGGTATTTTGTTTTGAGACTTGTGGGTTTTGTATCAACACTTTATTTGGTGATCTCTGTACATCTCACTTTCACACTTCTTTCTTTTTTTTTTCATTCTTCTTTCATACATTACGTCCCTACCAGTTTCCTCTCCCTCCACTCTTCTTTGCCCACCCCCTCCACACACACCCACACACACACCCCTCCCCTCTCACCCAGATCCACTCCTCCTCCGTTTCCCATCAAAGAAAAAAGCCAGGCCTCTCAGGGATATCAACCTAACATAGCATAACAAATTACAGTAAGACCAGGCACAAACCCTCATACCAAGGCTGGACAAGGCAACCCAGTAAAGGGAAAGGGGTCCCAAGCACAGGCAAAAGAGTCAGAGATGCCCTGATTCCTAATGATAATCTGATACACTCATACATTTGTGCCTACTCCAACTGTCATCAGAGAGGCGTTGTCCAGCAACGGGTGGGAGCAGATACAGAGACCCGCATCCAAACACTAAGTGGAGCCAGGGAGCCCCACAGAAGAGGAGGAGGAATGATTGATTGTAGGAGCCAGAGGGGTCAAGGACACCATGAGAACACAGTGCACACAGTCAACTAAGCAGGGCTCATAGGAACTCAGAAACTAGAGTGGCAATCACAGGTCTACACAGGTGTATGCCTTCTGCACACACATGGTTCTGTAGCTCGTTCTTCTTGTGGGGGGCATAACCAAGTTTTAAAGCAAACTCTGAAAACCCCGCTCCAAACCATACCTAGAACCAATCCCCCTCACATCTCTACTGCCGCTACCCTGGAAAAAAGCACCATCATGCCTTCCCTCAATCAATGTACACCCAAAAGGTGCCTTCTTCTCTCCTGAACCCCTGGAATAGCAGGCAAAGCCATCCTGTGAGGGTCCAGTCCATTCATCATCTGTTAATAATCCTGCAGTGGTTTCCTAGTCCATCTAAAGAAAAGCTGAATTCTCCCACTGGCCTTCAAGAGCCTTTACAGCCTGTTCCCTGTCCTCAGAAGCCATGGCCTCTCAGTCACCTGCCCTTCCTCTACTTTGCGTTTCCATTTACTAGGAGGGACATACTATTTTTTGGAAAGAGTTTCAGTATGAGGTGGCTTCCGTTTTGTAACTGTGCTTTTGATTTTGAGGTAAGCATAAATCCACATGCAACTGCAGAAACAGCGGAGAGATACTTCACACGTCTTAGCCCAGTTTTCTCCTAAGACAACGTTAACACCAGAACCAAGATACTACCACTAGCACAGTTAAACTCAAAACACTCCCTCGAGGAAATGTCATGACTCTCTCACAGCTATAACCACATTTCCCACAAAAACCACTCCAGAATCCTCCACAGCCTCTTGTTTGTTCTCCATGTCCCTAATGTCAAGTTCAATGACAATGAAGTCCAACTGCCCAGTATAAAATCCTTGGGGATCAATTTTTCCTCAGTTTACTTTTCTGGAGATTCACTAGGGCACTCTATTTTGAGTTCAGGCCTTTTTATTGAGCACCAGGCATGCTCAGTGTCACAGATGTGCTTCTCTGTTCACTTATTAGTCCATCCATGGAAGAACATCTAGCCAGGCCTTTCCCAGTTTCCAGCTACTTGAACGGATATACTGTAGATAATGGTTTTGTTTTGTTTGTTTTTTTCAAGACGGGTCTCTCTGTATAACCTTGGCTGTCCTGGACTCGTTTTGTAGACCAGGCTGGCCTCAAACTCACAGCAATCTACCTGCCTCTGCCTCCCGAGTGCTGGGATTAAAGGTGTGAGCCACCACGCCCAGCTACTGTAGATAATGTTGAAGAGGTTTTCGATAAACATAATTTTCATCTTTCTGGGACAAATACCCAGAGTTACACAGTAAGTTTGTATGGTAACTGCTATTTAGGGTCTTAAGCAACCACCAAAATGTTTTCCAGAGAGCTGTGCCATGCTACATACCCAACAGCAATGTATGAGGGACCCGCTTCTCCCATGTGCTGTCATTTGCTAGTGAAGCATTGCTTTTATATCTTATTCATTCTGTTAAGTGTGTGGTAGTGTGTCTTTGCATTTCCTAAAAACTCAATTATATGGAAACTGTTCTCTTTGCTGCGTGCCATCTGTATATCCCGTTTGATAAAATGTCTCAAGTCTTGTACTCTATTTCTATTAAATCCTTTATTTTGCTACTGTTGAATTTTGAGAACTCTTTATATACTATAGGACCACTCTTTTCTCAGTTATATGATTTTTAAATATTTTCCCTGCATAAAATTATCTTTTCATCCTTTTAACATAACCTTATTAATTCTGATGAAGTTCAATTAATTTTTCTCCTAGAGATAAAGCTTGATGTCAATTGTAGAATTCCCTCATTTTTTTCCTTGTATTTAAACTTTTGTAATTTTAGATTGAGTCTGACATTCATTTTGACTTTATAATGCACTAAGAAACAGACTGAGGGACAAAATTTAACCTGTGAAAAAATTGTTCCAACAACATTTGTTGGTATGGTCATCCTGCCTCCATTTACCTGCTTTTGGACTTGAGAAACTTATTTCTCAAAAAGTTTTTCTTAGCCGGGAGTGAGGGCATACACCTTTAATCCCAGCACTCGGGAGGCAGAGGCAGAGAGATCACTGTGAGTTCGAGGCCAGCCTGGTCTACAAAGTGAGTTCAGGATAGCCAAGGCTACAGAGAGAAACCCTGTCTTGAAAAACCTAAATAAATAAATAAATAAAGTTTTTCTCATTCAGAAAAACTCCTGCAGTACATACCAGGTCTCCTGCACCACAGATGTTTTGAACAGTACCACATAATTTTCACCACACAGCTATAAAGTAAGACTTGGCTGGGAAAGGCCTTCAATCTCAGCACTTGGGGAGCAGAGGCAGGTGTATCTCTTGTGAGTTCCAGACCATCTGTGAATACTTAGTGAGACTCCATGAACATTGTATGTCTCTTCATTTATTTAGCTCTACTCCAGTTTTATTTATCAGCATTTTAAAGTTTTCAGCATCAAAGTCCTATGCTTTTCTGTTAGATCTGTAGTTCAGTGTGTTCTCCTTTTTCAGTGATTTTAAATTTTGGTGTGACAGATGTTGATAAAAGTTGATGGATCACCAATTATAGTAGGTTTTGTTGTAGATCCCGTGGACTTCCTATACAATCGTGTATCTGCCGGCAACCACGCATTGCCTACTTTGCCAGGTGACCTGGCATGGGTGTGATGATTGATTAGGGACATCTTTAAATAGACCCCTCACTTGTACCAACTCCAAAGCAAGATTATCAGCACAGCAGCAACCAAGGCCTAGTAACAGAGACTGCCCCCACTTTGCTGTACCCCACCTATCTGATACACCCATCATATTTAAAAAGTGTCTTTACAACATTATTTTCTCTGTTACTATACAGAATTCATGGAATTGTTTCCACGTTGGAAGATGGAATATGGAGTAAACTAAATTGTTTTACCAAGCCATGATCACTCATACCCGGCTCAGGGATAAACTTCTTGTCCCCTTTGAGGTTAGAGCTGTGTTTGTTTGTTTGTTTAACAGTAGCCTCAATAGAGGACCCAAGAATAAGTTTTTCACTAAAGGAATCAACTGCATCAGAGCTAGGTACCAGCACAGGCTCCATGCCCAACCATCCTGGGCTGCTACCTTGGGTAGATGTTGTGCGTTATTTCAGGGGTCCTGGACCAATCATGGCTTTTGTGACAGTCTATTTGTTTATTCCATGCTGATTTTTGCATCCTATTTGTTAGGTGCCTGTCTTGGTTTGCTTTAAAAGCACTTGGCTTGAAGTGTCAGTGTTGTCTGTTGGCTTTGAAAGCATTTTGGTGTCTGGTCTTTTACTTTGTTCATCTGCTAACATTCTGTCCTTTTCTCTGGCCCCTCACCCAATATCTTAATGCAAGGGAAGGAATGTGTGGATAAAAATGGGTACTCCAATTCTAGCTGATTTCTGTTTGGTGTGTCTATTCAGTTTGCAGAGAGTGGTTTGAATGGCGACGTCCTCCATTGGCTCACTTTGTCCCCAGCTGGTGCCACTGTTTGGGGAGGTTTAGGATGTGCATCTGTGATGGAGGAAGTATAGCACTGAAGGTCAGCTTCAAGAATTTAAAGACCCACACCACTTCTAGTTTCCTCTCTGCTTCATTCACACTCTCAACTTCCTGCTGCTGCCGCCATGCCTGCCACGAGCTGCCATGCTTCCCCAAAGTGCTAGAAGCCCAAATAAACCCTTCCTTCTCTAAGTTGCTTCTGGCCATGGTGTTTTATCATGGTGGCAGAAAGCAACTAAAGCAGGAGAACTTGGCTTTAGAACTTGGTTCACTCACAAGGAACATTATGTAAAATCTCTAAATTTTTGTTGTTGTTTGTGTGCTTAACTAGACATCATAGGCAATAGATTTTCTTGTTTCTTTTTGTTTTTGAGACAGGGTTTCTCTATGTGAACCCTGGTTTTCCTGGAACTCTGTAGACCAGACTAGTCTCAAACTCACAGAGATCTGCCTGCCTCTACCTCCCAGTGCTGGCATTAAAAGCATGTGCCACCTCACCTGGCTAGATTTTTTGTTTTGTTTTATTTTCTGGTTTGTGTTTTGTTTTGAGACAGGGTTTCTCTGTGTAGCCTTGGCTTTTGTACCAGGATGGCCTCGAACTCACAGCAATCCGCCAGCCTCTGCCTCCCGAGTGCTGGGATTAAAGGCATGTGCCACCAACTCTGGCTAGAATTCTTTTTTAAACATAATGAGCACCCTATCTAAATGAAATTTTAAAACACTGGAAGACAACAAACAATAAATTTGGCCACTAAATTGAAACATTCCCTCCATAAAGGAGGGGGGAGGTTCATAAGCCTCAAGAAGTAAACAACTCACAAATCTTAAGAAGTTCCTAAAACCAGTAAGATATACAAGGCCCTCTCCGCGTGATTATGGAAGCAGTAACCAACTGCTAGAAGAGGAGCCTCTCCAACAAAAGAAGCTCTTTGGAAGACACTCCAACCTACTAAGCTGCCCGAATGTCATACAGAGAGCTCCATGGCTGCAGCTTTTGTTGTGCTTGCGTGGGCTTCTTGGTGATGTAGTTGGCTTTGAGTTGTCCATTCGTCTGTGGGAGCCCCTCACCTGCACTCTTACAAGTAACCTCAATAAACTCACTGGCTTGACAAGTCAGACAACAGCAAAATCATTACTTTCATCTGCCGTTGGTTCCTTATCTAGTAGCTCCCCAGTAAAACTCTCACATAATATACGTATGGTCTACAAAGCCACAAAAGGGAGCTGGAGAGACGGATCTGTAGTTAAGATCAATAGTTGCTCTTCCAAGGGACCTGGGTTTGAGTCCCAGCACCGCACGATGGCTCACAACCACGTCAGAATAGGAGAGCTGACACCATGTTCTGACCTCAGCAGGCACCAGCCACATACAAGGTGTATATAAATACAGGCAGACAAAATGTTCATACACATAAAATGAAAATGTAGATCAAATAAAAAAAATTTTAAGTTAAAGAAATAGAGTCCATGCTATATTTGAAATCCCCATTTGTAAAGGCCACTTTCCCTTGGGAAACCCATATCCATACCCATAAGTATTTGATCTATTTATAAAATTTGATCTATTCAATATTTAAGTGAAAAATGTTATAGAAAGGTAAAAATACATGAATGATATTAATAAATTGTAAAATCAACTAAAGCTTTAGCTCTCATATAAAATCTATCCCTTTTGGAAAAGTCTGTTCTCTCCTTGTAAAATATACACTGGGAATCCAATTTTTTAAAAAGTAAAAACTATTTGATCCATGTCTATTAAAAGAAGATACACACACTATTTTAAGGAACTTTTAAATATGCAGACTCAAAATTCAGAACTGATTGTTCAGTGAGCCCCTGGAAAGCAAAAAACACCTTGGTGGTTTTATTAATTGTGAACAAATACAGCAGCCAAGACTCCCTTTAGCCTGAAGGGAAGGGCTCTTTTGTGTACTTGTAACCAGTTTCTGTACTGCAAAACTTAAGATGAAATAAAGCGAATAAACACCTCAGTGATGCCCAAGAAAATACAAATATAAGACTGATGGAACTGACAAAAACATCCCACAGCTGGAGCAAAATTCAGTAAGGAGATAGAAACATTGAAGAGGAGTCAAGCTGAAATGAAGAATATGAAATTTTAACAACAACAAAATCTATGAGAAGGGAGAATACAGGAAATGTGCGTCATGAAAAAAAAAAAATCAAACCTTTGAATTATAGGCAGAAGAATCCTAAGTCAATGGCATAGACCAGATAGTCAAGACCTTCCCCAAACTAAGGAAAGACACTCATGCAGATACAAGAAACACAGACACCAAATAGACAAGACCAGAAAAGACAACTGCCACAGCACATCATAATTAAAACACTAAGTATACATAACAGAGAATGAGTATTAAAAGCTGCAAAAGGAAAACACAAGTCATATATAAATGAAAACCCATTAGAATAACGTCTGATTTCTCAATGGAAACATTGAAAATCTGAAGAGCCTGGAGCAACACATGCCAAATTATAAAAGACTGCCATGCCAACCTAGACTAATATCTCGGCATAATTATTCATAATTAAAGGAGAAAGAAAAAAGAAAAACATTTCACAATATAAACAGCCTAAAAGTTTACATCCAACAAACCAAACCTAAGGAAAATACTGGAAGCGGTAGGCTTAAGAAAGGAATGAGCATAGCCAAGAGACTGTGGAAAGGAATACAAACCTATAATTACTAAACGCAGAGCACCACTGAGAACAAACACCAAAAGTCAACAGCATGACAACCGAAATTAACACACACTCTCTCAACAGCTTCAAATATCAATGGCTTCAACCTCAGGTCTCCAATCAAAAGACACAGGCTCACTGAATGGATTAAAAATCAAAATCTATCTGTCTGTTGTCTACAAGAAACACATTTTACTTTTAGAGAGAGGCACCACCTTAGAGTAAAGGGATGGACAAAAGTACTTCCACCAAATGGGACCAGGAAGCAAGCAGTTGTCATTATCCTAAAATCTTACAAAACAGAGTCCATTCTAAAACCAGTCAGAAGACATAAAAAGGGACACTTCATCGTAACAAAGGGTAGAGTTAACCAAGAAGACATTGCTATTCTAAACATATATTCACCAAATGCTGGTGCACCTAGTTGCATAAAACATGGTCTATTGAATGTGAAGACATTAATCCATTGATAGTAAGTGATTCCAGCACACACACAGACACACCTTTATCCAGTAGACAGGCCATCTGGACAAAAATAAAAAAATAAACAGAGAAGCATCACAATCAATTGGCATCATACATCAAATGGGCCTAACAGATATCTACAGACTAGTCCCTTCAAACACCAAAGAACACACACTCCCCTCAGCAGCACACAGGAGCTATTCTAAAATAGACTACATGCCAGAGCACAAAACAGATCTCTACAAATTCAAAAAGACTGAAATAATTCCTGTATTCCTCGCCTCACCATAACAAAATAGAGCTTAAAATTGACAAACCAAATCCAAACCCAGTTGACAGCACAAAATAATGAATGAAAATCAAACGAGAAATAAACACACACACACACACACACACACACACACACACACACACACACACACAAAGAATCAATGGATCTAAAAACTTCTTTGAGAGAATAAAGATTGACAGACCCTCAGTCCAATAACAGAATCAGAAACAGAGAAACATTACAACAGACACCAAAGAAATTCAGATTATACAAGAATACTTTAAAAACTGTACTTCACATTGGGCGTGGTAGCACAAGCCTTTAATCCCAGCACTCAGGAGGCAGAGGCAGGTGGATCTCTGTGAGTTCAAGGCCCCCTGTCTACAGAGTGAGTTCCAGGACAGCCAGAGCTGTTCCACAGAGAAACCCTGTCTCAAAAAAACAAAACAACAACAACAAAAACAAACAAAAAACTGTACTTCACTAAGCTGGAGAAGAAATGAATGAATTTCTAGGTTTAGCCAAACCACCAAAATTAAACCTAAAAGTCAACATCCAAAACGGACCCAAAACAAATGAGATTGCAACACTAATAGAAAGCCTTCCAGTCTAAAAAACAAAAACAGAACAGTCCAGGGCCAGATGGAATATGCAGAATTCTACCAGACTTTCAAAGACCTACAGCCAATCTTTCTTAAGCTGGTCAAAGAAGAAACAAACAAACAAACAAACAGAGGGGGCACTGCCAGACTCCTTCTACAAAGCCAGAATCACTCTAATACCAAGACAAAGTAAGACCCAACAACAGCAAAAGAAAATTGCAGGCCAATGTCCCTGATAGACATAGAAATGTTCCACAAAATTGCAAACAGAATAAAAACATACATTAAACCGAGTATCCACCAAGACCAAGTTGGAAGGAAAGTAAAAAGGAACCACTGGCAGGGAAGGCAAGGTCAGAGAGAACAGAGAGGGGAGGAGCAGGGTACAAGTGATCTAGCCAAGTAAATGGGAAAGGGACAAGGGCTCTAATTAAAGAGTAGAGGGAAATAAACACAGAGAAGAAGGGAAGTGGGGAGTTTACTATGGGATTGTGTCTCCTAGGAAGCTACACCCATAAAGTCTCACCAACATGGCGGCCTGAACATGAGCTGAGCAAGGACAACAGACATGCCAAAGCAGACAGTAGAAGACCATGAGTCTCTAACCCTACATGAAGAAAACTACAGAAAGTTAAGGAATGCTGAGAGTAGGGGAAAACGGTCATCCCTGAAGATACATACAAGTAACATGCAGACTGAGCAGGTTATGTTCAGGAATGTGTATATCCTGATGCATGTGTGCTGGCTGGTTTTTATGTCAACAAGCTAGAGTTATCTGAAAGGAAGGAACTTCCACTGAGAACATGCTTCCAATAGATATGGCTATAGAAAAGCCTATTAGGCATTTTCTTAATTAGTGATTGATGGAGGAAGGCCCAGACCGCTGTGGGTGGTGCCATCCCTGGGCTAGTGGTCCTGGGTTTTTAAGAAAGCAGGCTAAGCAAGCCATAAGGAGCAAGGCAGTAAGCAGCACCCTCCACTGCCCCCGTATCAGCTCCTGCCTCCAGGTTCCTGCCCTGAGACTTCCTTCAATGGTGGACTACAATGTGGAAGTGTAAGCCAAATAAACCCTTTCCTCCCCAGGTTGCTTTGGTCATGGTGTTTCATCACAGCAATAGTAATTCTAACTACGACAGCACGTAACGACGATTATAAAAATAGAGGCCATGAACGCAAAGGAGAGCAAGGAAGGGTTAAAGGAAGGACTGGAGGGAGAAAGGGGAAAAGGTGTAATCATGGTCTCGAAAATAAAAGGAAGAATTTTTAAAAGAGTTTCTGTCTTAAGGTGAAAATAAGGGAGCAACACCCAAAGTTGTATACACACACACACACACACACACACACACACACACACACACACACACACACTCACACACACACAGAGAGAGAGAGGGGGAGAGAGGGAGAGAGAGAGAGAGAAACCCAGCACTAGATTCTTAGTCTCCTTTTGTCTCTGTCACTCTTTGATGATCTTGCCTTGTTTTACATCTCCTGATAACTATCTGGCACTGGTGAACCTCAAATATAACTGTGTCTTAGTTACTGTTCTATTGCTCTGAGGAGACCAAGGTGACTCTTATTTAAAAAAAAAAAAAAGAAAAAAAGAAAGAAAGAAAAAGAAAGCATTTAATTGGGGGCTGGCTTACAGTTTTGAGGGTTAGTACATGATGACCACGGTGGGAAACAGATAGGGATGGTGCCTGAGCAGTAGCTGAGAGCCTTCCATCCTGAGCCACAGGCAGAAGGGAGGGGCGAGAGCGAGAGAGAGAGAGAGAGAGAGACAGAGACAGAGACAGAGACAGAGACAGAGACAGAGACAGAGAGAGAACTGGGTATGGAATAGGCTTTTGAAACTTAGAAACTCGGCCCTAGTGACACACCTTCTCCAACAAGGTCACACCTCCTAATCCTTCCCAAACAACTGCACTCCCTGAGAACCAAGTATTCAAACATATGAGCCTACAAGGCCATCCTCCTTCAAACCACCACACTGGACGTCAGTGCCAGGCTTATATCAATGTGCATTCTAAAATAAAACAATAGGCAGATTGTATCTTAAAGGGACAAGAACTAGTTTATTTTGGAGGCAAATACGAATGACCATGGCCTGGGAATACAGATTTAGGTTATCTCTAATTCTATATTCCCATAGAGTAACAATTTCATTAAGTATTACGGAACATCGAAAGTCATAGATACTTATAGATCAACAGAAAAATCTCTGCTACAGGCCTCAAACACTACTGTGACAATAGTCTTAGCTTTTGAGTTGGCAGAAGCTCAGGTCCCGTTTCTACATTTCAAAGCATTAAACACAAATGTCAGGTCACATACGATACTGGCAATGACTGGTTCTTAAGAAGACAGTGCAGGACAATTTGTAATTAGGCTCTGGACCTTTAAGCATCTCAGCCTCCCCACAAGCACAGAGAATTTTTTACCAACTGGTTCATGTGCACATGCAGCTTCTTCCTGGGAACTTTGTTCACAACTCCCCCATTTGCCAGACATCAGATTTTACGCATTCAGGGGCCAACTATTAATAGCTATTATCACCTGAGTCTTATTTTTTTTTCTGGGCTTGGTATAAAATTGTATATGATATAAAAATCATAACACTTATATGAGACATAAGACCTTTATATGTAACATAATAGAAATATTATGTGGAAAATTTAAAAAAAAATATTGTTCACCTTAATAAAGTGAAAGTAGAAGATGAGAGAGACAGGTAATTTAACCAAATAAAATTATATATAATTTTAAAACTAAATTAACTATGTTTTCCCCTGCATTTATTTGTACTTGATGAAATACTTTATATTTGTGGTGCTTAAAATGATTTATTATCAGCCAGGCGTGGTGGCACACACCTGTAATCCCAGCACTTGGGAGGCAGAGCCAGGTGAATCTCTGTGAGTTTGAGGGCAGCTTGGTCTACAACAAGGGTTCCAGAACAGCCAAAGCTACACAGAGAAGCTCTGTCTTGAAAAACCAAAAAACAAAAAAAAATAATAATTTATTATCTTTTCACCTTAGCACTTTGGCCAGTTTGATTTTATAGCTATCAGTTTATATGATGTGGTTAGCTGTAATTTTGAGAAAAGATTAATATCTAAGCTATTATAACTCTTACTTGTAGATGATAACTAGATATCCTCTCTTGTCTTAATATTATACTAGATTTCAATTTAAGAAAGTAAATTATATTTATATTATAGATGGAATCAGATGTCAAAATAACATTTTAACTTTTAAACAGAATTTTCTTTTTTCCATGTACCAAATATTGTTAATAATAGTGATAGAAACAAAAGGTCAGCCTTGTTAGAAATTATAATTGTAGAGGCCTGGTAGGCATAACCAAATACTATTATTCTTTAATCTTAACAGGAAGGAAGATGAGACTTTGGTAGGACTCACTATGACACTGTCCATTTCCTTTTCTAATAGTAAAATATGAATATTGTTTAATCACTTTCATCTTGGCTGAATGTTCCACAGGACACCTTAAATAATCAAGAAACATTGGCTCTTATGACAGATAAAAGGCATGTGCTAAAGAAAAAAGAAAGAAAGAAAAAAAACAGGCATGGGTGGCACGCACACATCTTTAATCCAGCACTCGGGAGGCAGAGGCAGGCAGATCGCTGTGAGTTCGAGGCCAGCCTGGTCTACAAAAGCAAGCCCAGGATAGCTGAGAACGTTACACAGAGAAACCCTGTCTCGAAAAACCTTTAAAAAAAATTAAAAAAAAAAAAAAATATATATATATATATATATATGTATACCTTCTTAAAAAAAAAAAAGGTATGTGCTATGTTGTCTCACTGTATGTGGGTTCTGGGGTCTAAACGCAAGCCTTCACACAGACACTTCTCCCACAACCACCCAGGATCGATGGCCTCTCTGCCCTCTGCATGCATATGGTGCACATATGTACATGGAGGCAAAACACTCATGACACATAAGTCAGTAAATCTTTTTTAAATTTTGTTTTTGTTTTTGTTTTTCACTTAAGAAGCTATGGCTGGGCTCTCTGTTCTTCCCTGTTCCAGAGACAGCCTCGTCCCTTAGACATGATGGTGAAGGTCAAGAGTGAACGGATGGACTGTATTGGACGCCGAGTTACCAGGGCTGCCTGCTCATCTTACAGAGTGGAAGTTGACCCTTCATTGACCTCAACTACATGGTCTACATGTTCCAGTATGACTCTACCCATGGCACGTTCTGTCAAGGCTGAGAACAGAAAGCTTGTCTTCAACGGGAAGCCCATCACCATCTTCCTGCTAACATCAAATGGGCTGATGCTGGTGCCGAGGATGTTGTGGCGTCTACTGGTGTCTTCACCACCATGGAGAAGGCTGGGACCAAAAGGATTATCATCTCCACCCAATCTGCTGATGCCCCCATGGGTGTGAACCACGAGAATTATGACAACTCACTCAAAATGGTCAGCAATGCTTCCTGCACCACCAACTGCTTGGCCCCCCTGGCCAAGGTCAGCCATGACAACTTTGGCATTGTGGAAGGACTCATGACCACAGTCCATGCCATCACTGCTACCCAGAAGACTTGGATGGCCCCTCTGGAAAGCTGTGGTGTGATAGCCATGGGGCTGCCCAGAACATCATCCCTGCATCCACTGGTGCTGCCAAGGCTGTGGGCAAGGCCATCCCAGAGCTGAACGGGAAGATCACTGGCATGGCCTTCTGTGTTCCTACCCCCGATGAGTCTGTCGTGTATCTGACATGCCAGCTACAGAAAGCTGCCAAGTATGATGACATCAAGAAGGCGGTGAAGCAGGCATCCAAGGGCCCATTAAAGGGTATCCTTGGCTACACTGAGACCAGGGTGCCTCCTGTGATTTTAATAGTGATACTCACTCTTCTGCCTTTGATGAGGAGGCTGGCACTGCTCTCAATGACATATTTGTAAAGTTCATTTCCAAAGGCTACAGCAACAGAGTGGTGGACCTCAGGGCCTCCATGGCCTCCAAAGAGTAAGAAGCCCTGGACCACCCACCCCAACAAGGTCACAAGAGCAAGGGAGAGGCCCTTGGCTGCTGAGGAGTCCCTGTCACAACTTAGTCCCTGACAATAAGCACCTCCCTCACAGTTTCCATCCCAGAACCCCAGAATAACAGGAGGGGCCGAGGGAGTCCTGCATCAATAGTGTTCATTGCACCCACAAAAAAAGGAGGAGGAGGAGGAGGAAGAGGAGGAAGAGCTATGGCTGGAACCAGGTGCTCTGAAGAGGCAAATGGATTAACAAGTCAAGCATGTGTTTGGCAATGCTGGTAGTTATACAGTGGGACCAAACAGCAAGGTGCATTAGCAGTGGGTTCAACAGCGAACAGAAAATGACTAGGAACAGTAACTCCAGATAAGAAGCTTGGTCTTTAACCTCAGCTTTAATGGACACTCCTGATGAGTCTCATCCCTTCACTGAAAACTTAAAGTTAAATACAGAAGCAGTAGAACTGCTTACAGAAGTAAGGGGAATATAAACAAGTACATTTGAATTACAATATGGATGGGAAGTGAGGACAAAACCCTACAGCGATGTCACTCTATGCCCTGAAAAGGCATAACCTAAAATTCAATGAAGCTCTTTGTATATAACCGGTTCAAAAATAAAGTTCTAAGGCTTCTGGGTAAAATGTTCAAATTACAACCCTCACCACTGAAACTCGGTGAGAGAAAAGAGAAGACATGAAAGATCTGATCCAGGAAGTCTGTAAACAAACCTACTGATCTCAGCAGCAGAGCAGACAAGAAGGCTGAGAATCCTAGCCCTCCACAAAAAAAGAAAAACAAGTGAACAAAACAAAAACAAAAAACCAGCCTGCCAGCTACTCGGGAGACAACAGGAGACGTAGCTAACTTGCAGGACCAAAAGAGGCCACAATGGAGTGCAAGAGTCCACAGGAACAACCATAACATATATATATATATATATATATATATATATATATATATATATATATATATATATATATATATATATATATATGTTGGTTTCTGCATCTACATCTGTGCAGTACTTGTGTGCCTAATGCCAGAAGGTGCAAGATCCCCAATCAAAAGACACAGACTAGTAGACTGGATCAAAAAGCAAAATCTGCTTTTTAAGACGCAGCATCAGTGCTGTGGTTTTGTCTTGAACTCATCAGTGAGCACAGGCAACCCGCTGATTGAGAAAAGACTAGGCTTTACCACAGCCACCTGATGAAGGTTAACTTGATGAGTGACTTTGAGACCTTTTAACTACATACAATTTGGTAAAGCTTTGTCTGTATTAGGGGTTTAACCAGAAACTCCTGAGTGTTTTTTTTTTTTTTAAATCTAAGTTTGAAGGACTCTGAAGCCATAGTTGTGCCCCTATGTCTATGTGATATGTATAGAAGTTTCTGCCTGGGATGTGTAAGACCCTGTTTGGTCTCCCCAAAACCATATAAATGACATGGGGCACTTGTTCATGCCCAAATTCCCTGTAAGATCATACCATAGATTTAAGACCAGACTGAGTTACAGAATTTATTTGTATTCTAAATATTTGTGATATACTTGGCCAATCTGATGTTAACCATTTAGTGAATTAAAGTAGAATTTTGGAAGAAAAAAAAAAAGCAGAAACCATCTCTATTTGTTGACACCAAAAAACATACACCACTACAAAAGACAGATACTGTTTTAGTTTGGTTTCCAATACTGTCATGAAAACACTGACCAAAACCAATTTGAGAGGAAAGAGATTTAAGTCCATCATGCTGGGAGATCAGCTCAGAAACTCAAGACAAGAACGGAAGCAGAGACCACGGAGAAGTGCTACTCACTGGCTTGCTCCCCATGGCTTGCTCAGCCTGCCCAGCGATGGCACCACTCACAATATGCTGGCTGCTCCCACATCAATTAAGAAAATGCATGGTCTTCATGTGGGACCCCTAGCAAGTGGGGCAGGAGCTGCCTCTGCATGGACTCTGTTGCCTGCTTTTAGATCACGTGCTCCTAGCTGGGCTGCCTTGTCTCGCCTCAGTGGAAGAGGATGCATTTAGTCCTGATGAGACTGGATGTGCCAGGGTGGGGTGGTAAGGGACAGGGCTCCCCTTTTCTGAGGAGAAGGGAACAGGGGAAGGGGAAAGAGGGTGAGGAATGGGAATGAGAGGAGAGGAGGGAGGGGTTCATTCAGGATGTAAAGGGAATAAATAAATGAATTTTTAAAAAGAAAGGAAAATGCCACCCCCACCCCCTTACAGGGTAATCTTATGAAGCCATTTTCTCAATCAAGGTTCCTCCTCCCAGAAAACTCTAGCTCTGTCAAGTTGGAAAGAAAGGAAGAAGGAAGGGGAGGAGAGAGAGAGAGAGAGGGGGAGGGAGAGAGAGAGAGAGAGAGAGAAAACCAGCTAAACAGCACTCTATCTATCTTAGAGTAAAAGGACTGAAAGAGGTGTTCCAAGCTAATGAACTTGGGAATCAAGCAAGTGTCTCTGTTCTATTATCTGACAAAACAGACATCAAGCCAAACTTACTGAGAAGGTCACTTCATACTGATTAAGGAAACAATCTATCAAGAGGATAATTCTGAACACACACATCCCAAACACAGGTCCACCCAAAGTCATAAAAACAAATTCTACTAAATGAAAAGCAGCTGATCCACCTCTGCACAGTAGTGGGTGACTTGAATACTCCGTTCTCACCAATGGGCAGGTCATTCTGACATAGAATAAAAATATTTAAATTAAATCATACCATCCAGGGTTTTGCAGACACCATGACTGCAAGATGGCATCACTCATGCCACTGAAGGAGAAGAAGCTCATGGAGGTTAAACTTGGAGAGCTGCCAAGCTGGATACTGATGTGAAATTTTGTCCTTCAAAAATAACAAAAGATCCTGTAACAAAAGCCGTTTTGGTTTTTACTGATGGATCCTCAAATAAAACTTCAACAAGATGTTAAAGGTAAACAGATTCTAGTGTAACTTTTTACTAATCCTTTAGATGACTGTTCCCAGTAATCAACTACATGTGTCTCTTAATAAATAACTAGAAAAAAAATAATATAAAGTTTATATAAGGTCTAAAGATATAAAAGTTTAAGTTAAGAGGATCTAAATTATTAAAAAGACTAAAAAAAGTGTTTTATAAATACTAAAAGGTCTTTTAAAAAGTATTTAAAAGTTGGTAATAAAAAAAGTATTTGAGGGGCTAAAAAAGTGTTTAAGTGATAAGAACAAATGATAAAGGTTAGAGAATGTTAAAAAAGTTGTTTCAAAAACGATCAAAAAAGATCTATCTATTAACCAACACCTAAAAAGGGCCAAGTACCTTAATCACCTCAAAGAGAAGCAATGCTTGTGTGTTTTCACAAAAAACAAAATCAGCCATCTAGATCCCAGACCAGCTTGTCCAGCCTTTCAATCAAAAGGTCTTTGTCCAAAAAAACTTCAGACAACAATATTACAGATAAAAAATAAAATCCTTCCTTATACGTTGTCTAAATATATTCTCACTAATCGTGTAGATCCTTCTTCAGACATATCGCATTCTGTCATGATACTTCTTAAAAGACCAAAATATGTTATACTGCCAGTAAATCTTTAAAAAGATCCACGGTTTGATGATGCAGCTCTACAAACTTTAAAGGTCTAAGAGATTTGTTACAGTTCTCATCTTAAAAATTAAGGCCTTGATAGCTCTTCTTACAACTTTCACAGTGTCAACTGTTACATTAGCTTCAAAAGTACAAACTGCTCATTTTGTCAATAACTTAAACGAAAATGTTTCCCAGACCTTCACTAAACAACAAATTACAGATAAAAAGTTAAAAACAAAGATTAATGCTCTGAAAATGTGGTTTTGACACTCAGAGAGAAAGCAAAAAATATCAAGGTTTGGTTATCTACCTGATGCCATACAAGTCTTAAATATGTGTGTGCTGCATCTCTTCCTTATAATAAAACTATAAATTAAAATCTTACTAAAAATCACTTATTAAAAATTAATGATCTTACTCAAGATATACAAACTCTTTGAACACAAAATAAAAGACCTAGCTAAATCATTACGAGGGGGACTTGGCCAACTTAAATCCTGACAATTGGCTACATTGGTTAATTTCTACTGAGGTCCTAACTAGTGTGGTGTTTCTTTTATTGCTCTGTCTTCCCTATGTCCTTATACTAATCTTTAAGTCCATGGTCAAAACAAAAAATATACAAACTACAATTAAAAAAGAAAATAAGAAAAACTGTCACAACCCTTCCAGTGGAGTCTGTGTGACAAGGGTTACCACAGAACCCCAGGCGACAACCTCTCCCCAAGAAAGCGCCTCCTGGAAACAGGTCTGATGTTCCTGCTAGGAGTAGCTAATTGCAGCCCCCTCCTTTTCTCTATCACTCATTGTTTCGGAACATCCTGGTTGGTTCAGCTTTTGTTTTTACTCTCTTATCAAGGACTTTTCAGACATAACTGTGTTGCTAGGAGACCCTTAACTTGAAACTACATCTAAGGGTCATTCAGACAAGTTTACCACTAACTTCCGTTCCACTTGTTAATAAAAAGATGGCTGAAAATTAGTCACCAGGGAATAGTTCATATTATGACTTACAAATAGAAAGTTCAAGTAAACTCCAGATAGTGACAAAAGAGCTAAGGGAAAAAAAAAAAAAAAACAAAAACGTCCTGACTCACAAATGTTTGACATAATGAGAGAACACTGACTTTTGATAAAGATCGCATATACACTGATGCCAATCTAATGACTTATGAATGATTGTTCAAGATTGATGGCATTCTTACCCTGCATCCTGTATTTTGAATTGTCTAAAAATGTTTAACCACATACAAAAAAAAAAATCCCATTTCAAAATGTATAAGAACCTGGCTCATTTGCCTACAAAATACACTCAGACTTAAAGTTTCCCGAGTTGGTCTGTTTGTCACTCATCTATCTTCTGCCCACCGACGCTTCGAGAACTCCCAACCCCAAGGACCTATACCTGACTGAGACAGTCCGTGACAGAATTTCACCCCCAATAGGATTGCAGGAGCCTTTCAGAGAGGTTATGACCGGTATTATAACAAGGACATCAACATTCGTAGAGGCAGTATCTTGGGGATTAACATGGTGCTGGCAGCCTATGTGGTTTTCAGCTCAAACATACATGGTGATGGAAGCACCACTGAAGAGGGGTCCCAACTGCCGGCCCCAGTCCCATCCATGAAGAGTTCAACTGTGGCTGAATTTTCATATCCTGAGAACTAGTGTCCAATAAAAGGTGACTGACTGGTTTAAAAAAAAAAAAAAAAGATACCATAGAGCAAATGAACTTAATAGACATCTACAGAACATTCCATCCAGACACCACAGAATGCATGTTCATCTGAGCAGTCTGTGGAATTTTCTCTAAAATAGATATCTAGGACACAAATTCAACAAGTCTCAACAAATACAAAAATAATGCCTTCCATTCTTTCTGATTACAATGGAATAAATCTACAAATCAGAGCAAAAGAACCCTTACAACGTCAGCTCAGAGGCCAAACACACTCCTGAATGAAGAGAATCAAAGATGGAAACACAACGTACTAAAACCTATGAGAACAAATTTTTGAACAGATTTGGGGCTGTTTATGGTTTTATCTCAATAATATGAATATTCATAATTTCAAAAAAAAAGATGTATCTCCAAAAATAAAAATTAAAAATTAAATAAAAATAAAACCTATGAGAGAGTTCTTTATGATTGATTGACTACACTAGGAAATCAGAGAGATCCTAAATAAATGACCTACTAATGTACCTTAGGAACCTGGGAAAAGAACAAGCCAAATCTCAAATCAGTAAACAGAAAGAAATCAGTAAAATCACACCAGAATTTAATGAAATGGAAGGGGAAAAAAATGAAACAAAAAGTTGGCTGTTTGAAGATAAACAAAACTGACAAAATTCTAGCCAAACCACCTAAAAAAGAGTAAACACCCAATTTAATAAAATTAGAGATGAAAGGGAGCCATTACAACAGAAGACCAAGAAAATTTAGAAAATAACTAGGGCTTACTTCTACTAAATTTGGAAGTCTTAAACTGTTGACTCTCTAGATGCACATGACCTACCAAAATTAAGCCAAGCTGGGGTAAACAGATGGATAACAAACACTGGTCCTGAAGCACTGATTTAAAATCTCCAAGTAAGAAAGTCAGTCCTTTTATGAAGTTAATATTATACTAGTACCTAAAACTGATAAACACACAGAGAGAAAGAGAGAAAATTAAAGACCAATTTCCCTGAAAAACATAAATGAAAATTTTCTCAACAAGATATTTACAAGCCAAATTCAATAACATCCAAAAGCTAATTCACCATGATTAAGTTGAGTTTATTCCAGAGATGCAAGGACCATTTAACATATGTAAATCAATAAATGTAATAAGCTACGTAAATGGACTCAGTAACAAAAATCACGGCCATCTCAATAGACACAGAAAAGGATCTTAAACAACTTCATCAAAGTGTCAGGATAAAATCAGTTGCCTTCCTACACGCCAAGAATAAAACTATTGAGAAGACATCAAGGGGGAACGTCATTCACAGCAGCCTCAAAAACTAAGAGCTTTTGGATAAACCTGACCAGGGAAATGGAAAAAACCTCTATACTGCACACTTTCGAAACAAGGAAGAAAGAAATTGAGGAAAACACTAGATAGAAAGACTTCCCATTCACACGGATCAGAAAAACTAACACTGTCAAAACGGCCATCCTACTGAAAGTAATGTGCAGATTCAGCGTAATCTCAATCAAAATCCCAGTACCATTCTTCACAGAAAATATAGAAAACAATCATAAAAAATCATATGGAAACACAGGAGACTCAGGATAAACAAAACAATCCTAAATGGGGGGGGGGGGGGAGACAGCTGGAGATATCACTATACCTGATTTCAATCACTGTGGAATTTTACTGTTCTGATACTAGGATCCTGCCTTTGTGTGTTTAATTTGGAGTATCTATAGAGATCAGGAAGCTAGAAAGAGCTCATGAGAGCAGGGAGTGGAAGAGGCTTAAGATGGGAAGGGGATGGCAGAACACATGTAATAGGAAGCAGGGTGAGGGGGGCTGGTACTGAGGATAGAAAGCTTTAAGAAATGATAAGGAGATGGGGAAAGAAAGAGGGAGCTTCTCGGGGAGGGGTGTAGCCGCTTGTAAGCTCCCCGTAATACATACATAGCCCCACATACGTGCACATGCAACCAGTGGGATTTTGTTGTTGTTTTAAATTATCAAAATAGGGGAAAGACATTTGAGGAAAAGAAGAGAAATAAGAATTATTCCAGAAGCAGTGGATGGGATAAGAGAATAAAATGGGAATGAGTGTGATTAAAACATTTTTATGTGAATATAAACATATAGATGAAAGAACCAAATAGTAATAGTATACATATATTACATATTAATTTATTCATATATAACTTATTTGTATATAACAAATTCATATATATGAATAAAACATACACTAATAATGAAAATGCCAAATAACAAAATACTATTTTAAGAAGGAAGGAAGCAAAGGTGGGCTGGAGCGATGACTCAGCAGTTAAGAGCACTTGTTCTTGCAGAAGACCTGGGTTGGGTTCCCAGCATCCACACGCTAGCTCACAACCATCTAACTCCAGTCCCAGGGGATCTAATAATGTCTTCTGGTCTCCACGGGCACTAGGCATGCATGCGGCGCACATACATAAATGGTGGCAAAACACCACACACACACACACAAATAATAATAATAAATATTTTTAAAATTAAAAACTTTTCAAAAGAAATAAAAGAAAAAAGAAAATCTCCATGAGCGCTTGGGTCTAATGCAGTGACATCACTACTTCCAAAGAAACTCTTGGCCAGGACTGCGGAAGCCAAGGGTCGATTAGCTCATTGCTAAAACCCTGGCAATCATGCTGGCTTCTTGGCCCAGCCCCAAGAGAAAGCAATGTGAACATTATACACCATTAAGCTGACTCAGAGAACAAATGACTAACTTTCCGATAATCAAGATTTTGCCATGGCCATTCTTCATTTTGATTCAACCGATGTTTACTGCATCATGAGTAATGATTCCGGTCCGCACTAAAAGAAGCTTCTCTGTGTGGGGCGTCATGCCCAAGCATCCTTCTCATGGCAGGCGCAGGAGCGTCTCAGCACCTTTCAAGTGTTAGGTCAGCTGTTTGGGATCATCTGTGAACACTTCTCCTCACAAGCAGGCTCTAAAGCCGTGGCTCTGTCCACGGGAGCTATGCTCTTTAAAGACCAGCCAGCTCATTAACATCACCTGCCGTAGTCCTAGGCCTCAAGTAGGAACACAGACGTGGGCCATAGAGAAAAAGCTTCACTCCCTAATAAAGGAGGAAATAAAGAAGCCACACAGTGACAGACCACTTAATCTAGACCACTGAAGGGATCAGAACGTAAGTCCCTTACCAAGAGTGGAAGAAACAGACTCACAGTTCCACACCACTGTTGGCATTTTTGTCACTCTTCCATGCTGAAGATCCTGTATGGAAGGCTTCAGTTCCTCAGGCTCCTCTTAAACAAGAGCTGATGGAATGTGGAAAGTATCTGAAGTTTAACTTGCCCCCCTCCTTCCACTGTACTCAGCCACACACTCCTCCTGGTGACAAAAACAACCCTGCTGGTAGACAGGAGAGTCCAACGCCATGCACAGCTTGTCATGGGGTTCTTGTCCTTACTCAGGCCTTCTGACTTCATTTCTACCTTCAGGAAGCTCAGAGACAGGACTCACTCAACACCAGCCACAGTTCACTGCAGTCTGGCAGGTAGTACAGCCATAGCAGCTGTGTATATTTCTCTCCAACCACCTCTCTTTTAGAACGAGCCATTCGGGTTTGAATGTGTTGTGAGAAATAAGTCAGAAACGTGACCTTACATATTAAGGACTATCCTAATGGTGGTGTGAAAGCCAAAAGGGAAATGCAATTAGTCAGAATCCCTTCCTCCCAGATCCCCACAAGAAGAGACTCGCTGTAGTTCTATAAGAAACACCGGGGCTGCCTTTATGGAAAAGGATGAACATGCAGGGGACCAGTACCCAGCCTTGTCCCATTTCCCAACATTCCTCATGGGACAAGTCCTTTTACAAGCAGTTTACCCAGGATCTTCATTACTTTTCCTACTGAGATAAAATACTGGATAAAGTCACAGTCAAGGTTATAGTCAAGCACTACAGGGAAGTCACAGCACAAACACATACGGCACCCAGTCATATAGCACCCATAATCAAGTAACAAGTGCTCAATGTTTGGGCTCAGTCCCCTTCCCCCATTTTATTCTGTCTAGGATTCTTGCCAAGGGAATGGCGCCACCTATAGTAGGCAGGTCTTGCCACCACCATCAACCTAACCAAGATAATCCCCAGCAGACATACCTCTGGGCCCGTCTTTCAAAAGCTTCTAGATCAAGCTGACAACTGATATTAACCATCACATCCAGTGGCAAGCTTTTTGGTACCAAGACATGGTCTCTTCCCCTTTGTTTCTCCACGGCACAATGCCTACAGGCACCAGTAAATACGAAGTTTTTGGCACTGCTTCCTAACAACAGGCAGTGAAAGGTGATGCCTGTCCAGGGGGTCTAGCCTGGCAGATTGCTCCAGTCATTAAGGACAGCTGGTCATTCCCTCCCCTCCTACTCGGAGAGCCCTTGTATAGAGCAGCTGCCGAGGCCAGCACCAACACTCCTGTCCCTTCCTCATCTTCTTAGGCAGCTTTTCAGTTTAATGAAGCTTATCCTTGCAACTTTCTTTCCCTCTTAAAGAACTCAGCAAAATACAGTCTCTTAGGAGTAGAAAGACCATCCACAGAAACTATGACCCTCTCCTCCACACCTGGCAGAAACACCTATAGCCCACGCACTAATAAATATTGATATCAGAATCATCGAGTTGAACCTCTGTTACAGAGTGGAATCATTGTAGAAACTCTTTGTCTCAAAAAATAAATCCTAACATCAGTTTCTAAAATTATTTACAATGTTACAATTAAAATGGAGACATTTGCCTCAGACAATTGCCACTCAATAAAGTCACTCACCTAAAAACACAAACATACAAATCTGTCTTTGCTTGCACCCGGAATCAGGTCTGGTGGGTAGCTTGGTAACAACATCCTAGGCCCTAGACTAGTAGCGGGTTCTTTTCTGAGTGCTTACTGGCTTGCTCCTCATGGCTTGCTCAGCCTGCTTTCTTATAGAATCCAGGACCACCAGCCCAGGGATGGCCCCACCCACAATGGGCTGGTCCCTCCCCAATCACTAACAAATTAAGAACATGCCCTAAAGGCTTGCCTACAGCCTGATCTTATGGAAGCATTTTCTCAGTTGAGGCTCCCTCCTTTCAAATGACTCTAGCCTGTGCCAAGTTGAAAAAACAAACAAACTAGCCAGCTCAGTGAGGGATGAGGAAAGTTCTCGCTTTCTACCATGTATGTATGTACTTTACTAAAAACTAACAGAGATTTTTAAGTTATTTATTCAGTGATTCATTTATAATCAATAGTAAACTCACTATGTAATAATAAAATTAACAGCAAAAATAAAATATTTGAGAAGAAATTGTAAAGCCAAGCGTAACAGAAGACCGTAGCACAGCTGTTTCTACATTCGGTCTGATTTGCTGTATTGCTTGGGTTACAGTATGTGAGGAAAATTCAGCCTCACCCAGACTTGTAGTGGGATACACTCTGAGAGTTCAATCAGCAGAACTATCCATGCTTGTTTGACAAAACATTAAGACTAAACAAGTCTTTTTCCAGGTGAACTGCACAGGGGGCTCTGCAGCTCTGTAACAATCACCTCTGAAGACCACGACGTATCTACTAACCTTGCTCTGTCCGTTTTCCTCTGGAGAGTCTTTTAATGTCAAATGATTTCATTGAATGAAAATATCTCCTAAGTTAACAACACATTTCAGCAAACAACATCCCAAATTCACATCTGTTAAAGTCACACCTGAGTTCAAACCAACTATGAGAGATATGTTTCCCAAAAGTCTAACTTTTGCTGGAGCCACAAAGTTTGATTCGCGACAAACAGTAGGCAATTTTCCCTTTGAAATAGCAGATTCATTTATTTGATTTCCAAACTGTCTGCCAAAATCACAAGTTGGAATAACCACAGTTTGCTAGTTGTTTTACTATTTTTTTTTTTCAAAGAAAAATAGCTCTGTATGGACAGAGAAGATAGTTTAATTTCCAACCCAACAAAGGCATAAACATTTTCCTCAAAAGAGCGTTTGTGCTTCCACCTACAGAAGGGCATTATGCAAATTCCAGTTCCATAATATGCCACCGATATTAAAAATATATATAACACTAAGGATGCTCGAAAGAGCCATACGGAAGCTGTCTCAGTTAGCGTTTCTATTGCTGTGATAAAACACCAGGACCAAAAGCAACTCAGGGAAGAAAGGGTCTGTTTCACCTCACAGTTCCACATCACAATCCATCATCAAAGGAAGTCAAGGCAGAAATCTGGAGCCAGGAGCTGATGAGCAGAGGCCATGGAGGAACACTGCTTACTGGCTTGCTCAGCCTGGTTTACTATACAGCTCAGGACCACCTGCCTAGGCAGAGACACATCCACAATGGGCTGAGCCCTTCCACATCAATCATGAATTAAGAAAATGGCCCCCAAGCTTCCTTACAAGCCAATCTTATGGAGGCATTTCTCAGTTTTAGAGTCCCACTTCCCAAATGACTCTAGCTTGGATCAAGTTGACATAAAACTAATCAAGCACACAGCACACTATTTTAAAATATATAGAAGTATATGTGGAATATATAGTGTATATATATACATATGTATGTATGCATATATGCATATACTAAATATGTATGTGTACATGCATGCATGCGCACATACACACACACACACACATTATAAAGGAGAATAATTGGAGTTACCTTACACAGAAGCCATAGATGAACAAATAAAAACCCCAGTATCTGATAGGTATTAGATACCTCCCCTCAAGTTGTTAGTCAGAAGTGTCCTGGAGACCTCTGTAACCCCCCAAAGAAACAACGCAAGCTATGCCATTGCTCCACCCACCAACACTTGACAGTTAAGACCTTATTTCTGAAGACACCACACAAATTGGTCACATGATATAGAAATCAAGTTGGTACTAACCAGAAGCTTCCTCCCTGCTGGCTAGCTTTCACGGTACTGGAAGGTGCTATGTAAGGTTTCTAGGAAGAAAAAGTTACCCACAGTCACACATGCTTACATTTGTGAATTGTGTGAGATACAATAATGGCAGACAAGGCATGGTATTATTGCCATGAGTGCAATAGTGGCGCAAACATTATGGGTGTAGCCAACAACTTCCAGGTTGGATTTTAGGCCTACTCCACAGAAGAAAACACATTCTTGGTGCTGTAAAACTGGCCAAAGAACCCACGACTGGGGAGTTTGAACCTTCCATAATTCTGCTAAATGGACACATTATCAGTCTCCTCTCTAAATTGGTATCTCTCTACTCTGAAATCAGTTAAGCTTTCAGATTTGTTGTTGTTGTTGTTGGTTGGTTGTTTTTGTTTCGTTTTGTTGTTGGTTTGGTTTTTTTGCTTTTTTGTTTGTTTTTTGTTGTTGTTGTTTTGGTTTGGTTTTTCAAGACAGGGTTTCTCTGTGTTATCTTGACTGTCCTGGACTCGCTTTGTAGACCAGGCTGGATTTAAACTTACCTTCCTCGGCCTCCTGAGTGCTGGGATTAAAGGCATGTGCTACCACACCCAGCTATAAGCTTTCAGATCTTATCAAAGAAGTTTCCTTATGCAGTAGATGATGATTAATGAAAGCCTCACAACTGGCCAAAGTACAAAGAAATACTTGTGGTGTGCTCAACCACAAATGGAGCATCCATATCACACAAATCATCATCATCATCATCATCATCATCATCATCATCATCATCATCATCAGGGACCATAGTGGAAAGGAGGGCAGAAAGATTATAAAAGCCAGAGGTCTAGAAGTTCCAGTGCAAGGACTGTGGAGGAATGCTAATGGATGTAACAACTGTCAATAAAGCACCGTTTAGCCAGTCAACTGGGCAGAAGGACAGGAAGTGGAAGGTGGGACTTCCGGGGGGAGGGGAGAAAAATGTGCCGGTTAGGGGAAGAGAGGGAGGTGGACAAGGAGGAGAGAAATTGCCTAGCACCATCATAGTGGCAAGTGCTTGGGGTATATGTACGTTAAGAGGTTTTGAGTAGTTTGTTTATTTTACGGGTAGATTTGTTTTAGTTAGATTCTGCCCAGCTCGTAGTGCTGACAGTTTAAAAGTACTCTTAAGGCTCCTTGTCGTTATTTAGCCTTCTTAGGCTGAACCAATACAAATTTATTGTAACAAATTGGCTCCTGGCATATTCAGTGTATCCATACCCTTGAAAAAGGAGACCTTATTATAGTTTGGTGGGGGAAATAACTCAAAAAGAGAAGCTATACTTTGTTATAATTTGGTAGTTTAAAGATGCAAGACACACTAACACAAAATATTTCGGACTTGTTAAAAATGCTTTTTAAAATAATGCTGTGATACAAATAAGAGAGAAAGAAATTGTGCTACTGATTATGAGTACTATTTTTATTTTACTCATCCTAGGTTTCTATAATTCTTCAAAGGAAAAGGCATTAGAGAAAAAAATTACAGATTAGACTGAATAAAACACTAACTATGGGAGACAAAGCAAAATGAAAAATATGAAATTTGGAAACAAATTTTAGAAGAGAAGTTAGAAAGGCTTATAACTAAGAAGAAGAATAATAATAATACAGAGATAGAGACTGAAGAAAAAAGGTCAGACCATACAACACAAAATTGTAACAAGACTATAAGGCATTCATTATTTGTTAAAAAACCAAAAATGAATTTCCCAGCCTTCGTAAGAGAACTCCCAGGAGATGTGAAAAATCCACAAAGTTATCAGGGTTTTGATCGGCAACCTATAGAGGCACAAGAATTAAAAGGGTTTAAGGAGGCAATAAGCAGTTACGGTTTACACTCACCGTATGTTAGACAGATACTTAATAATTGGTCCACATGGAATCGCATAATTCCAAAAGATTGGAGAGATTTAATGACTGCCATCTTGGAGCCAGGTCCCTAATTACAATGGCTGGCATGGTAGAGAGACGAGGCCTCACTTATGGAGCAGCGCAATAGGACTAGGGGCATTGATATTGTCAAGGATCAGTTGTTAGGTGAGTGTTCTGATTTAGTAGTACAGGTTGCCTTTGATGATAATGTCTTAGATTTATGATTCAGCTGTGGTCACCTGCACAAGATCAATCCAGTAAATTCTGTAGTATGGAAAGGGAAGTGCTTCATAAGCTCCCATCCCCTAAGGACCTATTGACATCTGATGACTTCTGGGAGACGGAACGTCTGTGTTTTTTAAGCATATGGCCCCTGATGGGTTGACCACACTACAGTGGATGGCCCATGGCCAGGAGCATATAGACAACACAAACTGAACTCAACAAACTATTTAAAAAATTTTTAAAACATGAAGTTGGGGGAGATGGAAGGTGTAGATCTGGGGGAAAACTAAAGGGTAAATGTGACCAAAAAATACATTGCATGAGATTCTCAAAGAACTAATAATAATTTAAGTATATACTTTTATTCTTCTGTTTTCATTATTACAATAAAATACCCAAAGTTGGAGAGCTTCATAATGAAAGAGATTTGCTTAGTTCCCAGTTTTGGAGACTGGAAGTTTAAAATAAGGTGGACCAATTTGGACCATGGCGACAGCGTAACATCATGTACCACATCAGCAAGAAGACATGGGGGAGAGATCACAGCACCAGATGGAGAGCCAGAGGGCAGCTCATGGGCCAGCCTTGGGTTTTCATAACAGCTCACTGTCCTAAGAATGGACTCAGAGTCCACAGGCATTATCTTGTGACTCCCTTCAAAGACCTAAGGACCTGCCACTAAGCTCCACTCTTGAGTCCCTTCTACACTGCCAAACTAAGGGCCAAGTCTCTAACAAGAAAAAAAAAAAATATACTCAAACCAAAGGAGTGTCCTTGTGTTACACTTTTTTAAATTCTTAATTTTAAATGTATCAAGGACGGCGGGTGTGGTGGTGCACACCTGTAATCCCAGCAGTCAGGGAGGCAAAGGTAGGCCGATCTCTGTGAGTTCAAGGCCAGCCTGGTCTACAAAGCAAGTCCAGCACAGCCAAGGCTACAAAAGAGAAACCCTGTCTCAAAACAAAAAAAAAAATTTTTATCAAGGGCATTCCTAAATAGTACAATCTTTTGGGATGTGCACTGGTAAGGAACACCTTGACTGCCAGGAGAGCCTGGGCCTATGGTCTTGGTCTGTGCTGGAGGCCCTGCCACCACTTTTACATCATCAACACAAAAATCCAACAAAGAAAAGGTCCCACTGAATAAAGTTTTAACCCCTCAAGTTCCCTGAAAAGTTTCCAAGTATCCTGAGGGCAACAGATCACAAGAGATTTGAGCAGGTGGCTATAGATATAATAGGCGTAAGAAAAGGTAAATCCTAGCTCTAATCTTACAGGCTCCCTCAACATCATAAACCAGAGCCATCCTATCGATGCATCTGAAACTACTGTCCTCTGAGTTGCATTTAGTTCTCTGTTCAGTAGTAACTAGTAAGCTCCCTTCCAACTCATTATTCTAGTCTGGAGCTTGTAGAATGGGCACTGCACAGAACAGTTCCAAAATGTTCTGTGAGTTAACCTTGATGGGCCCCAACTGTTTACAGGGGCATGCATACCTTAGCTAAGATATAGGGAAAAGAGCCAGTACAATTTGGGCTACAGGCTACTGGGAGCATCGAGGGACAATCCCCTTTGAGCACTCGTATATTAGGGAACCCATTCCCTCTTCCTCTGTGTAAGCCTCCACACTAGTGGCAAGAGAGCTGCCTGGTCTATTTTTGAAAACTCCATTAACTCAAAACTTTAAGCTTCCTAAAGAGACTTACAGAAATATGAACGTTAAGATGAACAGTTTCTCAGTAGGCAAAGTATTATCTGTTTGACTTATGAGATATTTCATAAGATATAGTTCAGTGAAACTGGGCTTGCTGGTATGCTCCAGCACTCTGGAAACTGAGGCAGGAGGCTCATGAATTCAAGGCCAACCCAGTCTATAAAGAGAGACATTGTTTCATTATTGTTGTTGTTGTTGTTGTTAAGCAGACAATTTAATAATAATTTAATCAAGAGATTATGAAAGACATTAATAAGAAACAGGGTGCACTGGACGTGAGGGATCTTTATACCTGTAATCCCAGCACTGAGGAGGCTGAGGCAGGAGGCTTACAATGAGTTCGAAACCAGCCTCGGAATGATATCATGTGAAAGAAAGAAAGAAAGAAAGAAAGAAAGAAAGAAAGAAAGAAAGAAAGAAAGAAAGAAAGAAAGAGAGAGAAAAGAAGGAAGGAGAGCGAGGGAAGAGAGAGAAAAGATGAGATGGCCACTATGGTCTAAATGTGGTCTGTGTGCCTAGACCATTCAAGCATTAAAACACTTAGTCCCCAGGGTGGCAGTACTGAAAGACCATCTTTCGGTCCTTAGGACATGCCCTTACCTAGATCTCTCAGTTCCTCTCTCCTTCCTCTCCCCAACTAAAATGGTTTGCCTTACCACAAACGCCTACCATGCGTCTAGCCGCATCTTAAGTCTAAAGCTTTGAAAAGTCTAAAGGAACCAGATCTGGGCCTGGAACCTCCAAAACCGTCATCGGGGGAAAAAAAAATCTATTTTCATCTTATGACTTAAGTCACCAAGGCAAAGCTGACTAATAGGGCACACTTCGGTAAAATCCACCACAGAGGGCCAGGCTTATTAGACTCCCTCCCTCTGCAGTCCTGTCAGGCCCCAGGACTGGCTCAGGCACCAGACAATAGGAACAGTTGGCCTCAGAGGACGAACTTAGTGAGCTAAATAAATTATTAATCCCCTAAAAGTACTTCAGGATAAAATAATAATGGCTTCTCTACCCAGAAAGCTTTTACTATTGACCATGTTTGTGCATCCGTCATCTCACTTGCTTCCATAATGGCCTCAGGAGAAGCACAGGCCAGGCAACTCCATCTGCCTTTCTGCAGAGCAGAAACACGGAGGCGGCCCGGGGACCAGCTTCCTCGGACAAAAAGGGATATCTCCTCTAAAGTGCCTGCATCACTACAAGCTGAACTCAAAGCTGCTTCCTTCACCAAGTTCATGTATCTTAGTTACCTTCTGCCTTTATCTCGAGAAGAGCGGAGCACCTTGGACTCTTTTTTTTTTCTTGTAATATCAGGAATGGCTTGATTTTTCCCATGTGAACACAGTTAAAAATTAAAAAAGACAGGCGACCATGTCTTTGTAATATCTGCCCAGACAACTGCCAAAAATGTACAGTTTCACTTCCAGGCAGTGGAGAAAGACAACAAGATAGAAAATGGGTCAAATAATTTCCAAAGAAAGAGCTTAAATCAGGAATTTTCCTCTTTTAAAACTTTTCTATCATTAAATACACATTTCTACAGACACAAATTAAAGCAGAAATGGATTCTTTGAAGAGAAGTGGTACCAGAACAAAACCCATTGTCAGACAGCTGATAATGAACAACTGCTTTATATACCACAAAGTACCAGTGACAGTGTTACCCCAGCCCATGTACAATCCAACCATGTACAAATCCAGCTCAGGGAAAGAAGGAAGGGACGGCAGCCACCTACGAGACTGTCATCCACATTGTCCCACTGAGCCATCACATGGAGTCAAGCTTAGACAAAAACAGGCCAATTTAAGAAAGACAGGAAAGCATTTTGTTACCATTCTGAAATGGGCCTCGCCAAGTGGGAAAAGCCACCCCTTCACTAAAAGTAAGATACAGGGCTGTAGTTATTCTCAAAGGCCTACGACAAGTACCCAGCAGCTCAGATGGCCACAGGGACAGGCTTACAAGAGGTTCTCTCCCACCATGTCCACGCCTATTATGGATCCTATACTGAGAAAACACTTCCCGCATTGCTTTGGAAGCACAAAGTGCTAACCCCTAAAGCTAGAGAAGCAAGCTAGCCCTCCCAAGCAACCCAGCTTTATTCTGCTTCTCTGCTTGGCCACAGGACTGAATTAAGGTGTCTCCATTAAGGCTAAAGAACGGGGGCGGGGAGATGATTCAGTGATTAAGAGCACTGGCTGCTCTTCCAGAGAAGCCAAGTTCAATTCCCAGCACCTACATGACACTTCACAACTGTCTGTAATTCAGTTCCAGGGGACCCAATACCCTCACATAAGCAGGCAAAACACCAATGCACATGAAATAAAAATATATTATTTTTAAAAGGCTGAAAAACTATAGAGATACCCAGTGAAGACAGGTACACAGTTATTATGGATCCCAAATTATTCCTCCAAGTAATTCTGCAAAAGTAATATCTATCACACATAAGGAAATTAGACACCATGAAGGAAAAACAGTACCTCATACACTCACTCACGCAGAGCCATAAAGACACTGAAGTTAGAATTATCTAATATGGCCTCAACAATAAAAATGCAAAGAGCCCAATTAAACAATAGGAAAAGATCTGAATAAACATTTCAGGAAATATACTAATGGGTAACAAGCACATGAAAAGTTGGCCAGCATTACCAGTCACTAAGGAAATGCACATCAAAATCTCAAAGAGAAACCACCTTCACTCACAATAATGATATTAACAGGGGGGAAAAATAGAAAACAACAAACACTGGTAAACTTATGGATAATAAGAACTTATGCTCTGGAGTATATGCCCAAATAGAGTTCATAAAAGCAAAGATTCAGATAGTCACAGATCTGTGTGGATGACTTTGCTCACTGTAGTCAAAAGGTAAACACAACTCAAGTGTGTCAAAGGGCAAGCAGAAAAAGGAAATGTAGCACACACGATTACATGATGGCTACATTTATGTCAACTTGATATGACCTGTGGGCAAGGTTGTAGTTCCTTCTCTTAATTAGTTATTGATGTGGGAAAGGGTCCAGCCCATGTGGCTGGTACCACCAAGTGGCTGGCGGTCCTAAGCGCTGTTAAAACAGCAGGCTGAGCAAGCCAATAGGCAGCACTCCTCCATGGCCTCGGCATCAGTTTCTGCGTCCAGGTTCCTGCCCTGTTTGAGTTCCTGCCCTGATTTCCCTCAGGAATTGAGTGTGACCTAGGCTGAAACAAATCCTTTCCCCTCCAAGTTGTTTATGGGGCTTTATCACAATAGAAGCCTTAGCTAAGTTAAGACACTATAGAATAAAATGTTCTCCAGACTTTAACAAAAATAAAATCTCAATACACACCACTACATGTATCAACTGTAAGTGAATGAGACAGTCACAAAAGAACACTTTTTCCTATGAGATATACAGAATAGTCGAATCCACAGAGACAAAAACTAGGTGCCTTGAAATAAGGAAGTTATTGTTTAACTGGTTCAGAGTTTCAGTGTTTAACAGTGAAGGAACTTCTGGAGATACACACCTGCACAATTAATGCGATTAATTCACAGAACTGTACATTAAAGTGTATGTTTGTTTGTTTTGTTTGTTTAGGCTTAAGGAGCAAGAGAGATGGCTCAGCAGCTAAGAGTGCTCACAACGCTTGTAGGGGATCTGAGTTCAAGTCCCAGTACCCACATTTAGCAGCTCACAACTGCCTATAACTCCAGCTCTCGGGCGTCTGACACTTCTGGCTTCTGCAGGCACCTGCACGCCTTTTCACATACCCAAACACAACACATATGCATCACTAATACCAAAGTCAAAAGCTGGAGATATAGCTTAGTGCCTGGGAGTTGTTAGTGTTCTCACAGAGAACCTGAGTTGGATTCCTAGCAGCCACACAGCCTCTCACAACCATCTATAACTCTACTTCCAGGGGATCTGACACCTTCTGACCTCTGCAGGCTCCTACACACACATGGAGCACAGACATAACCTCGGACACACACATACACATTAGATAGATAGATAATAGATGATAGATGATATTTTTGAACAATAAAATTTTAAAATAAAATAAATCTCTACATATGCTGTAAATGGTAGGTTTTATGTTATACATGCGGACAACAATAGAAAAATAAATAAATATTTGAGATAGCCCAGCAACTAAGAGTATTTGCTGTCCAATGAGGACCAAAGTTCCAATTCCAGCACTTGTGTAATAACTCTAAAGTCCTGTAAACACCTCTAACTCTAGACCTGAGGGCCCCAATATGCTCTTCTGGCCTCCACACATGCACAGGTGCACACACCTACATATACATGTGCACATACACTCATACGAACACACACATGCACATAAATAAGTTAAAAATTTAAGAAAATAACTATGTGTGCTACCATCAAAAGCAAAAGCTGGTCATTAGAAACTATTAACAAGGAACATAACTCTAGTATTTTTAATCTAAAACTGAAACATTACAAAATCACAGGTGAGTTTTAAAATACTAACAGAAGAACTGAAAATTAGGCCAAAAGAAAATATTCAAACCAAAGCATGATATGAAGTCAAAATTATGAAACCACATGACACAGCATCTAATACACATATAACTGGAGTCCCAGAAGGAAAGGAGAGAGAAGATAAAGAAATAACATCTGAAGTGGAGGAGGAGGTCCCCCTCGGTCATAGACCTAGGGGAAGGGAATAGGGAGAAAGTGGGAGGGAGGGAGGAATGGGAGAATACAAGTGATTGGATAACAATCTAGTTGTAATCTGAGTAAATTAATTTTTTAAAAAAGAAATAACATCTGATGATCATGGCAGCAAAATTTCCAGATTTATGAGAGATGCCATGCCTTGCATACAAGAACAGCAAACCTCTGCCAGCTGTGTGTCAAACTGAGCAAGATTATAGAAACCAAAAGACAGTGAGAAAACCCTTTCAGGGCAATGGAAAACACACAGGTTACAAGCAGAGACGTTACTCTGGACTACCGACTGAGGACCAGGAACAAGGAAAGTCAGACACTTTAGATAGGCATCTCCAATGTGCTGGAAGAAAACAATGCCAACGTTAAAGTCAATATTTGGGTGGAACGTTCAGAACATACATGAGAGGGTCATAAAGAAACGCATCCAAAACTCCTCTTTCAGGAAAGCAGTGAAAACTGGCAAAAATTGTTAGCAACCAACTTTTCAAGATTCTAAAAATTTGGCCAAAAGCTTGTCAGAAACCAGGAGGCATTTGTTAAAGAAAACAGCTTAGCGTCCATGAATAGCGAAAGTGTTATAACTTGCCCTTTTCCTATTATCTCTACCTCCATATCTTATCACAGCAGTGTCAAAAAACCAACTGCCTCAGAACCACTACAGAGAAAACAAGTGGCAAAGGCTTACTCCCAGAAGACCAGTACCTGACATAGCTGCTAGAACGTGCTTACACAGCTAGCTTCATTTGGCCTAACTTGGAACTCACCCAGCACACAGACTACTTCTTCCCAGGTTTTTTATAAAAACTACTGGCCTCCACTGTTTGATTTTGTGACTACCTAAGACAATGAACAGCAGTTTAAGCAAATAAAAACCTAAAAATAATCCCCAACGCTTACCAAAAAAAAAGTACAGGAAAAAGAATTGAAGAACCCTAGCATATTCCTAGAAAGCTAGACAGTCAGATACATCAGAGAGATCAAGGTTATAGGAATGCCCAGAAAAGACCTGAGCGTTTCCTGCTTGGGCCTAAGCTCACACACAGAGCAGACCTGGAAATAATGGTGTACAAGTAGGAAGTGAGGGTGAGAGCAAAGTTATGAACCGGCAGGTTAAAGGTTGAAGTCTATCCCAATATATGCTTCAACAGAGACACAGGGCAAAAAAAAAAAAAAAAAAAAAATACAGACTACAGAAAAGCCACAAAACGAAGTGAAACAATTGTAAGTAAGTAGCCACTACAACAACATATTTGGGAAAAAAAAAGAGCCCGATTTTTGGAGTTGCTACATTCTATTATCTTAAAGAGTAGAGTTGTAGGCCAAGCCTGATGACACATGCTATAACCCCAGTAGAGAGGTGAAGCAGGGGTTACCAATTCAAAAGCATCCTCGGCTAGAAAGCAAGCTTGAAGCCAGGCTTCAAGTCTGAGCTAGGCTCAAAAAAGGAAAGGAAGGAAGGAAGGAAGGAAGGAAGGAAGGAAGGAAGGAAGGAAGGAAGGAAGGAAGGGGAAAACAGAAAGAAAAAAGACGTTTCAACAAATTATGACAGAAACAAGAAGACATAGTTCAAATATAGTGGGGAGAGCAAACACAAGGAATACGCCTAAGGAGACTCAGTATTGCACTTATAAGACAAAAAAACTTAAATAAGTTAGTTTAAATATACTTAAATAACAATAGAAAACATATTAAGGACAGAAAGTCATCAGAAATCCACAAAAAGCTATTGTAACTGATTACTCTCTCCCATGTGTAATAAAAAATATAATATTGTTAAGATGGCAATATGCTATGTTTGTTTGTTTGTTTGTTTGTTTTGAGACAGTCTTATTATATAGCCTTAGCTGGCCTGGAACTCACTATGAAGACCCGGCCAGTCTTAAACTCATAGAGATCTGCTTGCCTCTGCTTCATGAATGCTGGGATTAAAGGCCTGAGGGAACGTAAGTGGCTCTCAGTCTATTTGTGTTGCTATTAAAACGATACCTGAAGTTGAGTAACTTATAAAGGGAATCTTTGACTCATGATTCTGGTGTCTACAAACTCCAAACAGCATAAAGCCACGCCCCCTGGTATGGCTATGCCACAACACGGCAGAAAAGCACAAAGGAAAGCACCACCTGCAGAGAGGGCACACGTGAGAAAAGAAGCAAGAGAGATTCGGAGGTGCCAGCCTCTCTCATAGCAACTTGCCTTTTCAGCACTCCCTCTGAGAGTGAGAAAGTGATCCTAGAATAAGTGTTAACCCTAACAGATTAACCTAACTACCAGCTACTGTCCCTACTGACCCCTCACGGCTGCCGCCACCACACTAGGGCATCAAGCTTACATCGTAGAACGAGCTAGAAACCAAACACACTCCAAACTCCCTTCAGATTCAGTACAATCTTCATAAAATTACAGTCACTCCCTCACTCTGACTCCCCGGTTGTTAGAACATCATAAATTAATCCTAAAGGTCCTGGAAAATGGAAAGAAAACAGAAGCCAAGACAATGTTTTACTGTGTATGTGTGATTTGGGGGTTTTATTTTTTTTAATTTTCTTGGAATCAAGGGCTCACATAGGCCCGGCTAGCTTCAGGCTTGCTATGCAGCAGAGCATGACCTTGAACTCCTGACCCTCCTGCCTCTACTTCCCAAGTACAGGGATTACAGGTGGACACCACCATCTTGTTTTACATGGTGGGGAGTGAGTCCAATACTTCATGCACTGCAGGCAAGCACTCTACCAACTGACCGTATCCCCAGACCCCTAAACAAGCTCAAGAACAAAGTCAGAGACTTCACGGTCCAGTTTTGAAACTGACTACAGTAATCAAGGCTGTGACAGTCAGGCTTTGAATCCCAGCTACTTGAGAAGCTGACATGGAAGGTTTACAAATGCAAGACCTGCCTGACACACAGAGTAAGTTCAAGGCCAACCTGGGCAACTTAGTGGCCAAAGCTGTCTCAAAATAAAAACTGAAGGGAGTGAGGGACGTAGCTCAACGGTAGAATACTTGCTTATTTATTAGCATGCTCAAGGCTCCAGGTTCAACCCCTGGAACTAGTAAATAAACAAACAATAAAGCATTTCCTTATAACTAACCTTTGTTTTCTTCTAGCAGTTTTAGCATTTCAGGTTTTGCTTTGTTGTTGTTGTTTTCTTTCTTTCTTTCTTTCTTTTCTTTTTTTGTTTTTTTTTTTTTTTTTTTTTTTTTTGTTTTCCAGACAAGGTTTCTTTCTCTGTGTAGCCCTGGCTGTCCTGGACTTGCTTTATAGACCAGGCTGACCTTAAACTCACAGCGATCTGCCTGCCTCTGCCTCCCGAATGCTGAGATTACAGGCATGCGCCGCCACACCCAGCTGCATTTCAGGTTTAAATTAGGGCATTTGATCCACTTGTGAGTCATCATAAATATAAGATATGGGCATATCGATCAATGGAATAGAATTAAAAGCCTAGAAATAAACCTAATTTTAAAGTCAACAGACTTTTTTTTAAAAAAACAAAAGTGCTAAGATCATTCAGTAGGGGGGACAGTCTTTCAACAGCTGACAGCAGACACTACACTCAATTAGACAGCCACATGTAGAACAATGGGCTTCAGCTCCTCTCTGCATAGGCAGGCATACAGTACATACATGTGGCCCCCAATTACTCAGGGGCAGAAACAGAAGGAGCCTGAGTTTTGAGAACAACCTGGGCACATAGGGAAGACTTCATCTGGGGTGGGAGAGAGATTGGGAGAGTCTCGGAATAAAACAGGGCTATAAATCATTATGACCTGGGGTTAAGTGTTGTTGTCTTCTTGACTGGCAAGTTGGTTGTTTACATCACTGTGACCTGGGATTAAACTATATTGTATTTGTGTTTGTTTTCCTGTAGTTCTAGATGTAAACCCACAGGTCCTGTAGAATGCTAAGAACACATCCCAGTACTGAGCTACACTACCAACCCAACATTGGCGCCATAAGTTGCAAAACACATGCAACAAAAGAAAAAAATTGGTAAACTAAATTTCACAAAAATGAAAACATTTTATGGATCACCAGATACTATCAGGAAAATGCCATTCACAGTTGGAGGAAAAAATGCAGGAGGAAAACTGGATACCCACATGCGAAAAGAATAAAGTTAGAACCATATCTATCACCCTGCACAAAAATCTGATGCAAGCAGATCAAAGACCTCAATTAAAACCTGAAATGTTAAAACTGCTACAAGAAAATATAGGATATCTCCTACAAGACATAGGTATAGGAAAGCACTTTCCAAGTATGACTCTCATTTGCCCAGGAATTAAGGCCAACAATTCACAAGTAGAACTTCATTAAACTAAAAATTTTTCTATACAGTCAACTAAGTGAAAAAGAAACCCACAGACTGGAACAGAATCTTTGCCAGTTCTGCATATGACAGAGGAGTAATATCCAGAATATACACAAATCCAAAAACAAGCAAAGACCCAATTTCAAAATGGGCTAGGACAAAGTGGAGGAGGGGGACAGTGTAATCAGAATATATTGTATAGATTTTTTTTTTCAATTAAAAAATGGGCTAGAGGTATGAACAGAATGTTCTCAATAGAAGAAATAAGACACAGCTAAGAAATACCTCAAAAAGTGTTCATCATCCTCGCAATTAGGGAGAGGCAAATTAAAACAACTTTGAGATTCATCTCATCCTGGTCCTAACAGCTAAGATCAATAAAACAAGTGGCAAATGCTGGCAAGGATGTGGGGAAAAGAGAACCCTCATTCACTGTTGATGGGACTGCAAACTGGTACAACCAACATAGAAATCAGTATGCAGACTCCTCAAAAAAATAAACCAACTAGAGAGTCCAGCTATATACCATTCCCTGACATATACACCCAAAGAACGCTACACTCTATTCTACTGATATTTATTCGGTAACATTCATCGCTGCCCTAGTCACAGTTCTAACAAAAACGTGCTGCATGTTCACAACGGAATACCATCAGCTGTAGAGGAAAATAAAACCATGAAGTTTGCAGGTCATTGTTGGAACTTGAAAAGATTACACAGCGTGAGGTGACCAGCCCCAGAAAGGCCAACACAGCATGTTCTCCTTCGTCTGCAGTTCCCAGCTCCACGTCTTCGGATACGCAGGTACCTCTCATGCCTCACCCAAGACACTTCTCTCTATAGCAAATAGAGATTGTTACAGAAACTCACAACTGGACACAATGCAGAGACCATGACCTGTGGGAGCCGAGCCCCAGGAGTTACAGCTGCAACACAACTCTGTACCCGGGTGCAGAGAGCATCGCAGAACGCAGCCTGGGGAGATTGTAAGAGGTAGAGGACCAGGAAGTCTGCTGTGAGGACCATGCCTCCTAGAAACGGCTGCCTAACCAAGACCTGAACAAGGCCAGCATCAATAGACATGCTGACTCAGAAGGGGGAGCTCACAGAGTCCTATGCCTGGACAGAGAACTCCAGGCAACTAATGCCTGCTGAGAGACGGAGAAGTAGCCTCTCCTGGAGCCTCAGTTATCCACCACAAAGTAGTTAGTGAAATCATATGCACACAAACAACTCAATAGGCTCAGTATCTATATATTAGTACACATGTATATACACACAAACACACATACACATATGTAACAAAAGCAATCAAAGAAAAAGAAGCTAGTTATGTGAGAGCAAGACAAGGAAGAACACGGGAAGGGATGGAGGGGGAAAGTGAAGGCGGAAATTATATATATATATATAATTAAGCTTTAAATATATTAAATTGTAAAGTGAGAAAATATTTGTAGCGCATACATCTGATAAAGGACTAGTAGAGAGAACGCTGTAATGCAACAATAAGAAGACAAATATTCCAATTTTAAAATGGGTAAAAGCACGGGATAACCAGTTCGCCAAAGAAAATGTACGAAATGGTTAATAAGTACATGGAAGGGCATTTACTACCCTGAGTCGTTAGAAAATGCTAATTAATGCCATAAATGAGATACCACTTCCTACCCTCTCAGATAGCTATGATTTTTTTTAAAAGCCTGGAAAATTATAAATGCTAAAGTAGATATGGAGAACTTGTAACCTCAGAAAGAGCGGATGAGAATGTAAAATGCTGTAGCATTTTAAAAAAACACTTTGGCGGCTAAGCTAAGCAAAGAGCTGACCCAGCGACTCTATCCCTGGGTATAAACCTAAGAAGACTATGAATAAACGAATGAATAAATGAATGAATGAACGAATCCAAATGTCTACCTAAACTACCTTAACTATACAATACAATATTATTCAATAACAAAGGAATGAAACACTATGACACCTACAACACGGAAGAAGCTTAAAATTACTATACTAAATAAAAGACAGCAGCCTCAGCCAGCCACATGTTATACGATTCCATTCAGACGAAATGTCTTTAATAGTCACATCCTTAGAGACAAAAAATAAACAGTGTCAACTTTGACAGGAGGAAACAAGAGTAGGGAGTTCCTGTTAACCCAGTACCATCCGTGAGTTTTCTTTCTTCTTTTTCTTTTTCTTTTGTTATTGTTGTTTGAGACAGGGTTTCTCTGTGTAGCCTTGGCTGTCCTCTACACCCCCACTATGCCTGGTTTTTTTGTTTGTTTGTTTGTTTGTTTGTTTTGTTTTTTGAAACAGGGTTTCTCTGTGTAGCCTTCGCTGTCCTGGACTCACTTTGTAGAGCAGGCTGGCCTCGAACTCACAGCGATCCACCTGCCCCTGCCTCCTGAGTGCTGGGATTAAAGGCATTCACCACCATGCCCGGCTGGTTTTCTTGGAGACGATGAAAAGGTACCAAGATTTAGGGAGTGATGATGGTTGAATACACTGTAAATATACCAAAATCACAAAACTGTTGGCCTTAAAAGGATGAATTCTGTCTGTTAGGTCTAGAACATTTTGATTAGTTGGGAAAAAATGAAATGAAAATATGTTTACGGGGAAAATATAAAGTATCTAACACTGAGCTGATCTGACCTAAGAATGTATATAAAAGTCCACTTCAGCACAGGTAAAATAATCCCAGACAGAAAGTCAGAAATAGAAGAAAAAAAAAAAAAGAAAGAAAGAAAGAAAAGAAGAAGAGCAAAGTGAAAGGTAAAGTTGTACTTACATTATCTGGGTAGTCAGTCTATAACGCACTAATTAATCTTGATAACTGTTAAAAGGAAGAAAAATTGAACACAGCTTCCAATTATATGGGAGAAGGAGGCAAAAACTAAGTGATTTTTTTTTTAAATCACCATATCAGTTCAAAGTGAGAGGGGAAAAAATCAGCACAGAGAATGTAAGCCAGGATGAAATGCATAGGGCTGCGAATGTAAATCCAAGCATATCAATAATTACATTCACTGTAAATAAACTAAATGCTTCAAGAAAAAGACAAAAATTGTCAAATTAGGTAGAAAAAAAATATAACAAATGCCTTCCTTTCAAGAGAGATATTTAAAGTACCAGAGCATAAACAAAGATGTTTTGTAGACATGAGACTAAAGCAATCAGGTCTGGACATATGAGCGTAATACACATCCACCGTAAAGGCAAAAGCATGGGACTAGAGAGGGGAGATAGTAGCCGCACTCGTCTCATCATGAGCTCTGCGTCCTCCCAGTCTCAGGGAGCCAGAACAGAAGGACCAGGATGAGTTCAAGGCCAGCCTGGACTTCTTAAGACTCTGTCTCAAAAACGAAAGGACAGAACAATTTTAAACTTGCATGTGCCTAATAATATGGCCTCAAATATATATAAGGAACAACTGACCTAACTACACGGAGAAATAAGCCAATCCATAACAACAACGAAATCATCTTGGTAGCAGCTACGACCAGACTTAAAGTAATAAGAAAACAGCTATGAGTAATGTGTTTACAACTTAGCTAAATTGAATGTAGAACACTTTGAAGTTACTTTTTTCAAATGCACAGGAATGTCTTCCAAAAAGTATATCAGCATATTTCAAAGGATTAAACTCACGGAAAGTAAAGCCTTTGAACAATGTTACTACACTGGAAAACCAAGTAAGAAAATATGTATGCGTCTGGAATGTCTCAATAGTTTTCTAAATTTTCTGTAAGTCAAAGGAAAAAATCATAATGGAAATTACAAACTCCACTGAACAATGAAAACAAGTCAAACTCTTTAAGATACAGCAGGAATATTATCTGTTAGGAGATATGTCACCTTAAGTACATATACTAGAAAAAAGAAAAAAATTACAGCTTAATTAAGTGGTCGTTTCAGATTAGAAAGGGAAAAGCTATCAGAAAGAAAAACTGGAATCTAATTTCACTCACAGCTTGGAGGCACACAAATCTCAAAAAGAAAATTCCAGTCATCAGAGTCTAACCCTATAACCCAAGAACAGTTATAGTTCTAGAGTGGTGGGATTATTCAGATTTTTTTATTCTGCTTCTAATGGTGTTCTTTATTTTAAGCGTTTTCTAAATAAGCATACTTTAAGATAACGAAAAGATTTTTAGCAGGTAGTATTCTGCTGCTCTCCCTCGTCATGAGGTCAACTAGCTGATGAATATGAGAGGAATAAGGCTAGTTCAGGACAGCCATTTTGTCTGAGCAGCTCCATTCAAATGCCTGAAAACAATGGACAGATAGGAATACAAAAAGATTTACAAAGACAGGGGAGTGATGAAAATTGGTAAGCATTCTCCCAAATATTAAAGGGTGCCTCATCTACACTCATCTATAAATAGCATCTATATTGCACTTTAGTGAATAATTTAAAAGCACTTTGCAAATAGTGTTAAGAAAACAGGAACCTAAAGGCTCGAAAATCAATACTTTTGTCCTATCCCCAACCTGGTGAGTTACAGAAACAGATATTTAAATTGAACATTATATTTTAGAAATGTTGTCAGCTAGACAGTTTGGTATCAAAGGTTTAAAAACATTTACAAGCTTTGACCTAACAGTTCTGCCTTCTGAAAGTTGTCCTACAGACTTATTCATTGATACACGATAACTTGGCACAGCATATTTACCAAAGCTGAAATACTACATAAGTCAAATAAACTTTCAGATCTAAGAAATTAGTTCGATAAACTGGGACGTCCAGTGGAACCCCATGCTGCCATCCATAACCATATCTCTGAGGATTACCAGAGACAGGGTGGAAGTTCTCGCATTTAGAAGTAAATGTTTGCTTGGTTGGTGTGGGACCATAAACGCGTGGTCATGAATGCTAAGCATACACTCTACCACTAAGCTACAATCCAAGGCCTAAAGAAAAAAAGAATTCATGGAATATGTTATGGAATGAATCATAATTTTAAGATATGTCTGGTGTATTATACACTATACACCTCAAAACACACACATACACACACATACACACACATACACACACATACACACACATACACATACAGTAGGTAAAAGGTGTTGGGTATCTTTTGATAATTATCTCTACTGCTTGGTTCACTTCTTCTATACACAGCATTTGCATTACTTTATAAGTTTTTAAATTAAACTTTTTTTTTTCAAGACAGGGTTTCTCTGTGTGGCCTTGACTGTCCTGGACTCGCTTTGTAGACCAGGCTGGCCTCGAACTCACAGCGATCCACCTGTCTCTGCCTCCCAAATGATGGGATTAAAGGCGTGCGCCACCACTGTCTGGCTAAACATGTTTTTAATTAAATATAAACTACCTCAAATAGATTGACTCTTCAAAAATCCAAACATATTTCTATAGAGTCTAACTAGGATGTCATAAGACATCTGTACATTAGTTTTTCTATGGCTGTATAGGCTATGACGACAAACATACGAGATCAAACAATACACCCTTATCTCACCATCTTTGTGAGTCACGAAGCTAAGCAGGCTTAGCCGACCCTCTTGCATAGGGCCTCCCAAGGCCAGTCAAGGGGCTGGTCTGGCTGTGCTCTCTCACCCCTGATGTAGCTGGTGTGTGCTTGGCGGGGTGGCGGGGAGCCGGGGCACGTGGGGAGCTTAAGCAATTAACAGGATTTGTTTCTCAGAACTGTAAGACTAACCCTAACCCTAAGTGTTCCCTGCTTCTGACTGTTTCTGAGTCCACTCTCAGCCCCAGGGGGCTCTCCTGTGCCTCTAGCATTTCTTTCCTTCTTCTTCAAGCCAAAAAGAGAATCTATACATCAAAGCCCCAACAAGATGGGATTTTTGCATTCTACGGCATGGAAGTAGCATCCTGCCACCTTGGCCATATTGTTTGCTCTAGAAGAAAGCCACAGGTTCTACCTACATTCGCCCAAACAGAATGTTTTTTTTTTTTTTTTTTTTTTTTTTTTCCCTTTTGGAGATGAGTATCATGATGGGGCCACCTTAACTACATCCAACTTCTTGCAAAGAGCCCAGGCCATGGAAGGAAGTGTGTGCTCGGATCTGAAGCTCTCAGATCACCTAACTGCAAAGAAAGCAGCCCCTGCTCTGTGCCCAGCAAAGGCAGGACAATGCAATAAGAAAAACAAAAGTGAGAGCTCGCTAAGGGTCAGAGTGAACACAGGACAGTGCAACAGGAGTGCACAGGTGAAGATTTAGATGTATGGAAAGAGATCAGGATACTCTTCTCTCTAGAAATTCAGTGTGGCCAGAACAGCTGTAGAAAGAGTAACAGTGGCGTCCCCTGTGTTGTCCCCGAGGTAACAGTACCAGCAGGTGCTGTGGTGGTATACCCACACAGTGCGTTCTGGGGCCAGGGTCTCTGATTCTCTGCTGGAAGACGTGGGCACTGACCTGATGTGGGCAAGTGCTGTCAACCGTGATATACTTACCACAGGCTCAAACCCCGGGGACCATCTATTCACGGGATTAAATCTCCAAAACCATGAACCAAAATAAATAAGGAGCCGCATAAGGAGCTTATTAGCTGGGCATAGTGACGCAGAGCTGACTAATGCACATGGTTTCTCCACAACACACACAAACAGGCGAGTTCTAGCTTCACAGTCTACTTGGACTCTTAGAACCAACAAGCCTGAGAAGCGCCGGGCAGGTGTGGTGGCGCCTGCCTTTAATCCCAGCACTGGGGAGGCAGAGGCAGGCGGATCGCTGTGAGTTCGAGGCCAGCCTGGTCTACAAAGCAAGTCCAGGACAGCTAAGGCTACACAGAGAAACCCTGTCTCGGAAAAAACCTAAAAAAAAAAAAAAAAAAAAAAAAAAACCAAGCCTGAGAAACCTTTGGGCAAGACCTAGGGGGCGACACATCCAGGGTGTGGGTGACTCTACAACACCAGCACACGCTAGTCTTTCCGTAAGGTGAACACCTCTAATCTCTGCCAGAGTTCCGGTTTCTAGTACTTAAGAGACATGAAAGGCTCCACCCACTAGCCCCATTTGGTGCAAGCAGATGCACTAGCAGCCCTTCTAGCTGACAGTCCATCCCAAAGTCTCCAGGTCCTAAAAGGACCAGGCCCAGAGCATCTAAACACACTTGACATGGGTGCACATCCACCCAGCAGCTGGGAGGTGGAGGCAGAGAGATTCGGAGTTTTAAGCCCAACCTAGATTACACAGCAAGACTTCCTAAGAAAGGTAATTCTGTCAACTTCCAGAAGACAGAGTATGTTCCCTTCCAAAAACTGTCCCAGAGAGGGTAGAGCAACACCAAGGCAAAATCTGAAAACGGGCAGTGCAGGAGAACTCACCACCAACCAGTGCCTCCTTATGAAGACAAATGACGGATGGTTTAATGTAGTGATCATGATGAAGAAAAGTATATCCCAGGAAATTAATGATAGCTTAAAATGTAAAGATTTAAAGTATTTTATTTCAGTAGATGTATAAAGGAGAAAACACACAAAATTATCTAAATGTGTATATTTAAAACATTTAATAAAAACCAAAATTATTTTTAGCTTTTCTTACACAGGTTCTCACTGTGTAGTCCAGGCTGGTCTTGAGCTCAAAATCTTCCTGTCCCAGTGTCCTGAGTGCTAGAATTACAGGCATCTGTCGTCATGCCCAGCTGACTTTTTAAAAAAGCTTTCGCCAAACAATTAGTGGATGAGACAATCCATAACCTAATAGAAGGAATCTACTAAAATATAAAGCAAAGTTTACTATCAAAGTTCTAACAGAATTATTCCTAAAATGAGAAGCAATAGAAGGGTAATCTTATCCTTCCAGAAGCTTCGGCTAGTACTCCAAAGGAAGTAAATAAAATATTTAATGATTATAAAGAAAGAAATTAAATTATCATTATGTATGAAAATAACACATATACAAAGGCCAGGCATAGGAGTGCATGCAGGTGAATCTCGGATTTCAAGGCCAGCCTGGTCTATGGAGAAAGTTCCAGGACAGCCAGGGCTACACAGAGAAACCCTGTCTTAAAAAAACAAACAAATGAAAAACAGAAAATTCATCCACACCATGTGTGAAATTCAGTATGTTTCAAAAGTAGCATTGCAGATTACTGGGAAAGGGCGGTAATAAATGAGAATGGTACAATCAGTCAGGCCTTTGGGGGAAAAAAATCTACAAGCAAACCTCTACCTCACAAGCCAAATATTTGAACTTTTCAAAAAGAAAATACTGTCTTCTGTCCTTGAAGTTACAGATTTCTCAAATAAGACCCAATGACCACAAATCACACAGGAAAGATGGGTGAATTTTACTATATTAACCATCTATTCATCAAAGCACCATTTTCAAAGAATAGGGAGTGGCACAAAAGTAGAATAAAAAATATGTAAAGAACTTTGAAAAATATGCAAGGACAGAAACCAGAAAATAAATAGATGAATGGCATTAAGATTACAATATACAGAAACGAAAATTGAAGTGGTTAAAACAAAAACAAAAACAAAGGGAGTTGGGGTGGTAATCAAGGAAATGCACATTAAAACAGTGAGATATTTCATACACACCTGATTGGCAACACAATGTCTAAAGATTAAAGAGGCTGGGAATCAAGCTTTTGGAAAGTCATTACCAGGAGGCTGTGACCCACAAGCTTCCTAGTGTGCACCTGGACTACTCTCTCCCAGGTGCCCAGCACAAAGCAAAGGTGAGCCAGTGGTGCAGGGCCATCAGCAAGAGCAGAGGCTAAGCAAGCTGCTAGGAGGAGACAGAAGGTGGAATTCAGGTCAGATAAGACTGCATCAGATACCCATCTTGTCTGGGAATAAAAGCGGGCATCAAAAGCATGTTTACTTGGGGCAAACTTGTAGGCATCCCCAAACAGCAGTGATCACCTCATTTTCTAAGGCCAATCTGACCATGTGATTTCCTCCTGAAACTGCAGCTAAGAATGCATAAAGTAGAGCCCCAGGCTGCAGCAGTTTCCTGATGCCACTACCACGCATTTCCACAAACATATTAGCTTAAAAATGCCACCCTTTGTTACCCAAATTTGTGGAGGTCAGCAGACAGATGGGTGTCCCACTGGACTAAAATCAGGGACTGAACTCCTCCTGAGACCTACTTCTTGCCTTTTTTCAGCAGCTGCTACACTCCTTGGCATGCCCTATTTTGTCTTCAAAGCTAGTGACAGCATCTAAACCCTCACATCACTCTAACACTGACTCTTCTGTTTCCCTCGTCCACTTTAAAGATACTTGTGATCACTATGAACCTGCCCAGACAACCCAGAATCCCCTCCCTATTTTATTTGTTTTGGTTTGGTTTGGTTGGTTGGTTGGTTTTTTGAGACAAGGTCTCTGTGTAGCCTTTCCTGTCTTAGACTTGCTTTGTAGACCAGGCTGGCCTCGAACTCACAGCGATCCGCCTGCCTCTGACTCCTAAGTGCTAGGATTAAAGGCGTGTGCGACCACGCTAAGCTACCCCCTCCCCATTTAAAGCCAATTGATGAACAACATTTTTTTTTTATCTGCTACCTAATTCCCTGCCAAGCAACATAAAACATGAGAGGGTCTGGGCATGAGGGCATGGTGTCGGAAGCCATCATGCCACTTACCTCACAGGCCCTCTCCAACTCACTTCCCCCCCCTCCCCAAAAACCCAACAGAGTCCCAACTCCTTGCTAGTACCTCTTTACCAGGTACACTAACCTTCTCACCTTTTTCCAATCAACTTATTCCATCTGCGCCCAAACATTTGCAGCTCATCTTTTCAGGCTCAGCTCAAAGGCCACTTCCTCTCTGAAGCTTTCTGACTTTCCCAGCTTCTCACCCCACGGCACACTCAGCAGGCTGAGCATCCTAACCACAGTGTCACGGTGTAGTCACTTGCAGCCACTGTTTACATGCTCCTCCTCAGTGCAAACGGTGAACCCTTCTATGACAAGAACTCCTTTACTCCCCCAGTGGGCTCCCAGGTCACAAGACAAGGTTTGGCAAGAAATGAGTCCTTGCTTTAAGTATCTCAGAGTACTCCTGAAAGCTGGATGGAAAAGGCAGAGGCTCCCCTGAAGTTTCCTCCAAAAAAGAAATGCCTAAGAAACTTAAGACCAGACAAGTAGTTAAGGAAATTATTCCAAAAAAACAAAACCATCCACTCAGCCTGATGTACACCTTACCACCATGTGAAAGAAATTATACAAGTGACACTTTTGGCTTTTTACTGCTAGCCTATGGAACAATTCTAAAGTAACCAACAAAATGATCCACAAGAGAAATAAAGACTTGATCTGAAATGGTCTCCATTCCTCAGAGGGATACACACAAAAGCAGACGTTGCTCAACACGAAATGAATGCACAACAATCACCAAAATGCACATCGCAGCCTCTCTCCAGGGAAGGCTGAGAGGTGTGAGGGTGTTACAAGTGGCACTGTTTGGGGACAAGCTGCCCTGCAAACAGATACCTGTACATATTGCAATCAAGGGTTATTTTTGTTTGATGGCAGTTATTAAGAAAACAGACACTTGGTTATTTCAGTGCTCATTGCTTGATGTCCATAGCCAGAAAACTCCCCACCTGGAGAGAAAAAGAAAAAGAACTTAGCTGTTTAAAGGAGAGATATAATTTGTTTTAAAGGCATCTCTCATTCAAGTTCAACAAAGCAATCCTGTCCAATTTTTCTTTAACAATGTGATTTCTGAAACTATTTTTAATATAATTCCAAAACCCACTCTTCACTGAACAGAAAGTTTGAAGGACAAAGCGGGTGGTGAGGAAGAACACTACTTCAGTACCATGGACAGTGGGTCCACGCTGCCACTCAGTGTCTCATTTTACAGCTTAAGAGCTGCCCCCAAATCTACTACATTTCAGCAAAAGCTTAAAGGGAGGTAATTTCAGTACATGAGCAGGTATTTTTATTATATTCCAAAGGACCAGTCTCCTCCACCACAGGGATATACAATATACATCTACCAATTTGCTTCAGTCATCTCCTTCACAATAAAGCTCTGAGGTTTCTGTGCAATAGAAATGACTTTGCCCCTGACACAGCGACTGGTATAGGTCCAGAACGCACTGAAACTGATAGAGAATCCAATCCCTGTTGTCTGAACCATTTCAAGGACCTGACGGAACTTTTACAATTTACACACGCAGCATGCTCTCTGGTATCCAGCAAGGTGGAAAGGACAGCCTCTTTAAAACAGCAACAAGGCCTGGCAAGGTGGGACATGCCTATAATCTCATCATTTGGAAGTCCCAGGCATGTCTAACCTATGGCCCAGTGGCCACATGAGGCCAAAAACAGCCATAAGTGTGGTTCAACACAAAATTAAAAACATTATAAGTTTTTTTAGGATTATTCTGTAACTCAATTATGAGGCTACTGAGCATGAAAAGCTATATAGATGATAATGTGACAGTGACATGCCTGGAACTTGGGCTACAGAACAAGATCCTAACTCAAAAATGACAGACTATACCCATGCCTCATGTGTTAGGTCTTTCGTGCTTTTTTCTTATAAGAAGCTGGAAAACTCACCCTAAGTCCATGTGGATTTTCTTCTACCTACAAATGAGTGTCTGAATGCCAGATCTGATCTTTTCAGTTATAAAGACCCTATTTCTAACTATTTTGTGTGTGTACGCGTGCGTGTATGTGTGTGTATATACACGCTCAAGTGTGCATGGGACGACATACATGTCACAGCTCTCCTGCAGTGATCAGAGGACAACTTTCAGGCATCCGTCCACTCCTTCCACCATGGGCGCCAGGCACTAGACAAAAATCATCGGGCTTGCAAGGTAAGATGCTAAGCCATCTCACCAGGCGAGAAACTTTTTTGTCAAAGCTTGGCAATACTAAGCTCTAACTATGTGCATGAAGTTATAGAAATTCCCAAACATGTGCACTGAGCCTGCACTGTGTTAATAACGGCACCTACACACAAGTGAAAGTGACAGTGGTGACAAAGGAGGACCTCAGCTGGACTTGCAGCTGGAAGGCCTCAAGTCTCAAGACCCCAAGTGGAACTCCTCCAGCCCTTCTGAAGCTCCAGCCATTCCCAGAGAGCGCTGATCTAAACACGCCCCTCTCTGGAACAAAACGGGCCATCAGATGTCAGATAATGAAGGGTTCTTGTTGTGGAGACTGGGGGGGGGTCAGTTCTCAGTAGAGACACGCCCCGCACTTCCTCTGGAACTGAAATCACAGTTAAGTCCAAAGAAGAGAAAGGGAGCACACGTTTGCCTCAGAAGGCAAGCTAAGTTTCAGGAGGGCTGTGTCAGAGAGTGGGTCAAGAGGAAGAGTTTGTATGTTAGCTATTCAGTCTGGCCTCACAGGGTCTTTCTCCAAGGCCCTGGCACTCAGGATTGCTTTTGGTGCAGCACCCACTAAAAATCTCCCTCAACCTACAGTACTGTTGGCTCACATACAAAGCTAATGAGATTTGAAAGTCCATGGTGCTGTAAAGAAAAGTAGAAGGGAAAAAAAAAAAAAAACAAGCCTGGGGCCCATTTCCATTAACTTAAAAATTTCCTAGAGGAAGAAGGGAAACTAGAGAACTAAACACTTTCATTAAACAAAACACTTTGGGGAACAATAAGAAACAATTCTGAGTGCACCTCTTTCCCAAAACAGAAAATACAATGACCAAAAAGAGGAACAGCGCCTGTCTCATCTACCTGTTCTGGCTCTAATGGATGGCGCAGAAAACGGGAGGCGAGCCGAGAGAAAGGAAACAGGAGACCGCAGTGGAGGGGATAGAAGAAGAGGCCGCGCCCTGCCCTCGCCCCACATCCATTCTCTGAGTTTCCTTTTTTTTTTTACCCAGCTCGTCTCAATCACAAGACATCCGTCCAAGCCTTGCACGTCCCAGTGAGATCACAGCTATTGTAGGCTGACCCAAAAGCCTGCAGAGTTATGTGTCCACTGACAACTTCTGAATTTGCCGAGCGAGTGGAGAGGCCTGGCTTCTCTCCTAAGTGGCTCCCCGACGTGGGCAAGGGACAGACAAGTTACCATCAGACTTTCCCAAGGACCCTAGGCCGTGCCTGAATCCTAGCACTCAGGCACGACCATGCAGGGCCGGAGACTGCACCCCTCGCTGGAAACTTCTGTCTAGATCCCTGCTCTGGACTCGGCTCCACGCTCAAGGGCCACCAAGTACCTGTCTACTCTGGAGCCCGGCCATTAATCCCTCACTCCCTCGTTCTCTCAGCAAGGATTCCCGCCTCAGCCTGGGACCCCAGTCTCTGCCTGGGCACCCTCCCCCAACCCCCTTGCTCAGCCTACTACCCTCGCCTCAGGCCTGGGATTCCCCACCCTCAGTCCTCCGACCATCGCCTTGGCCTGGGACCTCCCTCTTTAAGCCTGGGACCCGGTACTAAGCCCTGAGCCCTCAGCCCCGAGATCTGTGCTCTCAGACTTGGGATCCCCGCCCTCAACCTAGGACCTCGATCTCAGTCTGGGATCCCTGCCCTCAGCCTAGGATCTCAGGCCCTGCCTGGTGTCCCCATCTTCTGTCCCAGGACCTCCACCCTCAGCCTGGGACCCTTCCCACAGCCTGGGACCCTCGCCTTAACCCGAGACCCTCGTCTCAGTCTGAGGTCCTGGCCCTAATCCTGAGACCGCCAACCTCAACCCACCCGCAGGATCCCCAGCACCCCGGCTCGGATGAAGTTTTCAGATCGCGAACTGTACAGTCCTCTGGCCTTTCTCGGGGTCTCGTCCGGCCTGGGACGCGGCGTGCGGGCTGCCCCCGCGCTGGACTCTCCCCCCCCCCCGCAACACCTCACTTCAACCCGCCGCCACTCACTCACCTGCCCCGCCGTGGACAGCGAGGCCGCGGGCCAGGAAGATCCTATGCTGCCGATCGGGTGGGGCAGAGGAGGCAGACACGGCGCGACACGAAGCCTGAGGCGACCGAGCAGCGGCCGCGGCGTCTCCTGGCTCTGGCGACGGTAAGCAGCGCCTCGAGCTCCGGCCCAAGCACTGCGCGCGGCGAGGACCCGCCCCCTCCGCGCAGCCGACCACTCACGCGCAGCCCGCCGCCTCTGGCCCCGCCCCTGCCCAAGGGCAGGGCCTGAGAAAGCGGGCGCTGGGATCCTATGGAAAAACGGGACGGTGACCAGCACGGCCAATCCGAGCGCGGGAAGCTCTCCGGCTGGAAGCCGTTTAGCGTCGAAGGGCGGTTAGGGTTGGGCGGGGCCCGCACTCTGGGGCCGGGAGGAGGCGGGGCCTCTGGGAAGGCTAGTCAACTGGCGGGGGCGGGGACAGGACATGGGCGGGGCCTGGGGCGGGCCCGCCAGAAGGCTAAGAGGGAAGGGAGAGGGATTCGCGGCTGCGAGATGGCTGCGCGGCCTGCATCTCCAGTGAGATCGCCTGCAGGTGCCTGGCGCTCGCGGCTGGCTAGCGGGAGATGCAGAGACGCCCAGTCTCGCGCGCTGGTATTCTGGGCCGGTCAGTTGGATCCACGGCCCTTCGCGACCAAACGGGCCTGATCCGTTGACCAGCGAGCCCTTCACGGGGTGCCCCTCTGCGCGGGGAGCCTTTGCTAGCCACCATAACCCAAACTGCAGAACTTGAGTCCAGGTTCTCTCCTGTGCTGGGCCTGTACACCTGCCCACAAATGCCAAGGACCGATGGAAGAACTGGCTGTTGGAAAACATGCCATTTTATTTGTGTGTGTGTGTGTGTGTGTGTGTGTGTGTGTGTGTGTGTGTGTGTGTGTGTTTGCTGGGAAACATGCCATTTTATTTATGTGTGTGTTTGCATCTTTCCTCAGAGATGCCTTGCTCTGTTTCAATTAACTATCGTTTTCATCAGACTAAACTCTTTTCATCTGATTGTGCTCTGTTAGCTTGGGCTTAGTCCTTTCTGCACAGCATAAAAATAAAGGAACCAGGCCATATTGTCATCCCAGCTCTGGTAACAAGCTAGGAGTGCTGGGACCCTGCATTCAGCCAGTACCTAGACACCCAGGAGCCCCGGGGTTATCTTTGCTAGCTTCCTAAGGCCCAGCTGAAGAAGGCCTCTCTAGACTCGGGGATCGAGCTTTGCCTTTCACAGTTGGGGAGAGTGATCTGCAGATTTACCCCCAAGACTTAAAAGAAACATCTCTGGGAAACACAGTTGCTTCTTTGTTGTCAGATGAACAGATGGGTGAGCAGAGAAGAGCGTTGATGGTGACATTCTAGCCGAGATGACAAAATTTTCATCCAGCCCCGAGGCCTCTCAAACTCACCAATGACTCGATCTGGTGGCAACAATGATGCGCCATACATGCGAAAGGATCTGTACACAGCTCTCCCCCGCCTCCCCCGCCCCCCCCCCGCCCCCCACTCCAAGCCTCCACCTGTTACAAGCATGATCTCTTTTGTAAAGTCAGGAAGACCCTTGTCGGTGTGAAGCCTCATCACGGTAGCCACGTGGCTCTTGGAAATGCCTGGAGTCCTGTAGTTAAGATGTCCTGGAATCCACTCTGAGGGAGAAAGTTCTGGACCCCCATTTTAGACATATACAGTCCCTTGGGGTGGGTGGGCCAGAAAGGGCCAGGGTGTGAGTAAGAAGGGACTGTTGCATGCCCTATCGAGAGGCTAAGTCCAGCTGTGCCAGAGCATGACTCTTTACCTGGGGAAGCTAGGGAGCGCATGCGCATCATCATTGCACGCTACCTCGCGCTAACCCTGTGCTTGGGAGGAGGAGGAGTACTCTATGGTAGAGAAGAGGACAGAGGATTGGAGGCGGGCAGCTCAGGCAGCATGCTGGGAGTCACTGAGACAAGAATCTCCCGTGGGCGGGGGGGGGGGGGGGGGAGGAACACAAGGGATTGAGATCAGCCTGCCAGCAGGTCCCAGACCTGAGCAAGCGCTTAGACTTAAGAGCAAAGTGTCTGCAGGACCAGAGCACTCAGGCCATGAGCCTCCTGGGCTCTGCATAGTGGCTCCAGAGGCTGAAGCTGAATCAGACTATGCCAAAGCACCCCCTTCTCCAGATTACCGGTTGCCAGCCTCCTACTCTGCTCTCCAGGAGCCGGGGGGGGGGGGGTACGGGGGGTGGGAGGGCAGGGGGGGCAGCCTCAGCTGCCTACATATCCTCCTGAAAGACACACTTAGTCATTAGGAGAGTAATGATAGTGTTTTCAAGGCAGCATGTTGGACCCTAACAACTTTCAATTATTTCCAGTTCCTGCCAACCCTGGGAAGAGAAAAAGCAGTTCATCTCAGGGCCCCACCCTTGACACAAAAGACAATTGAGCAGGCTCTGTGCTCCAGATCCCAGCAGAGCTTGGAGAGGCAGGGCAGGCAGCCCCGCCCCCTGGCTCTAGCAGCTGCTTGACCCATTGCCCTCCCTCCACACTTCCCACATGCCTCCAAATGCATGCTTCCTGTCTTCCATTAGCACCACCAGTGTGCTGTCAGCGTGGTCCTTCCCGGGAGAAGTGCACCCAGGGGTTTGCGTTTATAAATAACTCCATGGTGTCTTGTTGGGGTGTGGAGAGTGGGGAGCAAAGGAACCTTGTAATTATCATATGCTTACTGTGATGTCAGACCAAGCCCTAGGAAGTCTTTGAGCAATTGGCCCTCCAGATTATTGCATGCATCCCTGCTACCAGAGATCTGGGAGGCCACAATTTCCAAAGGCTGGGCCATCTGGAGGGGTGGGGGTGGAGGTCTCCTTTAGCTCCACATTAGATGGCTCAACGTGTCGGTAAAATAGTTACACACAGAAAGCAGTCATGACGGTAATTAATGTCAAAATCCTCAGAGACATGTGGGCCTCCCTTTCCCTCTCCCCTCCTCTGCCCAAGCCCACACCAGCTCTACAGCTGCAGCCCCTCCTATTCGGAGCTACGGGTGGGCAGAGAGCAGAGGGGCAAAGTGGGGGGCAGGACCTGGAGTGGCCTCTGCTGGCCTTCAGCTGGACTCCACTTCCTTGCTGAGGCTTCCTGGAGCCAGGACCCACTTGACCATCAGAACCACCCTCTGCGCTAGGCAGGTAACAGGAGCATGTGCTTTGCCTAGTGGACAAGCAGAGAAGCTGTGCATATAAGCCCTTCTTGCTGAGGGCCTCATCTCTAGCTGTTTCTACTGCTAACTCCTTCCCTTCATCAGGCCAGCTGCTGCGCTCTGGCAAGAAAAGCTGCCGGAGTTAAGCAGGCTGCTCTTAGAGAATTCTGGGAGCCAGAATGATAAAAGGAAAACCAAAAGGCAAGAATCCAGTGCTGTATTGAATGTCTTGTTAGAGAACTGCAATCATCATCATCATCGTCGTCGACATCATCATCCTCATCCTCATCATCAAAGACTGATTCTTCCTAGACATCAGAAAGCCTAACATACCAAATACACCTCACCTAACTTACCCGGTTAATCTTGGGCAATCAATTGCCCCTTTGGGCAATTAAGGGGCAGCTCATACCTCGCCTCATTCTCCTGTGAAAGAGGTAACAGCCACAAGCAGCAGCCATATGCTGCCTCCTTTGACAGGATCCTGTCTTTTGTGGCTGGGGATGGAAAGCTGCAGAGACGGACGGATGGCAAAGCTGTGGGCAGCCCCCACTGAGAGGACCTCCCCCACAGCTGAGGTGGCAGAGCTGTGGATAGCAGCAGGAATTGAAGACACATTCATCCAGGGGCCTCCAGGGAATAGGCAGAGAGCCTCCAGTTCTCTCGAAGCTGGTGTAGCGTGTGTCTCCAGCCTCCCTCCCTCCCAAACTTCTCCCAGAAGCATGTTCTGTGGGAGTGTGTGGTTTCTGCATCCAGAGAAGGCTCTGGTCACCTTGCACCTAGGCACACCTTCCTGTGTTCCTCTGGCCCCGGTCCTAGATGACTAACTACAATGAGTATGTATAAGCACCCAGGTCCAGAACTGCTTTTTTCCTGCCTGCATGTGGCCGTGCAGTAGGAAGGGTCAGCACTGATGGATGTTTCTTCAGCAGACAAGGAAAGGCTACGAGGGTCAGTAACTAGGGTCCAGCCAAGCAGGAAACCCTAAAAGAAGGAAAAAAAAAAAAGCATTGGACATGTGCTGGAAGACCATATGTACCAGCCCATTGATGACTCTTGTGGGGCTTCCAACATCTGATTGTGGAAATGGGTCTGGGTCACAGAACCTGCTGTCCGCAGTAGACTAGAGCTGCTGCTGTCTTCCAGCTCTCTGCACTCATACCAAACAGCAAGTGAGTCAGCAGCGGTACCTCTGAACCGGAGACTTCTCAGACCCTGGAGCCTACATCACTGCTGGGGGAGGGGGTGGAGGGAAGGGAGGAAGAGGGACAGAGAGAGAGAGAGAGAAACTAGACTGCCATCCGGCAGCTCCAGGTTCATTGTTTTTATAAGCAAGGTTTCCAATGCATTTGTATGAGCAGGGGAAAAGCTGCATCTGTGTGCCTGCCACACGGCAACAGAGCCCTAGGGTCAGCAGGGCCTTATTTTGGGAAGACTTTCAGTGCGATGGCAGCCAAACACCCCTCCCCTTCTCTGTGCCTCAACTGGCGCCATTAAGACTAAAATTAGAACCACTCTTTGTTTTAGTCATGAGCCCCGTGGCACCCACCATCCTCCCTCCAAACCTCCACTAGGTAATTAGAAAGATACTAGAAGGGAAATGCAATGCTTTCAAACTCCAAATCCCGAGGCGAGGAGAGGCTGAGCAGGCTAGAGAGGCAAATGCCGCGACCTTGGTTTACCTGCAAACAATTAAGGCTTTCGCTTGCCGCTTTTTAAAATTCGTCACCTTAAACATCAGTGGACATGATCGTCTCTAACGTCCGCAGAGGATTTAAACACATGGGACTGTTTAGACATGTCCTATAATAGAAAGAAGCTGGGAGGGAAGGGGTCCAACCATACCAAGACTTTTTTTTTTTTTTTTTTTTTTTACCAATTTTCTCAGTAAGTAAGTATATGTGTGTGCTAGTGCCTTGTAATCAAAGATCTCCGGGAAATGTTTTTAAGGTGAAAATTCAACAACACGAGTGATGAAAACCATGCCGTGAAAGGGTAGTTAAGAGCAGGGAGAACACTCCACTCTGGGAAGGAACACACTGGGAGCCTGGGGGCCTCCCGTTTTTCACGAGAGATTTTTTGAGCCCTTTCTCTCCCAGGTATGATTCCCATCACAGTCACCCCGCCTCTAGCAAAGCCATGTCTTTATGATCCTGGCCTAGCCAATAGGAACTTGTCTGAAGCTCATCAACAAGGCTAGGCAAGTCCTCAAGAGGTCTACAAGGTCCCTCCCTGGTTCCCTTCCCGGATAGACATCTCAAGGATTCCCTCACTACATTTCAAGGACAGAATTTGAAGAGCACACAGATTACAAAGGTAAGCTCCCTTCTCCATTTCTGATGTGGAGACACACTCTCTCTCTCTCTCTCTCTCTCTCTCTCTCTCTCTCTCTCTCTCTCTCTCTCTCACACACACACACACACACACACACACACACACACACACACACTCCGGTCCCTCACACAGGCTGTGTCCCTGTTTATTACCCTTCTACTATGCCAACACATACCCTGGCAGCACCAGGTCATAGGACCCTAGTCTTATAGCCTTTCTTGACCCCTCTACTGCTGGCCCCTGAACAAGATGTCACCTTCAGCTTACCATTCCCAGGTCTCAGCGCCAACTGCTGCTAAGAGCCTGGGATGCAGAGGCCCTCCTCACTGAGGACGCCTCCTTGGAAGGAAGTTCAATGCACTCATGCTGGCAGGCACACACGAGCAGCCCAGGCCAGTCTGTAGCCTCAGCACCTTCCACTCCTTTATAACCCCAACTCCCTCCACCTCAGCTGACAGGTCCTAAAATGAGCAGTGACACTAGCTCCTCTGGTATTAAGTTAAATAAAGGACACCTGCCTGTCCCTGGGGGCACTGGGCAGGTGCAAAGCACTGTTAAGACACTGTTTAAAAGCCATAAAGATTAGTAAGTAGCCATCATGGCATCCACTTTTAATGCCAAGTCTGCAAATTCAAGACCAGTTTGGCCTATGCATCAAGCTCCTGGCCAGCCAAGCCTATGGCATGAGACCATGTCTCAGGGTGGGGGGAAATCACCTTTAATGTTTAAGTTTATATCATAAACGTTCCTTCTGATGTTTTATTTTCCTGTAAATAAGCAAAGACAGTGAAGAACGGCAATTTGACTGGAGAGTTAGCAGATAATGGCCTCTCCCTTCTTCCCTTGAACAAAACAAGGGTAGCCAGACTACCCATCTTAAACACTCCGCAGCACCAGCCATCTTAAACACTCCGCAGATACCTGGACCCAGCTGTACAACAATCACAGCTGATTGCCCCGCAGCTGAAGGTGTGACCTCCTCCAGGGCTGTCTGAAACAGTGTATGCCAGTCTTTTTGCTACCACGACCCTACATAATTCTGCAAGCATCACTACTTTCACCACCTTTTCCCCAGGTGGTCTGAGGGATTGTTGCAACCCCTAAAGGTCAGGCTGTGATTGGCCAAAACCAAAAGCATCCATGACTGTGATTGGTGCCAAAAGGCAAGAAGATGATTGGTCCAAGCACGCGCCTGTGGTGAACAACAAGCGAAGCTGTGAACGGAGCGAGCAAGGCTGACAGCTGCCACACACCCAGTTAAACTACCATTCAAATACAAAGGCTGAGAACGTGCTACGGACCACCTCTGAAGTGACTCCTGAAAGTTACAACCCAAGGAGAAGGCGCTAAGGCCCAGAGGGAGATGTAATTTCAGAAGCGGCAGGGAGTGAGCCTTCCCACAGTGGTGTAGTGCATATACGCATTCAAGTGTTTGTGCGCATGTGCAGTGTCCTGTGTCTGGCCATGTGGGCACCTGGACAGCAGAAGTCGGCACCAGGTGTCCTCAATCCCTCTTCATCCTACTAATTTGTAATTTAATTAAATTATTCTGTTTTATGCATGGTGTATGGGGCACGCGTGACACAGTGTGCCTGTGGAGGACAACTTTGTGGAGCCAGCTCCCTTTCCATCTTTATGCTGGGTTCTGAGGATAAAATCCTGATTGCCAGGCATACAATGCCTTGCCAGCCAATGCCTTGCCCATCTGAACCATCTTATCAGTACTCCACCTTATTTCTTTTCTCTTTTTTATTTTATTTTATATGTAATGTGTTTTGCCTACACCATATGCATTCCTGGTACCCACGGAGGCTGTAATAGGGAGTCAGATACCCTGGGACTGGAACCTAGGTCGGCTGGAAGAGCAGTTAGCGCTCTTAACCACTGAGATCTCTCTCCAGCTGCTGGCCCCTTCTGTTAAGATGGAAGTCGGGCATTACCAGATAGCCCCTGAGCTTGGTGCCAAAATGACAGGACTCCCTTCTCTCCATCTAAGGAGAGGTCACATAGTCCTCAGGGAGATTATAGGCTCAACCCTTTCCTGATAAGAAACCCGTCCAGCGTGCACCTCCCCCGTGCTAATGAGATGTCTTGGGACCTTAGCTTTCAACCCCATGACCTTTTTCCATACCTCAAACTGTACCTGGAGTTCTCCCCACCCCGCTGCTGCCCATAGAATACTCAGTACTGTGTTTCCCTTCTTATGATACAGGGCTGTGCTGCTGCATGCAAATGAGGTATCCCTGGCACTCCTCGCCCCAGCCAATCAAACACATTCACCCCAGAACCTCTCCCACTGCCCAAGGTTTATAATGTCCCTGTTTTACATGCAATAAAGGGGGCCACCACCATCTATTTCACCAAAGATCATCTAAGACTTGCCATTTATTCTGGGGTTCACTGCTCGGCCCCAGGTTTGGCTTCCAACCAAGCAGCCGTTAGCTGCCTCAGTCACCGCTGAAGCCACTGACCACCACGGAGCTGCGATGGACCTGCATTCCGGCCATGAACTGACCGGGCACAGGCATTTGCCCGCACGCTCCTGCCATTATCACAGCGGCTTAACAGAAGGGCTATGTAACACTGCGTATCACCACTGACTTTGGAACTCTTGGGCTTCTGCCATTCGCCGGTATGTCAGCATGGATCGCTGCCACCATCTTTCTCGTGCCACTCTGCCCATCACACTGCGAAGGCGAGTGACTGGCGAAACAGCTATTCTGTGCGCCTGAACCAAACAGATTCCCACAACCGCCTCACGGTTTTGAAGCTCCGAGCCTCCATTACCGGCTGTTCTCAACCGAAGCAGCCACCAACTCTCCCAAGTCAGGATGGGCCGTCGTCGCTGCCCGGCTTGGGTTTCAAGCCCTGAACTTGTTTGCCCTCACGATTCACCCTTCTCCACTGGGAAACAGAAGGAACCCCGATCTTCCTGTGGAGGAGCGTGTACTTCCGGTTTGGAGCTCTATGGGGCACAAACTTCCCAAGAATGTACATGACAAGGCCCAGGTTCCCGCCGGTCACAGAATAATATCCAGCCACCTTATTTTTGAGACAGGTCTCTCACTGAACCTGGCAAGTCACCAATCCAGATAAGCTGGCTGGCCACTGAGGTTACAGGGATCCTCCTGTTCCCATTTCCTAAACAAGGGGATCTTGGGCATCCAATGTCACACAAACCATTTTACATAGGCACTGGGGATCTGAACTCAGGCCCTCATGCTTGCAGGCAAGCACTCTACCTACTTAGGCATCACCCAAGCCCCAACTTTCCTCCTTTTAAATGGATTCTATCAGGTAGATGTTTTGCCAGAGCAATACAAAGCTGACATAACATGCAAAGGGTTGTACAACGGGTTCCCTGTACAAATCGCTTCAGATTGTATGGATGTGAACAGTCACGGGCAGCTAGGAAGGCCAGGGACTAGTATGCAGGATCTGAAAGGAAGAAGAGCTATGATAGAAGAGGCTGCATTGCAGGATGAATGCCCGGAACTTCTCTGTAGTCATCTTCAGCCTCTGCTTGTGAGAGCCCCTTGGTGCTAACTGACTAGATTTCCTTACTGTGGAGAGGTGGGCCCCTGTCCACTGTCTTAGGGGTACAGACTGACCCTCCGTATAGGTGATACAGATCTCCCCCACTTCCCATGCCAACCCTGTCCTTTCCAAAGGGGGCAATGACCTGCCTGCCTCGCCAAGTTTCTCTACCACTCCTGGGAAACAGCCCACCTCCAGCCACAGGACAGGGGAGGGGTATGCTATCAAAGTTGGAAGTCCAGGCCTTGGTCCAGGGACTCAAGCTAGGATATACAAGGGGACGTGTGAGATATAGGTGTAGACGTTGGTTTGGCCCCAATGTCTTGAGCCGCAAATGAGAGACAAAGTGGGGACAGAGGAGCCTTTATAGGATTCCCACGGGCCTGGGGACAGGTGCTGTATGTAGGTATGGGTGCTGGATGGTGAAAGTCTACAGACTCCATATCTGTAGTTAACTATCCTTCGCAAAGTGGGTAGCCTGCTTCAGAAGACACACACAACACAGGCATTTGAACATGGGTACTGTCTTAGTTAGGTTTTTATTGCTGTGAAGAGACACCGTGGCCGTGGCAACTCTCATAAAGGAAAACATTTCATTGGGGCTGGCTTACAGTTTCAGAGGCTTATGTCATTATCACCATGGCAGGAAGCATGGCGGCGTGCAGGCAGGCATGGTGCTGGAGAAGGAGCTGAGAGGTCTACATCGTGATCCAAAGGCACCAGAAAGAGACTGTGTCACACTGGGCATAGCATGAGCATAGGAGACCTCAAAGCCCGCCCCCTCTCCCACAGTGACACACTTCCTCCAACAAGGCCACCCCTCTTCATAGTGCCACTCTCTATGAATTTAAGCATATGAGTCTTTGGGGGTTGTACCTATTCAAAGCACGACAGGTGCACATAACTCCGGGACTAAGGACTACAGCACACACTGAGGGCTGGCATTCCTCCTCGCCAGAACGGGGACAAAGCCTAGCATTCCCATCTTCCTGGGTGGGCAATCTCAGCAGAACTTTAGAGACCTTATTCTTCTGTGATCTGTTCCCCTATGTAAAAATGAAGTTGTCAATATTCAGTGAAAAAGGAGCAGTGAGAGAAGCAACAGCACTGTGAAAGCAGACATCCACAACTGTGTTTAACATCATGTGACTTTGTTTCTAAAAACCTGTTAAATTGGTGTTCTATATGGCAAACAATTATCATACTTCGTCATTTTAATATGGGGAATCATTTTTCTAATCTGAAAAAATAACTTCTAATCAGAAACAAGCACAGAACAAAACCCTTCCAGATGAAAGATTTCAGTGAGGTTTTTTTGTTTGTTTGTTTGTGGTTTTGTTGTTGTTGTTTGTTTTGTTTTGTTTTTAATGTGCCAAAATTGTGCTTTCCAGTTAGCAGGCTAGGATGGTAATGTTGGGGAAGATGGAAATTTACCAGCCAAATTTCACCGAAAGTCTTTGCATAATTGATGGATAGTCTGAGCAAAGAATACCATAATTTTTGTAAGTAGAGCCAGCAACACACTTTTTAATTTTCAATTTGCATATTCTTCCGAGATGTTCTTTTTAGCTCTGACAGCCAGCTATTGAAGGAAGCATCCTAGATGAGACCCTTGGAACCACAGTTTCACGAGGCACTAAACCGAGGTGTTTAAAATAATAGAGCATATTCATTCACACTAGCCTCCTAAAATAGTACCATAATTACTAATTTTAAATTAGTAACTTTAAATTAGTAATTGTGTTAAATTTCATGCACCATGCTTTTCTTTTTGTTAAATAGGTAGAAGTTTTTGAACTGTTTCATTTTATCTCAACCTTTTTCAGTTTGGGTATGTTTTACACTGTACTTAGTATTTCCAGTTAAAGAAATCACATATGTTTAAGGAAATCAATTCATGTGATAGGCTGGCTGGGGGGGAAAAATTAAAAACCATCAGGCTAAAGAATTGAATTTGCATCCAATTAAATTGTGTGTGTGTGTGTGTGTGTGTGTGTTTGACTGAAGATTGAACTTCAGTCTTGTGTATGTTGAGCATGAACTCTAGCACCCACCTATACCTCCATGCCTGCAAAGGTTTTAAGAGTTTTTTTTTAAAGCTATCATAAAGGAAATTAGACACATATAAAACAAGTGCAGTGGTCAGGAGTTATAGATGGTGATATTTATTTATTCTCTGGGTGAGCCTTTGAGGCAAGCCCCTTGCCTTGAACCCCTAACTACAATACAGGAACAAGAAAAGTCTGGTTTCCAGACTTGCAGGAGGGTCAAATGAACAGACCTGAATGGCCAGTCCTTGGCATACAGTAGTTGCCACATAAAGGCTTTCCTCTCACCAGGCATAACTGCTTGAGTGCCAACAGTGAACTGCACCCACCTGCAGATTGACCCGTCACCCTAATAAAGGTGGAGGTGAGAAAAAGGAAGCATAAAGAAACTGGTGTAGTAGTTTGCAACAAAAGTGCAGGCGCAATATTTTTGCCATATTCTTCTAGAACTTGCTTTTGAAGGCACAGAACTGAAGCCATTTCCCTGGACTTCCATGACTGCCCTCCGCCGCCCGCTCCGCCGGCCCCCCTCCCCCACCCAAAGTATGTTGTAAGTGACCCAGCAGACCGTGAGCTGGCCTAGAAAGAACAGCATTTGCCACTCTGTCTTGAGTGAGGCTCCCTGGGGTCTGAGCCACCATGTGAAGCTGCTAGTCTAGACTGCACTGCCATCCTGGCAAGGCTTTTGGAGGTACAGCAAGCCAGTTATCAGCATTTTTTTTTTCATGGTTCCTGCCTCCAGGTTCCTACCTTGAGTTTTCTTGCCTAGCTTTGCTCAAGGGTGGCAGGGGGCTTGGAAGAATAAGGTAAAATAATCATTTTCTTTCCCAAGCTGGTTCTGGTCAGAGTTTCTTTGTTTCTTTTCTCTTCTCTTTTTTAATCACATCAACAAAGAAATGAATCTAGAACAGCATCCTTCATTTCTAAGTGGTGGTTGCTTGGCTACCGTGTCCCCTCCCTGCCCCTCACAAGGCCTGTTGTTCACTTCAAGGTAACCCGGCCACTGCCAAGAGTGCCATCCAGCTCATGGACATGAGGTAGGTGTCCTGTTACTACATATTACTTAAAAGCACAAGAAACAGCAATTTTAAAAAGTGGTACCATGTCCCTGTTCCTTTAACGCATGGTAAGACCAGGGTCTTAATCAGTCCAAAGCTGGGACAAGTCCCCATGAGCCTAGGATTAGCAGCTCAGAACCACAGCAGCACGAATCCTGTGACGTCCATGACCTCGTTGCAGGATGAGCCCTAACTGCCTCAGTCACGAGAGCCCGAGAGCCCCTGCAAAGCCCGACACCCTGTGTGTTACGTGCGATAACAAATGACACTCATCTCAGGACAAAACTGGAATTAAAATGTTCAAGGGGGAGAAAAAAAAAAAACCCTGTGACCGAGTTTGACGGGGATGACGTGACTGATCCTTCCTGGGAGTTTATGTCTCAGCATGAGTAGAGCTTTGGATTAAAGCCCTCAATCTCAGAAACATAAAACACTGCCCTTCTTGCTGCCTGTCACTTGAAACCTAAGTATTTGGCTTAAGCTCATTTTTCCTCCTTTAAGCTGCCCAGCGCATACTTTGCCCCAAGAGTGATTTTTTTTTACAAGGCAAAGATATTTATTTCCCAAGTTGTGGAACATCAGTGCCCCTCCAAGTGACCTGCATAGGTGAGAAGTTAAAGAATGAAGTGCTCGTCTGTGCCAGGAAGCCGATGAACCCTGGGGGCCCAGGGACCACCTGGCTGATGCCAAGCCATGACTCTCTAAAAAGGATCACCCTGAGACAGCGCACGCCTTACAAACATAACCGCTGCCTTAGTTCTTTTTCTGTTGCTGTGACAAAACACCCTGACAGAACCAACTCAAGGCGGTAAGGGTTTATCCTGCCTCCCAGTCCAAGTGCATGGAGGCAAGGCTTGCAGGGACCGGAAATAGCTGGTCACATCTAGTGAGTTAATGAACCCATTGCACCTCCTTTTCCCCTCTCTGGGATCCCAGGCAGGGAACGGTCCGCCCGCAGTTGGATGGGTCTCCCTTATCTCAATCAACTCAATAAAGATAATCCACCACGAGACACGCCCAGAAGCCTGTCTCATGGGTGATTCTAGAGTCTGTCACTGACAGTTAACACTGACCAGCCCAGGCTCATAGACTGGGTCACACCAGATGACTGAGAAGTATCCCAGCCATAGGACTCCCTTGTCTGTTCCTCCTGGCAAGGTAAGGGTTTGTCTTGCTTCCCACCTCTCACTTCCCTCCTGTAGTTCCCTATTCCACCTGCTATATACTGCTGTATACTGTCTGAAGGTGCTTGTCCATCATGTGAATAACAGGTAGTAAAAGAAACTGAAAGTAGGGCTGGAGAGATGGCTCAGTGGTTAAGAGCACTGCCTGCTCTTCCAGAGGTCCTGAGTTCAATTCCCAGCAACCACATGGTGGCTCACAGCCATCTCTAATGTAATCTGATACTCTCCTTCTGCAGATAAAACACTCGTATGCAATCAATAAAATAAATAAATCTTTTTTTTAAAAACTGAAAGTAAATGTTCCACAAAGGCCCCAACAGAGCCCCAGATAGATTGTTGCTACTGAAATGAGGGTGTGCCCCTCCCCCCACCCCGAGACCTTGGTCTTGTGAAGTCTCAGTTGCTCCTACAAGCATGGAAGCTCTGCAGTCGTGACCCTGCTGCCCTCCAGGCTGCATGGGCAGACGGCTTCCTCAGGTAGAAGGGTAAGTATAAGAATAGACTCTGTCTGCTATCTCTACAGCTGGAGGCCCTGCCCCCTCACACATGCTCAAGGTAGACCTCTAGTCCCCCACACCTTCAGAGGTGATCTCGCACTAGCACCAAATGGTACCCTGAGGAAGGAAGGAAGGAAGGAAGGAAGGAAGGAAGGAAGGAAGGAAGGAAGGAAGAATCTCTCTGCTCCTTCCTGGAAAACTCTGCGAAACGCACAGGGATCTGAGCAGCCCATAGCCTGCTCTGGAAGTGCTATCATGTATCCAGACTCTAAAAAGTATTGGTGATTTAGCTGGGCATGGTAGCTCCCACCTTTAACCCCAGCACTCGGGAGGCAGAGGCAAGTGGAACTCTGTAAGTTCGAGACCAGCCCTGGTCTCAATAGTGAATTCCAGAACATCCAAAGCCACATAGAGAAACTCTGTCTAAAAAAAAAAAGAAGAAAGGAAGTATTGGTGTCTTAAAGACTCATGACTTAAGCCTCCTGCGTCACCCTGGGTGGTCTTAGAAAACAGGATCTCTCCAGCCAAGTGGGGGTTGCCACTGGTGGTTTACAGTCTTATGCTGTCTGTGGGACATATCTATGGCTCCTCACTGTCTGAGGAGAGTTGTGGTGGCACCTAGCACACACAACCAGCAGATTTTCGCCAGTGTGAATGCTTCCACCCTACCCTCCATGTCAATGTCTCTACACCTGCTTCTGACATTGATGGAGTACATGGCAAGTAACAGTGATGCACTTGTGAGTCTGTCCAGAAGCCTCTCTCTACTTTGATATATTCTCCCCCAAAATTGGCATGAGACCCCCCTCTAGAAGGAAGGAAAGATGGAGAGTTGGGGACATCCAAATAGGGCAGAGCAGTCAGCTGAGAGGAAACAGAAAGAAGCAGTGGGAGCCAAGATGCATGGAAAGGGTTGGAGAGCCAAGCTGGGGTCTCCCAACTGATGAACAAAATGGGCTGAGGAAGAAACAAGGACAGGAAATACAGCTAGGACAGCCGCTGCCAGCCCTGAGAATTGAACATCTCCAGTGGTTCTTTGGCCACTGTTTGCATATAGGAAGATTCAAGAAGTTTGGTGCCGGATGAAATGAACACATTGACCAAAACTAATAGATACCAGAACCCTGAAAGTTCCTGTGTGTATTTTATTTTATTTTTCCAAGAAGTACTCTCTTATTTATTCACTCACATGGAAAACTAACATCTTCATGTTTCTCTTCATGGTCTTAGTTCCAGACATCTTTGTCCTTTTTTTTCCCCCTGAGACAGGGATTCTCTGTGTAGCCCAGGCTATCCTGGCACTTAGTCACAGTGCCAGGGAAGGGGAATGGGGTGAAAGTGGGAGGGAGGGAGGAATGGGAGGATGCACGGGATGAGACAGCAATTGAAATGTAATATGAATGATTTTATTTTTCAATTAAAAAAGAAAAGAAAAGAAACATCAAAATAAGAAGAACAGGCTGGATGCAGTGGTACAAACCTTTAATCCCAGCACTGAGGAGGCAGAAGCTGATGGATCTCTGAGTTCAAGGCCAGCCTGGTCTACAGAGTGCCTGTGTGTATTTTAGATGTGGAATCTTCGTGCCTAGCCTAGTTAATGGCTTGATAACTGTCACTTTAAGGTAAAACAAATGCCTTCTATGTATGCTCAGGCAAGAAATAGACAGGGACAGGCTTGCCTGACCATCTGATAGCACAACCCCTAGGCCAGAGGTCTTCATGGAACCCGAATGGAAACCCTGCTGAGGGCTGTGCCTACAGTCCAGATGACGTATCATCACCAAAGGACAAAACGGAAGAGAGGGGAAAAAAAATCATATGACCTACTCAATAGATAGACTGGCCTTGAACTCACAAAGATCCGCCTGCCTCTGCCTCCTAAGTGCTGGGACTAAAGGTGTGCACTGCCACACTTACCTTGATCTATGGTGTTCTTTCTTTTGTTACTATAAAAACTCCATCTGATTGTTATCATATTGGAACATGAAAATTGGGGTAACCTAAAATCTGTGCTCTCGAGCCATGATGAGTCCTATTTGGCTACAGAGTAAACTATCTCTTTATCCTCTTTGAGGTGAGAGCTGTGGTTTTGTATCCCCACACCTGATCCTGTCTCTGTAGAGCCCCAGCAGCTCAGGTTATCCTGAGACCCACACAGTTACAGAACTGGTCTCTGTCCATGGTGCTGCAATAATTGTCAGGAGGGAGGAGGATAAACCATTGCACACCACACAAAGATCACAAAGATCAGCTTGAGGTGGACCACAAATTGGAAGAGCCAGAGATAGTACAGAGCTTCCAGAGGAAGCTCAGAAAAATGTTTTTTTTTTGTTTTTTTTTTTTTTTTTGTTTTTTGTTTTGTTTTTTTTTTTTTTGCCTTGGCACTGGTGGAGATTCCTCGGGCAGGATAAAAATGATACTAATAGTAAAATTAAAATCAATAAGTAGGATTTCATCAAGATGAAAAACTCGGCTTATCAGAAGAAACCATTGAGAAAATGCAAGCACAAACCCTGGGCTGGTGAAGACTTTGACAGCGCATTTGTAAGGCAAAGAATTTCTATCCAGATAAGAAAAAGACAATCCAATAAAGCTGGCAGACTTCACTGGAGCAAACCCAAGTTCCACTTCTCTAATAAACATTAGGGCAGTGTCACCAGCACTGCCATTTGTGTGTGTGTTGGCGGTGGGGGCTGGGAGGGGGTGCTGGACCTGACAGTCAATAAACATATAAAAGTCACACCAAACACCATTACTTATGTGGGAAACACAAATCAAGCCAGAGGGGGAAATGCTGGTCACCGTCCTGGATAACTGAAACTGCAAACCGACAAGACTAAGTACAGGCAAAGATGTGCAGCAGTTAAGAACTCATACTTTGCCGGTGGCCTGTGTGAATGACACAGACACTGTGCAACATTTTGAGAGTTTCAGCAAAGCTTGATTTCCACCTCCTAGCTAGCTACTCCACTTCAAGGTGTTTCTGACCGCAACACTGGCACAGCTGATGGCAACGTTGTTCGCAGCGGTCTTAATCATGTATCAGGAACCCGGGTAGTGCCAGCAGTCAGCAACAGGACTATGGACACTCAGACAGAGTGCATCCACAGTGCAAAAGACTACTCAGCCATCTCAGGTGTAAGTAGGCCACACACCCTACTCGGAGATCAGAGTAGACGAAAGAGGTCAAACCCAAAAGAACATACGTTTTATGTGACATCAAGAAAGCTTGAAGCAAGCCAGGTAGTGGTGGCACATGCCTTTAATCCCAGCACTCGGAAGGCAGAGACAGGTGGATGCCTGTGAATTCAAGGCCAGCCTGGTCTACAGAGTGAGTTCCAGGGAAGGCCGGACTATACAGTGAAACCTTGTCTCAAAAAAACACAAAGAAAGAAAGAAAGAAAGAAAGAAAGAAAGAAAGAAAGAAAGAAAGAAAGCTTGAAGCTGGACTCTAGAGTGGGGAAGGGCTGCCTGATGAGGGGAGGCGAGCAGCTGGGCAACAAAGATGTTACTTGCAGGAGTAAAGAAAGCAAGGTACAGACTCCTGAGATCCCATGCTGTGTGTATGTATATATGCATGCACGCATGTATACATTTTCCTGCCTGTAAATTATACTATGATTTAAAAGCAGACAGTCAACCTTCAAAACCCAGGCACAAGAGACATAGTGAGACTGTCTCAAAATAAATAAATGTTTAACTAAATAAATTACAAATAGATTAAGTTTACCCTAACTTGTCTGTTGTTCTGATTGTTTCTCCTCACTGCTTTTCTGAGGCACAACTGAAACATATGAGCTACACACAGCTAAACTTTACAATGTGTTGACCTTTGACATGCTCCTATGTGAACGTATCTTCACAACACAGGTAAGGAAGGTCTCCATCACCCCAAGTTTCTCCCTGACCTCCTTTCTGGTGTCTACAGGCAGACACCACGTGCTTCTGCCACTGTGGACATTTGCTGTACTTAGTGTTCATGCACACAGAAGAATTGCATTATGTCTGACCTATTTTGGCCCAAAGGTGATCATTCTGATTATTCTGAAATTTATTGTGTGTTACCTGCATCAATACTGTTTTTGTCTTGTCACATACCTCTCCATCGTTGGTACCTGCTCACTTGTCAATGAACATTTGGGTGGTTTTTTTTTTTTTCCAGTTCTAGGCTACTATGAATGAAGTTGCTAAGAACATTCTTGAACAATTGTTTTTTTTTTTTTTTAATGAACATATGGTGTTATTTGTCTCAAGCATTTATGGTGACTGAAATGTTTGGGCGATGTTGGAAGGTTCTGCTATTTAAGGTTTTGGTCCTGCCATGTCCGGACAGCTCTCCCAAGGTCAGTGCAGAATGGAGGATGCTCTTCCTCAGCAGTGGGCTTCTTTTTCTCTGTCTGAATTCATCTGAAGAGTGTGTCTAAGCACAACCCCGACCCCTGAGGGAAGTCATGAAGCCCATGGCCAGAATGCAGGTTCAGATTCCTTTCTCCCTATAAGAACTTCCCAACAAATATCTGTAATTTCTGATTTGTAAATAAAGCATTCCCAGCACCTCAAACCCCAGCCAATAGTGCACACCTACCCTGGGAACCCTCCGCCCACTCTCCGAGAGCATGTTGCCTTTGTCCTCCCAATTAAAGATGATGAGTCTCACTGAAGCTGGTTCTGAAAGTCACTCCATTGTATTCACTAACCGTCCAAACCCTCACCCCTCCTCTGTCACCTCCGTTCTCTTTTCCCTTGTGGACCATGGGCCAGTGGCCAAGGATCCCTTGGGGACGGGGAGGGTCACAGACCTTAAGACAGGTGTGGATGTGGCAGGCCCAGGACACTGCTCCAGTACAGCCATAAGAGACATAGTGAGATCGTCTCAAAATAAATAAATACTTTTAAACAAATACTTTTTAATCTGATTAAGTTTACTCTGACTGATTTATATACATTGGTGTTTTGCCTGCATGTGCATCTGTGTGAGGGTGTCAGATCCTCTGGAACTGGAGTCACAGGCAGTTGTGAGCTACCATGTGGGTGCTGGGAATTGAACCAGGATTCTCTGGAGGAGCAGCCAATGCTCTTAACCACTGAGCCATCCCTGCCAGGTCTTCACCACAGAACTACAGATTTTTTGTAAAGATTTCTTTTTCTTTTGGGGACAGTATCTTACAATATAGACCTGGCTTTCCTGGAACCCTGTAGACTAGGCTGGCCTCCAACTCACAAAGATCCACCTGTTTCTGCCTCCCAAGTGCTGGGATTAAAGGCATGTAAGGCTTGTTTTATTATTTTTGATTATGTGCATGTGAGGGGTCTGTGTGTGGGTCTGTGTATGTAAGCATGTGTGCCCATGGAGGTCGGAGATGTTAGGTACCCATGGGGCTAGAATTGCAGGCTGCTAGGAGACAGCAGACTTGAGTGCTGGGATTGAAACTCAGGTCTTCTGTATGAGCACCACATCATTTTAGCCACTGAGCCATCTCTTCAGCCCCAACCTGAAAAGTCTCCTGAGGGAAGCTCAGACTACCTCTGGAGTCCACAAAAGATGGGAGAGCTAGGGCTCATGAGTTTTTTGTTTTGTTTTGTTTTGTTTTGTTTTTAAAGCCCACATCTTCTTCAGCTATTCTGGGAAAGCATCAAGGTCGTCAAGACTAGTAACCCAGCCTTTCTTGCATAGCAGTGACTTGAGCAAGATTTTAGGTCCTTTACTAAGGCAGGTACCAAAAGATGGCCATATTTGCATCTTCATGAGGTCTGAGGGGTGATAAAAGGCCATCGCAGTCCAGCCATTTCCTCCCTCCCAGCTTTTACCATCCAGCACTCCCTGTGAAAATCGTGCCACGTTATTTTCCAAAATGCACTTATCTTCCCCCCTCATTGATTTTTTCCCCCTCTGTATAATGTTATAAATGAGGGAGGTAGCTCTGATGGGGACAAGGACACAGTTGGAGCTGGGAAAACTCAGTAAAAAATGAGAGCCTAGAAGTGGAGAGTGGCAAGGATTTCAAGCAAAGCCACATCCTTCAGTTAACAGCTCCACCTTCTAAGCAGTGAGCTCTAGGGTTGGTTCTGCATCTGACGTTGACCAAGAGATATACTCTTGGGATACAGGTGAATATGGTACATGCCCCACATTGGTATGACAGTCTGAGGCTTTGTTACATGTTCTGAAGAAAAGAAGGAACACCACGGAGGGACATGTCTGAATCCAGACAAGACAATGACCTCTTGGAATGTGGGGGCAAACCTGGTAGGAGGCACATGCCCTACTCATATAAATGACCAAGTTTCTAGACATAGGCCTGGTCTCCTTGTTCCATGGAGCAGGTAGGTGATGCCATCAGGAAGTTATTGCTCTTCCCAGAAGCCCCAAGTAGCACCTTCAGGCTTTGCAGGTATGTATAAGATTATGCCCATGAATACATGTCCATGAGCAAGATGGACACCTTGCATTGTATGCCAGGCTTTATTGTGGATGCAAAAATGGCATACATTAAAGAAACAGAAAAGTATACTGCACTATTTTCCAAAATATGCTTGTCTTCTTCTTGTTGGATTTTTCCCTCTATGTGCTGCTGCAAATGGTGAGGGTAGCTCTGAGAACACGCGACAGTTTGACATCTACCTGGGAGATGCAGAGACACGAACTCTTCTGTATAGGACCATGCCCTAGACTCTTAGCTGCCTCTGTTTTAGCTTCCCTGACTGTCTGCACTGTACACAGTCTGGCAGTAGATGACTTCACAGAGCAGCTGTACCTGGATCTGCCATGACATGAGGACACAGTAAGAAGGGTCCAGAACTTTGTGGTATGGTGCAGGTAGGCAATGGATGTCTCCACCCAGCACCCTTCCACCAGCTAAAGTGTAACCCACCAAGATGTATCTGTTGCAGTCAGCGGCTAGTTCACTTCATAAATATGCCAGGTAGGGATAGAGAGCTTAGCCATCCCTTCTAGCACATTCTCTGCCTCCGAAGCATCATGGGACCCAGAGCTTGCCCTCGCACACATCTAGGTCCTCTATATTTTATTCACTTAGGTCTAAATATTTTATGGGTCCTTCTCCCCCAGAGGCCTGAGAGCACTCTCAGAATGGGATACAAAGGCAAAGCGTGCCCTTGTCAGCTGTCTGCTACCCTTTCCGAGAGCAGGATGCCCAGCTTCAACTTAGATTAGAATGATCTGTCTTGCCAAGCAGAAGCCTGCTTCTAGGCGTCTGTGATTTTTAGAGCACTGCCTTAAAAACTTTGAATTAAAAAAAAAATGTGTGTGCCATGGGAAAGGACAGTGCAGAGGGTCTGTCTGAAGAGCTGATCCCTGCCCACAGGCTGCTGATGCAATATTGTGAAGACGCAAGACACCTTCCTCCCGAGGGCTGCAGTACACACCAGGCTCAGCAGGCAGCCACAGGGGCCTCCCAAATCGAAGCTTATCAGTTCCCATGACACATCTGGCTCCAGGAGAGCCACTGTTGTCACTGTGAGATTCGGTCCCCTGGAGAGGAAAATGGAAGTGTCGCCCACCACATCCAACATGGCATCAGCTCAGCCCACTCCTTTCTGTCTACGCTGTCCAGAAGTCTCTGGAACATATCTAGGGCCTGAGATGATTCCCCATGGTGTCCTGGATGCTCAGCCAGGGTGTCTGAAGAGAAAACAGGAGTCACAGGAAGTGCAGTGGATCACATGCAAAACCACATTACACTGGCACACACACGTATGCACATGCACATATACACAGAGGAGGATTCTTGATTCACCACTGACAAACCCAAGTTTCCATAAGCATGGGTCTGGCCTCAGAGGCTGGCCAGCTCACCTGCCAGAAGCAGAAAAGCTGGGGGAAGCACTTTAAAGTGTCTCCTTGAAAACAGTGGAGGCTCCCTAAAACAATGAACGTGTTTAGGACGGAGGCCTGAAAGATGGGGGCAGACCAGGATGAGAAGTGTCCTGAGGCAGACCAACAGCCTAGACAACAAAACTTAAGAACGAACTACAGAAGGAAGAGCTGAGTCTGGACCCCAAGGACTGAAGGACCAGGAGAGGGGAGGATAGACTCCAGGACAAGGACCAGTGATGGCCCAGGTAGGACCTGAGGGGGATGACCAAACCCAGCCCTTCCAGGGTCCTTGGAAATTTGCTGGACAAGAATTTCTTTCCCTAGGTGCAAATGCCACCATTTCACACAGATAAAATGAGTGGGTCTAAGGTTTTATACACATCATAAGAATAATTTTAAGGGGAAAGATCAGATCTGTTGGGACCTGGTCAAATATCTGGTGGTGCGTGACTCTTATTCCAGGCACATGAAAGGCCGCAGAGACAGGATCAGATTCTCAAGACCTGTTTGGGCTTCAGAGTAAGTTCAAGGCCAGCCTGGGAAACTTAGTGAGATCTTGTCTCTATTTTTTTGTAGTATTTTTAATTTATTTATCTCAGATGTGTATCTGTATCTGTGTGCCCACACACACACACACACGCCATGGGATTGCATGCAATGGACACGGGGGTGTCAACTTACAAGAGCCTCTTGTCTCCTTCTGTGATGTGAGTCACAAGGAACTAACTCAGGTCTTGATAACTCAAAAGTTTTGCTTTGGTTTGGTCTGGTTTGGTTTGGTTTGGTTTGGTTTTGGTTTTGATTTTGGTTTTGGTTTGAGACAGAGTTTCTCTCTGTGGCCCTGGCTGACCTGGACTCACTTTGTAGAGCAGGCTGACATTCGAACTCACAGAAATCCACCAGCCTCTGCCTCTGCCTCCCATGCACTGGGATTAAAAGCATGTGCCACCAAGCCTCATTTGTTTTGTTTTCTTAATTAAAAAGAAGAAGAAGAAGAAGAAGAAGAAGAAGAAGAAGGCTGGGAATATAGCACACTCATAGCATTTTGTGAAACTCTATGTTTAATCCTCAGTATTAGAGGAGGAGAGAGAGAAAGGAAGGAAGGGAAGGAGGGTAGGAGGAGGGAAGGAAGAAAGAGAGAGAAGATGGACGGAGGGAGAACGTCATGGTCTACGGGATGAAATTCACAGGAAGGTGAGGGAGAAGCAGCTGTGACAAGACTTCTTTGACATTGCTGAGAGCCTGTTCTGAAGAAGAGGGGGTGCCAGAAGTAGGTTTGGGGGTGTAGAAGGGAGGCAAAGCAAGGAAAGGCGGAGAGGCAAGCAGAAGCAAACCCCAGAGGGAACAGCGAAATTAAAAGACGCGAGAACACTAGCGCACAGGGTAGGTTTGGGAAGTGCGGCTGAAGAGTCCACATGGTCCTTCGGGACCTGGCCTGAGATGACAGGAGTAATTTACACCAAACTAAAGCTGTCCCTACCCAATCCCAGGGGCAACTGCGGAGAGAATCATGATTTATAGCCGGCCAGATGCAAGAAGAAAAAGAGGAATCAGTTCAAAAGACCAAAGAAGAGAGACCATGTGGGAAAAAAAGAAAGTTTGAAGTGCCATGAGTTTAAGCCATATAGTTGATTAAAACACAAAAGAGCCATGTTGCTGCTAAAAGGTGAGGGTCGTGAGACTGTGCTGGACAGGACACGGGTCCTGACAGAAAGGTGTGAGCGAGAGGTGTGAAAGGAGAGCAGAGCAGGGAAGCATCCCATAGGTGGGGAGCGGGGCCTGGGAGGTAGGGGTCTTGGTGTGCTAGGTGGCTATTCTACAGGAAAGCATGGTTGAGTTGGTTTACATTTAGTCGTCTCAAAATACGAAGAAGAAGAAGGAGGAGGAGGAGGAGGAGGAGGAGGAGGAGGAGGAGGAGGAGGAGGAGGAGGAGAAGAAGAAGAAGAAGAAGAAGAAGAAGAAGAAGAAGAAGAAGAAGAAGAAGAAGAAGAAGAAGAAGAAGAAGAAGAAGAAGAAGAAGATGCAAGATCTGAAGGGCATAGATGCATTTATAGTTTCATAGAAAACTTTAAAGCCTTGCTTCGTAGTTAGCAGAACGTGAAGTGTAGCAAGGAGAGACAGTATATGAAGCAGACCTGGCTGGCAAAGATCACCGTGTATGGCAACCTCATGGTGGTGGGACGGCCAGAGTCCCTAACCCCACCAGATTGCTGCCTCCAACTCTGCCTGACCTGAGCCTGCCTTCCATTTGGTGAGGCCTGTGACAGCTCTGAATGGAGCCTCAGGGTCCTGCTCCCAGCCTGGCTGTAGCTTTACAGCCAATGGGAACAAAGCAGGCCTCTGAGCATGCGCATTTGCAGCAGGTACGGCTGTGGGCTCCCGTAGCTGGAAGGACAACTAGGCAGGGATGAGATAGGAAGGTCACCACCCAAAAACAAACATTAGGGAGAAGCCCTCGCTGTCTGTCTTAAAGGGCTCAGGTGGACACCCAATAGGAACAGAGAAATGAGGTTTGTCCTGGAACCCCAGAATGCAACATCCTGGGTATAGCTGCAGACTGTGGGGCCCAGGGCAAGAGCTTCTGGACGAACAGGCTGGTAGCAGCTGGAACCCAGGTGTGACCTAAGGTCTAGTACAATGGTTGTCAAGCTTCCTAATGCTATGACCCTTTAACACAGCCCCTCATGTTGTGCTGACCCCCCCAATCCCTTAAAATTATTTTTGTTGCTACTTTATCATTGTGAGTTTGCTACTGCTATGAAGGTAATGTAAATATCTGATATGCAGGGTATCTGATACGTGGCCCCTGTGAAAGGGTCATTTCACACACACACACACACACACACACACACACACACACACACACACACACACACACACACGTTGGCCTTGCCTCTAATTAGGAATCAGGCAGAGCTCACAGCCTTTTGCTTGGTCTGGGCTCCAACCTCAATCCTACCATGCGTCTTCAGTCCCACCACCCAACATGTTTAAGGGGCAGAGGACAGTAATGTCATGGAGGTTCAAGACCTGCCCGGCCCCTCACAACTCCCTAGTTCTCTCCTCCCGGACAGAACACATCGCTCTACATTATCCCCACAGAGGGGAAATTGGAGGCAAGGACATTTTTCAGATATAATCTCTGTTTTTCCCATTGGTGAGTTGATTCTCACACACGCCATTCCAACAGAGAGTCCCTGACTCATCACGGCAGACAAGCTGTTCACAGTTTCTAAAGCATGACTGAGGAGCTGTGAGGAGAGAAAACCATGGGCTCCCCGAGCATCTGCAGCAACTGACTTCAGGGGTACAAGGACTCTTGGGGACAAGTTTCTAGATTGTAAATGACAACAGTGAGCTTGGAACTTACAGATACCTAGAGTAGAGACCCCTGGACGATACCCTCGGAGGAAACCTTTACTTCAGAGGCAGCTAACTGGTCAAGAGAAGTTAAAACCAAGAGGAAAAGCCTGCTCTGACAGCCAGCAGGAGGCCTGAGTCACCTCCCAGAAACCCAAGGCAGAGGTGGCTCAGTGTGGCCCCACACTGCCAGTGTCCTCTGGAAAGCTGCTTGGTAAACAAGAGAAAGACTGGCCATGTAGCTCGGGTGGTCGAGCACCTTGGAGGAAGTGCATGGAGGCTATTCTGGCTTAGCTCCTCAGTACCACATGAACTGAGTGTGATGGCTTATGCCAGCTCATAGCAGGTTCAAGGCCAGCCTGGGATGCATGAGACCCTGGAAGGAGGAGGAAGAGGACGAGGAGGAGGAGGAAGGCAAAGATGAGGAGGGGGAGGAGGAGGGGGAAGGAGGGGAAGGAGGAGGGGGAGGAGGAAGGGGAGGAGGAGGGAGAGGAGGAGGGGGAGGAGGAGGGAAAGGAGGGGGAGAGGGGAGGAGGAGGGGGAGGAAGAGGAAGAGGGGGAGAAGAAGGGGAGGAGGAAAAGGTACTAAAGGCCATTAAAACCAAGAATCAGATCCAAACACCAAATTAGGACTAAGAAAAGAATGGATGGACTTGAGACCAATGAACAAGTTAGCAGCGATTTCTACACAGATGCACAGGAATTCTGAACTTGATGCTTGTCAGTCACTTTCTCCCATTCTATGGCAGAACCCCCTACAGAAACAAGTTAAGGGAGAATGGATTGATCTAATCTCATGGTTGAGAGCCTCGATGCCATCTTGGCAGGGAAAGGATGGCAGGTGGAGCAGCTTGTGGCTATGGCAGTAGGACAGTGGAGTAACTGGTTACATCACAGTACAAGTCAGGAGCCAAACTGCTCAGCCAGAACTAGGGCTGGGCTATAGATTCCGTACAACCTCCCACTGACCCATGTCACCACCTCCTACAGTTTCCATAGCCTCCCAGAACAGTGTCACCGGGTGAGGAACAAGTATTTAAATTCATGAACTTGTAGGGGATATTCCATACTGAAACAATAACAGCACAGTAGTTGAAAAAGCCACCAGCCCACAGCACAGAGAGATGGAGATGAGAGTGCCTTGTGTCAGAGATAGCACCTTGTGGATCAAGGCTCTGTGAAGTTGGCTGGGATTAATTAGAATGAGAAAGCAGATGGGATGTGTTGAGGTGATGGTGAAGAGCTAGAGGGAGAAAAAAAAAAAAACATTCATCAGTCAGATCTTAAAGCTTCGATGAGCCTAAGAGAAACAAGTAAGCCACACCTGGATAGACCCGAGCAAAACCGGGAAAAAAAAAAAAAAAAAAAAAAATTCAAAGGCAAAGAGAGTCTAAAAGCAGCTAGGGAGAAAAACCAAAGGCAATTTCATTAACTAGCAATTAAGTACCCATTAAACAGCAACACAGAAAGTCGTGAAATACTATTTTCAAAGGTCTGAGAGAAAATAACTTTTAGCTGAGAATTCTTTACTCCATGAAATTATCTTTCAAAAAATGGCATGACGAAAATGTCTGTAGTTAAACTAAAACTGTGGCTTCCACTAATAGCTATAACAGAGTAATTGGGTCCAGATTTACTCTCTCGCTAAACAAGTAGAAATCTGAACAAAGCATATGAACAACATCTTAGACGATGGACAATGGGCAGCATTGAACAGAGATCGCCAGGTGGTAGGGAAGGGAACAGGTGAGGTGAGGCCAAACATTCTCCTAACATATATATCAGGAGAGCAAGCCTGCCTGGTCCAAAACAGAAGCACAGAAGCCAGGCACAGGGGTGGGCTTACTAAGAGACAGAGTTGGAATTCTGATTGGGGCCAAGGAAGCTAAAACTTGCAGGTTGGAATTCAAGAGAAGAGGGTGCTGGTGAATGAAGGAGAGAGACAGACAGACAGACAGACAGGCAGGCAGATAGAGAGAAAGGAAGAGGGACAGAAGAGAGAGGGACAGAGGCAGAACATGTTGGCCATTCTCCACTGTGTGGCAAAGTGCCTGAAAAGTTAGCTTACAGAGGAAACATTTAATCTGAGCCCTGGTCACTGAGCCCAGTGTCAGCTGACTCCGTTGTCTGGGCCCATGGCGAGCAGAGCATCATCACAGCGAGCATGTGGGCAAAGCTTCTCGCCTCATGGTGGCCCAGAAGTAGAGAGAACAAGGAAGGAAGAAGGGACAAGCCACGTCCTTCATAAATATACACCCAATGGCCTATGTCCCCCAACTAGGCCCCACCTCCTAAAGTTTCCTCCAACTCCCACTAACCCACCAAACCATAAATGCACGAGTATATTCACTCACTGAAGTGCCACCTTCTTTGAGACCACTGCAGCAATGGGGATCGGGCCTTCAAAACCTGAGGCTCAAGGGGAGACTCCAGGGAGCCCCAGGGAGGAGAGGGAAAGGAAGAAGAGCAGACTAAGGGGGAGGGAGAAAGGGAGGGGCATGGCGGGGGGACTCTTAGGAAAATCCCTTTGAGTCTGGACACTGGTTTGTATAAATGAAATAATAAAGGACTTTAAAATGTTTATTTTATGGATATGTGTGAGTGCCTGCACGTATATCGCTGGGTGTGCACTTGGTACCCATGAAAGCCGGAAGAGGGTACCAGATCCCCTGGAACTAGAGTTCCAGGCAGTTTTGAGCTCCCCAGTGTGGATGCTAGGAACCAAACCCAAGTCTTCTGCAAGTGTTCTTAACTGTTGAGGAATTTCTCCAGCCCCATTAAGGAATGTTTAAACCTTTAAGCAAAACTTTAAGAAAAAAAAAAAAAACAAACAAAAAGGAGTAAACATTTGGTTGAGTTTGGAATCCTTGCCTAAGTTTCCCAGGTAGCAGAATGTTCTCAGAGTAAGAAAGGGCCTCATAGCAAAGAGTGAGTGAGGTATTTCAAGTCAGCGGCAGCCTTTGGTGGATGCTCTTGACTCGGGAAGTGACTTGCATACCTTCTATGGAGCAGTCTTTAAGTAATTAAGTATTTAAGAAGTTTCTCATTTGGCTATTCCCATGAGATTAAAGAATTCGTAACAATATTCACAACTGAATTCAGTGAGCTCCTATAAGATGTATGGGAAATCCAAAATTTTAATGAAGATTATAGCGACACTTTTAACATGGTTAGCATGGAATAAAAGGCAAAATGGAAAACAGTCTATGGGTCATCAGCCTCCAGTGCACAGACTTGGTGACAGTATGCATTCTTCTCTTGGACAGGAAAGATACCCCAGAGGAAGGAGTCAAGAACACACAGGAAGGACTGGGAGATACGGCACGGTAGTTAAGAACACTTGCTGCTTTTGCAGAGGACCTGACTTCCAGCACCTACAACAGCTCACAACTGTCTGTAACTCTAGTTCCAAGGACTCTGATGACCTCTTCTAGCCTTGTGAGGCATTAGGCATGATACACACACATATATGCAAGTGTGCATGCACATGCACACGCACGCACACACACACACTCCACAGAGGAGAAGGGACCAGCAGAGGCTTGCTTCCCAGCACCCACACTGGGAAGCTCACAACTGCCTGGAACTCTATCCTCTCTGGCCTCCACCTTCTTTTTTTTTTAATTTTAATTTTATTAATTTATTCAGGTTACAATTCAATTGCTATCCCATCACTTGTATCCTCCCGTTCCTCACTCCCTCCCACTTTCACGCTATTCCCCTCCCCTAGGTCTATGACCGAGGAGGACCTCCTCCCCCACTATATGATCATAGGCTATCAAGTCTCATCTTGGTAGCCTGCTTATTCTTTCTTTCTGTGCCACCAGGCCTCCCCACCAAGGGGAGGTGGTCAAATATTGGCCTCCACCTTCTTATAAACAGTCAAATCAGAAAAAGCAGGAAATTTGCTTGTGCTTGCCCATACAGAGGGAGTGGTGGTGAATCTCTAATGATTTCCACAGCCAGAGTAGAGAGGGCATGTTAACAGAACACATGTCGTGGAGACTGGCATGGGCCACCGAGTCAGTACACACGAATGCGGAAAGCAAAGGGAGCCACTGTAAAGCCATTCTACGATTACTATGCTCCATTTGTCTGAGACTAACCAAAGGATGTCCGGCTCTTCTTCGATATGCTTTGAAACATTCCCCTACCAGGTCTGTGACACTCTCAGGCTGGCTTGTGGCTTCCTGTGCTACAGTCCGCTGGCCATAATGCTGTGATAGCTGTAGGCCCTTCCCACCCGTTCCCAGCTTCATCCACCCAGAGTTCACAGGTGCGCAGATTGTTGAAGTCCTCAGCTATGTCAGCAATGTTGCGTATCAACCTTACTATTTCATGTCATACACAGACCCCTGGGAAAGCAAGAGTCAGCGAAGATCTGTGACCATATACAGAAGGAATCAGGCCTTGGCACAGCAGAAGGGATTCCCAGGAAAGGCAGGACACCCTCGGGCAGTGATCAGGGAGAGATGGCCATCTGCCGATGTCCCGAAGCAGCAACTATGGTAGCTGAGGTGGCCCCCTTGCAGCAGCTGTGGCAGCCAAGGTGGCCCCCTTGCAGCAGCTGTGGCAGCCGAGGTGGCCCCCCTTGCAGCAGCTGTGGCAGCCGAGGTGGCCCCCCTTGCAGCAGCTGTGGCAGCCGAGGTGGCCCCCTTGCAGCAGCTGTGGCAGCCGAGGTGGCCCCCTTGCAGCAGCTGTGGCAGCCGAGGTGGCCCCCCTTGCAGCAGCTGTGGCAGCCGAGGTGGCCCCCTTGCAGCAGCTGTGGCAGCCGAGGTAGCCCCCCTTGCAGCAGCTGTGGCAGCTGAGGTAGCCCCCCTGCTGAGCAACAAGGCAAGGAGGTAAGGAAGGACCCAGAAAAAAAGGAGTTTATCCCTCTGCTGTTCACCAGGGCTTCATCTCAGCCCTTATCGTCCAGAGATCCATGTTAGCTTGTCTCTGCCTGGGTCCCACATGGTTTGCACAGTGATGAGGGCTTCTCAGTTTTAAGAGTTTATTTTGGACCGGGAAGACCATGAGAAGTGTCTGGTGCCTGAAAGTGGGGAACAGGGAGGGGCTGAAAGGGTAGGGGGCACCTAGAGGTGCGGGCCAGGGGTGTATGAGTTGTGGGGTTTATGTTCAGAGTGTAGGTAAGTGGTGTGTAAGATTATAAATGTGTGCGAAGAATGTGATGGACTAAGTAGCACCCCCAAATCTACATGCAGCTAGAACCTGTAGATGTGGCTCATTTAGAAATCTCCGTGGGTGTTGAGTTACAGGGAGGTCCTCCTCGAGTAGAGTGTCCCTAGAAGAGGGCCACGTTGACACACACACACACACACACACACACACACACACACACACACACACACAGACACAGAGAGAGAGAGAGAGAGAGAGAGAGAGAGAGAGAGAGAGAGAGAGAGCACAATGGTAGCAGAGATCTTGTGGGAAGATGGCAGGAGAGGGTAAAAGGAGGTGGCCGCCATCTAGGGACACCAAAGATCGCAAGAGCCTTAGGGGCAGGGTACTCAGGGAGAGGCCTCCAGCTGCCTTCAGGATGGGTGTCCTACCCACTGCTCAGCGTGGACGTCTAGCCTCCAGGGCTGTGAGAGCATACGCTCCTGTTGTTTTGTCTCCTGGGTTGTGGTAAGTGGTTAGGGCAGCATACAGGGTGTGTGTGTGTGTGTGTGTGTGTGTGTGTGTGTGTGTGTGTGTGTGTGTGTGTAGGGGGAAGCCTGGAGATGAAGTCTGTGTGAGTATAAGTGTAAGAGTAGGTAGGGGTATTGGTGTAGCAAGCACTGTGGATATATGTTTGGGAGCATGGATGTGTGGGTGAGCAGATGGAAAACACACCTCTGGGGTGTGTGTGTGTGTATGTGTGTGTGCGTGTGTGTGTGTTATGTCACATGTTAAGTGTGAAGCCTGCATCTGTGTGGGTGTCACTCACACCAACAACGGTCTGAGGCAGCTCAGATGGCTTAGTTCCTCTGAGCACCCTTGTCTTCCCAGCTGTTTTCTCAGGGCCCATCTCTGTCCCAGGGTGTCCCCAACCTGGCCCACATTTCAGGGCCCATCTCTGTCCCAGGGTGTCCCCAACCTGGCCCACATTTCAGGGCCCATCTCTGTCCCAGGGTGTCCCCAACCTGGCCCACATTTCAGGGCCCATCTCTGTCCCAGGGTGTCCCCAACCTGGCCCACATTTCAGGGCTCATCTCTGTCCCAGGGTGTCCCCAACCTGGCCCACATTTCAGGGCCCATCTCTGTCTCAGGGTGTCCCCAACCTGGCCCACATTTCAGGGCCCATCTCTGTCTCAGGGTGTGCCCAACCTGGCCCACATTTCACACATAACAGTAAATAAGTTCTAGCAAATAAAGCAAAACATGATCTGTGGGTTGAAAGTTAGAGTATATTTAGGAAGAAAAATTAAAAACAAAACCAAAAACAAACTCTTGGTAAGCAAAATACAGAATAGCAGTGTGCCGGAGGTGGCTCACACCAGCCTCAGGAACTGTGTTGATTTTTCAGGGGCATGGGAGCCAGATGTGACTCCCAGCCATCACCGTGCACTAAATTAATATGAATATATAATTAAATTGAGTGTATTTATTTTCAAAAGAAAGAAACTAAAAACCAGAGGCTGCAAATGCTTTATACCAATGTTTTCTAATTATTTCCCATGTGACCAACTCCCTGAGCTTACAGACACACTGTCTTTAGGGGATTGAGAGATGGATGCCCCACTGTGTGACTGCCATTTCCCTCCACTCCAAACTCAACCACAGCAATTGGCATAAAATTTGCCATCCCAAGGGACTGCAGAGGTGCTTCGGTGGCTGAAGGGGTTGTCACGTAAGCATGATGAACTGAGTTCAGATGCCCCAGACCCCATGTAAACCGGGCCAGGTGGGTGGGGTAGCCCAGCTGCAAGTCCAGCCTTGGAAGGTGATAATAGGGATGCTGAGCCAACTGGTTAGTGACTCATGCCATACCAGCGAGCTCTGGGTTTGCCTCACAAATGAGGGGAAAGAACATGCATAGACAATCCCCAACATGAAACTCGGGCCTCCACACACATGATTGTACACCTGCACACACACTGCCCACACACACAGGCAAACATGTATACACATACATGAACTCAACACACAGAAAGAAAGAAAGAAAAGAAAGAAAGAAAGAAAGAAAGAAAGAAAGCCCACTAGCATGGGAGTTTTGTCAGAAATTTGCTGAATCTACAAATCAGTTCCCACTCTGAGACCTGAGTGCCTGACCTTGGTGAGACACTAGTGGAAGGGAGCCCAGGGCTGTAGGGACTGTCTGAGTTAAAGCTTCTATTGCTGTGATCAAATGCCATGACCAAAGACAACTTGAGGAGAAAGGGTTTGTTTCAGTTTATAGCTTGTAGTCCATCATCTAGGGAAGTCAAGGCAGGAGCTGACACAGAGGCTACAGAGGAATGCTACTTAATGGCTTGCTCAGCTGCCTTCCTTATACCATTCAGGACCACCCACCCAAGAGTGGCACTGTGCCCACCCACATCAACCATCAATGAAGAAACTGCCTCCCAGGCTGGCCCACAAGACAATTTGGTGGAGGCATTTTCTCAACTGAGGTTCTCTCTTCCCAAATGATTCTAACCTGTATGAGGTTGACATAAAAACTAGCCAGCCCAGGGAGTGAGCAGAAAAACAAGCCACAGATGGCTAGAAAGAGGAACAAAAGAACTGAGGTAAAATGAGCTCCAGGAAGTTTACACCATCCAAACTCCCAGTCACACCAGTCACCAAAGGCTGAGGAGAAGCCCACCCCACAGCCCAGCACATCCAGTTGAAAAAGTGGTGGCTTCAAATGGTGGGGCTATAAAAAAATAAATGTGTGTGTGTGTGTGTGTATGTGTGTGTGTGTGTGTGTGTAACGGTCTCTCTCTCTCTCTCTCTCTCTCTGTGTGTGTATGTGTCTGTCTGTCTGTTTCTCTGTGTGTCTGCCTGTCTGTGTGTATGTCTATTTGTCTGTCTCTGTGTGCGTCTCTCTCTCTCTCCCTCCCTCTGTCTGTCTGTCTGTCTCTCTCTCTCTCCCTATATATGTATGTATGTATGTGTGCGTGTCTGTCTGTCTGTCTGTGTGTAGACACACATGCTTTATAGCACATGGAGACTAGAGGACAAGCCTTGGGAGTGGATTCTCTCCGCTCGCTTGTGTGATCTGAAAAACAAACTCAGCCAAGCTTACACATAATTCTAGCCACTGATTCATCCTGCCAGCCAATGGCAGGTCTTTTATTAAGGCATTTCACGAGGCCTTCCCAGCACCTAAATTACATTAAGTGCTCCAAGGATCTATGAAAAACTGCTACCACTTGCTGCCTGGGGTTGGAAGAGTCCCCTCCCTCCCTTCTTGCCTAGGGCATTTTCACTATGTACAGTGTACATATTCTACACTATTCCACACTATTGTACAGAGGACATATACCACACACACTATTCTACAGTGGACATAAACCACCCACATGATTTTGTAAACATGTTCTTTGAACAGACACACTATACAGGATACAGCAATATTGGGGAAAAGGGAAGGTGAGGATTTCTTGGACCAACACCCCCCAGCCCAGAGCTGCAAAAGCATTATGCCTACCCTCCAAAGTCAACACAGATAGCTCTGTGGAGGCTGAAGATGAGAGGGATGGCTTTCCAGTGCAAAACCGTGATGACCTCATATGCACCTAAGAATGTGGCTCCAAACACAGAAAGAGAACAAACACTGATGGAACCACAAATACTGGTCATAAGAGAAGTTTCATACATCTCCCCCAATAGCAGACAACAACCTACTGGAAAAAAATAAGAATAAACTAGGTTTTATTCAAACTAATATATCTTTATTTGTTATTCATTCAATGTCAAAACACAGAGCTGTATTGTATAGTGCGATCTCCTTGATGTTTTTAACATATTTGCATGGACTCACACATTCTCTCTCACACACACTTTCATTTTATGAATCATTTTCCAAAAGACTGCCTGTGTAAGACAGGCCAGAGAAAGATTGTCTCCAGTTTTATCACCTTAAAATGTATCATGCACATATGTTAATTAGTTTTAACCCCATTTTTAAAAAAAGAAGGGAAGGAAAAAATAGTTTAAAATTTGATTAATTAATTTGCTTTATGAACAGTATCCAGCTGGTTTCCCAATTACTGTGTCAACTTAGATTGGCGGCAGAAATAATTACACAAAGTCAATCTTCAGGGGAGAAGCAACGTAGTATTTGAGCATCCGACTATTTATTATGAAACTGAAATATGTGCCGAAACATGACAGAACTTACAAGGGAAAATGCTCTTGTGAACCTATAACACCCCTTAAAGCAGCCATACCCACTAAGCTCTGCCTACCTTCTCCAGGGGACACAGGGAGGATGGGCAGGATGGAGAGGGGGTAGGGCACTCCCCACATTGGACATCTACGAGACAAGGACCCATTTTGGACTACTACTGATGTGCTTCATTCATTTTCAGAATTGTTTGCCTCAATACAGAACAACCCCAAGGATGCATGAAGAAAGAATGAAAAAAAAAATGGAGTGAACAAATGATTGAACGCGTGGATGAAGGAGTAAATGAGTAAGCGAATGAATGAGTGAGGGAAAGTGTGAATAAATGAATGAGTGGACAAGGAACCGGATGACCACTGGCTAACAGAAGGAACTGGACAAAGAAGTGATAAGGATGAAGCCCAGTCTCCCACTGTTAATAGTGACTGGTGTCTATGTTTGCAAACTAGTCCCGGAAGGATCTCCGAAGAAGGTTCTGGAACAGGAGTGATAGCTCCTCAAGCATCCTCACCCATTGCTCATTTCCCCTCCTCCCTTCACTCAATCCTTACACCTTCGGACAGAACTTCACTGTGTGTGGGAGCCTTTGTACACACTCAAGGTCACGCCACCTCAGAAACAGCTCCCGTGGCTGCCCTTGAGAAGGAAGCCGCCCAAGCCCAGCGATTCCGCAGAGTGGCCTGGAGCCAAGTGGTGACGCTACTCAGCTGGGCCAGAGGCCAGAAGCAAGTGTGGTGTCCCTTGGGATCTGCACGGGAATGTGACCCTCTCTCCTCTTCTTCCTCCCACAGCTGCAGTCTCGGGTAGACATGATCGCGTCTGACTGAGTGGGTTTAAGGCGCCACAGACGTACCGCAGTGGGGGTGGACTCAGGCAGGTGTTTGGGGAACACGTGAGATGCAATGGTAGGGCTGAGGGAAAAAGCAAACACCGGGCCCACGACAAACAGCCAGCCAGCCATGGGGTGAGAAAAGCGATAAGATAGTTCACTGTAGAATTAGCCATTGGTCTGCCTCGGGTCAAGGGACAGACCCAGAAGCACTGATTTTCAGCCAGACATGCATCCTGGAGGTTGCCATAGCTCATTTGACAACAGGTCCCAGCACATATAGATAGACTCTTGGGTCCTGGGTAACGGGAACTATCTCATGCAGAACCAAGTCTCGGGGATCCGATTTGCACCCCTGAACAAGGTTGAACCCCTGCATGGGTCACAAACTTGCCTGTCAGTCTTACTTACACATTTATGCCCTGCTTTCCACAAGGATCCTGATACCCCATACCCTACTTGTCACCTCTATGGTCTCCAAGGTCCCATCACTACCTTTGCCTCCCTTGTCAGGCCCATGCTCTCACAAGTGTTGCAATCATTATTAAAATTTTAAGGAGGAGGAGGGAAAGAGGAGGAGGAGGAGGAAGAAGAGGAAGAAGACATTTAGGTCAAAGAGAATGAATATTTCACATAACATATCAATATATTGTCCTTTTTATTAACACATTTAGAAAACAGATTTTTTTTTTTTCTCCATACTCTTCCAGAAGGAAGGGCCCATGAAGCCAGAAATGTCTCTTCTCAAGGAACTCTTGAATTCCTGGACCTATGCTTTAGTGTCATTGTCTGGCAGTGAGGGTCACACTGGTTCTCAGAACACTGGTTGTTGTGTCTTCTGCACAGATTGGGACCCTTGCTCCTAACCTCCAAAATCCATGTAGCTTGGTGGTAGCTCAAAGCTCACTCACATGTCTTAATAAAAATCTCCCACTCGTATTAAAAAGATCTCAGGAAAAGTAATGTCACACTATAGATCCCCTGAGTACCCCCTTCTTCTCAGCAAAAAAAAAAAAAAAAGATGCAAATTACTCCCTAGTCCAAGGGGAGAAACAGGCAAGCCAGGTGGCCACGTGAGCAAAGCATAGTTGAGTAGTCCCTGTTCCTCAACCTTCAGAGAGACTTTGGACATAGGAACAGATGGAGGAAGAGGCCCAGAAAGAGGTTTGCTCCTATGCTGTCCCTTGAGTTCCTCAAGAAGCATCCCCAGAACAGTGTCATGTCACATGGTAGAGATTTACTGCCACTGGGGTCACAGGTAACAGGGCCACCAGTGTGCTGCTGGGAATAAGTATCCTGGCCACACCAGCCTATGTTAACTTGGTGTGGCAGCTGCCTGCTACAACCTTGCTATCTGAAAGTTTCTTTCGTTGGTCTGCTGAATCTGTACATTCACTGGCCCTATCTGAGCCACAAGAGGATAGAGCCTTCTGGGAGCTGTCACCTGCCTTCCTAGTGCCTTAGGGAAACAGTCACCCCACAGGAAGCAGTGAGGCACCAATTCCGTCATGCTATCTAAGCCTGGTGCTGCAGAGCTTAAGGATGCTAATGTGGGGTAAGGATGTCAGCCCAGGCTCTGCAGGAAGGACATAGCTAGGAGGGTAAGGTCACAAACATCCCAGGCCAGGAAGGACAGTGGGCCTGGCTCTGCAGGAAGGCCAGCACCAACAAGTGGGGTCATAAACACCCTGAGCCAGCATCTGTTTCCTGACAGATCCTTCTGGATGCAAGGAGGGAATGCAGCTGGGAGGAGCCAGATCTTCAAAAGGCATTTGCAGGGGGAAGAGTCTGCCTTCCTGTATTTTATCAAGACCCGCCCAAGTTCCACCCAGTCGGAAAGAGACTAGAATGAGATGCAAACCAGTAAGAATGTCTCCTGGTGGTACCCATCAGATGTCACCTGATGAGTGGCCCTAGAATTCCCTGGCTCCACTTCTATGATACTTGGGGGCATCTTACCTGTGACCAGACCTTACAAAGACAGGCGCTTCGTGGTCCCTATACCTTGATCCTAACAAAACCAACTTGCAGATCAATGGCTCATGAAAGCCCGGAGTCTACATGAGGCCACTTAAGTCTCATTTTGCATCATGCTAAACAAGCTCAAAGACCACAGTGGTCACCCAAGGATCCTAGGTGCTGATTTGCCTCTAGTCTCCAGTCTCAGAGATGGAGCTGAGCTCTCCTACAAGGAAGGTGTGCTGGGTAATCTTCTCTGTTAGCTCAGCTGGGTTTGGAATCACCTAGGAGACTGGTAAGCACATATCTGGGAGTGTCCATAAGAATGTTTCTAGAAGGGTTTATGAAGATCTACCCTACATATCCTATCTTCATAGGCTGGGGATATGAACAGAATAATAGAGAAAAAGGAGAAAATGTCATAGTTGCAGGCATTCTCTTTACCTCTGAGACACTATGGCGTAAGCCGCTCTGCCATGCCTTCCCCATCACGATGGAGTGTAGCCTCTGAATCCATGAGCCAAAATAAATTCTTCCTTCCCTCAGTTTTTATGGCTTTTTTCCCCATGAAGATAAGAACAGCAATGCACAAGTCAAGGGCAGCCATGTCGTTCTCAGACAGGCACAGCCCAGGGTGGGGCTGAGAAGACTGGGGCGAGATCTGCTGTCAACCACGAAGACAAATGAGGGACAAGCAAGGCGCTGTGACTTGGGAGAGCTAAGACAATCGAGCCAAATTCTATTTCTACAAATGAGGGATGATAAGAGGCATAATTAGCTAATGGAACCAGGACAGGCCACGTAATGCAGTGTGCAGGGCTGGGAGCCACCACACTTCTGTGTTTAAAATACAAATCAGCCCTGAAAGCTGCTTTGCCGAGGGACCAGGCAGATTGACACTGAGTTGTACACAGGGTTTAAGCAATGCTGTCCAGACAAGCCACTGGGACCAGCAGCTCAGGCAAACAGGATGCATCAAAGCAGGAGATAAATGGGGAAGCTATGTTGGTGGGTTTTTTTTAGGGGGGTGGGTTTGTTTTGGGATGTTGTTGTTGTTTCAAGACAGGGTTTCTCTGTGCAGACCTGGCTGTCCTGGCCTCATTTTGTAGATCAGGCTGACCTCAAACTCACAGAGATCCACCTGCATCTGCCTCCCAGAATGCTGGGCTTATAGGCGTGTACCACTGCTCCCAACTATGTCAGCAGTTCTTTACATAAAAATAAATAGGTACATCATCTCAGCATGCAGATTTATTTTTTTCTTTAAATTAAGGATTAAATTATATGTATAGCAAAAGTCATTTCAAAATAAAATCATTTGTGATTATTTAATCAATAGACATTTGACTTGTTTTTGTTTTGGGTCAAGGTCTTGCTATGCAGCCCTGGCTTAGCCTGGAACTCACTCTACAGACCAGGCTACCTTTGAACCCTCAGAAATCCAACTGCCTCTGCCTTTGGAGTGCTGGAATTAAAGGCGTGCCACACCCACCACACCCACCACACCCAGGTATAGGTACCACTTGTCTATCTATTGAATATACCTATATATCCAGGGTTGAGATGTATAGATATGTATCTATGCCTTTCTTAAAAACAATTATTAATAGTCACAATTTTGGGGGTTTTGTGCTGTGTGTGTGTGTGTGTGAGAGAGAGAGAGAGAGAGAGAGAGAGAGAGAGAGAGGAAGAGAGAGATGTCCTGAGTAGAGAAAGTTTTAAAAGCCCTGTTCCACATGACCTTACTGCCCTTTTCACCCAGGCCACAGCAGAGAGCGCTTCTCCTCCTGTCCCAAAAGAAAGCCCATGAAAAACAAACAAAACATAATAAGCAAGCTGTTTGGGCCCCTTTCTGAGCCAGCTGGGAGGCCCCGGCCCCTCTTGCGCTGTTTCCTGATGCTGCATCATTAGATCCTTGAAAGGCTTTTCGCGAATGATCTACTTGACTACTTTTGATCCGTATCATTAGTAGAGTGGGTTGAGCCTGTGACTCGGAGAACACAGTGGAAGCAACAGCAAAGCAGCCACCGCTGCAATGAGAGGGTAACTGACATTTCAGAGAGCAACCAGGGCGGGAATGACCAGGAGCAGCGATGACAGAGAAGGGGGGTGGGAGGAGCTGAAAGCATCGAACTGAGGACCCTAGTGTCTGGGAAAGTCCTAGGGACTGGCCAACTCGTAAAAACCAAGGGTTTCAGCTACCGCAGGCCTGGACCAGTCATTGATGTAGAGCATGCTGCAACACTAGCATTGCCACCTGCTGATACGTGATGCTCTTGGTTGGTGCTGCTTTTCAGAGCTGCTGGAAGATGAGGGTGATGATGAGGGTGACGACACCCACCGAGGCCAGTGTAATACATCTCCAAATCCCAGAATGATAGGCCCCAAGTTCTCAGGGCTCAGAGATCTGAGTCTCCACCTCTGCCAGCCCAGTTCCTGGGCCTTGGACACCAGAGTGTCTGAGGTTGCTAGCCTACTAATGACTCCTATGCAGGTAGAACAGAAGAATAAAGCCGGCAGCTCATTCCAAACACATCTGAGCCAGGAGAGGTGGGCAGGAGGTAAGGGCCCAGGATGGGACAGATGGAACATGAACCTCAACAGGCCAAAGCACATACAGACCGACCACAGCTTCATTCAACAAGAGCTGTGGACTATCCAGGACCTCCTCCCTAAAAACAGGCACAGACTGAGATGAATAGAAAGCTTAACCATGAGCCATGAAAACTGATCCCAGCATGGGAGGGCAACGCAAGTGGCAAGGGAGTGGGCTAGAAAGGGCCAGCCCTGGAGCTACTGCCTCAGTGCTCAGGAGGTGTCCTCAGAACTGTGCATGTCAAGATGAAACCATTAACATAGCCGATAAATAACCTAAAGTCCCATAAACCAAATTTCCACTTAACTGTCTCTTGGAACTCCTCAAGAATCATCTTGGTCGCTGGGTGGGCTCCCTGGGGTGGTGGTGCACCTGTGTGCTGCAAGAAAATCTATTAAGGACAGTCCTGAGCAATGAAGGCGTATAGTTGCTTCTCCACAGCTCCCTATACCTTTCCCATGTATCTTCGAGGTGCCTTCGGGAGAGAAGATTCCTTGTTTCTACTTGCCCTTTGCTTCTCGGAGGGTGGATGGGTCTCACTGTGTGTTATGGCCAGCTGGCTAGTTATTTCAGATAGTCACTAACCTCCACAAACACTGAGGAGTTTGAATATATTATAATTTTCAGAGACGGGGTGGGGGGAGTGGGGGCAGAGGAGGGTGTCTCATGTTACTAGGGCGCTAGTTTCAAGCTTGTTATGGAGCTGAGGAAAACTTTGAACTTCTGATCCTCCTGCCTCCACTTCCCACGTGCTAGGAATCCAGGCATACATCACCATGCCTGGTGTCTTAGGTAAGGTTTCTATTGTTGCAATGAAACACCATGACCGAAAAGCAAGTGGGGAAAAAAGGATTTATTTGGCTTACACTTACCACACTGTAGTCCATCACTGAAGGAATCCAGGAAAGGAATTCAAACAGGGCAGGAACCTGGATGCAGGAGCAGAGGCCATGAAAGGGTGCTGCTTACTAGATTGCTCCTTATGACTTGCTCAGCCCGTTTTCTTTGTTGTTGTTGTTGTTTTGGTTTTTCAAGACAGGGTTTCTCTGTGTAACAGCTCTAGCTGTCCTGGAACTCTCTCTGTAGACCAGGCTGGCTTTGAACTCACAGAGATCCTCCTACCTCTGCCTTCCAAGTGCTGGGATTAAAGGCGTGCGCCACCACTGCCCAGCTTCAGTCTGTTTCTTATAGAACACCAAGATTACCAGCCAAGGCGTAGCACCGCCCACAATTGGCTGGGCCTTCCCCCACCAATCCCTAATTAAGAAAATGCCTTACAGGCTTGTGTACAGCCTTTTCTTATAGAGGCATTTTGGCAAGCGAGGCTCCCGTCTCTCTACATCGATACTTTGTGTCCAGTTGACATAAAACTAGCCAGCACCCCTGTTTTATGGGGTGCTAAGGATCAAACCCTAGGCCTTCTGCATGCTAAGCAACCACCCTACCAACTGAGATGCATCTCCCAGCCCTGAAACATAATTGTAAGAAGTTGTGTTGCACGTACTTACTTGTATACACATGTGTCTGTACACCTGTGTGTGTGTGTATGGAGGCATATGTTCCACAGAACATGTGTGGAGGCCACAAGTCAAACCTGTAGGAATCACTTCTCTTTCCATCTGTGGGTCTCATTGAATTCAGGTTATCAGACTTGGCAACAAAAGCCGTCTCATCAACCCTAAAGCATACTTTTAAAGAGGTAGGGAGCAAAAGCAGACAGACTCTAAGCCAAACCAAACTCACAATCAAAAAAAAAATGCCCTGTGACCAACAGACAGGCAGGCAGACAGACAGACAGAGCTGGGGCATCTTTCTGATGCCACAGTAGGTTAGGCCAGCCTGGCATGGAGCCTAGCTTCCTGTCAGACTCTAGTGGGGGAACCTCAAGAGGGGTCTATGACCAGGTGTGAGGTAGGGGTCCAGCATGTAGGACATAGAGCCTGTCCTTATTCTGAGTGTCCTCCAGAGTGTCACTCAGCATCCTGTGGGTGGCCTGGCTTCTGAGTCTGGTGGGCTGGTCCAGGCACTTCTTGCTTCTGGATGAGAACAGACGTACCTTGATATCAAAGGTCCCAAGGTCCCGTTTCTCACTCAGGGGCATCTTAGAGCACATAGGGGTGAGGCCCTAGGCCCAGGTGCTAGGCCAGGTTCCCAGTCTCACCCCGGGGGAGGTGGAAAATGAGGTTTCCACGAAGTGTTACAGTTTAGCTTTTTCGGATGAAATCACTGGTATATCAGACAGCAGTGGAAACTGGGAGCTCCACAGGCACGCTATGATACCAAGTGTCAGAGCCCTTTGTGCTGTGCTAAGCACCACAGAGGAAGCAGGCAGAAGTCTGAGATCAGTTGGAAGGCAGGTCCAGAGAGACACAAGCCAGGCAGGCCCTGCCGGTGTGTGTGTGTGTGGGGGGGGTCTTCACCAGAGATAAGCACCAAGCTAATGACAGCAATGGAGCAGGCTCCAGAGGCTGCCAAAGCAGTTCCACCTTCGCTGCCTGACCACCAGGCATCCATCCGGTGGCAATTCTACCCCAGAATAAATGGAGTCTTGGACAATCATGGTGGAGGAATGGCGAGTACAAGAGAAAGCCAGCCAGCCAGCCAGCCAGCCAGCCAGTCAGCCTTTATTTATAAACCTTGGGCAGTGGGGAGGGGTTTATGGGTGAATGTGTCTGATTCGAAAGGGTTAGAGATGCCAGGATACTTAATCTACATGCAGTGGGTATAGCATCTCATTTACATGCAGTAGCATGGGGGTCCTATCACAAAAAGGAAAACCCAGTACTTAAATATCCTATGGATGGGGAAGGAACTTCTAGGTACAATTAAAGGTCATTTCCTTAAGCTGGGATCTCCTTAGCATAGGGTGGGGTATTCCAGGAATCCTCAGGTGTTTGCTAAACTGGTTTTCTTTTATTTATTTATTTATTTATTTATTTATTTATTTATTTATTTATTTATACAGTATTCTGCCCACATGTGTGCCAGAAGAGGACCCCAGATCTCATTGTAGACGGTTGTGAGACACCATGTGGTTGCTGGGAATTGAACTCCAGAGCCTTTGGGAGAACAGACAGTGCTCTTAACCTCTGAGCCACCTCTCCAGCCCCTAAACTGATTTTCTTATCAGGAAAAGGGTCGGGCCTGTTATCTTTCTTGAGTGCTATGTGATGCTCCTTACAAGATCTTGGGTACCCAGATCAGGGGAAAAGAGAACCCCACTGAGAAGGGGCATCTGTTGTAATAGATCGAGTTCAGTTGGCTATCCGGATACCCCAGACTCCGACCTCTCCAGTAGCACCCCACATGAGGCAGGTCCTTTCCTCTTCCTGGGCAGGGCTGGGTGGCCCTCTACCTTGGTTTGACTATGGGTAACCCAGCCTTCAGTGGCTGGGTCTGTACCAAGGAACCCATTTGCTTCCACTCAACTCTGATGCCCTCTATCAAACAGGGAGGTCAGCAAAGGCCACCTCTCTGCACTTGAGGTCCCCACCATGTGGCTGCCCCACAGTCCTGACAGAGATCGGGAATCAAATCTTCCTCAGGCTCCAGCATGAGAAACAAGCACCAGGTGCTTTGTGGTTATTCTTTGGTCTCAGAAAAAAGAATGGAGCTGGGGGTGGGGGTGAACACACACACACACACACACACACACACACACACACACACACACACACACACACACACCCCACATATGCACAGGACACAATGCCGCAAACTTATGACTATTAGCAATTGTTCTCAAGAAAGTCATAGCCAGGGCTGGGGAGATGGCTCAGAGGTTAAGAGCACTGTCTGCTCTTCCAGAGGTCCTGAGTTCAATTCCCAGCAACTACATGATGGCTCACAACCATCTAGAATGAGATCTGGTGCCCTCTTCTGGCATGCAGGGGAACAGGCAGGTAAAAACACCGTATACATAATAAATAAATCTTTTAAAAAAGAAAAAAGAAAGTCATAGCAGAAGCCTGTTGTAAGTTCCCGCCAACATAAATTTAATACAGAGAAACAAACATAGAAACGTGGAGCCTGGAGAAAGATCGAGCCTGCCCATGGCCTCAAGTGGACTATATTGATTCTCAAACATTTCCTCACAGAACTCAGGTTGGAAAAGCCCATCGCTCTCTTGAAGCTATAGCAACTGGGGATCCCATCCCAACCAAGGGCAGCCTGAATTATGAACAAGGAAAGGGTCAATATGAAAACAGCAGTGTGAGGTGGGGCAGCAGGGGACCCCTACCTACTGATAGCCCTGGGCAGGCATTGGGGGGGGGCGCTGCTCAGGGAACAGGGGAGGCTGTGAAGTAGATGGGAGCCTGGGACATATCCTGGACAAATCCTGGGATCCCTAACTCATTTCTTTCCCTGTAAAGACATCACACGCCGGGGGGGGGGGGGGGCAGGGGGAGAGACATGACACATGACAGGCTTTCCTCCAGAGCCATGTGAGTAAAGCCTCCGACTCCTGAGTCAGGCAGTAGTGGCTGAATAACAGAGAGATTCGGTCAAGTGCAGTGAGCTGGACAGAGCCAGGGCACAAGTCATAGGATTGAGTAACTGCTGGGGTTTGCTGGACTAGGAAAGAGCAGAGTAGGGGACACAGAAGCTGAGAGAAAGCTTTGCACAGCCACAAGCCGGGTAGGACAAAGAGTATGACTCACCCAGAAGAGCACAGAGGCAGGAAATAGAACAATGAGAGAGCTGAGGCTCTGCCCAGTAAAAAAAAAAAAAAAAAAAGCAGGAAGTTAAAAAAAAAAAAAAAAAAAATGAGATGAGCAGAAGGTGGGTGCCCAGGAAGGTTCTAGAAACCTGAGTGCAACACTCCCAAGTCTCGTCCTCTCAGAGCAAAACGCAGGTTAGACACGGTCACAAGTCTGATCTGTGAACTGGAGAAGAAATGTGCGCACAAAAGAAAGACAGGGGTGGCAAGATTATCAGAGAGGGCACAAATCAGAATAGCCATCTGTTGTTGTTGTTGAGAAATTAAAAACAACTAGAACGAAAGCTAGGTGTGCTAGCAGATGCCTTTAATCCCAGCACTGTGGAGGCAGAGGCAGGTGGATCTCTGAGTTCAAGGCCAGCCTGGTCTACAGAGTGAGTTCCAGGGCAGCCAGGGCTACCCAGAGAAACCCTGTCTCAAAAAAACCAGAAAAAATTTTTTTAAATAGAAAAAAAACCAGTTGCTGACTATGTGGCAGATTTCCCCTGGACCAAAGTGGAATCCATTACTGTTGAATGAAATGTTTATGATGATGTTCTAAAGAGTCAAAGGGAGAAACAGATGCATGCTGGGAGTATAGATTTTGAAAGTATGCTCTGTGGCCTAGGAGGGGAAAAAACACTCCTGCCCACTCTTCTACTACAGCCAACCTGCAGAAATTTGACCTGTTCTCCCTGGAAGCAAAACTTCAGGGCCGTGAAAGATGCCGCTCTACACGGAAGAATGTGATGGCCAGCTGTTTACAATCTTATAAAAATAACCAAATAGGGCCCAGAAGGTTCAAGAATGGTAGTTGAGAAGGGATTTCATTACTGTCTCCAGGGTACAGGAGGCTGGACGCAGAGAAAATGCATTGCTTTCTCAAGGTCACAGACAGGAGCCAGCTTTTTACCCCCAAGCAAACTGCATTAACGCAGACCTCTAAGCAATTCTGAGATGCCAGACTCACCTCCACTCCTTTCCAATTGAGATGGGAGGAGGGTGGGCACGCTGAGCAGGCTTAGACGGGGAGTCTGGAGGCTCCCTTGGCAGGATCAGGCTGCAGAGCAATCTGATTAGTGCACAACCCAGAGCTGTGATCTGATTAGGCCCTCAGCCCCACCCCGGTTTCCCTGGATGGAGGTGGCTGGAGACGGGCAGATGGCGGATGGAAGAGGGGGTCTGGCTTGATGCTGGAGATTAAAATGCTTCCCTGGGGAGCTGCCAGCATTCGCCTGGCCTTGGCAGCAGAGTTAACCTGGCAACCGGAGAGAGGTCCATTTGAAAAATTAAAGATGTGAGGGAGATAGAAATATCTCTTGGAAATTTCCATCAGTGTGCTGGCGGTGGGGGCCCAGCCTGGTCACCGTCATTAGGTTTTGTTACAGGCTACCATCTTCCTGCCAAGCCACCTACTAGGCACCTACCCTGGGTCTGCCAAGGGAATGAGCAACAGGGTACATATTAAACGGAATTTGTTTTCAAATCCAAGACACATCCAAAGACAGGCATCGGCGGGTGCACACAACTTCCGGCCTCTGTCCCACTCTACCCAGACTGTGGGCTGTGTAAGGAGTCTGGCCATTTCAGTGGTGGAGCTTCTGCCACATAGACCAGGGTAGGTTGCTAGGTTTATAGACATGGGGAACTGTACTTAGTTATCACTTTAAAATCCAGAAAGAGAGACTTTCAAGGTTAAGAACACCTGTTGCTCTTCCAAAGGACCGCATTCAATTCCCAGGACCCACATGGTGGCTCCCAACTGCTTATAGCTCCAGTTACAGGGAACCTGACTACACAGGGTACACAGACATACACACAGATATAATAACTATATATATGATAAAATGATAAAAATAAATCAAATCCGGAAAGAAAATTAACATATTGTGAGGTACAGAGGACAGGTGAGCGCTGCGGCCCTTGTGACAATATCATCATTTGCCTCCAAAGCCACACGTCCACTGCCTTCCATCTTCCTCGGCTCCATTGTGAACTCAAAAATGACACTTTAAAAAAATCCATGCTGATGCAGAGTGATGGGGGAGAACACCTTTAATCCTGCCACTCAGGAAGCAGAAGCAGGCAAATCTCTGTGAGTTCAAAGCCAGTTCAAGGGTCTGCAGAGCAAAGTCCAGAACAGCCAGGGCTACACAGAGAAGCCATGTCTTGGAAAAAAACAAAAAACAGAACAAAACAGAAGAACCAAAACAAACAGTCCAGCACATGGGAATTTATAAAACTGTTGTTAAACCGGGCGGTGGTGGCTCACACCTTTAATCCCAGCACTCGGGAGGCAGAGGCAGGAGGACCGCTGTGAGTTCAAGGCCAGCCTGGTCTACAAAGTTAGTCCAGGACAGCCAACGCTACACAGAGAAACCTGTCTCGAAAAACCAAAAAAATAAAATAAAATCAAAATAAAAAATAAACTGTTGTCAAACATCTGGGGAAATGGCTCGGTGGTTAAGTACTTACTGCACAAGCTTGGGGACGTGAGTTTGATCTGCTGAATCCATGTGAAAATGCTGGGAAAGGGCTGGTACAGGCTTGTAACCCCGGGGCTGTGGAGACGGCAGCAGGCAGATTCCTGGCGCTTGCTGGCCAGCTGGGCTAGCCTAATTATCAAGTTCCAGGCCAACGGAGATCCTGTCTCAGAAAAGCAAGGCTCCTGAGGAACAGCACAAATTGATCTGTGGCCTCCACATGCGTTTGCACCTCCACTAGATTGTGGAGGTCAAAGGGCAGTGGGGCGGTTTGGCTCCGTTGCTCTGTGTGAATTGTCTAAACACCGCCCTCATCGTGTGTATCAGTACATCTTCCCTTTTCATGGTTGTATAGTGTTCTGCTGTCTCTCAGGGATAGTTGTGGGGGGAGGGGGAGAGGGGGAGGGGGGATGGGCGGGAGGCCCTAGATTTGAACATCTTTTTTTTTTAATTTTTTAATTTATTTATCTTATGTATATGAGTGCTTTGTTTTCATGCATACAAGAGGGCACCAGATCTCATTATAGATGGTTGTAAGCCACCATGTGGTTGCTGGGAATTGAACTCAGGACCTCTGGAAGAGCAGACAGTGCTCTTAACTGCTGAGCCATCTCTCCAGTCCCATAGATTTGAACATCTTAAAGCTGCTCTAAGCTTACACTCCTTTCTGTCTAGAAAAATATATGAAAGCTATGCCTGGTCCACAAAAGAGGCCAATCTTTTTATTTTTTTTATTTTATTTCATCTTCTGCATATGGGTGTTTTGCCTGCATGTATGTCTGTGCACCACATGTGTGCAATGCCTGAAGAAGCCAGAAAAGGGAATCAGAAACTTTAGGGTGGGAGTTGGAAATGATTGTCTTCAGTCATGCGGGTGCTGGGAATTGAACCCCTGCCTTCTTTGAGAGGGGTCAGTGCTCTTAATGGCTGAGCTATCTCTCCGGCTCCTTCCCCAACCCTGGATTGAACTTTTATTTTGTTTTGTTTTTGAGGCAGGGTTTCTCTGTGTAGCTTTGGCTGTCCTGGACTCACTTTGTAGACCAGCCTGGCCTTGAACTCACAGCGATCCACTTGCCTCTGCCTCCCGAGTGCTGGGATTAAAGGTGTGCACCACCATGCTCGGCCCTATTAACCTTTTAAGTTAACTAAAGGAAATTTCTCCTCCGGTTTTCATGAAGCCAGCTATGCTCTAGGTTCTTTTTTTTTTTTTTTTTTTTTTCCTGGTTTTTCAAGACAGGGTTTCTCTGTGTAGCCTTAGCTGTCCTGGTCTCACTTTGTAGACCAGGCTGGCCTCGAACTCGCAGTGATCCGCCTGCCTCTGCCTCCTGAGTGCTGGGATTAAAGGCGTGCACCACCACTGCCCGGCTTATGCTCTAGGTTCTCAACTGTTGCATTTAGACAGTGACTACTCGATTGTTCTCACCGTCCAGAGAGCCCTCGGGTAGCACTGACCTAAACAGGTCCTGCAGCCTTTCTAGGTTCGCCTCTAGTGAGCATCATCGGGACTTGGGCCTGAGGAAGCTGTCTCTGCCCACTTGTCTGCCTGGAGGTGTTTCTTCTGGGCAAGGCACGAGGGAAGCAGAGAAGGTACGTGGGGGATGATGGTACCCCAACTTGAGGTGGGGTTGGACACTGGTTTCTTAGCCTGGATGCTGCAGGGATGCAGACTGTGATACCCACAGAGTGAAGAGGAACACTGTAGGACAAGAGAGGGAATTGGTGAGAGAACGGGTGTAAACGCAATAGCTGGCAGAGACATGGAATGCACGCATAGAAGACACATTACGGTAGAACATAGACGACACATTACGGTAGAAGTGCTTAGAGGTGAAATAGAAACATACAGATCAGACATGAGGAAACTGCTGAAATAAACAGAGGATATGTCCAGGACTAGGCAGCACTTCTTCCGTCAAGATTCATGTCCCCCAGGTGGATGGAGTCAGCCCACATGGCTGCGGCAGACAGAAGTGGGCATTCTTTGGATTGGTCAGTGTGGAGGATGACTCTCCGGTGCACCTCCAGGAGTAGGTGACTAGCAATGGGAGTGAGTGTGTGGCATACACACACACACACACACACACACACACACAGACACACACACGCATGCACGCACGCACGCAGACACATATACTGGAAACAAGGGCAGCAGCTTCAAGAGTTTGAAAGATTTTATTCAGATTGGGTTTTTTTGTTGTTGTTTTTTGTTTTTTTTTTTTTTTTTTTGGACATGATCTTACTATGTAGCCCAGATTGGCCATGAACTCATGATGATCCTCCTGCCTCAGGCTTCTAAGTATTGGGATTATAAGTGTGAACCATCACGGATGGATTTTTTTTTCAGGTAATCTTTGCATAATTCAAAGATTAAAAATAAATAAAAGCACAAACCCATACACAGTGAGCAGTCGCCTTCAGCCCACACCCTGTACCTAATCTGGAGCTAGTCTCCCATCTGTAGCTCCCATTCAGAAGAGCATGTGGCCTGTGTGGGACAGAAGTTCCCAGGCAGACAGCCCAGCTAGAAGCTCCTAGGTAAAGGATCCCTAGTCCAGGCTATCAGACAGAGCCTGGCCGGGAAGTATCCTCCTCCTCCACCCCTCCTCCTCCTCCTCCATACACTCAGCGGACAGCCAGCCAGCCCAGCATGCACTGCTGCGCATCTTTGCTTAGCATCTTGGAGATTGTCCCACGCCAGCACACAAAGCACTTCCACGCTCTGTTTTAACAACAGTGAAGAACGAATCACCGGAATATTCATGGCTTCGCTCACACACCAGGATATTTATAAGGTAAACTGCTAGACACAGAGATCACTTGGCACCATGGCCCGGGGCAAGGCAGAAATATATTTTAACCCCATCATCACAGGCCGTGTTTTCCAGCCTTGGGGTAGGCACCCGCCCAGTGGTCCACAGCCACAGCCCACCACATGTGGATGGGCTCATGGGCTAATGAGAAAGAAGGGAGCCAAAGATTCAGGCAAGCTCCGGAAGTGGATGGGGCCACCAAGGCATTGGGTCCACTGCCCTGAGGCCTGGCTTTCTTGGACTGCTGAGTGACCGCTGCCCTGCTACGTGGTGACTGCAGTGACAGAGATCTCTGCTCTTTTTGACACTCTGAGACGTCCATGCTTTGGAATGGCTCTGATTCTCAGCCACTCTTGGAATCAAGAGAAGAAAGAACAAAGGACAGGAAGTGGTTGACCTCAATCCCCTCCCCACCTCACCACTGCCATGCTTGTCCATTAGTATAATGTATGGTACACGCATAGAAGAGGACACTATCCAATCTTGCGCAACAGTGCAAGCTCAAGGCCTGGATAGCTTGGCAGACATCTTTTCTTTTAATTTTTAAAAAAGACTTATTTATTTATTATGTATACAGTACTCGGCCTGCTTGTACCCCTACAGGCCAGAAGAGAAAATCAGATCACATTATAGATGGTTGTGAGCCACCATGTGGTTGCTAGGAATTGAACTTGGGACCTCTGGAAGAGCTCCAGCCTGGCAGACATCTTTTTATCTCTGACTTCTACCTATGACTTCAGCCATCTCTGCCTCTCAGGCTTATACCTCTGTGTCCCCAGCTGTAGGACACCAGAACCCCCCCTCCCTTGCAAAGAACTTAGGGCTTCCTGTCCTTGTTTGTCCTGGATAAACTATGGGCATATAGCTGTGGGCACTTGGAAGTGCTGTGCTGGGGACCTGGATGCCCGGGATGTGGCATTTCTTTTCCTGGTGGTGGTAGTGGGGAACAGACCAGGACATACCAGGACAGGAGGCCTGAGCCCTTTTGGGATCCTGGTGTCCTACAGCTGGGGATACAGAGGTAGAGGCCTAAGATTCAAAGATGGCTGAAGTCATAGGTGGAAGTCAGAGATAAAAAGAGGTCTGCCAAGCTCTGAATACCTGGTCCCACTGCCCAGAATCTAGGTGACTGTGTACCAGAGAAGAACCCAAGGCCAAAGAAACTCCAGAGAGGAAAGGAGGACAGTCCTCTACGCCCCGATGAAGCCAGAGAGGAAAGCATCATTTGTGCAGCAGACTACCCAGTGAGTTTGTCCCCAGTTAGGAGAAAAAACTTGCTCCTGGCTGAATGCTGCTATCACCTTGAGAATGTTCTTGTGCAGAATGCATAAGGTCCTGGCCCCTGCTCCGCATCAACCAGCATCCTCAGAAAGGAGGAGCCCAGGTTAGAGCAATTGTCTCATCACCTCACCTGTGTTTCCCATTTTTGGAACATGCTGATGTGGAAGGGATAGGGGCAGGTGGGAGGCGGGGCGGGGGGGTAGGGGTCAATCTCGCAGGGATGGCTGACTTTGGCAGGATCAGGAGAAGTAAGGTCCTGGGCTCTTGATGGTCAAGTCATCCTCCAGGGGTGTGGCCAGCAATTCCTGGGATGCTATACATAGTTGGAACAGCTGGGTAAACAGCTGGTGGTACCTCACAGGGGTAATGGAAGATCACATGGGCAAAAAGAAGCCAGAAGGGTCCCCTGGGGTCCCTTCAGCAGACAGAAGCTGGGGACATCAAAAGTGACAAGGCGCCTCACTAATACACTGTAGGTATGTGTTGGAGCATTCACACGTGTGTGTACACACAGACACACTTCTCTTCAGTTCCCTGCGGGGTCCAGGAACACTAGTGCTGGGGCAGTGAGCTACTCAGAGCTTAGCTCTAGCTTGTTTTCCATCCTTCCTCCCCCTACCCCCCTCTTTTTTTTTTTTTTTCCTGAGACAGAGTCTCTTGTAGCCCATGCTTTCAATAAAATTCCTATGCAGACAAAGATGACCTTGAGTTCTTACATGAGTTACACAGTCTGGCATCACGTTGTGTTGCCCGTATCACCCGGATGTTGGCCTCTGGTGTCTCCTTAACAGCTTCTGCGCCTCTGTCGCCTTTGCCCACTCCTCTTCTCGCCTTTACCTCCTAGGTGCCGGAATTACATGTGGACCTCACCAACCGCAAGGTGCTAGGGATGGATTCCCAGGGCATGCTAGGCAAGTACTCTACCAACAGAGCTGCGTCTTCATCTCCCCAGACCGTGGTTTCTAATACCACTTCCCGTGACAGGAGCCATGGGTGCACGGAGAAGTGGCTGCTCTTCAAGACCTGAGCAAACAACGCATACGATGAGCCTGCGGCGTCTGTGCCGGATGGGTACAAAGTCCCAAAACAGCAAGTGAGCGTTACACTGATGGGCAATACAAAGGCATGGAAGTTGTTAAGGAGATACCGGAGGCCCACACTGGGGTAGTGCGAGCTGCACAAAGTGTTTCTAGGCTATGTAACTCATGCAAGAGTAGAGTCTGTGCCAACGTAAGAGGAGAGTCAATATGGAAGCAAGAAAACAGACAGGGTTCGTGAGACTGTGTTCTCCAGGGGGCAAGAGCCAAGCCCCACACGCAGTGTGCTTGTGCCGAGACACTTCCTTCCGAAGAAGACACCAAGAAGGGGAGGCGTGGAAGAGCCGAGGCACCTGAAAACACCTTCTGCAGGAGGCAGGTCTACATGCCGGTGCTGAGCTGGGCTGACCACCGGCTTCCTTACATGCAGTGGAAATTGCACTCACACGTGGTTCTTTCTCCTCTGCCACCCGCCCTCAACAGCGAGGACTCCAGACTGTAGACTCAGTTTTCTTAACCAAAATATTTTATTAACAACTTATTGACCGAGCCTACGTTAATTATAACCCCATTAACCAAAACAGTAGCAAACGAGGATTAATTGACACAACAACAAAACCTTAAGGATATCAGTTCTGAGGAACGATTCTCCGATCGGGAGCCGCAGGATTTCTTCCACTGGAACCTGGGGTAACCAGACCCCAGAGCCTCAGCAGTGGACCCCAGCAAGCGTCAGTGCAGAACATTCTACAACAGTCTGGTCAAGGTCATCCCAAACAAAGAGAGTGTGAGAAGCCATCACTGCCAGGAAGGGCCTCAGGATGTGGGTTGCCTGTACTGCCCGAGTGGCATCTTGGAACAGGAAACGGTAGGAGAGAGAAACTGAGGAAACCGGAAGGACAGGTTTTGGAAGCAGCAGCTTAGTCCTGGTTGGCAACGAGGACAAGCGTGCCTTTCCAGTAGAAGGTGCTTCCGGTAGGACATGTGTGGGGCCAGTGGGAACAGAGGGACAGTACAGGATTTCCCTGCACATCTAAAGCCGTTAGGAAAATAAAGTTTCTTTTTTCTTTTTTTTTTTTTAACTTTTTATTTTTATTTATTTATTTTATGTATATGGATGCTCTAGCTGCATGTACACCTGCAGGCCACAAGAGGGCGCCAGATCTCATTATAGATGGTTGTGAGCCACCATGTGGTTGCTGGGAATTGAACTCAGGACCTTTGTTAGAGCAGCCAGTGCTCTTAACCTCTGAGCCATCTCTCCAGCCCATAAGGTTTATTTTCAAAGAAGAAATCGTATTAGGAGACCAAAAGATCTTGCTGGTGGCAAAGAAGCAAATGGAAAGTTGTCATTATTCATTAGGGGAAGAAAAACAAAAACAAAAACAAAGTGAACGGCTGATAGGTAGCCCAACACACCCAATGCAGTGGTCAAAAGAAAAATAAACTGAACAGGGCTGGGGATGTACTGTTGGCACAGCACCTGCTTAGCATGCAGAAAGCCTGGGTTCAACCCCAGCTCCACTGAAAAATCAAAAGTATGTGATCATGGACAAAAATTAAAAGGAATAGGCCAGGCATGGTGGCACACGCCTTTAATCCCAGCATGCCTCACCCCTGCCCATGGTATAGTTGCCCCACCACAGGGACCAGCAGCCAAGCTAAGGCTTTGGAAAGACAGGGAATGCAGGGTGAAAAGGAGCAATACAGCCAGCCATACCCCTTAGTCCAAGGTCCTGGCTACAGGAGCACAGGTGAGGGCTGCTTGTGGCAGGTGACTCAGAGAATCCAGAGCCACCTGCCATGGCTACATCACACCACAGTCAAGCCCAGTGCACTCCACGCCCCCCCCCACCCCATCAGGACAGTCACCAGAACAGGGCCCTTCCACCTGCCAGCTTCCTGAATGAACCCTAGTAGACTTATCTACGCAGCCCCTCTTGGGGAATCCTTTCACCTCCCCAGGGGTCTCAGGAGTCCCCAACACTGTGACAATGGAACCAAGTCGTTCCTTCTTCCCTGGGGAAAAATCAGAAAAGAACCTAGTGCCTGGAGGGGACTGGTCACACTTCCGAACCCTGTCACAAGGTGAGCTCAAGGCTTGCATTCCCATCTGGGTATCCCCCTGTGATAGAATCAACAGGGAGGCTCCCACAGCCATCTACACCCAGGCCATCATCACTGTCCCTGCTGTCCCCACTGCTACATCCCCAAAACTCCTGCCCTTCCAGCAGCAGGAGGCTAGGCACCGCTTGGTTTAGTGTGTGCAGCATTTCGAGAAGAATTCAATTAGTTTTAATTAGTACAAATTTAATCCATTTTAATTAGTTTTAACTAATTGTAAACTCTTAATTAGTAAGAAGTCAGGCTTCACACCCAAGAATTTCAGACTGGAGGCTCCTCTCTACGAATTGGAAACAACATGAGCGGCAGATGTTGGGCGTGGCAGAAAGGGCCTGACTCCCTCAACAAGGCCTATGGCCCTTGCTGGCTGCCTGCAATGTGCTTGTCAGTTTGCATTCTCACCTGAGTCTGCCTGTATGGGGCTTGGGAACGTCCTGCATGCGGACGGGGGCCCTAAAGGCTTCTGTCTATTCGATAGAACCCTATCACTCCCTACTCTTTCCACAGAATCCTTAGATTCTGAAGGACTGCTCCTCCTTGCTCGCCCCCAAGTCCCTGCCTCTCAGCTCTGTATACTCCTGTGCTGTGTATCCATCCACCGGCGTCTGTGTGCTTTGAGCCTTTTACCAGGACTTATGGCCTCTGAAGGGTTGTTCTTGGGTCCCTGCCCACAGAAGAGATGAATTTCAGAGAGTTCCCCAGTACCTGTGTCACTCCCTCATCTCATCTACTCTCCCACGCCCCAATATCTGGGAGCCAGGATGCTGAGGCAGTATTAAGCCTCCCCACTGGCCATTCCCTTGCCATTCCCTGCCCTTCTCTACCTGTCTTGGTCCTGAGGACTCAGAGGACATGATGGTTTAGTCAGTGCCCTGGACCCAGGAGGATCTCCTTGCCTTCAGTGTCCATAGCAGGAACCCAGATTAGCCCAAGGCTTCCCAGGGTGTGGGGTAGTAAAAGCCTCGAGGACACTGGTCAGGCAGGCAGGCAGGCCATCTTCCCACAGTGTCAATGGAGGGTGTTTGCCTGTGTTGAGTGATTTCTCCTCACTGAGCGGCATCACTCGCCTATGGGACCATGGATTCCCAGCTCTGTCTACAAAAGCTGTGACATCACCCCACCCCCTACCAGCTGCAGTTGTGCCTTAGGCTGACATCAGGGGACCTCCAATAGAGGGGACACCTAGACACACTCAGCACACATCACAAAGCAGCAAGGACAGCTGACTCTACCCAACAGGAATGGGTATGCTTGGTCACGTATCCTCTGCCTTAGATCATAGGCTAGCACAAGCAGGAAGCATGGGGCCATATACCCTAGTGCTCCAAGGACTATGGTCCCTGCAGCAACTGCCCTGCCTCGTGTAGTCCAGTTCCTGGCTCTCACTGGCTCAGGTGTTCCCAGTCAGTGGGCCTGCCTGAAGCCTGCATCAGACCTCCGCTCCTCTGCCCTGAAGAAAGAGGCTGATCCAGGGACCCAGTGACAGACTTTGACAAGGGTCTCTTATCAACCTTGCATTTCAGGATGAACAGCTAGAGAGAAGCAACTTCCTGAGGTACAGCAGGAGGAAACATTGCTTAGACATACTAGTGAAAGAAATATCAGAAAATAGGAAACTGGTTCTGTAAATATTGTTAGGTAACAGGTACCCTTCAGGGGGAGAGGAGACAGAGGAATCTTGCTTGTTCTAGTGATTTTCAGTAGGAAAATAGAATCAACATACGGTGTTAGAGTTGGCTAAGTCAAGACAGAAAAAAAAAAAAAAAACCCACTAGGGCAATTCTTAACAATTTGACAACCATAATAGGAGAAAAATGAGACTTAGCAACAGCCAGAGGCAGACACCACCCAAGTATCTATCATTAATGATAGATAAAGGGACTGAGTCCCATCCACACAATGGAATCCTACTCATCTCTATAAAGGAAAAGCATTCTGCTACATGCTAGAGCACAGAAGGGCCTTGAAGACACTGTGCTGAGTAAAACAAGCCAGTCACAGGAAAGATGCATTCTGGTACATGCTACAGCACAGAAGGGCCTTGAAGACACTGTGCTAAGTGAAACAAGCCAGTCACAGGAAAGATGCCATTAATTTCATTCAAGAGGTTCCGACTATGATCAAACCACTGATGAGGAAAGCAGAGAGGTGGCTGAAGGGGCTGGAAAATGGAGAGATGGCAGTGTTTCATGGAGGCAGAGCTTCAGTTTGGGGTGATAGGCAGGCGGATCTCTGAGTGCTGAGTTCAAGGCCAGCATGGCCTACAGAGCAAACGCCAGGACAGCTAAGGACTACATAGAGAAACCAGCAAACAAGGTGGTTAAGATTGTAAAGCAACGTGAAGGACTCTGCTATTTGGCTGGTCATCTGAAAATGGTTCAAATGGTAAATTTTATGTTATATGTGCTTTACCATTAAGAAGAACAAACTCATAATATCAAGCAGACCCAGCCCAGGGTGAGAGGGGGCCCTGCTGGGACTTGACCCCTTCCAATACTCTTGGGTTAGCATGGACATGCAGCCTCAGACGTGTTCACTGCCCTCACTTGTAGCCTGGTGACAAGTCTTATATGTATAACAACTGGTCTCCTTAGAGCAGTGGTTCTCAACCTCCCTGATGCTGCTGCCTTCTAATACAGTTCCTCATGGTGTGGTGATGCCCCCCTCCCACACACACACCTTTGACCATAAAATTATTTTCGTTGCTACTTCATAACTGTCCGTTTGCTACACTTTTTCTTTTTTTTTTTTTTTTTTTTTTTTTTTTTTTTGGTTTTTTCGAGACAGGGTCTCTCTGTGTAGCCTTGGCCATCCTGGACTCACTTTGTAGACCAGGCTGGCCTCGAACTCACAGCGATCCACCTGCCTCTGCCTCCCGAGTGCTGGGATTAAAGGCGTGTGCCACCACGCCCGGCCAGTTTGCTATTCTTATGAACCATAATGTGAATAGTTTTTGGAGACAGAGGTTTGTCAAATGGGTTTTTACTCACAAGGAGAGAAACACTGCCTTTGAACAAAAAGTGATGGAGCCCTGGGCAGCCACACCAGGAAGGAACTGACAGAACTCTTATATTGGGATACACTACCTTTCCAGATCTTCCTGGGGAAGAAGCACCCTCTATGGAAGCCCCCACAGCCTACCAGCCACCAGCTCCAGCAGGCCATGGCATAGGACAACAAGCTGAGGCCCAGCCGAGGCTTCCTCTCACCCTCAGAGCGATCTTTTGAATAGAGCCAGGCAGCTACTTTTGGGGAGGTACTGTGTTAGGGTGCTGTATACACACAGACACACAGACACACACACACACACACAGACACACACACACACACACACACACACACACACACACACACACACGTTTTGAAGTTAAGGCATCTGTACCCTTGGCTTTGCTGGGAGGTAAGGAGCTCTGTGTCCCAGGCCAGTGTGAAAGAGACTCCATACCCTTTGTCTCCTGAAATGTGTTCCTGCTGGCACCAACAAGGACGAACAGCTGGTTCTTTCTATCTGAGGGCCCCACGGACACCTCTGAGTCGAGGACAGCCTCAGGCCAAGACTTTGGAGACCAAAGTGGCTCTACTGCCTGCCTTGTCCTGAGCAAAGTATCTCCTATATGCCACTGTGGATGGTGGTGATGTTTTGTTCCTCCTCCCCAGAGTCTCGGGACAGTTGCATCCTGGGATTGGAAGCCATCGGTAGGTCTCTAGGGGACTATCCTGGCCTGAATATGGGGAGGTGTAATCCTCCTGATCCACTGGACCTAACCAGACCAGTAAAAACCCCTGATGTGCCCTGAAGCCACTGTATGACCTCACTGCCCTCTAGTGGCATAACCGTACACATCCCTGAGCTTACAACCATCCAGTTCCGCTCACAAAACACAGTAAACAGCAGAGTTCTCTCTAGGACAGCTCCTGTTCCCCGATGCCTTGTGTGCGATCCCTCTCCACACTCTGGATCTAATTGGAGAACAATCCCTGCCTTCCAAAAACTGCATCCCAGGAATCCAGAGAGACCATCTGGTGACAGCAGACCCTCTCAGGTGAGAGAGCCAGAGTACTGGAACATAATGGGAGGGGAAGGAAGAGCATGCTGGACACAGCGCAGCCGGAAGCAGCAGACAGACTACCGGGTCCTCTGCTCCCCAGGGCACAGGAAGAACACACTTGGCGGTTGACTGTCAGCCGCTGAGTTCTCACCATCTGTGCCCTTGCATGGCAACAACAGTGGCTGCTGTGAAGTGGGTCAAGAAGTCTGGCACTCGACTGGACGCCAGTGGCGCGAGAGACTAGGAGAGACTGTGCCTGATCACGTTTCCCCCCAATCATAGCCACAGGCGACAGGTGCGGGCCACTGCGTATTCCCCTAGCTTTTCTCCAGTATCGGTTCTTCCCGGGTTAATTGGCCCAAATTGTGATTATTTTAACTGATTTCTTCATGTTTTAAGATCATTACAGATGCACTGGCAGTTGCGCAAGATGATACAGAAAAGCTCCCAGCATCGCCCCCTCCCCCCACCCCCCACCCCGGAAGAGTGCTGCTAGTTTTACGGCAAAAATCACATCACTGGAATTCTAAGCCAGCTAGTTCCCAAAGCTGGAGGGTTTCATCACATCGGGTCTAGCCACTCACAAACGAAGTTAAGTCAGAAGAAAAGTGAGAAGGCAAGAGAGGGTTTTAGCCACGTTGGGAAGGTGGAGATGGCACATCCCCGCCTATCTTTAACCTATGTGGTTGGGGGAGGGGCAGGAGGCACACACGTCTCACACACACACACACACACACATACACACACATACACACGCACGCATGCGCGCAGCCTTGGTTGCTGGCTCAGTCCTGGTTCAGCAAGGAGGCTATGAGAACTCTTACTGCCTGGGGCTTCAGCAGACGCCTGTGAGCTGTGTGTTCTGCTTGGGGGATGATATTATCACAGGTGACGTAGCTATGTGGCTCTGGAACCTAAGGTGATTTGTAGGTCTGGGGCAATGTCTGGAGACCACACCCTGGTGTGTTCTGAGGCTCTGGAACAGTACGGAAGCTGACAGTAGCTAGCTGCTCCTGGTTTCTGTGATCTCACTGGTGTTGGGTTGGGCACTTTGGGCGATTAGAGTGCCCTTGTGTAGTGGGCCGGAGTCGGATCTAAAGCGAAGACAGATTGATACAAAACAGATGCCAGGCTTTTTTCCCCCCCTTTTCTTTTTTCTGTTAGTTCTTTTGTGGTGGAGGCAAAGGTCAGTGCTTTCAGCCATGGCAGCTTCTCAGCCCCTGTTAGTCACAATTAGAAGCACCCAGTCCTAAGATTTACAGAAAAGCATAGACCATGAGGAAAAGTGTTGACTCCATCGTTGGGACATCCCACCAAGCTATCTTCTGTCCCAGCTCCAGCTGGCTAGAGAAAGTGGGTGCACTGCTAAGAGACCACCCAGGCCAGTTAATTGGACTCTTCAAAGCCCAGAAGTGATCTTGCCCCCAGGCTGGCCATAAGCTCTTACCATCCCTTAGGACCAAAACTACTGTGTCCTACCTTCTCTCTTTGCAGTGTTCCAAAGCCTTGGGCCAGCAGTCAGAGGTGGCTGTGGGGAGGCACAGTTCCTGGTTCACCTGTGTCCCTCTCTAGTGCCATGCTGGCATCCCAGCACAGCCCCCAGCTTCATGGAGGGACCTGGCAGGTCCCCTGGCAAGGTTGGTGAGTCAAAGACAGACATAGGGTAGAAAGCCAGTCCACCCCCTGCTGAGAGAAACACAACCAAAAGGTCCAGGAGACTTTTTGCATTTTGCAGAGGGAAGAAAGTGCATCCCCATCAGCAATGCAGGTGCGGAGAAATACAGACAGAGAAGGAGGAAGAGCTGAAAATAAAAAGGAACAAGTCAAGGTGGGAGGCTGCTGGGAGTCCTACAACTGTACAAAAGTGTGGGAACGTGTGGGGAGGGGAGGGCAGGAGGAAGTGGATTTGCTCTGCCTCAGGGCAGGCCTCACGCCAGCAGCACTGTTAGAGACACTCTAGAAAACACACAAGGACTTAAGCCACCCTGCCAGATACGCTTGTTCCTTGCTAACATAAAACGTACCGCATAGAAAAATACGTTTTCTTGAGAGTCCATGAAAAAAAACAAAAAAAAACAAAAAAACAATTAAAGATAGCTCCAAACCAAGCCACAAGTCAAAGCTTAAAGCAGTTTCAACAAAATTTAAAAAAAAATATTTTTAAAAGGGGTTTATTTGTAAATTTCTATGCATATGAGTGTTCACCTGCATGTCTGTATGTACATCATGTGTGTGCACCGTGTCCACAGGAACCATAAGAGAGCATTAAATCTGGAATTACAGACAAGTGTGAGCCGCCAGGGGGGTTGCTGGGAACAGAATCCAGATTCTACAAGAGCTGCAAGTTCTCTTAACCTCTCAACCATCTCTCCAGCTCCAACAACAGCAACAAACTACTACTTTAAGCCACACATCTTAACTCTGTAATACCAAACATTAACAGAACAACAGCAACAACACAAAGTACACTAGAACTTATTTGTTCTGCTTGGCCTGGGGCATGGGCTGGGAAGATGGCTCAGTGGGTACAGGACTCGTTGTACAAGCAGGAGGATCAGAGTGTGATTGCCGGTCCCCACGTAAAAGCCTGGCGTGGCCGTGCGTGAACGAGAACCCAGCACTGGGAGAGCGGAGCCAGGTGGATTCCAGGGGCCATTTGGCTACACGGTGTATCTAGAACGGCATGTTCCAGGTTCAGCGAGAGATGCTGTCTAAAAATTAAAAACAGGGGCCAGCAAGATGGCTCAGGAGGGTAAAGGTGCCTGCTGCTCAAGGCTGGGGACTTGAGTTCATGAACTCATGGGATCCAGGTGGTAGAAGGAAAAGAGCCAGACTTCCACAAGTTGTTCCCTGATCACCACATGTGCTCCAGGATATGTGCGCGCGTGTGTGCGTGCGCGCGCGCGCACACACACACACACACAAATAAATTTTTTAATGTGATTTTTTTTTTTTAAAGTTCGAGAAAAGCTGGGTGTGGTGGTGGCACACGCCTATAATCCCAGCACTCGGGAGGCAGAGGCAGGTGGATCTCTGTGTAGCCATGGCTATCCTGGACTCTTTTTGTAGATTGTAGACAGTGGCTACACAGAGAAACCCTGTCTCTAAAAACCAAAAGAAAAAAAGAAAAGAGAAATGGAGAAAGAGAAATAGACAGATAACGAAATGTCAAACGTCAACATCTGGCCATGCACGGGCAGGAATACCTGCACACACATTTGTACATGTATGTGCACACAGAGGAAAAAAAATCATGGCACCAAAAACATTCTAATCATTCTTTTTTTTTCATTTTGTTTTTTCTTTTGAGACAGGCTCTTCATGTAGCCTTGGCTGTCCTGAAATCGCTTTGTAGACCAGGCTGGCCTCAATCACAGCGATCCATGCCTGCCTCTGCCTCCCCAGTGCTGGGATTACAGGCAATCAAACAAAAGTGGCGCCCTGCTCACAGATTACTGGCCATGAGTGCATATCACCCGTATTGAGTTGCCTCACCAAAGAGCACGCTGAGGAGAGTTAATCGTTAAGTGTTCCTTAGTTTTATTGCTCATGTAGAAAAATGTGGGGCTGAAACGTACCAGACCTGAACTCTACCTCTTGGCTCTAGGACACTATGTACCCTAAGGCCAATGTGCTGCGATTTATCTGGTCACTTTCCTTACCACCCATGGCCTCCCAGGGCCTGCCTTACTGCTGCTGTCCTCTCTCACAGCTGGGTTGGCCTTGCTAGACTCAGGTCGGCAAGAGTCTATTCCTGGAAGCCCACTGAGAGTCAGAGTCCAGAGTCGATGCAAAAGCAAAGGTATTTTAATTGAGCCAACCTGCCAGGGCCCATCAAGCTCAGAAGTGTTGAGGGACCCCAGGTAGCCAAAGCAGTGGGTTTAAAATACCCTTTACAGAAGCATGATTCAGCAACAGCAATGAGTACAAACCTAACTGACTAACAAAATTAACCTCTAAGGGGATTGGGTGAATTGAATGGAGGGCAGGAAGGAGTGAGGGAACAGCCTGGAAGGGAGGGGAGCAACCTGGAGGGGAGGGGAGCAGCCTGGAGGGGAGGCGGCCTTAGTATATGTTAGGATGAGATAGGGGTGGGCATGAAGGTGTGGTTGTTCCAGGAGCTATCTTGAGCTAGTGGGTTGCCAAGTAGGGTGGGGTAGAAGCATTGGGGTGCAGCAGTGGAAATTTTTCTTAACTTGTCTCAGCTTGGCATAGATATTTAATAAAGGCTTAGCATGGCTGCATTCTGGCTAACTCTGGCTGACCTGAATTCTTCAGCCTGAATCCCGAGTAGGACAGGGAGGAGCCTGGACTCTGTTCCACCACAGGCCTGTCACCCAAGTACAGCAGAACAGAAAGATCAGTTTTATTGAGGTGCAATTCACAGGCAAGAAATACACACACAGTCATGTGATTAAAGTATCTGTGCCAGATAAATGTGCTTTTCACATTCTGCCTGTCAGAGACTCCCCCACTTAACCCAAGAGCCCAGCCCTCCCCAGGATCCTTTGCTAGCCACAGGCTTTCTGCCAAGAGAGTCTTGTCACTGGACACAGTACACAGAAGGGACTCTTGCCCTGAGCAGCCTATCACCAAGGCTCTGCGTTCCTGTAATTCGAGGCGTCACCCAGGCCTCCAGTCACCATGGAGGCCATGGGATTGTATTTTATCTCCTGGAGCACGCCTGGGTTGCTGCTTCATTGTCAGCAATTTTGAATAAAAAATGCATGTACACTGTAGGGACATGTTTTGTTCCTCCCAAGAAGGGACTGTGTAAAGGGAACAGTGAGTTGTACGTATTTTAACTTTCCAAAGCAGGTGTATTCTTTTCCACCCCATGATCGTTGCATGTTCTCGCCAGCACTTAGCACTGTTTGATTTTAAATATTAGTCTTTCCTGAGGGCATGCTTTGTTTTCTGTTTTTGTTTTGTTTTGCCTTTTTGTTGTTGTTTTGGTTTGCTTTGTTTTTGTTTTTTGTTTTTTTGAGACAGGCTTTCTCTGTGTGTAGCCCTGGCTGTCCTGGAACTCACTCTGTAGACCAGGCTGGCCTTGAACTCACAGACATCCACCTGCCTCTGCCTCCCAAGATCTGGGTTAAAGGTGCACACCACCATGCCCAGCTGGTTAACGGTACTTTTAAAGAATGGAACCTAGTGGGAAGTCTTTAGGTAACCTTGACCTTGAAGGGGACTATGGCTTTTCTTAGTTTCTTTTGCTTCCTGGATGTAACATGAGCAGGTTTTGCTGTGCTACCAGCTCCTGCCATGATCCTCTGCCTCACTGCAGGCCCAAAGCAATGAGGCCAAGTGATGGTCGTCACCTAAGATAAATGTCTCCTTTCGATCAGCTAATTGTCTCAGGGACGTCTCTTCAGTGGTAAGGTGGCACATGGGCTGCCACAGGACTCTTGTGATGATGGAAATAGGCCACACCCAAGCTTTTCAGCCCATAGCCCGCAGCTGCCGGCAACAGGCAAGCAAGCATTGGGAAGCCACGAAGCTAATGCTCAAATGCAATTTAGAGCCTGTTCTTTTTTTTTTTTTTTTTTTAAAGATTTATTTATTATTATGCATACAATATGCATCAGATCTCATTATAGATGGCTGTGAGCCACCATGTGGTTGCTGGGAATTGAACTCAGGACCTCTGGAAGCGCAGTCAGTGCTCTTAACCACTGAGCCATCTCTCCAGCCCCGTGCAAATGTAATTTAGATATGTGGCCCATTTGAAGCTGTGTTCGTAAATGCAAGTGGATTTCACACACACACACACACACACACACACACACACACACACACACACACACACGCGCGCGCGCGCGCGGCTGGGGATGGCATCTGGGGGCTCCTGAAAGCTAGGCAAGCTCCAGCCACAGAGCTCCCTCATTGCTGATGTCTACTCTGTTCCCATGGGGACCTCAGATATCCTTCAACGTCTTGAGTTTCTCAAGACTGTCTTTCCTCAGCGAGACACTTTTGCAGAGAGTCAGTGCCTGCTAGACACTCTTCTTGCTATGTGGTCTCTACGTGTCCATTTTTTTTTTTTTCTTTTTAAGATGGAGTTTCATGTAACCCTAGGTTGGCCTTGAACTCACTATGTAGCTGAGATTGCCTGTCAATTTTGTTTGTTTGCTTGCTTGCTTGAGACAAAGATCTCTTTTCACAGCCCTGGCTGCCCTAGAACTTATATCACAGACCAGACTGGCCTCAGACTCACAGAGAGCTGCCTACCTCTGCCTCCTGAGTGATGGGATTAAAGGTATAAGCCACCATGCCCAGCATTTAGCTTTTTTCTTTCTTTCTTTCTTTTTTTTTTTTTTAACCATGAACTTTTGATCCTTCTGCCTCTACTTCTTGAGTCCTGAGATTCCTCATAGATTTATTAGGATTTTCGCACAGTGAACTGAAATTGTCAGAGAAGCAAACAAACCACACATGCTTGTGTCGAAGATGTCACAAGACTGACCCGCTCACTGGTTGTAACCTCAGCGCTGTGACATGCCGGAATGTTGCAGGTCCAGAGTCCATCTATCTGAACAGCAGCCATTGCCCACTGCTGTGTCTGACCCAACACCCTTTGGATTACGTAAAACCTTTAGAATATATTAACGGCTTCTGCCAACCCCAACACTAAGAATGTCCTCAGGTAGCACACCTGAGTCTGTAGCAGAGACTACCCGACTTGTCTGTAACTTGCCTACCTAACGTTTCCACCAATGGACTTGGAAAGCGCCTTGATTTGTGACGTTCTTTCGTTCCATGAGCATAAAAGCCCATGCGACTGCTTCTGTCTTGGAACATGTTAATCAGAGCAATTGGAATGTGCGCTTCTGAGCTGTCCTCCTTCATCCTGGCTCAGAATAAGCCATCCCATTCTCATAGGGGACGATGGGGGTGCCTTCATATTCTGCAATATGAAGACACATTTGAATTCCACGTTGTGAAAGGGAGTCAGGCGACACAGGCTCTGAACAGCCCAGCACAGACACACCACTAATGGTTTGTTTGTTCCCAGTTAACCCCTCCCAGCCTGGGTGGCTCTGAGGAACATTAAGGCTGACACCAGCAGAAACTAGCTTGACTCAGCATTTTAAGAAAGTGCCTGAACCGCAGGCATCCACAGAATGAGGGAAGAGGGTGATGGATGATGACAGGAGAAACACAAACATCGCGAGTTCAAAAGTGTGCCTGATCCCCCCCGAGCACGGGGATGGGGTTGGGTGGGGAGGGGTGGGGGCTGGGGAGCGGGGAGCGGGGAGCAGCAGGACTGCGCTCTATGAAAAGACCTGCCATTTCAGTTCACTTTCTCCCTGCGGAGACGCTGCTGGCCGGAAATGAGATGCAAGACTGATGTCTAGGAAAAGGGTTGGAGCAAAGTACTGTCAGGCCAACCTGGCTGCTGAAACCCGAAGAGACGCCTAGGATACTCTCTGCCTGTGCTGAGGGTCCTGGGGGCCGATAAGGGCCCTGCTGTTCCCTTTTCAGGATTTGAGATGTGCGTGGGCATGCATGCGTGCGTGCGTGCGTGCGTGCGTGCGTGCGACAGCAGGCCCCTCACCAGGCTGCTAGCTATGCCTACTTGCTTGCTGACAGGGCCTAGCTGACACCTTTCCACTGAAAACACCCAGACCTGTGCTAGAGCGGCAGCTACCTAAGGGGACCTGCTGATTGGAGGTGGGTAGCAGATCTCTTGAGGTGCCCACTCAGCACCATCCTGAGAATCCTGAGAGACACTGTCCACAGTGACGGGTTTGAGGGGCCTCTGCCCATGAGAGGGAAGCAGAGCTGAGCTTGGGAGCCTCTGTTCCACCATGGCCTCTCAAACACTGGTCCCGAGGTTTTCACTAGCCTGGAAGGGACACTAGAGCTTCCAGGCAGAGGAAACCAGTTGCTCTATTCTCCTGTCCTCATCCATGCCCATGTCAGTGCTGATAAAAGGACCGTTCTAGGCCTGTGCACTTGTGTGTCCATGTTTGTGTACTGGTTTCAGCCGCCATGTGCCACTGAAGCAGGGGTTGGAGAGAAGAGGTTGTCACATCCCACTGCCTTTAAGGCATTCAGGATTCACCCTGGCTACTGGGATGGTTGGTATGTGTGTTCCTCTAGCACAAAGCACCAGCTCCCAAAGTTCCCCGCCCCACCCTACCCCCACACCTCTCTCTTTCCAGACACCTGTCCTTTGACTTCCCACTTTAGGCCCAGAGTCCACTCCGCCAAGGTTGGATGGTCACCTTAGCCTCCCTTTCGCTGGATATGTTGCAAACTGACCACTGCCCCCCAACCCTGCATGGCAGTTGGACTCAACTCCACTTTTCCATTGGCTGAAGGCCATCTGGCTGTCCTTTGGTCCTATGTCCTCCTGTCCTGGGAACACTGTTCTTGGAGGAGCAGATGGTCCTCCCTGCTTCAAAGTGTGTCCTTCTGAACCTGAGGAGCCTGGCCAGGAGCTGGACAGCTAGAAGGTACCACTCCTGTGGCCATGGAGCCTACAGGATTCTTATTGGAGATCACAAAGTAAGGAATACATTTCCCACCCAGAGGCATGGTATCTTCCAGGCTGGGCCAGGAAACAGATGCATCTCCTAGTGTCAGGTGTGGGGGCTAAGCTTTGCCCTCCAGGGTTACTATTGCTGAGATGAAACACCACAAAAAGATTTGGAGTTCATTTCCATATCACTGTTCATCACTGAAAGAAGTCAGGACAGGAACCCAATCAGAGCAAGGAACCTAGAGGCAGGAGCTGATGCAGATGACATGGAGGGGTGCTGCTTACTGGCTTGCTCCTCATGGCTTGTTCAGCCTGCTTTCTTATAGAACCCAGAACCACCAGCCCAGGAGTGGCACCACTCACAATGGTGCCTTCCCCCATCCATCACTAATTAAGAAATTGCCTTACAGCTGGATCTTATGGAGGCATTTTCTTAATTGAGGCTTCTTCCTTTTAGATAAGTCTAGCTTGTGTCAAGTTGGCATGAAACTAGCCAGCACGATTGACCCTTTGTCAACTTGACACACAAGCGCATCACTGTTGAGCTATAACCTTCCCTTTCTTGTTCTTCCTCAAGATCACGCATCAATATCAGTTTTTAAAGTCTCAAAGTCTTGGAAAATTCAATCACTTAAAAGTTTAGCCTTGGCCGGGCATGGTGGCGCACACCTTTAATCCCGGCACTTGGGAGGCAGAGGAAGGCGGATTGCTGTGAGTTTGAGGCTAGCCTGGTCTACAAAGTGAGTCCAGGACAGCCAAGGCTACACAGAGAAATCCTGTCTCGAAAAGAAAAAAAAAATTTTAGTCTTGGGGGCTGGAGAGATGGCTCTTCCAAAGGTCCTGAGTTCAATTCCCAGAAACCACATGGAGGCTCACAACCATCTATAATACGATCTGATGTCCTCTTCTGGCCTGCGGGTGTACATGCAGGCAGAACACTGTATACATAATAAATAAATCTAAAACAAAAGTTTAGTCTTTTTTTTTTTTTTTTTTTTTTTTTTGAATAGCCATTCCCTCTTGAAATCCAACACAACATCTTTTAAATTTAAAAGTCTTTCAACTATGGGCTTCTGTAAAACCAAAATAAATTAAGTACCTTCTCAGTTCAAGAGGAAAGAACTAGGACATAACAATCACAATCAATTCAAAGTCAAACCAAACTCCAACAATATAAAGAACTCAACGTCCAATGTCTGGGACTCACTCACAATTTTCTGGGCTCCTTCAAAGGGCCACTTCTCTGTCTCTACCCTCTGCAGCACACACAGCTTGTCTCCTAGGCTCTGGTTAGCTCCACTTTTCTGCTACTGCTGCTCTTTGGTGGTCTAGCTGTGATCCCAGCATCTCCCAAATACTGAAGTCTTCCGCTGCAGCTGGGCTGTGCTTTCACCAATAGCCTCTCGACTGGGCTCCCTTCACACTCTACCACACAGGGCCAAGCGTCAGCTGCTCTCTATGACGCCTTCAAACCTTCAAAAACAGCACCACCTGGGTGACTCTTACACTACCAAATTCGGCTGCCAGAAGGAGATGCAACCTTGGCCACCTCTGGAGCACAGCTTCTGTGTGCTGACCCTGAGGAAACGCTTCCCAGAAGATTTCACCTCAGTGCTGCTGGTCTCTTGTTAATCACAGCTGATCCTTCAGCCCAGCTGACCAGCTCCCATTGCCCCAGCGAAGCAAAGGGTTTTTTACTTGGTGGTTCTGGTATATTATTAATCACAGCTGATGGTTTGGCTCCAGCTGACTGGACGCCACAGATTCTTCACGCAAAAGGCCCCGGGAGAGTCTCTGCTTCCCTCTGAAGCTTCACAAGCCAGGCCTCCACCATCTGCAGTGCTCTCAACATTCTTACCTTCCCAGCATCTACGGAACAGCTCACATTCATCATCCAATGGTTCTTCTAGCCCAAAGTTCTAAAGTCCTACAATCCTCCCAAAATCAACATGGTCAGGTCTGTCACAGCAACACCTCCACTGTCCTTATACACAAACTTGTCTTAGTTAGGATTACTATTGCTGTGATGAGGACACCATGAAAGGGTTTATTTGGCTTTCACTTCTGTATCACTGTCCATCACTGAAGGAAGTCAGGACAGGAACTCAAACAGAACAGGAACCTATAGTCAGGAGTTGGTGCAGAGGCCATGGAGGGGTGCTGCTTACTGGCTTGCTCCTCATGGCTTGCTCAGCCTGCTTTCTTATAGAACCCAGGACCACCAGCACAGGCATGGCACCACCCACAATGGGCTAGGCCCTCCCCCATCAATCACTAATTAAGAAATTGCCCTACAGCTAGAAATTATGGAGGCATTTTTTTCCTCCTTGAGAAATTGAGAATTGAAGCTCCCTCCTCCCCGGTGACTCTAGCTTGCATCAAGTTGACCTAAAACGAGCCAGCACACCATGTTGAAGCATGGCTGTGGTTCAGACTGGGAGGTCTCCACTGTGTGTGAGATACCTGTGCCGCTCAGGTAGGAAAGTGGGCTCTTGGGGACCAGTCATCTGGACAGATCCTGACCTGGCCCTGACTCCGTGGAGATGTGAGACCTGGCTTTTCTGAAGCTGGGCAAAGGTCAGGCAGGTCATAGGGGCCGGGTCCTTGATCTGGAACAAGTGGACTTTGGGGCCATTAGCCGGGAGCACAGTTGCTCAGCTCCGAGGCTTGAATGGCCACAGCAGGGAAACCCCATTCTGTCCTTTTTTTTTTCCCTGGATCTATCCAGTGTGGGCCCCAGTGCTTTCAAGTCAGCCTGGACTGTGGGAACAAGGGGCAGCTGGGCTTCTCTCCCTCATGAGCGCTGCCAGCCAGGGGCCAGGGTGGTGAGAAGTGTACATCTCATTCTTCAAACTCCTCTGTGTAGCAGAAGTGCCACCCTGTCTTGCTGGTAGGAGGCTTGGAGCTAAAGGGTTCCCCAGAAGCACCCCTGAGTTGGGGCAGACTGCTTGTTCCTAACCTCAGAGCCCAGCCCCCACCAGGCAGTCTTGTCTCTCACAGATCTGCTAGGAAACACACTGGAGAGGTAGGATATTGCCCAATTGACTTTTAATCAGTGGGTTCTCAGCCTGTGGGGCACGGCCCCCTTCGGGAGTGAATAACTCTTTCTCAGGGGTCACCTAAGACCATCAGAAAACACACACACACACACACACACACACACACACATTTACATACAACCCATAACAGTAGCAAAACTAGTTGTGAAGTAGCAATAAAAATGATTTTATGGTTGAGGGGCGGGGGTCACCACAACATGAGGACCTTTTGTATTAAAGGGTCCCAGCATTGGGAAGGCTGCACTAGATGCTGCTGCTGGGCAAGGAACACTTGTTCTCGGGGTGGGAGGGAGGGAGAGGGAGTAAGTAGTAATGCTGTTATTAGGGAGCAAGTTGGTACCTTCTCCGAGGGTTTGATGCTCTATGGGATTGAGCTACAGAGCTCCCCCCTCCTCCCCCCGGGCTCCTCCAGACCTGCAAGTTTCAGGCCCTGCAATGGCAACCGGCCAGAACCTACAGGCTGTTTGGGGCTTAGCTCCTGGTTCATCCTGGCCCCTCCCACTCACTGCTCCATCCTGGCTCCATCTATGACTCCCGTGGGCCAGACTGAAGGCTGTTGCCATGCTCACATCAGCACCTAAACAAAGAATAGGTCCAATACATCCAAGAAACTGTTTCTCAAAACACTTGATCCATTCCCAGAAAATGATGGTACTGGACATACGGAGTCCTCCCAGTGACGGCATCCAGCATCTTAGATAGCCGACGTTCCGGAAGCCTTGTTCTTCTTCCGTAAATGGCTGTCTCCAAATGACGCAGGGGCTGTTCTACCCCTAGAGCACCCACAAGGAGCAGCTCCTTCAGGAATCCTGACACAGTGAGGGCCAGGACGGAAGAAGCCCAGTGCCCTGGAGTATATGCTGAGCTTATACTTGGGGTGCCTAGCCCTCTATGACATATGGGCCATGTGGATTGGGCACCACTACCTGCTTCTGTGGTAGGGTGCTCCCACAGACCTGTCTGGCACACAGTCACACTCTTCCTCCACACCTCACTCTTTGTGTGTGTGTGTGTGTGTGTGTGTGTGTGTGTGTGTGTGTGTTTTCGAGACAGGGTTTCTCTGTATAGCATTGGCTGTCCTAGACTCACCTTGTAGATCAGGCTGGCCTCCAACTCACATCGATCCACCTGTCTCTGCCTCCTGAGTGCTGGAGTGCTGGGATTAAAGGTGTGTGCCACCACGCCCAGCCACATCTCACTCTCTACTTTGTCCATGGGGTGGGTTCTCGTGGGCTCCTCTTTGCCACCATGTGCAGGACACTTGCTCTGAGGCCTTGCCCCTCAACTGTAAGTCATGGTTGGAGGGTGCAGGTAACTCACCCAGTGAGATATGGGAGTCTTCCGGCTCTCCCTAAAAGTCTTCAAGCTTGCAAATAATTCTGAGATTTGTTTCTGCTCCTTTCTGCTCAGAAGGACTCATGTGTTGGACCAAGTCTGGCATGGTAACGGCAGGCAAGGGCGCTGCAGACTTCCCAGGCAAGATTAAGACTGGTTCCATTCTACACGCCAGGAGGTGGGGTAGCAGGCAGCCCGCCGCCTCGCCCCCTCCCCCACTTCGGCCACCCTCCCCCGCCGCCGCTCCCCCACCCCACCCCGCCGCAACCTGCATCCATGTTGCCAACATGTAGGAAGGAGGCATTAGGGCTCCCAAACACCTCACGACGCATGCTTTCCACAGTTCTGGCCTTGAGCTCAAGGGTTGAGTTCACTTTGTCCAGTGTTAAGGTGACCAGCGTCTTTGCTTGCACCACTGAAGACCCAAGTCCAGAGGGCGTAGCCCCCATAGGCTGGGGGGAGGAGCGTGGGCGTCCAGACCTGGGACCCCCATACCTACAGGCGACCATTGCATCTGACCTTCCTGTACCCTACCCCCTTGGGATCTATTAAGCCAGAGTTGCTGGTCAGTCATTCCTCTTTGGACGCATGCCCCTCCCATTTGTTCTACTTTGCTCCTAACGTACATAGTTCTTGGGCCTGCCTCACAGGGCAACTAAGGCAGTGACCCCTGCCCTGTGCTAGTACTCCACCAAAACCCATCAGGAAGAAAAAGGCTAGCTTCCGGGAATCCGCCCCAATCCACCCCACCCCAAGCTGCCGGCGCTCTTCCACCTGCTGAGCCTTATTAGCTTAGCATCCCTGCTGGAAAGCGGGTGAGGATTTAGGGGGTGGTGGGGGTGGAGGTGGCCTAAAACCATTTAGGTCAGCCTTCTGTCTCTGTTAACAGTCTGGCTGATAAGAGAGTGAGGTGGGGGCGAGGGGGCGCGGGGTGTCTCTAAGTATGCGTGCGCCTTAAGTCTCCCGGCGTAGCCAAGCGTGGTCCATCGGTGTCCTCGGAACCCAAAGACACTAGTACCCAAACGAAGGGTGTACACAGCTGGTACAGGCAGTGCAACTCTAGCCAGCAGTCTGTGGCTGGCCAATCCCTTGGCCCCTGAACTCCTCTAACAGGTGGGCATGGGACACGTGTTTTTCAGACGCGCCTGAAAGAGTCCGCGCAGACTTCTGCAGGCCAGCAGGGGTCAGGGGCGGACCCGGGGTGGGGCTTTGGTCCTAGGCCCCGCGATCACCTCTGTGCTCTGCGCTCGATTAGATCAGGCAGTGTCTGCTGTGATCTGCGCCCCGGTTTTGTGCTGGCCAGGTAGGGAGCTCAAAAAGTGGCTAAGGCAGGAAAGGGGGGCTGCAGGGCCCAGGGGAACCTGGTGAAGAGCTGTCAGAGTGGAGAAGGGCGGGGAAGAAAGGGTGTCTATGCAGGGGTCGGGGGTAGGGGTAGGGGGGACGGAGAGTGTCGGCTTAGGAAGGAAGCACAGAAGCAGCCACACAAGGCGAGCGCACTGAAGGGGGCCTACTCTAGAGGTGTTGGCACTGAGGGCACAGGCTGGCAGGCGCACCGCAGGTTGTCCGCGCTTCAGGGAACCACATGACTCAGGCAGTGACCGCGTGGAGGACACATGCACGACTTCCTTGTGGGAGTAGTTGTGGGTGTACTCAGGTATTTGCCCCGCCCTCTTGTAGTTCTGCGGCTGCGCTACCCGGCCCACCACGATGGCCACACCTTCGGGGGGGGGGTGACCAGTTTAGATAACCACGCCCCTCCACGCGGTCTTGGGCCTTTTCGCGGGTTTGTGGGTGTTGTAGTCTGCGTGTGCGCGACCCAAAACCCCGGCTGTTGGCTGAATCAGGTATGGGCCTGTGGGGGCGCAGAACTTGGGGGGGCCTCGTATCCAATCTATGAGTGACTGGGGAGACATGGAATAGTGCAAGGCACGGTTCTGGTCTTTCCGGCGTCCTGAAGATGAAAACGGGGCTCGGGCTGAGTACTACACTACAGAGTACCAGGGTGCCCCGGGTGCTACTGCGGAGCTCCCGGCAGGGTTTGTGGCGTGCTGAGAGCCTGTGGAGTGAGTGGAAAGCGCATGCGGGATCTGCTGGGTGGAAGACCCGCAAAAGTCTTTGGGATGCATAGGAGCAGTAGGGTGGGTACAGGACGCGCGCCGAGTGTTAGGGTCCTTGTGTGAATACAGAGCACAGGCGAGGACCTCAGCGTTACTAGCCGAGGCAACGGGCAGTGGTCTGAGTGCTGGCGGGCACCCTTGGGTAAATAGTTGAGGAACTGTCACGAGGGCTGCCTGTTGGGACCTCTGAGCATCCATTTCTCTCCTGTCATTCATCTGGAACGAAGGTCTTTTGCCTTCAACGTACCTTCCTCAGATCAGGAATAACTAGGCATAACTGTATTCACGAGTCTCCTCACCCTGTGTAAATGTGCCCATCCCCAACCTGCCTGTCTTCAGTATGCGGGTGAGTCAGAACCTAAGCAGATCTGAAGGTACCGGTAGTGGTAGTTGTTTTGTGGCTTTTCTCAGTGAGGCTGGACTAAGTCCTTTCAGTTGTTTGCTTGTCTCTAAAGAAGTAGTCTCCTCCTAGGGAGACTGAAGGACCCTGGAGGAGCCCAGATGGACTCAGCAGAACAGAGACCCCTTGACTTTGCCCAGCCTCATGCATCCTTCAGGCCTGAGAAGTAGATATCCCCTCCGACAAGGCACTGCCTTTGCACCTGCCCATTTTTTTTCGTTCAGAGAGGCCTGCGATTTGGATGGGCTGAGGAAAGCTGTTGATTCCGGGCATCTGAGCCTGCCGAGGCAAAGATACAGTCAACCAGGCAGGCAAGCATGCAACACAGTGCTTGTTTCCTCCTTAGCGCCCCTCCCCCACACCACAACCCTCCTGGGCTGTCAAGGGTTTTCTTTCAGTTGCCTGGAAGAGATTGCAAGAGTTATGGAACAACACTGTGTTCCCTGCTGTGCCGGGAGCATCTTTCCTCTCAGAATGGGCTTTGGCCGAGTGGAGCAGAGCTGAGCCTAGCTTTGTTAGGAAGAGCAGCCTGGGCTCTGCTGTAGAGAAGGAGAGCATTGTATCAGAGCTGGGCCCTTTGGCTCTGTGGGAGTGGATAAGTTACCTCCGTGGTGTGGGATAAACTGACAGGGGCAGCCTGGAGCTAACTCAGCATTCATTCATGGAGGGGCTGAGAATCCAGGCTGAAGCCACTTACACCAGCCAATGAGAGGCTGTGCCAAACAAGAGTTTGGGCCTGTGTTTCCCTTAGCGACAGTGTGGAAGATAGATTTTTGAGGAGGACCCTGGACTCTGGGCCATTCTCCTGAGCAGTAGCTTTTCCTCTGGCTTGGGCTGTGCCCTGCCCAGGAGACACTGGAGTTGTCAGCTCCAGAACCAGAAGTTCTGGGAAGGGTACATTTCTAAGCCCTCCACCCCTAGTCCATCCAGTGTACATCAGCAAAGCCTGTGGGAGGCTGGCAGACCTGTCCCTGCTGCTCTGCAACTGGGGAAGGTGGGTCTTTACAAAATGTTTTCAAGTTTGAGCAAAGTGGCAGCAGGAGGCGGCCAAGGGGCCTGATAGTTTCCGTTTCTGCCTCCTAGCATGAGGTGAGGGTCACTGGACCAACTTTGGAAGGAGAGGTTTATCATGCTATGCCGCCTTGGTTCAGAGCCAGGCTTAGACCAGGCACAAGCCAGAGGGTGTCCCAGGAGCTTGGGGTAGGGACTAGGAATGGAGCTTGTGGCTTTACCAGAGACCAGTCCCTAATTCCCACACCCCATGGAACTAGGCTGTTCCGTTGAACGGGTGTTTATGGTGGAAGGCCTGAGCTGGGGCGGGAGGGGGGGTGGGGGGGGGAGGGTGCACTGGCCAGATCGGCCAATGGACTGTAGACTTGGGATATGGTTCCCCCAGAGAATAGGAGATGCCCCAGTGTGCCCTGTGAGCGTGTTCCTGGATGCTTGTCAGTCACGTGGTCTGAGGATTAAAAAGCCCAAGGCTAGCCTACGGAGCCTTGTCACTAAGATGGCAAAATATCCCCTGATGTAGTCCAGCCCCTTTGAGCAGACCTGAGCATGGGCTGGGTGGGTAGGTAGATGGCGTCCATTTCCTGCGCCACTTGCCCGGCTGAGTCCTAGTCAGGGCCGTACCAGCCCTGCCAGTCTGCTAATCCTAGATGCTCATGACATGTGGGTCCTGGGAGTTCGAGTTGCCCTTCTAAGCTGTGGTGGGACAGACACCGCATCTTCAGACAGATTCCCAGGTAGGACCATGATGAATTCTCACTGTGGGGTAAAAGTACAGTTCCTTGGGTGTCAATGCCTCAGCTGGGCATAGAAGGCTACGCATATAAAGTGATATGGACTTTATCTGCCTGATATAACCTCTGCTATCCCTGGATTCCAGGAGACACCAAGTAAGGATGCTCCTGTTACCTCTGGGATGAGGGACAGTCCCTAGGGGTTCCTAAGCCTATAGTAGGCACAGAATCCCAGACTTAGCCACATCCTTGGCCACCACTTAGCCCTCTTTAGTTGGGCAAATGCAGTTGCTGCAGACAATTTGCCTGACCTGGCTAGCCCTAGCAATTTATCTTGGACAAGGGGTCAAGCTCTGCCTGCACCTGCCTCGGCCTCTCTGGAAAGGGGGTCAATGCCTCTGCCCAACCTCCTGGGTGCTGTGTCCTCGTGGGCTGTTTGTGTAGCTCTGGGGGAGTTTTGAAAAGTGAAGACGAAGCAAAGCAGAGCTCAGAGTTTGTCCAGCTGAGGTGGTGTAGGCTGTGTTTGTGTTTTCTCCAGCCAGGCCCCCTGCCTGCTTGCTTGTTTCCATTCTCTCATGAGAATGTGGGTCCTGTCCCAGGCCCTGTGGCTTCCGGGGCCACCCGCTGCCTAGCATCTTCTCAGACATTCCGTCCTCTGGACCTCTGGAATTCTGTACCCTGGTTCACCCTTCCTTGCAGCTCCCAATAAACCCAGAAACCCCTGCTTCTTTAGGGGCCCAACCTGCTTCTCCCTTGTCACAGAAACAGGACTTGAAGGAAGGGATTCTAGACGATCCTAGCAGCTGCACGGTATGCAGGGAGAGCTCACACTGAGGGCCCTCAGGTCACTTTTCTTTCCTGAGCTTCTGTGTTTCGTAGGAACTCAGAGGACACCCTAAGTCTCAATGTAGGGTCCAATGGCCTGAGAATCTGAACTCCCCTCCCCAAAGCTCTTACATCCGGGGAGTTTTCTTTGCCACCTGCTCAGGGGTTGAACGAGATTTTAACTTAGTCCAGATTTTCAGACACTTCCTGGAGCAGGCTGCAGAAAGGAGCAGAGGGGCCGGTGGTGGTGGTGGTGGTGGTGGTGGTGCACGCCTTTAATCCCACACTCGGGAGGCAGAGGCAGGCGGATCCCTGTGAGTTAGAGGCCAGCCTGGTTTACTGAGTAAGTCCAGGACAAACAAACAACAAAAAAAAAAAAAAAAAAAAAAAAAAAAAAAAGAAAGAAAGAAAAAGAAAAAGGAAAAGAAAAGAAAGGAGCAGAGGGGGCATTAGAGAGCCTGTTGCAGAGGGTCAGGCCACCCTCTCCACCCTTGGGGCTGCTCTGCACCACACAGCCTCAACCTGTCTTAGCCCCACTAGCTCCTGTATGCGCTGTCGGGCCTGTACTCCAGGAGCAGGCACAGGAGCAGGCACACTGCTTTACCGTAGCTGCCTTTTCACTTACACCAATGCCTCATACAAAAGGCCCAAAGCACACAAACCTACCCTGTAGAGGGACGTGGATGTACAAATGAGCCAGGGTCCTAATGAATGGGTGCAGCTCCTGCCTTTTGCTTAGCAAGGACAGTTGGCAATAGCCACCACCACCAAAGTAGCCTGGGCTCAGGACAGAATCTAAACACTGAGCAGCTTAGTTCTCACGTGCACCACAGTTACTCAGGGTTCCTTGGGCCTGCAGCTGGACAGGCCACCTGTGGCTTGGTTGTGTCTTGGCGCACGTCTGGTGTCCTAGCCTAGCAGAGCATTTTTCCTTTTGTCCTCCACGCCTAGGATGCCATTAGAGCGAGCAGTAGCTCTGGACACCAGCTGAGGCTGGCTTTCCCCAAAGGCCTGAGGGCCCACATGCTGCCAAGTCCTTGAAATGAGTCTGAGGTGCTTCCAAACCTGAATTTTATTTTATTTTATTTTTGCTTACTTGGTTTTTTGTTTGTTTTTGAGACAGAGCTTCTCTTTGTAGACCTAGCTGTCCTGGAACTCAGAAATCCGCCTGCCTCTGCCTCCCAAGTGCTGGGATTAAAGGCGTGCGCCATCACTGCCCGGTTCCAAAGCTGAACTTTAAGTGTTAATTAATTTTATAAAGTAAGGTTATCAGCTAATGTGAGTTTGATTGATATTTAAATACGGCCTGTATGGCTGAGGCTTTGATGTGCTTGAAGACAGTGGGAGCTTATGCTGGCCTGCTCCGAGGGATTGGGCTCCTGGTGGTTCTCAGGTTGAAGATTTGGGTCTGGGGCCTGCAGCCACCCAAGGCTGATACCGGGTCTCAACGGAAAGATCGGGAAGGAGGGGTTACCTTGTGGGCTCCTTTGCTGACCCCAGACTCTCGGCTGTTCTTTCTAGGTAGAGTATCGTCTTTGGTTACCAGGTCCCATGAGGACCTGGGCAGCATGGTGCCTACTGGCCAAGAGGCAGAAGAGCCCAGGCAGGACCAGGAACTCCAGTCGTGGCGATACCTAGTGTTCTATCTCTGCTTCTTCGGCTTTATGGCACAGTTGCGGCCTGGGGAGAGCTTCATCACACCCTACCTCCTGGACCGCAATTTCACGGAGAAGCAGGCATGTTGTTGGGCTGTGCGGGAGGGTAAGGGGAGCAGCAGCGTGGGCTCCGAGCGTTCTGTCTTAGCTTGCTGTATGGGCAGGTGAGGTGGTAGGAGATGACAGCAGCCAGAGAGACTGGGTTGGATGTGGGCTTGGCCCAGCCCTAACCTCTGCCCACTGCAATGAGCACTCAGAGCGCCTTGGCTTTGATTCATTAACCCACCCTGTGCCTGCTTTGGGACTGAGGAAGGACGCAAATAAAGGAGTGCTGGTGAGAAAGCCTGTGCCCAGCAGCCACGCCCCACCTTTGCTTGGCACCTGCCTCCAGCAGGGACTTAGCCGTTTATGTAAAGAGATTATTGAAGGCTTTTTTTAAAGCTCAGCCATGGGGACAGAGGGTCCTATTGAAACTCTGCTAATGAGCTTAAGCGCAAGCAGACGGGGAGGCGGTTTATTTTTGAACTTGCACCTAAGAGAAGGCTAGACAAGGAAGGATGAAGGCTGTTGCTACTTTCCTCACTCATTGGTTTGTAACCTCTTTGCTTTTGGTGAAGGAGGTGCTGTCAACCATCACTGTTACAGAAATAAGCTTGCTTATGAAGCTTCAATTATAATACAAAAATAATAGTAAAAAAGTCTTTCCCAACACACAGCCAGTAAAGCGATAGCTGCACATGAAGACCTAAGTTCAAACCTCAGCTCTTACCTAAGAAGATATATGTGGTGGCTTATGCCAGTGCTAGGGAGGCAGACTAGCAGATTCCTGGGGCTCAGTTCCCAGGCTGCCCAGCCATTGAGCCCCAGGTCCCAGTGACAAACCCTATCCCAAAAAACAAGGTGAGTAAGCACTGGAGGGAGGATACTGTGGCCTCCACACACGTGCCTACACTTGTACCCTCCCAGGCACAAACTCATACGCACACATGGGGGGAATCTAAAATGAGGTCTAAGGGGGCCCCTCCTGAAACTTACCCTGGCCTAAAAGGAGGTCCCAAACATGTCCACCTCCCAGGGAAAGAGCTCAGGAGGACATTTGGGCTCCACTGGGATGGAGGCTCTCCCTGCAGGGCATGGGGGGGGCGGGCGGCTAAGGCACCTGGCTTGGCCTGCCCACACTGCCAGTGGGTCCTGGCACCTCCCTAGGCAGTAAAGAGGAGTCTGAGGCAGTGCCGCTGACCCACCCACCCCCGCCCACACACACTCCCTACAGCAAGTAGTTCCCCTATCATGTGCCACAGCAGGAGCCAGGTGAGGGTGGCCATCAGAAACTGGCCTTAAGGAAAGTTATGATGGTCAGATTCTGAGGGCAGCATGCCCAGCCCTGGGGTGGAGGGGTGGGGGGCCTTGTCCTCTGCCTGGCCTTCCTTCCCTCCCGTGTGTCCTGCCTAGCTGTCGGTTGTGCTGCCCCCATGCTCCCCCGATACCATCCTCTTGCTTTCCCTCCTATGAGAAGGAATCTGTGTTGGGCTCTTTTGGCCTCTGTGCTATTTTCTACATAGGTTTAAGATGAGTGCAAATCAGAAACCCCCGGAGTGACGTGAGCCATGCGCAGTAATGAACGGTGGCCTCCCCCACAGTCTGCCACCTTTCTGCAAGTTGTGCCTGGGGTTTCTTGGACTGGAAGATTATTTTGGTTTCTAGGCTTCCTTGAATCCCGAGTAGCCTGGATGTGGGCATCTGTAGTGAGGCAGGGGAAGGTGTATACAGTGCTCCTCAGGGAGACAGGGCCCTAAGGCACACTCTCATGTGCTCACTCTGTCGTCCTCCCTGGAGCATCCAGTGTCACTAACAACCAGTGCCTGCCTGTCCACAGGTGACCAATGAGATTATCCCTGTTCTGCCCTACTCCCACCTGGCCGTGCTGGTGCCAATCTTCCTTCTTACCGACTACCTGCGATACAAGCCAATCCTGGTCCTGCAGTGCCTGAGCTTTGTGTGCGTGTGGCTGCTGCTGCTGCTGGGCGACTCCGTAATCCACATGCAACTCATGGAAGTCTTCTACAGCATCACTATGGCCGCCCGCATCGCCTACTCCTCCTACATCTTCTCCCTGGTGTGCCCCTCCCGCTACCAGCACATGGCCAGCTACTCACGGGCCTCGGTGCTGCTGGGAGTCTTCATCAGCTCTGTGCTGGGCCAGCTGCTGGTCACCCTGCAAGAAATGTGCTTCGAAACGCTCAACTACATCTCCCTGGGCTTCATTGTTTTCAGCCTGGGCCTCTCCCTCTTCCTAAAGCGTCCTAAGCGTAGCCTCTTTTTCAACCGCAGTGCACTTGCGCGTGGAGCCTTGCCCTGTGAGCTGGACCAGATGCATCCGGGCCCTGGCCAACCAGAGCCCGGGAAACTAGAGCGTGCGCTGCGCACTTGCAGGGACTCCTTCCTGGTGCGCATGCTAAGCGAACTGGTGGAAAACGCTCGGCAACCACAGCTGCGCCTCTGGTGCCTCTGGTGGGTCTTCAACTCTGCTGGCTACTACCTGATCACCTACTACGTGCACGTCCTGTGGAGAGAAATTGACTCTAAGGTCAAATACAATGGCGCCATAGATGCTGCTTCCACACTGCTGAGTATGGAGGCCCTTTGCCCTTCCCAGCTCGACCCTAGCAGGCCTGTAGTCCAGCCCTACCTCTTACCCCTAGGCTAGACCACCAATAAAGGCTGCCCTATCCCTCGCCCTACCCAACCCCTGCTCCAGAGCCACCCTAACTCAGCCTGAATCCCCTACCCATCTCTCCCATGGTTCCACTTGCCCCAGCTCAGCCATGACTGATGCCTCTTACCTCCAGGCGCCATCACGTCCTTCTCTGCGGGCTTCGTGAAGATCCGCTGGGCTCTGTGGTCAAAGCTGGTCATCGCAAGTGTTATAGCCACCCAGGCTGGGCTGGTTTTCTCTATGTTCTCAGTGAAGACCATCTGGCCATGCTACGTGTCCTTCGTGCTTTTCCGTGGGGCCTATCAGTTCCTTGTGCCCATTGCCACGTGAGTGGGTTGGTATGGGGAGGGGCTTCTGGAAGGTTCTTGTGGGGAGCATAAGGGAATGTGGGCAGTTATATGGGAGGCCTGACCTGTTTAGACACTCTTGGCTGTGTCCACTGCACTGGCTTCCTTGAGCCCCACAACACCCACAGAGGATCCTCAACCTTTCCCCCAGTTCTCTCCCCAACTCCACCAGTCCTTCTCGAACCTCTTCATAGTGTTGCTGACCCTCAGACCACCTAAAGTTAGCCAGCGTCCCACCTCCCCTCCCCTGGTGTCCCTTATCCTCACCTTGGGGACCCTTCTTACACTTTCTTGACCGTCACCCCTGTCCTGCTGCCTTTGGCCTCCCCCCTTTTCTGGATTTGTCCTACTTGCTCTCCCAAGTCCTCTGAACACTGCGTCACAGTTGCCTAGTACTGCCTGGCAGCCGGAGAGCTCTCCAGAGCGCATTAGCATGCTTTTCTTGGGACTCTGCCCAGCCTGGAACCAAGGGAGCACCACATGCTCATGTGTGAGGATATACTCAGGAGGCTGAGGCAGACAGGGCTCTGTGAGTTCCAGACTAGCCAGAGATACACGGTGAGACCTTGTCTAAAAGAGACAATGTACTCCCGTCACTGGACAGACAAGACACATACACCGTCCACTACATGTGCACTTCCCCTCTCACGATCCATGTTTACATATACATGTGCATGGGTCAGCATACCACATGTCTTTAGCGCTTCCACTGTGCGTAGCATACCTACGTGTGCTCACACCACACACAGATACTTGCCTTATGGCACTTGCCTTCTTTCGCCTCCCCACTCTTCACCCCTTCTGGGAAGACTTTGACTCCTTCCTACCTCCCAGGGCTTTCTCATCCTGCCTCTCTCCCTACTTGGACTACCCTCTCACATTCCTCTGGCCACACAGCCATACTCCTGCCCTCTCAATTGAGAGCACTTTCTTATTCCTGGTTTTCTGGAGTCAATCTTCCTGTAGATGTGCTCTGAGCTCCACTCCTGCCCTGAGTCAGCTGCTATTGGTGGGTGCATGTAAGGAGGGGAGGGCAGTGCTGTGCACAGGTGTGCTGGATTGGGGCTGTGGGTGGGCATCTTGGAGTTCTGTATCTGGGAGCTTAGTTAAGTCTGGTGGCGGGGTTTGTATGACTTGGCGCTTTGCTGGAGTCTCCCTGGCTCATTTGTTTAACTAGATGGGATCTCACTAGATAGATCAGACTGGCCTGGAATCACAAGTTCAGCTCTTCCGCTTCCTGTGCTGTGATGAATGTCTACCTCTGTTCTTGGCCCTGTCCTACTCAGCGAGTTTGATCACAGTATGTTTGTTTGTTTTTTAACCTCCCAGTTTTCAGATTGCATCTTCCCTGTCTAAAGAGCTCTGTGCATTGGTCTTCGGGATCAACACATTCCTTGCCACTGCGCTCAAGACTTCCATCACACTTGTGGTCTCTGACAAGCGGGGTCTGAGCCTCCAAGTTCACTCACAAGTAAGCTTCACCTTCAGTCTCGTGCCCTTGGGGGATGGAAGCCCTTCGGGTGGTCATGGCAGGGCCTCCTGGTGCCCACTTTTTGTGGTCCATTCTCAGGGAATACAGACCACAGATCCATTGACACTGGAATGTACAGAGTGTGGCCCGTATTTGGAGCACTTGATGTTAATGTTTCCCTTTTAGCCATTCTCACGGGCTGTCTTAATTTTCCTTTCTCTCCTGGATTCATTTGTGAAACCAGAATTTACTTTGTGCTAACCTGTCTCTTTAGAAGCTGGCAATGGTCTGATATTTGGCGACTGCACGTGCCTTATAAGTAATGTGTAGTGTGGAGGCTACGTCACTGTGCCCTCTATCGTTGACAGGCCAGTTGCCCTGATGTTTTGCCCGTATACCTTCAGAATCACTTAAGAGTGTTAATCAATTGCACTTAACACCAGCAAACATAACTTAGGAAACACAAGCCAGGCATGCAGTGAATGCCAGCATTCTGGGAGCTGGCACAGAGGGGCACGAGTTCAAGGCCACCTGAGCTACGTAGTGAGCCTACAGCCAAAAAGAGAAGCAAGAACAGGAGAAATTGAGGGATGGGAATGGATGTTTGCTGTGGTCTCTCCTGATAAATTCCCCTTTGTTTCACAAGCCCGTCCATCTTTCATTTCCTCTTGGTTAGCTTCTTTGGTCTGAATGCCTCTATTTACCTTTCTTTCTTTTATTTTTTTATTTCTGGAGTATTGTTGCTGCTTGCTGACCCATCTCATGATGGTTGCTCTAAAAATCTTTCTCAGATGATCTCAATACCTGGTCACTGGCTTTAGTTGTCCAGAGGCCTTGGTGTGAGGGCAGCAGCTTGGATGTGGTGAGCAGTTGGCAGAGGCCAGAGGCCTTTTGGTGTTGTGTGTTGAAGCTTTGGGGTCTAATGCCTTGTCCCCAGAGCTCTGGCAGCATAGGTTGCCATGCCCTCTGTAGAGTAGGAGTTCTAACTCCCATGATGGGCTTCTCAGTGCCCAAGGGCAGAGTATCTTACTTCTGCTCAGCGCTGTAAAGTCAGTGTGGTCCCCTTTAGTGCAGAGGGCAGTGACTACCTTCACTACCTCCAGGTGTGTGCGTGGTGGGTCCTGACACCCCGAATGGTTGCTGCTCACTTTATGAGGGTAAGTGGGGTCACTGCCACAATATGAGATTGAAGTTTCTCCCCAGAGTGTTGCCTGGCCCCACCCGAAAGGTCCTCCTTTGTGTCTGGTGTGACTGAGGTAGGGTCAGGTGTTTCCAAAAAAACCTCTTGAGTGGCACACACCTGTCCTCTAGCTGGGCTGTATCTGTACTAGACCTCTGGTTGCTTCGATCCAAGATCCATGAAACAAAAAGAAAAGCCTAGCGCTTGCCACACCTTTAATGGATCCTGGGGTCTGGCTGGCTGGCTGACACTTGTTTCTACTCATCCCTAGTGGGTGTTGCCCACAGCATCCAGGGGTTTGATTGGCACGGGAGGAAGAATAGGGAAAGGATGTCAACCCTGTCTTTTTGGTAACAAAAGTCCCTAATAGGCATTTCTGACTTTGCTTTAAATGTGATCTTTTCTGAACAGTTCTCAGGGGGCTTCAGGAAGCTCCTCTGCCTCCACTGGGACCAACTCCTAGGTTCCAGGACCTTCGTGTACACTTGTCAGTAGTCAGGCTCCTCTCCGGGAGGGAATGTATCTGGTACTTCAGGAAGGGGTGTGTGACCAGTGGCTGCCTGGTCCCTCTTGGTCACTGCTGAGCAGTGCTGGCTCTAGGCTATACCCAGTCTTGACTGTGGCCAGGGCCTACGAGAAGCCCTGGGTCATTGTCCTAGAGCCTTTCTGTCAGCTGTGGAAGTCGGTTCCCCGAAACTAGTGCCTGAAGACCAAACAGATGCCAGTCACATGCTGGGTTCTCTGGGGATCTTTGGGGAAGCAAAATATACTAAATAGCCCTTTTATGGTTGACCATGCTATGAGAGAGAGAGGAGGGGCAGGGAACCAGCCATCTTGGGATCTACCCTGGGGCAAGGCTTGCGACTCCTCAGTATCCTGGATGATGGAGAGAGAACCTCAGTAGGATTCCCTAGGTAGGGCAAGGGTGGGGATGGTGGGTACAAACCCTGAGGTCACCCAAACTCTTTCTCTTTCAGTTCTTCATCTACTTCATGTACTTTGTGTTGCTGTCCATCATCTGCTTTGCCGGGGCTGGACTGGATGGCTTGAAGTATTACCGGCAAGGTCGCCACCAGCCCCTGCCCCTGGCCCAGGAGCTGAGGAGTCCCTTAGAGAATTCCGTGCAGGTGCCGAGCGTGCAGGATGGAGGCTCAAAGGGACCGCAGCCCTCAGCATCACTGCTGCTCTCAGAGGATGGCAAGGAGGACAGCGTGGCAGTCTTGAGACTCGAAGCCAAGGCCTGACCCAGCTTGACCAGCCTAGCTTCGTCCCAGGTCAGCAGGCAGATTCCTGACTCAGAGGCAGCCCCTCCTATGTGCACTCCAATCCTGAACAAGCCTAGGCCAGATGCTGCAGACAAGACTCCCAGTCTATACAGCCTTGAGTCCCAGTGCCCAAGACGTGTGGAGCACCTTCAGCTGCCTTTTAGGAACCCTCAGGCCACCTTAGGGCGCCAACTCCTTTAACTGAGGGTCGACAACTTGCCCTCCTGGTAGCCTCTGAGGACTCTAAACCCAGCCTACGCCCTGCTTTATCAGTGGCCAGAGGCTGCCGCGGACACTCAGAGCGGCTGCCTGGCTAAGCGACCACAGTGAGCCTGGGTTGCCTATTGCTTGCCTGTATTAGGGTCAGCTGTGCCCACCAGGCCAGTCTGCCCCTAGCCCTATGAGGCTCAGGACAAATCATGTCTGTCCCCAGGGCTGGTGAGGTGGCCTGGACACCAGCCAAGGCATGCTGACCCTGTACGGTGCTCATCCTTCTGTGTGGGGTAGATACCTATCCTAGGCTCCTGGCTAAGCTGTCTCACTTCCTCTCATCTGAGGTGCTCATTTGAATGGTTATCTGGTCTTCCTTAAAACAAAACAAAACCCTTGACATTAAAACGGAGAACTACATTTGGCTTTTCTGTTGTGAAAAAGATCTGGAGTCGGGAGGGCCTGGCCTAAGGAACAGGCCCCTGTCCTCTACAGACAGCCCAGTGTCCTCACTTGTTCTTGTCTTCATCCCTGAATGAGTTAGTTCCGACACACCCAGGCAGCCCAGAGCACTGTAGGCGTGCCAGCCTTGATTAGAACCCAGGTCCTCCTAGAGGGGAAATGCCTTGCAGGGCTTGCATTGGGGAAGTGTGTTTCCTGGCTCAGCTGAAAACCATCGGAGCCCAGCTGTGAGGTAAGACTGTCTGTGGCGTGAGCCCTTTTCTCATTCCATGCTTGGCCTGGCCTGGGCGCGTCCGAGCTGTGGTTGGTTAGCCTTAACCAAAGCAAGGACACACAACAGAGAATAGGCCTCTGCTGCCCCTGAGTTGACCTCCAGCCCCAGTGTAAGATCTGACATCCACAGGGACACATAAGCAGTCTCCCCCCACGTTTGCAGTAACAGGCAACTAATTCAACAGAAAGCAAAATTCTAGTCAAGGTGGGGCTACTGAGCCAATTGTGCCTCAGGGGCTACCTGCTGCAGGTCTACTCGGGGAAAGCTCATTATGGGGATTCAGGGCTGAGGAAGAGGCTCCAAGTGGGGCTGGCCTGCCACCTAATGACTGACAGAGAGGACATTGGGCCTGCTGTGTTCATGAGGCTACCACAGCACCCAGCAGCAGCCTTGCTGTTAAGGACTAGCTCATCCCTTCTGGGCTTGAGGATCTCGTAGGACAGACAGCACTGATGGGCACAGGCTTGTCCTTTACCACAGGTGGAGATGGTGTGTGTCCACCCCTGCTGTGCCAGTCCACCTGCAGCCATTTCTTCAGTGGCACCAGTGCAGTAAGATAGCACTTGCTGGTCCTAGAGCCCTCCTGCCCTGGCCTGCAGTTCCTTAGCCCTCACCTGGCAACCTGTCCTGGCCCCTCCTGTCAGCCACCAGCTGTTCTTTACTTGGCTGGAGGCTTTGGATATGGTTCAAGCGTAGTCCCTTAGGGTAGCCACAGCCAGGACAAGGTAGCAAATATTAATGGTGGGGGGCTGAGTGAACATGTTTGTTTTTTTTTGTTTTTTTTTTTTGCATGAGTGTTTTCTTGCACGTATGTACGCATGTCACATGTGTGCACTGTGACTGTGGGAGCCAGAAAAGGGTGTCGGATCCCCTGAAACAGCAGTTATAAATGGTCGTAAGTTGCCATGTGGGTGCTAGGAAACGGAACAGGTCCCCTGCAACACCACCGAGGCATCTCTCTAGCCCCCTTTATGTGATTGTGAAGTCACCTTGTGTGCGGTGATAGCATTTACACACATATGTTCAATGCTTAGTGTACCTGTGTATGCCTGCACACCTTGTATATGCACACTTCTATGTACCACATACACATTCATGCATGCTACCATGTACCTATGCACACTTGTGCACATACATATGAATGTATACATACATTTGTGTATACCTGTGCAGTCTCTATATACCCATCCAAACCTGTGCACATATATACCTGACCACGTACACCAGTGTAGTCATGCGCATGCATGTCTACCCATGTTTGCTTATTCACATGTATACATACAGGCCTGTATCCATGTACACATAACTATATCCACGCTCACCTGTGCTCCCTTAGCAGGACTTCTCCAGCTGGAAGTGCAGGGATAGGATCCCAGGTCTCGTTTTGGATGATTTGTCCTTTTTGTAACAGGGAAGGCAGCTTAAAAACCAAGTGTCTGGATAAAAGGTCACTTTTATTTGGCGCCTCTTTGTAGATGGCTTCATATTACACATTGTTACAGAAGTAGCCCCACTGGGATCTGTCCCAGTCCTTGGACAGCAGAGCCTGGGGCAGGCACAGCGGCCATGACTGGCCACCTGTGGCCCTGAACACACAAGTCCCTCCACAGGACAAGTGCTGTCAGACCCTGGCTCTTGGCCTTGGTTGGGGTTGGGTTCTGCTCTGGGTGGGATCTCCTGGGTCACCAGGGAGGCCAGTCTGACAGATAGGCCTGAGGGTGGGCCCCAAGTCATGTCTTAAGTCTGGCCACACTCCTGACCTATGCACATAGGGAACAGGGTTGGATCTGGGGTCACAGTTAACTGCTAAGCTTGGAAACCTACTCTGGCAGGGTGCGTTGTTGCTGCAGAGCGCGGGAGACACGAGAGGTGCTTCCCACGGCTAGAGATGGTCCCAGTTACCACCTGGATGAGCAGCTGCCTGTCTGTACTACTGGCACAGCCACCCAGTGGTGAGAGGAGAGCCCCAGCTGCCCTGTGCTGTCCCAGAGTCTGTCCCCAGGAAGATGCCAGGCTGGAGGAAGTCAGCTGAGTCTTAGACAGCAACTCTAGGTCAGCCTCCTGCTGAGACCCAGCTATGGTCCGACTTTGCCAGAAAGTTCTACCAAACACAGAGGAACTGTGACACAGGCTGGCCAGTTCAAGTGAGAGAGGAAGGGCAGGAAGTCTATTTTAAATGTTTAAAAAAATATACTCTTTGGCTTCCTTTTATTTCTTGAGGATTACATAAAACATGAACCAAACGGGACCGTATCTCAGCCAGGCCCTGGGCGCTGGCTCGATGCTCCCTGCACTGTGTCCAACCTTTGCACCACCTCTGTCTGCCATTCTAGCTGGCAGAGGTCCTACTTGGAGAAAAAGGTCATGAAGCTATTCTCAATGCACAGGACGATGTAGACATGGTGGCAGCTCGCAGCTTTCTGTTCCAGGAGCCTGCCTGACAGCAATGAGGAGGCCTGACCTGTAGCCCCGCTCACCTCCGTCCGCCACGTCTCACAGTAGCTTTCCGTCAGCCTGCGCCCACTGGGGTCTGAGCCATGCCATACGTTCTTCTGAGGCCTGCAAGGCATATAGACTGTCAGCCACATGCACACCTCTAGGACAGAGAAGATGGAGGCCAGCCGCTGTCTTCGGGGACAGTAGGACAGTGAAAGTTCCCTGTGACCTAAAGGACTTAGTTTCCCCTTCTCAGGTGTGCACTCCTACAGAGGAAGAGGGTGACAGGGTGCAGCCTGGCCCAGGGGACCGCTGGGCTGGCCTTTCCCCCACTGACTAGAGCTGGCTTCAGGAAGCCTTGCTTGATAAGTGCTGAGTGAGCTGTTATTGCCAGGGCTTAGTCATGCCGCTTTGCTCACTCCTCATGTAGGGTGCAAGAGGGCCCTCATAGGTACCTCCTCATGGGGAAAGGAGATGGCCAGGGCCTGAGCACTGCCCCAGGATACATCTGTCTAGCTCCCCAAACCAGGTGCAGACAATGGGACCGTCCAGCTGTTGGTCAACATTTCAGGTGCGTCCTGCAACCAAGGGCTGCCTCGCAGGATCCGCACATTTCTGTGGCATCTGCGTGGCTGAGCACGTGGAGTTAGTTAAGGAGTCATAGGTGATGTTCAAACCTGCTATGGCTTTGAGGGTGCTGACAGCCCAGTACCCTAAACATATTGTAACCATCCCACTCCTTTATGTTCTTCTAGGTCCTGTGAGCTTATGTATAGACTGTGTCAGTCTAGAGACTGAGGTCTTACCACGCATGTTTCCTAATGCTAAGGGAACCTACCAGGCTGGGTGTCTCAGGACATCTCTGCCATCGAAAGAAAAGATGCGGGCCCCAGGCTGCAGTTGGCCCTGGGATCCAGAAAACAGGGCGTCCCAGCTGGGAGATAGCACCTCGTCCTATAGGAGACACAGCAGGGACTTCAGGGATCCATGGCATCAGGCCAGGGAATGAGCACCGGGAGGCCAAGGAGCACACTGGGCTGAGGCCGAGGGAGCCCCTAGGACTCCTGGAGTCTGTAAGTCCACACCATTGCTTCTGGGAAATGCTGTTGTAAGGGCGCCAAGAGTGCCGGCTCTTCAGCAGAAAGACCCAGGAGTAAAGCCACAATGACAGGTGTCCTGTGGCAGAGGAGCCAGGCTAGGTGACGTACAGAAATGACTCCAGACCACTTTGGGCTATGTGGTCAGCAGCAATATAGGAACCTTTAGAAACATCCCTGGGACAGGAACAAGGGCTCGGGTGTGTGTAGGGATAAGAGGGTGGGGGGCTTTGGGGACCATCTTAAGCCCCTGCTGTGAAATGAAGCAAAGGGACAGGGCCAGGAGCAAGCCCCTGGCGGCAGCGACTGTGGCTTCTGCCCACTGTACATACTTCACAGACAGGTGTGAGTCGGCGGGCACCCTGTGGGACAGCCCTGCCTCCAAGACCCCTCAATCCCAACCCAGAACCCGTGCATCCTGCCCCACCTGCAGCCCCTCAGCTCTTCCATGCGAAATTCCCCCAGCTAATGAGAACTCACGAATCCTGTCATTGGCTCCTCCTGGAAATCCAGGTCCGTGTGTGTGTCTGTGTGGTGTGTGTGTGTGTGTGTGTGTGTGTGTGTGTGAGAGAGAGAGAGAGAGAGAGAGAGAGAGAGAGAGAGAGAGAATGGGGGTGGGGGCAGGCAGGGGGCTTTGGGAGCCATCTTAAGCCCCTGCTGTGAAATCACGCCTAAGACCAGGGCACAGGTGCATCTGGGGACATAGTCTTGGCCCCTTGGCCACATACCTTCAGGTTAACGATGGGCACAGACTCTCGGTCAGCACGGCGAACAATGCTGCGGAGGTCCTGCAACCTTGAGGACAGGAAAGCGCGGAAGGTGCCAGATAGCCCCACGGCCCGGGCCTGCTGGAAGCACTGGAAATCGGCCCCGCGGATGCCACGCATGCCACCCGACAGCGGGCTGTTCAGTGCCGCCAGGTGGAGCTGCCGGAAAAGTCGTGTATGATGGCATCATGAGCAGTGTCACACATAACCTAGCTATAGGCTGCCCATCCACAGCGCAGTGCACACAGAGCCCGCTGAGGGCTGATACCAATAACTTAAGTGATACCCTGTTCTAGACCCTGTTAGCTCAGGGTATCAGAGGTAAGTCTCAGGCACTGTCCTAGCAGCACCCTTTCCTGTAAGCAGAGACAGGGGCCAACTCAGCCTGCCCCACCCTCATTTGTAGGACAGCCTAGGACATGCATGGTCCAGCGCTCTCTTCTCGGCCACAATTAAAAGACTAGCAGAGACTGGCTCCTAAGTGTTTGATTTCATTGACAACCACTAAGCCACCAGAGAGAAAGCAAGTCTGTGGCCTTCACAATGAGCAGCCTCTTATCAGCCAGAAACCTACCCAGAGATCCTTGGGGTGAGTCCCTCTGTCCTGGCAGGACTGGGGCTGGGTAGACACATACCCCTCGGCCCCAGGACACTCACCACTGGCTGAAAGTCCTGGTGAGTGTGGGCAGGTGAGCCTGTGGGGCGGGCTGGAGGAAGGTGCACATAGGAGCTGTGGTGCTGGTGGTGTGGAACTCCGGGGTAAGGTTGTGGGTCTGGCAGGCGTGGTGGGTTGGCCAGGATGTCGTCTGCTCGCCAGGGCCGTGCCGTGGAGTAGGAGTGCTCCCGCCGGGTATATGGACTGCCCTCGTGAAGCTGCACCAGTGGGGGCTGCAAGGCAGCTACCTCATTTCCCTGAGAACGGAAGTGCATGGTGCCTGGAGTAGCTCTTCACCCGAGATATAGCCCTTCCTGTGTCTGTTCTGTGTTCTTAGGCATGACAGGGCTGGGCCTGAGGTGGTGAGAAGGGAGCTATATCCCGAGCGCTCGGGTACAGACATGAGCCAGGTAGGAGCCTGGAGGAGTCTTGACTCTCTCTCGGGGTTCCTGGCTGTCGCTCAAGCAGAGGTCCCACCTACATTCTATTAATCATGTCGTTTGAGCTCACTGAGAGGCTGGCTCCGGAGTTGCCCGCCTTCCCTCCTATTTCACACCCAAGCATGTTTGTCCCAAAGTATCCACATCTTGTCTGGAGATGGCTCCACTAACTGTGTGGCGTGGAGGGAAGAGAATGCCGAAAACAAGCCAAGAGTGCCCTTGGGCACAGCTAGAAGACGAACCATCTCCAGCCAAGGTGACCGTTGTTTATCCCATGGTGTAAACGTGCCTGAAGTGGGAACCAGAAGCTGGGCGGGCAGCTGCCGGAAGCTCAGCCGTGGGGAGAAAGCTCAACCGGGAACCCAAGCCAATGCCCTGACTTCCCCAGTCAGTTTCTGCTGGATGTTGTGAGTGCCCAATTTAGTGATGTCATCTCTAGCCACAGCCATTTCTTCTTCTCCTTGGAGGCCTCAGCCCAGGCCTCTTGGGAACTCCAGCTGGCCGCCTTAAAGGGGCCTCTCACTCATGGCTTAGTTCCAATTTGATGATACTTTATCTGTCTATGATAATCTGTTCATTTTTTTTTTTAACTTCAGTTTGTTGTACGCTTAATAAATCCAGTCATTCCAAGATGAAAGTAACGTTACTGTAGATCAGGGTGCACTGTACAGAACTGTCGTCAACCAGCCCCATGCAGATGGTTCCTGAGCTTTGACTCAGGTCCTAGCCTTCCTGGGCCGTTCGTTACCCGTACTAACTTCTTCTTCTTCTTCTTCTTTTTTTAAGATTTATTTATTATTATGTGTACAGTACTCTACCTGCATGTAACACCTGCAGGCCAGAAGAGCGCACCAGATCTCATTATAGATGGTTGTGAGCCACCATGTGGTTGCTGAGAATTGAACTCAGAACCTCCGGAAGGGCAGTCAGTGCTCTTAACCTCTGAGCCATCTCTCCAGCCCCGACCCATGCTAACTTCTAACAGCTGTGCAGAGGGAAAACACTCCTTACCGTCCCATGTGGGAGTGCTGTCCGTGCCTCCAGCTGAAAGGCAACAACAGCAGGGGTTAACGCCAGCATGCTTCAGGACCAGGGCCTCTCATCTGTCCCCCTCTTCCCACAGCCCCTCCCTCTGGAAGAGGGATGTGACTATAGCCCACCCTTTGCCACCAAGTGAACAGTGAGCACTGGTTAGACCTCCTGCTGACTTCATAGACTCTCCTAAGCCAGATAGAAGGGCGGGTCGTCAGGAAGGCACTGTAGGACAGGCCTGCCAGGCTCATAGGACCCCAACCCAAACGCTGGTACCCAGCAGCCATCATGCATCTTGAAGCGTCCCTACCAGTACTAAGGATATTCATCATAGTGAGATTTATTTATTATTGTATGTGTGTGTGCATACTATACACACACACACACACACACACACACACACACACACACACACACGTGCGTATATATGTATATGTGTGTATATTTGTGTGTACATACACACACACATATGCATATGCCATGGTGTATGTGTGGAGGCTGGAAGATAACTTTGCTGAATTGATTCTCTCCTTCCACATTCTGTGAGTTCTGGAAATGAAATCACACTGACAAGTTTGCGCGGCACATGTCTGTACCCACTGAGCCACCTGGCCAGCCCCACAGTGGTGTTTGTATGGTGCAGAGCCGGGATACGAAGCACACGTAGCCTCCATGCATACACCTTGAGGCCATGCCAAGATGAGCCCTGATGTCTCACCCCGTTACATTCCCCCTTACAGGGCAGCTTAAGAGCATCAGCCATGAGCCCTCTCGGGGCTAGTGTTAGGAGCCTACCTCATGTGTTACGCTGCTGTGGGTGGACTATGAATTGCCCCACCCGCCCCGTCCCGCCAGGGCTATTTGTTTGAACATTTGGTTCCCAGTTGACAATGTTGTTTGAAAAGGTTGTGGAACCTTTAGGAGGTAGAGACTCGCTGGAGGAAGTAGGTCACAAATCTTAGAGCCCAGCCCCACTTCCTAACAACAAGGGCAGTGTCACCATCATCTATCTGCCTGACATTCCTGCCACTGTACCTTCCTCAGCACAGTGGACTGACCGTGACACCTCAAACTGCGAGCCAGGGTAAGTAAGCCTGCTTCCCTTAAGGTGCCTCCTGTTGGGTATTTATTTGGTCTCAGCAATAGGGAAAGTAGGCAGTAAACATTCATTTACTGCTAACCCTAGAAGCACAGAGGAAGCCACTCACTATGCTTGAAAGTTAAGACAGCTTTCCCTCCCTGAGAACTCACCAGCACCTTCCGGAAGCCATTTCTGACACGTACGTAGAGCTCTTCCCTCTCAGCCACAAAGATGAGCCAGCCCTCGGGTACCTCGCGTACCTTGTCCAGCATGGTCTGGTATGTGGCCCAGATCCTCACCTGCTGAAACCCCAACCCGAGCCCAGTGTGGGACCTTCTGTCCAGAGCCCCCAGGGCCCCCAGGATTTAGAAGGCCAGAGAATGTCCCTAAGGAGGGTTGGAGGTTATATTAGCGAACATCTTGGGGATCCCATGGTCCCAGACTCTGGACTCTGCGCCTCCCTACCCCTACTCCCGATTCTCAGACCGTAGCCAGCTGGACACTTACCCCAGCAGAGGCACCCATGGCGCCTGGAGGACCTGGGGGGCCAGGTGGGCCCGGAGGACCAGGAACACTGACAGCTACGAGAGAGATCAAGCTGGGAACTCCTGGCCATTTGGGCTGCTGCCCTCAGGGACCCAGGCCCCGCTCTCCACATACTTACTTTGTCTATGAGGGCCAGGGAATGAGGGGGGTCCTGGAGGCCCTGGAGGTCCTGGGGGGCCCTGGCGCCCCTCATAGCCAATACCAGGAGGTCCCTGAGGGCCAGGAGGGCCTGGTGGGCCCCGGATGCTCTCTCCCTTAAGGCCCTAGGAACAACAAGGAAACCTTCCATTATTCTCCGTGTGCCCTAGGCTGGGACTGGATCTGTTCATAGCCCCAGAGGTGGAAGGAGCCTCTGAGACCCATACAGGCCTGGCTACCACAGGGCTGCCTTTGCTGGGAATGTGGTCCCAGGCAGAGGACTAGTCCCCCAAGGCCTCCCAGTGTTCTAGGCAGAAGCTAGGCCCGTGGTTCCCTTCAGTCCTTATGACAGATGCGATGCTCCGACCCCGGGATCTGCTCAGTGCTGCTTGAAGCTAGGGACCACAGCAGATGGGTAGCAGCAGGAGAGCAGCCATGAGGCACAAATGAGGCCACCCTGGTCCACGTGCCCACCCAGCTTCGAGCCAATAAATGTAGAGTCTCAGGCAGCTGAGCTTGCAGGGTTAGGTCTGAGTCTTTGAAAGTATACAACCAGGCATGATGAGTCACGTGACCCTGGCTCAAGCCCACAGCGTGTGGACACCTACAGGAGGCCCAGGGCTCAAGCTTACCGGAATCCCAGGGTAGCCAGGGGGGCCAGGTGGTCCAGGTACACTTGAGCCGAAGAATCCACCACCAGCCCCAGGTTCTCCCCTCTCTCCTTTCTGTCCAGCATCCCCTCGGTCTCCTTTGTCGCCCTACGGGTGGAAATGGTTATCTGAGCCAGGTGGGGGACAGGTTGGTACTGACCCCATGTGTCATGGGCACCCCTTTGGTCCCCAGTGCTTGCCCTCCCAGATAGCTCAGCTCTACCCCCACCGTCAAAAGACAGTGAGTGTCCAGCGGGAGGGTTACTACCACAGGGCCTCTATTCCTCATGGGGCCAGAAAACAAAACAAAACAAAACGGTGGCTTGGCTGAACGCCATTAGACTCGTATCACCAGGGACAAAGGCACCTGCCTGGACACCAGCCACCTCATCAGGACATCCATCTTCCCCCAACTTCACCAACACCCTCACCCACCTTCATTTCAGCTCCCAGGTGGAAGAAATCAATGGGGAACTGACCTGCAGGGAGGAGAGGTAGGTTGGGAGTGTACTGAGATGACAACAGACAGCACTGACCTCCCTCCTCCTACCCTGCCTGCCTTCATCGATTCATGTAAGGACCACACATTTTCTTAAATTTACTCCTGGTTAATGGATTTTTTTTTAAGTGTTTTTACTCATTCCCTGCCCCTCCCCCCACCACCACCCAGAGTTGCATTTGTAAACGTTTATGACTGGCCATTGGTTTTCTGATTGTGCTCTCTCTACCCAGAGGTCTAGAGAGATGCGTTCACTCATCACCCCACAGGTCCTCATGGGGCAGGTATGCATCAAAGACTCAGTTATCTGTGTACACTGGCTCCTTCTCCTCCCAGGCCCTTTGCCTCAAGTAGCCTGGTCCTGTCCCCTCAGGTGTAGCACCAGCAAGGCCCAGGGCGCCTCCTCTGAGCCATTCCCCAGTGTTTCTGTCAAGTTTACAGAGATGGGGAGATGTTTTGGCATCTTCAAAGAATTAACTTGACACTTGGACTTTTTTTGATCTTTGCTATTTCATACATTAATAAAACATAACTTCATTTATTTTTGCCTCTAGAATGGCATCCTGTTTCCATCAAATGTAATGTCTGCTTTCTAGTACCTTGGCCTGGAGGCAAAGAAACATTCCATTGAAAGCTGTGATTCTGCGAACAAAGAGTTAGCCCATTCTTTCAGAGATAGAAACATCGGGTCACTTTTTCCTGTTGCTGTCCTGGAAACTCCTGCCTTGTAGAATTACTGTCTTGGCAGCCCTTTGCCGTTTTATGAAATAGTCCTGAACAGTGATTCCACAGTCTCTATGGCCCAGCCACCTTAAAGATGTGTCACCTAGGATTGGAGGCGACCATGGTTACTAGCAAGACCCGAGCTCTAGTCCCTGCCCAAGGACCTAGTCTGTAGAATTGGACCAGTCTTTGGTTCCCCATGACCTATAAGCGAGGGGCCCTACTGACCCAGCCCAGAGGAGGATTTAGAGGACCCAGTTATTCAGGTTTCTGAGAGATGTTTTGCCAGCATCATCGTCTCTGGCTGCCTCAGTATCTTTTGTTTCTCCTTTGACATGCGAGCTGCCTGGACCAGTGCTGCTGCTGGCGCAGTCCTCCAACGCAGAGGTGCTCACTCACCAAGGACTTCCACTACGTTCACAAGACTGCCGCCTAACCCCCTAAGCCTGCTTCTGCCTGCAAGGACTGTCCCTCTGGCTGGCAAGTGGCCAGAGATGATGCAGACAAGCATCTGGTGGCTACTGAGCCCTTCTGTGTCCAGGTTAAATTTCTCAGATGACAGCATATTTTCCTTTTTACTCCTGTCGGTTTTCCTGTATCTCCCGAGGCTCTGCTGTTGTAGGCACATGAGGTCGGCTGCTGGATTGTCCTATTAGATTGACACTTATCAAAGTGAGTGCCGTTCTATTGCCAGCCATGTTTCCTAAGATACACTTGGTCACAGACACAGAGACATATGCACTCTGCAGGCCATCGCTAGCTCCCTTCTCCCCAGACACTTTCCTCCATCTTGATCCCTGCCTTGTCCTAGGGGAGCAGCCTCCCTTCTGTCTCTCTGGGCAGCCAGGCCCCTCCCATCCCGACTGTCAATAGAAGCACCCGTGCTCAGCTGCTGAAAACGTGAGTTTAAATCTATTCTGTCCTCTATTTCGTATGAGTCCCTGCTCTCTGCATTCCTTCTCCCTCCTCGTCTTGATTTGCATCACCTTTGTGTGTCATCTCTCTGCTGCATATACTTGGTTTTGGCTTTCTTTCGAGGGCATCTACACCCTTAACCTCAGCTAAACTTTAGAGAGACTGTGCTCCAGAGTCTGGGTCTGCGGCCATGCAGCCTGTACTCTTCCTGCTGCGTTGGTCAGCTGTTGCCTACCTCCCCGCCCTCTCTGGGACGGCTTATCTCTCCCAAGAGGCTCGCACTGCACACACCAGGCTGCTTGTCGCTGAGGCCACTCTCTTTGTGCAGCGAGAGCCTCCCTGTGATGTTCTGAAACATTCAAGGTCTCTGGGCATTCTTCGCTTCGGCCAGTTCTCGTCTGCATCTTTTCACTGTGGGAAGCACTGCAGATCTTTTCTTCGCTTTGGAAACTCTGGGCCATTTTGCCCTCCACTGTTGTTTCCCTTTGGTTTACCAGTGACCAGTGACCATTGCTGTGTCCACTCTCTGTGGACCTTCTGCTCTCTTTCTGTGCTTCTACTGGCTAGGTGCTGAGCTGGCTAACCCTTGCTGTTCTCTCTGGGTGGGTGGGTGGGGGGGTGTTCCCCCTAGAACTCTGAACTCTCATGTCCGGGGATTTATCCAGAGAGCCCTCTGCCCTCTGAGATGATCCTCTTTCCTTTTAGCCCTAGGGACACGATATTCTCTAAGACTTGGTCCCAGCCTGGTAACCACTTCCCAGGAGGCCTGGGTACCTGGTGTTCTTTCTCCATCACTGATTGGCTCTTTGATCGAATGCCTGTGACTTCCTTGTAATGCCACACACTCTTGAGTGCCGTTGGCAGACAGCACCTGAGGTTGGTGTTTGCTTTTCCTTTGGCAGGCCTGGGAGACAGTGAGCAGGTACCCCACTAGCACATGTATATACGGATGCTTTTGTGGCCTAGGGGGTGTGGCCTCAGCTCTCTCCCAGGCTGATCCTTCCCATATCTCACAGGCGGCTTCTCAACTTTTATCTTGCTTTCCCAGATGGCCTTGGTGGTGGTTGGTCAGACCAACATGGAAGCTGGTAGAAGACACCCACTGCTCCCCACTGGTGTCAATCAGTGAATGGAGTGGTGGGACATCTCACTCAGCTGTTCTTCCCTTCACCGTCCCAGCCCCGGTCCCCAAGCTGAAAGGATGACTAGTGTCCCTAGATCCAGGTCTTATCAAGACTTGGTGAGCTAAGAGAGAAAGCACTTTTTCTCTCCAGAGGGTTAGAAAGCAACCTTGGTTTAGTGGGTGTCCAGCACCCCAAGGGCTCTGGAGCCTAACCCTGGAGCTGGCTATACCCAACAACCCTCAGTCTGGACAGTGCAGAAGATGCTCACCTGGTGGCCCAGGTGGGCCCACTTCGCCTTTGTCACCCTTTGGTCCTGAAGGCCCCTGCACACCTAGAGGAGAGACATCAAGGCTATGAGGAAAAATCAGGTCAGGGCCCCTCCCACTAATGTCCCCAGTCCTGGCTATTATGGGCATGTGGTGGGCCTAGACCAGAAAGGCTGCAGGTGGGTGGGGGTTGGGGAGCATGGACCCGTGAGGAACAAAGGTGGGGGAGGGGCGGGAAGCCACTGCTCTATGTCCCTCCTGACAGATAGGTAGGACTGTTCCATCTTGGGTAGTCATCTCCAGCACCAACGCCCCTCCTAGTTAGACTCTCTGGACAGGCACGTCAGATGTGTGTGGTATTAGGAGTGGGGTTTGGTTGCAGGCCTGGCCTAAGAGGTACTCAGGAACAAGCTACCTAGAGCTAGCAGAGAGTCTTGCAACTTCATTTTCCCTAACGGTTGATGTTACTATCGCCAGACCTCCGCAGGCATGGCGAGCCCTGGAGCTCTCACCTTGCTGTCCCGGTAGTCCAGGTCGACCAGACTCCACAAATGCCTACAAAGAACAAGCATGGGGGGTGGGGGGGAGCGTGTGCTGAGGGACAGTGCTCTAGAAAGCAAGACTACCAGGGTCCCCAAGCCAAGAAGTCCCAGGGCCCCTCCCCAGAACCAAACCAGCATCCTTTCCATAGGAGTTCTGAAGTGTGGGAGATGGCGGTATGTGGGGGAAATGCTATATCAAAAGTCCTAGTCACAATGACCTGCCCTCATAGGTCACCTCTTCCCTTGCTAAGTCTAGTAAAACTGAGGTGTCCCTAGTACCTGGGGTCAGAACCTGAGTCATTCCAGCTTAAAGTTGTCTCTAAGCCCCAGAGCTACTCCTGTGTAGACTCATGGCTCATCCACAGGCCCCAGGAACAGCCTGCCCAACAGACCCATCCCAGAGACACCCAGAGAGGATTCTGAGGCCACATTGATGGGGGAGGAGCCAGTACAACATGAGGCTCTGGCCACTTACATTGCTGTCATAGATGGGCATCCCGGGAGGGCCTGGGGGGCCTGGAGGCCCAGGGGGGCCAGGTAGTCCCTGTGGAGGAACAGAAAGCTCTGGTTAGTCATGGGCACAGCTAAGCCACCAGTACAGGCTAGGGAGAAGAAAGACATGGCCTGAAAAGCACTCGGATCAGAAAGCTGAATACGTTTGATGATGTGAAAACCATGACTGCATTGCTGACTCTGGCGCACATCATATGCCTGCCATCTGGGCCTGCCTGCTTCCTGACCAGGGGACTCTGGAGCCACAGAGTCTGTGAATAATTGCAGCACGAGTTTTTTTCCCCGAGATCTCTAGCTGCAAACCCGGGGCTAGGTCACTCAAGAAGGCTTTGGTTCGAATGAATGAAGTTGCACTTTCACTTACTCAAAGAAAGTCTGGCCCAAGCCCCCACAGCCACACCCTACCTCTATACAAGGATGGGAGGGGGGGGGCAGGGATAATAGGGACACACAAGAGGATGGGAGGAAGGGGGTGGTGAGGAATAGGGGGGATGCGGCGGGGGGTGGGTGGGTGGACCCAGGCATGCCAGGGCTGCTTCCTTTTAATAGAGCATCTTGCATGGCCGTCCTCTCTCAGGACAGCTCGATGTGTATGTGTGTGTGTGTGGGGGGGGGGGGATTATGAGCATCTGTGTACTTGCTGGCACCTCAGAATGAGGGATACAGCCCTCTCAAGGAAAACAGTATTCAACCTGATTTTTAAAATCATAACTGATGCCGGGCGTGGTGGCGCATGCCTTTAATCCCAGCACTCTGGAGGCAGAGGCAGGTGGATCGCTGTGAGTTTGAGGCCAGTCTGGTCTACAAAGGGAGTCTAGGACAGCCAAGGCTACACAGAGAAACCCTGTCTCAAAAAAAAACAAAAACAAAAACAAAACAAAACAAAATCACAACTGAGGATAAAAATCCAAGAGCCGGCTGGTCCCTTCCATTGGGATGGTTTTGACTGGCCTGTGACAGTGCCAGTCCTTCAGCTCTGCAAATGCTGCAGTTAGTGCTTGGTTTTCCAGGTTATTAGTAGGCACCCACAAAGAAAGGCAGCTAACGAGAAACCAGCAGCAGCAATGGCCACCAGGAGTGCGAACTCTCTGAAGGACTTACATCCGGATTTCCACACCCACCTCTGCCCTGGGCAAAGCAGGTAGGAGACAGGAGGAGTCTCAGGCTGAACACGATCATTCGGGGAGTCCCTGAGACTCTTAGGTGGCTGTGACCAGTGGAAAGAGGCAAGGAATGCCATGAGACAAAAAAAAAAAAAAAAAAAAAAAAACCAACAACAACAAAATCCTTAAGTCCCTAAGGCGTTACAAAGCTGTGTTAGTGGATCCAGAAGGGAGACCCTAAGGTTCCACTGTTCTATCTTCTGGGAATAGGGATGTGCAGATATGTTCACGCACGTGTGGCTGTGAGTGTGCCCACACATATATGTGTGTATTTATGCACGTGTGCCCTGTCAGAACCAACATGTCTGGCTACATCACTAGCCATCTGAAACTGCTCGGCACGTGAGCCGAGGGGTCCTGGCCTAGCCATTCTTGTCCCCTGGTGTTCCAAGCCACCCATTCACCATTGCAGGACACTTACCCTCATGCTGAACCCAAGGCTGGCATCTCCAGGCTCCCCCTTCTCCCCTTTCAGTCCATTTGTTCCGGGACGACCCTGGGCAGAACAGAGTGACAGGGCTTGCTGAACACTGAACAGCCTGTGTACCGCCCTATTCTTCCCACGGTCTAGCCTTCACAGTCCAGCCCCCAGGCAACCTCTCTCCTCAGAGGCTAGGAGGCAGGAGACTGACCTGAAGGACCAGAGTCAGAGTCCCCTCTTTGCCCAGGGCCCCTTATGGCACGTCAGATGAGGTGTGCTCTTAGCCAGGTGTACCTCTGATACACATTAAGACACTGGCCACATAGGTACAATAGCTGTACCCAGGGAAGGGCAGGTGGGTCAGCTGTCCATTTTCTCCAAAGCCCAGCCCTCTGTAGGCCCCAGGTGCTCTCCACCCACTACATCCAACTTGTAAGGCCACCAAATCCTCACCGGCCGTCCAGGGAAACCAATTTCACCCTTGTGCCCAGGGCGCCCATAAGGACCCTACAGAGAGGAAAAAAAAAAAAAAAAAGATGAGTTGAAGGGTGGGTGGAGCCTCCTAGTGAGAAGGGAGGGGCCACCCAAGGAAAGGACCAGGGCTGCCATCTTGGAGGAACTGCCTGCTGCCACCTGGCACAACCAGCCCCTTCCCCCATGTTTTTAATGCTGCAGTTGATACAAACCCTGGGCCATGCCGACCTCAGTGTAACAGAGAAGGACGCTACTCACCGGGGGTCCTCGGAAGCCTGGTTCTCCCTGAACAGAGAATCAGAGGTATTGTCAAGTAGCTATGGCTCACTGCCTCCTAGAGTCCCTGCACCCACCTAGGTGTGCTAGCCTGGCAAACCAAGGCAGCTGACAATGCTAGGAGGACAGGACAGACAAGCATTAGGGTCTAGGTCTGGTTTTGAGGGACAGATCGATGTTCCCTGGGTCCCCCCCCCCCCCCGCAGCCCCCCACCCCCCACTCATCCTGTCTTCACAAATGTTAGGGAACCACAACCTCATTCTCACCTTGGCTCCTTTCTGGGTGTGGCCCAGGGCTCTGCCATCAGGGCCAAAGATAGTACCTGGCTCTCCCTTCTCGCCCTGGAATGGCAAGGCAGGAAGGATGGGTCAGGGCTCAGCCACAAGGCCTCAGATACCCACCCCCCCCCCAAAGCAGAAACAGAACAAGGAGGTCTTATCCTACCATGGGGAGGTTATGACCAGACTCTGAGTTAGGGTAACAGACATGGCATGTCGCAGTAACCTCAGAGCCCAGCCTGCCCCACAAGAGCCATCACCTGGGTAGACAGGCTAGCGGATCTTGTCAATAGCAGGACTGTACAGCAATAAGGCTGCACTCTGGCTCTTGGGAAATGAGAAGGCACCCCAGCCCCTTACCTTAGGCCCTGGAAGACCCCGCTCGCCTTTGGAACCCAGGTCACCCTTTGGTCCGGCAGGTCCCTACGGTGAAGACCAGATACAAACGAGGATTCCTGATCCTTTGTCGCCATAACTCCCATATCCTGTGCCCTGCAGTTGCTCCCTGGTCTTGGGCCAGCCTCAGTAGTTACAGGTGGAGAGGACACCACGCTACGCCCTCCAGACCCCATTATCTCCCTGATAGCAACATGACCTCAAGGATAGGCACTGTCCCCACCCAAGCTTACATGACTGTCCTGTGGGTATCAAGAGCAGAGCCCACACTTAACCCCACCCCCCACCCCCCAGTGTCAGGGCATTGCTGGGCACGCATGCAACTCTGAAACAAAGCTACTTACCGGGAAGCCTGCATACCCTGGCTTGCCCTGTGGAAAGAAGAGCACCATGAGTCTTGGGGACGCATTGCTCTCCACTGGTGCTCTTACCCAGCTCCCCTGGGCCCTCTGTGAACTCTCTTAGAAGCAAGATGGCACTCACCTCAGGTCCTGGCGTGCTTACTACTGCTCTCTGTCCCCATGCCGTCAGGAAATACAAATCAGAGGGGAAAGAAAAGAAAGCTGCCTCAGGGTTGAAAGTCGCCTGGTGTGGCATTAGTCACAAGCTCAGCAAAGCTAGTCCAGAGAGGTAGTTAGAAGAAAACTGTGTTTTTCAGCAGTATGACTGGGTTCTCTCTGCAAGTGTCCAGGTGACAAATGACCCATTTCCTGTGGAGTCAACCTCCCCAGCCTGGAGCAGCTAGGGCTGGTGTCACTCTACAGTCCTGTTACACATCTGCAGCACATGCTCTGGTTCACCATGTGGAGGCAGCTCCACCTACTGGGGGCTTTTCCTATGCCTCATTGTCATACCAATGTCCCCTAAAATAAAGATGGCCAGCTGTGGCTTTTGTTATTTTTATTTTATTTTATTTTTTTGGTTTTTTGAGACAGGGTTTCTCTGTGTAGCCGTGGTTATCCTGGACTCACTTTGTAGACCAGGCTGGCCTCAAACTCACAGCGATCCGCCTGCCCCTGCCTCCCGAGTGCTGGGATTAAAGGCGTGCGCCACCACACCTGGCTCCAGCTGTGGCTTTTAGATCGACCCAGGTCGCAGAGTCCTTGACTCTGCCTTCCTCCCCGAGGCCTCACTGCAAGGCCACCTTTTATCAGTTCTGTGGTGTCTGCCCACTCCTGGAAGCGTGAGGCTCTTAGAACCATTCAGAGCCTTGCTCCCAGGGCTATCCTGTCCCCATCTCAGAACTGAGGGTACCGAGACACCCCAGAAGGTAAAGTAACTATCCAGGATCACAGGCGACAACTGCAGCTGGGATCTGAGCCTGGTTATCACCGAAGCCATGTTCCAGCTCTGTCCAGGGCAGCCTCGCCCCTGTATTCCCAGCTCCCTTGGGCTCAGCATCTCCTCCCCAGAGATTCAGGCTTCTTGATGCAGAGAAGTGAGCTTGAGTAGCAGCTTGGCCCCTGGGCTCTGTGGTGGAGTTGTGAGGTACCCATTTACTCTGGGGCTAAGCCACTTGAATATGTTGCTGTAGGCACCACAGAAGGGTAAGGGTAGCCCTGACAGCCAAGAAGGCCAAGAAGCTTTGGCGAGGAGAGCGCTTCTAGCCAACACAGCCTTTTCCTGGGAAGCCAGGGCTCTTTGTGTCCTTATGATGAGGCCAACTATGGGCAGTACCTAGACGGAGGGGTGAGCCCCGCAGTACCCCACAGCGTACTTACATCATCATTTGACATATAGACCACAGGTCCTGGAGGTCCGGGGGGGCCAGGGAGGCCTGGATGCCCCACTCCATCTTTTCCTGGGTTTCCCTGGAAGAGAACGATAGGTATTCTAGTTACTGGCCAGGACCCCGGAGCCTACCCGGAGCTCTGGTACTTGGTACTAGGTTTGTGACAGTAGATGAGAGCTACCCCTGCTGACCTAAGGGTCTCTTCTCAACTCTGTGATGTCACATGGGTAGCCAGGTGGTTTGGGCCTGAGCCGGGGGCATGATGGGATTCCTCACCCTGAGGCCTAGGCAGCTCAACTCTGTCCATTGTATACCTATGGCTTCAGAGACACTCACCTTTTCTCCCTGGCTCCCTTTTTCTCCTTTTGGCCCCTGCAGAGACAGAGGAAATGGGTCATTGTAGGCAGGACCAGCGTCCCTCTAGGGACCAGCCTACTTGAGCCTGGCTCCCAATGCAGACAGGGATTTTGTGTTTTCTAGAACTTTAGAAAATAGATGTATGTATGTATGTATGTATGCATGCATGTACATATGTATGTATGTATGTATGTGTGTGTGTATGTATGTATGTATGTATGTATGTATGTATGTATGTGTGTGTTTATTTATTTTACGAGTGCTCTATCTGCAGTTCACATCCACGCCAGGAGAGGGCATCAGATCCCATTATAGATGGTTGTGAGCCAACATGTGGCTGCTGAGAATCAAACTGGATCTCTGGTAAAGCAGTCAGTACTCTTAGGCGTTGAGTCATCTCTCCAGCCCCCAGAACCTTGTGGAATAGAAACGGGCACCCGAAACCCTGGCCAGGGTTGCATTTGGCTCTACAAGGCACACTGTAGCACGTGGGGGCACAGATGTCCAGAATACCCCAAGGGTTCTCTCCCTGGTGGCTTCTTTTATGTATTCCCCCCTCACTCACCGGGGCCCCAGCTGCACCCTCTCTTCCTGGGGGGCCAGGGATGCCCTGGCCTCCGTTTGCTCCGACTTCTCCCTGGAACAGACAGATGGTAGCTCGAGAGACAGCCCTGCACCCAGGCAGCAGAGACTCTTGGGAAGGAGGTCACAGCAACCGTGGGTATGACCACGGCCTAGGTTTCTGCTGGCTACTGCCTCAGCTCTTGGAGGGGGACAGAGCTCTCCCTCGTGGGGTGAGGAAAACGAAGAGATGGGAGGGTGGGGGCAGGGAAGAGGAGGTGGCCAGGGGAGGAAGCTCATTTCCTCTAAATTGGGGCAGATATATGTGGGGATGCCCTAAGGCAGGGACTTGACCTGGGGAGTTTTCTCTGAATCAGGGATGTCAAATTATAAAGAAATAAGAAACACATGAGGAAGAATGAGGACGAGAACAAGGCCAGGACTGCACTGGGATCTCGCCCCGTGTATCCTATACTTAGGCCTGGCTGCCTCTGAGATGGGCCTGACATACCCTTGTCTACTGAGGCCTGTGGGATGCGCTTTCTGGTCTCTATGGGCACCTTCCCATCCCCAGTGGACAGTATACCCAGCCATGGGTGAAGCACCTACCTTGGCTCCAGGTGGCCCCGCCACTCCAGGATCCCCCTAAGCAGACAAAGGGCTCCATAAACTTGGGGTGTCAGTTGGCCCACCCCCAAGCCAAGCCACATTCTTCTCTGCTAATCACCCAGCATGGTCCTGGCCCAAGGGCCCTAGAATCCTGGGTGACAAAGTAGGGACCCAGAGTCCCACAGTAAGAAATATATCCTAACATCATGGGGATTCAATAGTTCTGGATATTGTAGAAGCCCTGCCAAGTCCAGTACAAGAAACAAGTCCTTGGCTGGGCAGTGGTGGTGCACACTTTCAATCCCAGCACTCAGGAGGCAGAGGCAGGTGGATCGCTGTGAGTTCGAAGCCAGCCTGGTCTACAAAGTGAGTCCAGGACAGCCAAGGCTACACAGAGAGACCCTGTCTTAGAAGAAGAAGAAGAAGAAGAAGAAGAAGAAGAAGAAGAAGAAGAAGAAGAAGAAGAAGAAGAAGAAAAAGAAGAAGAAGAAGAAAAGAAAGAAACACATCCTCTAAAGGAACTTCTTAACATTAAAAGTCCAGGACAGGGCCATCTGAAAATCTAGCCCTTTGAAATGTCCATTGTTTTATAAGTCACAGAAAAACATTCTGGAAGGGCTGGAGAGATCATGGTTCAGCGGTTAAGAGCACTGACTGTTCTTCCAGAGGTTCTGATTTCAACTCCCGGTAACCACATGGTGGCTCACAACCATCTGTAATAGGATCTGATGCTCTTTTCTGGTGTACATGAAGACAATGTACTCATAGACAGAAAATAAATAAATCTTTTTTTAAAAAAACATTCTGGAAGATGTAGGGCAGCAGCAGAAGCCAATTAGAAAGTCGGGACACCCTGATGGGGACTGTTCTGGTGTTCTTGCCCCTGCCTTGCCCCTGCGCTGAAGCGCCTGACTCAAGCCTGAGGGAAGATGGGGGCTATGGAGGCAAGTCTGTGAGCCGGTATCCCCAAGGATGGCACGGGAAGCTGAGAACAAGCACTCAGACGCTCCAGGCCGCACCATTCTACTCTCCCTGAAGCTGAGAACACAAAGGAGGTGGGGCTGGGCTCCTCAAAATTCTGTCAGGCTTCAGAGATAGGGTACAGCCCCACTAGTGCGCATGCGCAGGAAGGGGCAGCCTGCTGCGACATTTTGCAAACTTCCACGCTGCACTCACAAAGTATTCATTCTCTAGGCAGGTCTCCAAGAATGGCTTCCCTCACTCACCTTGAGTCCCGGCAACCCTGGAGGTCCCTGTTAGAGTAGAGGAAACCAGCGTCAATGACTCGGATCTTCTGCTTTATCCTACCGTGATTAGCCCTTTCCTAACCTCACGGCTTTCGTGAACATAAAAACTGGGGTATGAGCACGGCATGGCATAGCATAAGCTCTCAGCAGAGCCTTCTATTGTAAAAGCTGTGGACGGGGTAACCGAGCTTTAACAGTGTATCCAGGTGAAAGCTACATGGGAGTTCTTTCTGTTGTCCTTAGGACATGTCTACATTTACACTTATTTTAAAATAGAACTAAATACTGAAAAAAAATTACTAAAAATAACAACAACAGCCAGGGCATGGTGGCGCACGCCTTTAATCCCAGCACTCGCGAGGCAGAGGCAGGCAGATCGCTGTGAGTTCGAGGCCAGCCTGGTCTACAAAGCGAGTCTAGGGCAGCTAAGGCTACACAGAGGAACCCTGTCTCAAAAAAACAAGCAAACAAAAAACAAAAACAACAAAAAGCAAACAGGTCTGAAGACATGGCTCAGAGGGTTAAGAGCACTGGCTGTTCTTCCAAAGGTCCTGAGTTCAATTCCCAGCAACCACAAAGTGGCTCACAGCCATCTATAATAAGATCTGGTGCCCTCTTCTGGCTTGCAGGCATTTATGCAGGCAGAACATTGTATGCATAATAAACAATCTTAAAAAAAAAAAAAAAAAGAATAACAACAACAATTACTTTAACTTCTGTCACAGCAGCATCTGCTTGTGGTGAACCCAGAGACTAGAGGTCAGCCTGGTGTCCTCCAGAGCCAAGGCTGGGACATACTGTTGCTCCTCAGGGCAGGGCCATAGAGTACGTTCATGCATGCACACAAGTGCCTTGATATGCCTGTCGCCTGGGGACTTGGGGACTTGAGCTCTTCTGTGCATACCAAACTACACACAGGGCAACAGAGAAATGTGGGCGGACTCCCCAAGTGCCCCATTAACTCCAGTCAACTTTGGCTAATATCTGTCACTTCTTCAAGCTGCAGACATGGGGACAGTTTGGGATCAGGTCTTTCTAGGGTGGAGGTTCTGTGGCTCACACCCCCGAGCTGCTGGGGACTCCTTGCCTTATATAAGGCTGTGTCCCAAGGACACCCCTGACCTAGGACCTTCCTGCAGTACCTGCACCCCATCGGAGCTTCGGCCTGTTGACCAGAAGGGTATTCCAGAACCTTCCATGTCATCCTGAAGGGAACATAAAATGGATGGTTAGTCTCCAATTCTTGCTAAGAAGGAGCCTTCTGTGAGGCCAGGAAAGTGAAGCTGGGGAAAAAGTCAAGTGGATGATTGATGGAGCTTGGGATGTGTGTGATAAGCGAACCCTGGAGGGTAGGCATCCTGCTTGGCCACAGAGCTCTGGTTTGCATGTGTGCAAGAAAAATTGTACCTGGGTACATAAGCAGGGCTTCAGCAGCTAAGGGTGGAGGGGTTGGGGACAGCAGCCACAGACATGGGACACCTGGGCGTAAGCGCTGTGCTTTGAGTACACTGAGGCCAGGCCAGCACTGGGCCAATCCATCCAGGTAGTCAGAGCTCAGAAAGTGGTGGCCCAGACACAGGGACAGAAGAAACCCACATGGTGACAAGAGCTGAGCTCTGTCTAGAGAGTTCTGTTTAGGCTGTGAGCCACCTGGAAGGAAGGCAGCTGTGGGGTGTAGCCCAAGCTTTATGGGGATCACAGTGATCCAGACTCACAAATCCAGCAGCAAATCCTGGTCCTGGTGGCCCTGGTGGCCCTGGCGGTCCTGGGGGTCCTGCTGGTCCAGGGGGTCCAGCCGCACCAATCTCTCCAGGTACACCGACAGGCCCAAGGTCTCCTTTGCTCCCCTGCATAAACAGAAGGACTAGGTCACCGTTCTTGGCCCTGGGGTTTCAGCAAAGCTACAAGCAAGCCCAGTGAAAATGCACTTCCTTATGATAAGGTTCAAAAAAAAAAAAAAAAATCACATTCCACAAAGGTATACGGACAATTCTTTAACCTAAAATGACAGGGTCAAGTGAGATTCGCAGGTACACAAGCCTGACACTGGCTTTGGCTACAACTCAATATTCACAAAGCAGGCTGTATACCATGGCCTGTTACCCTGGGTCCTGGGCTCCCTGACAGTAGGGACAGGGATTGTAAGAAGCAGGTAAAGTAAGGAAAAAGGACTAGACACCGGAAGGTACAGGGAGAGAAAGCCTCAGGGTGGGTGTGCATGGGACCCTGTAGCCACAAAGTAGCTGGGTACATAGATATGGGTGTTACTATGACTTTGTGAGCCTGAAGAATTTGGAAGCAAGCACATGTGTGTAGGACTTGGCAAGGACTCTGAGGGACCAGATCAAAGGAGCAGACTGAGGCAGGAGCTTGGAGGGGCGAGGAGGCAGGAACAAGGAGAAGACTGAGTCAGGGAGGCCCTGGCTCAGAAGGTTCTGCTCCAAGGGAGGGCAGCCCTGAAGCCAGACCTAGTGGGCCAGCACGCCCTAGGGACCCTGCTGGTACCAATTCACCTCTATGAAGTAAAGAACCAAAACAACCACTGTATGAGAAAAGCCCTGAGCCCAGCTCAAACCTAGACAAGCCTTGCCTGACACAAACCGTCCTATAAAAGGTCTAGCTGGGTTCAAAGACAGCCTGGGCTACATGAGATGCTGCCTCTACTAACGAGCTCCTTTGTGCATCATGAGGACGTGGGCATCCATGTGGGTGTGGGATCTCCAGCTGTAAACAGAGCTACTCAGTTCCAGATGTGTACCAAGGAGAGCTGACAGCTCTTTAATCTCCCTCTTTAACCTCAGTAAAACGCTTTTATTTATCCTTGAAGACTGTGTGTGTGTGTGTGTGTGTGTAGATGCAAGTGCATGTACAGACTGGAACACACGAGTGTAGGTCCCAGCATCTGTGCAGATACACACATGTATGGTATAAAGAAACATGTGTGTGCACATTTACATATTCGGCCCAATCAGCCCATCTCTTTTTTCATCTCTTTCTGACATGTTCATCTACCCTCTGATGCCCGTGTTGTTCTCTTCTCTCTCCCTACTGGATTTTTCTATCAGCCCCAACTCTTCCTCTGAGTGCCAGCCAGTATGCCCATGAGAACACAGGAGGGCCAGTGTGACATTTCCCTAGACAGCAATGGATGAGGCTGCTGGGAGTGCCACTGGGAACTGTGCTGAATTGGGCAGGTCTGTTCCTGAGGTATCTGACTGAGGTACCCTAGGAGTTCTCAGGGAGCCTTCCCAGATACCTGCCCAGTGGGAGCTAGCTCATTTCCAAACCTGACACCATTAGTTCCTGCATTAGCATGATAGCATGATAGAACTGAGTGGAAGCGCACGCGCGCGCGCACACACACACACACACACACACACACACCCCACAGTCACCACCAAAGACTACATGACTACATTAGCTGACTGGGGTGCCCCCTGCATCCTCCTGGGGTACGTTTACTAAGCAGCTAGCCATCCCCAGCTCCACCAGAATGAAAGTTGGCTTATACCTTGGGTCCTGGGTTGCCTGCAACACCCTATGAGGAAAAAGGACAGAATTACAACAAACTCAGACATGTGTATAGCAATCAGAGAAAAGCAAACCAACAGCCCCATTTATGCTGATTCTAGTGGTTTCTGGGCCTCTTCCTGCCCCCTCCCTTGTCTGTTAGGGATGGAACCCCTGGGGAGCTCAGTAGGGAGGGGAGCCAAGAAAGCCCAAGGCCAAAATGTCATCCCCAGGAATGCCTCTCAGAACCTACTGAGCAGAGAGCCCTTTAGGCTTAGCTGAAAAGAGAGACAAGCTCTGGGCATATAGTTCATTTAAGAGTGTTCTCGGCTGGGCGTGGTGGCACACGCCTTTAATCCCAGCGCTCGGGAGGCAGAGGCAGGCAGATCGCTGTGAGTTCAAGGTCAGCCTGGTCTACAAAGCGAGTCCAGGACAGCCAAGGCTACACAGAGAAACCCTGTCTTGAAAAATCAAAAACAAAACAAAACAAAACAAAAACCATGTTCTCAATCTGTGGGTTGCAACCCCTTTGGAGGTCAAGTGATTCTTTCACAGGGGTCGCCTAAGACCACCAGAAAACATAGATATTTTGGTTGGGGGTCACCACAACATGAAGAGCTGTAATAAAGGGTTGCAGCATTTGGAAGGTTGAGAACCACAGATTTAAAAGGACCTTCCGGGGGTGGGGGTGGGTCATCCTCATCCCACTGCCAGGAAGTGCTGGGATTGGCTCTCCATGTAGCCTCCCTCACAACTGGCCTTCCTCCCTCAGCAGCGTGAGACCACAGGAGAGCATGGTTGGCAGAGGCTGGCTCGCCTCTGCAGATGTCTACCAATCTAACCAAACCGAAACCTGAAATAACCCTTTGCAATCAAATGAAGCGCTGACTCCTAAGCTTACCACTGCTCTAGAGCCAGGCATGGTGGCGCACGCCTTTAATCCCAGCACTGGGGAGGCAGAAGCAGGTGGATCGCTGTGAGTTAAGTCCAGCCTGGTCTACAAAGTGAGTCCAGGACAGCCAAGGCTACACAGAGAAACCCTGTTTCAAAAAGCAAAAAAAAAAAAAAAAAAAGAAAAAAAAGAATAAAAACCAAAAAACACCTATAGAGACTCTAACTTGAGACTGAGCCCCGCTGGCCCCAGCACTAATTATCTCCCAAAATTGAGGATGCAGACTGTGTCCATGGCCTCACCCTGTGGCATGCACCCTCCACAGACCCCCCCCCCCCAAGCGTGTGCAGTGCTCACCACCCTCCTCTGGCTTCAGGTGTCTGCCAAGTGACATCCAACCACAGGGGCTGACTTACCATACTGCCTTTCTGGCCGGCCACTCCTGGTGGGCCCTCTTTGCCTGGAGGACCTGGAGGTCCCTGAAGGACAGAAGTACAAACAGATGGGCTGGACAGGATCCATGGTGAGCAGGGAAACTGGCAGCCAGGCTTCCTACAAGCCAGGACATAAACTGCTGCTCCCCCCTGCCCCACCACAAGAAGCATGCATAGCCCAGAAGGCACCACCACAGTAGGGAGATTATGTGTGTGGGCTCTTTCTTCTGAGCTACTGATTATGCTGGTGAAACTACGGTGTGTGTGTGTGTGTGTGTGTGTGTGTGTGTGTGTGTGTGTGTGTGTGCACGTGCGCGTGTCGGGGAAAGGGCAGGGGAACGCTTATGTATTTACTGGTCCAGAGTGGTTCAGTTGTGTGCCACAGAGTCAGCTAGTGGGTCAGCACCCCCAGAACCATAGAGTAGCTTACCCCTACCACCCTCATCCTGAGAGTGACCCAAAATAGAAATCATCTCGAAGCAGGGGAGGCCTGAGGTAAATCTAGCAAGAGACCTCACGTGATGCCCCCTCCGCCCTCCCCCACCCCTCCTAGTCAAAAGATTGCTCTAGGTCAGGGGAGGCAACAGAACTTACCTGGGGACCAGGAAAACCGGGGGGCCCTTCCTTCCCAGGCACACCAGGAAGGCCTGCAGGTCCTGGAGCATAGGAGCTGTTGACTCCAAAGCGCCCTGGCTCACCAGGCAGTCCAGGGACACCAGGCGGTCCCGGGGGTCCCGGGAAACCTCGCGGGCCCTGGACATGAGAGATATGGTCTATCATAGAATACACGGCCCTACTGGGTGATCATCACATCCCCAGCTGGGCTTGCCCCACCCCCAAGGGTCCTCACTGATGACTCAGATACCATGTTCTACATGTGCCCAGTGACAGTGGGGTGCAGCCACTTACTCTGAGGCTCTCCAGGTCTCCACTGAAGCCAGATCCCTCCATGTCGATGAAGGTCTGAGGGGAGGGTGAGAGAAGCCATCACAGAACATAGACTCAGTGTCCTGAGTACCAGGCAGCACCAGCCAGATGTCCCCTAACCACCCAAAAATGTCTGAGATGGCAGGTGGGACACCATTCTCTGCCCCGGAGCCTGGCTGTCACCCTAAGCAAGTAGCAGAATCCTGTTCTCTTGGACCAACACTATCAGGAGCTGTTCCTGGGGTTGAGTACTGGGACCTGGTGTGGGGAAGGCCGAGGATGGAGCTTACCAGTTTGTCCTGTCTGTAGGAGGGTCCTGGTGGCCCTGGAGGTCCTGGAGGTCCTCGAGGCCCAACACCAGGATCTCCCTGGGACATAAGACAGATCGGTCACATTGAGGACACGTGGCCTCCACTTTTAGTCAGCTGCTGAGATGGGAAAGGGGCCATATCCTGGTCTGCATACACTTACCTTCTCACCCTTGGGGCCCATATCACCTGGGGTCCCTGGAAAGCCCTGAGGTCCAGTGTCACCCTGGAAGACAGGGGTATAGGGGATAGGCAGAGAGAACCTCTCTCCCTTCACACAATGCCTCTTGAGTCCCCAAATGTTCCTCATTTCAGGGCAGGGAGGAGATGGGAACCAAGGCCTCCAGGGGTCCAGGGAGGGCAAATAAAGCCAGAAAGAGCCACGCCAACAAGAGGAACCCAAAGAAAAGGCCAGGATTTAAGAGGGACACTGCTGGCTATGGAGAATAGTGACCGAGTCTTATCACAGTGCCTGGCGATGGCATGTATCCTCTTCAGAGATGACCACTGTGGGGACCACAGACATCCTTGGCAGCGTAGTTGGTAAGCTCAGTGTGTGTGTGTGTGTGTGTGTGTGTGTGACACATGCATATATGTGAACTTGATGGACACATCAGGCTCAGGAAAAAAAACCCTCCAGTTATGCCAGAGCTCAGATTGTGTGCATTCTGAGCAAAGCTCTCTGTCATGAACAAGAGCTCCCTGTGGCCCTGGCAGCACGAAGGACCCCATTCTCCTCACTGCGCAGTGCCTCTCTTGCTCTGACTCCCCCAACCCCACTGAGGATCTGCAAACACTTTGTGGTTTGGTGGTCACATGAGCATCAAAATGGACACCCTTTAGCCGCCCGTAGCTAGAGAGAAAGGACACCCCACGTGAACCTGCCTTTCTGCACCGGCATCTCCTGGAAACCATCCATCACCCCGTGGATCCTATGTTAACACAGGATAGTGTCTGGTACGGAGAAAGAGCAAACTTACCGGTCTCCCATCTTCACCAGGGTCGCCCTGTAACGTGCAAGAGAAGCCACCATTAATGAAAGCAGCCCCGCTGCCGCTACCCAAGCCCGGACACAGAGACACACAGCTCTCAAAGCCCTTTCGGTCTAAGAAGCTAAGAACCTGGACAACTGTCTGGCTGACAGTGTGATGGTTCAACGCTGCACTTAAAATTTAGACTTACTATGCTTGAGAATCTAAACAAACAAACAAACAAAAATGCCTCTACTATGTAAGCCCCTAGCCACCCAGTTCCTCCCCCCTCCCCGTCCCCCCGACATCGAAGAGTTTTTTTGAGATGGGGTTTCTTTGTGTAGACCAGGCTGGCCTTGAACTCACAGAGATCTGCTTGCCTCTGCCTCCCAAGTGCTAGGATTAAAGGCGTGCCCAACCATCGCCTGGGTGAAGACTATTTTTTAATTGATCTTGTAAAACTTACTCTTCTAGTAAGATAATAGGTCCTAAGACTAACTGTTATTTCTGCTTTTGTAATCAGACTTGCTTACTCTGCCCAAGGACTCGAACAACTTCAAGACATGTATGCTAAAATAAGACCCTGCCTGCCTGTACACAGAATACATGTAACCTTATGGGTTTTCACTTTATACATCTTGGACTGTTATGTCTCTTAGAAGGGCTTTCCATTGAAGTCCCAGTGCCATAAGCATCTGGCAAGAGTATTTAATAAAACCTCCTCTTATTAAAATGTATTCATGGTCATGATGAATCTCTGAGCGACCCCAGACCCACAACAGACAGCACTTGTGGAAGAGAGTTTAGGCTCAGGGCTGCCTGGCCTCCACGCTGTGCACATCAGAAGGCCAGTCGGAGTCCTAGGATCCAAGGGTGTCGCCGCTCTGAACCCAACCAACTCTCCCACTAGCCCCAGTCAGAGACCTCGGCTCCAGCCCAGATAACAAGGGAAGGCTAGTACTACTCACCGGTTCGCCATCCCTTCCTGGTGTGCCATCCTGCCCTGGTGGCCCCTGAGGTCCTGGGGGTCCTTGTGCTCCGGGGACAGGTTGCGCATTGGGGCTCTGTACCACTGGACCTGCAGGACCCTGGGGCCCAACCGGGCCAGGTAGGCCCTGAGCACCTGGCTCTCCCTTTTGTCCTTTCAGACCTCCCTAGGGACAAAGAGGATACAGGCTGCTGCAACCTGCATGCAAATTCACCTTGCAGCACTGCTGCATCTTCTGGACACTGCATCTCAGAGAGGACTCCAAGGGGATATGGGAAAAGGATTCATGCCAAGGAGACCGCGCAGGGTAGGTAGGCAGAGGTGTGGCACACAGGTCACAGGGCAGCAGGCCGAGAGAGGAGTGTGGGCCTGAGGGCTTCGGTAAAGTCACGGTGAGAGACGTGGAAGGCATTGAGGGTTCTGGGATGCCCTGGGTCAAAGTCATGAAGTAAGTGATGACCTCACCTTCATCAAGCCACCTCCATGGCTCTGGACACTCTCATCCCATGCTCCACTTGAATCTGTGGCGGGAGGGGCCTCAGCTGGGAAGAGGGAGAGAGGGCACTGTGAAGCTTCCAGCAGTCTCAGGCTCTCAGTTTTACTACACAGGTTTTATTTTTCTACCCAACAAGAGCCAGGGCAACAAAAGCTATGGGAATGGTCACTTGCCTTTCCACCCACCAAAAGCCCGAGGGCAGGGGCCATGGCAACAGGGAAGGGGAATGAGAGTGGCCACCTTGCACTGGCAACAGGAGGGGGAAAAAAAAAAAGTCAACAGAAGCACACAGCCATTTAAAGCAAGCCCAGGGATAACAGAAAACACCAAGATGATCCCTGGGTTTGTTTTAGCCTCCTTCGTAACCACATTTTCCTCTTCCAATACTAAAATTTTAAAAATAGAAAACTGGGCTGGAGAGATGGCTCAGAGGATAAGGGCCCAGACTGCTCCTCCAGAGGTCCTGAGTTCAGTTCCCAGTAACCACATGGTGGCTCACAACCATCTATAATGAGATCTGGTGCCCTCTTCTGGCCTGCAGGTATATGTGCATCCGGAGCAGTGTATATATAAGAAAGAAAGACAGAAAACCACTGAAAATTCTGAGAGATGAATCCTAGAGACTCACCTAGACCCTAGTATCCATATTATGTCTCTCACACATAAAGGCATGTACACACACACACACACACACACACACACACACACACAGAGGCATAAACACGCAATGGTGAATTCATACACACACACACACACACACACAGACATACAGTGGTGAATTCACACATACACAGGTGGTGAATTCACATACATAGGCATACACACAGTGGTGAATTCACACAGACATACACACAGTAGTGAATTCAGTCACACACACACAGGCATACACACAGTGGTAAATTCACACACACATAGGCATACACACAGTGGTAAATTCACCACACACACACACACACACACAGGCATACACACAGTGGTAAATTCACCACACACACACACACATACACACACACACAGGCATACACACACAGTGGTAAATTCACCACACACACACATACACACAGGCATATACACACAGTGGTAAATTCACCACACACACACACACACACACACACACACACACACACACAGGCATACACACACAGGGGTAAATTCACCACACACACACACACATACACACACACACACACACACAGGCATACACACACAGTGGTAAATTCACCACACACACCCACACACGCACGCACGCACACACACACAGGCACACACGCGCACACACACGCACACACACACAGATGCACGCACACACAGACACACACACAGACGCACACACACACACACACACACACACACACGCACGCACGCACACAGGCATACACGCCCATGCCATTTCCCCTTCTTCAGAACTGTCTGGATATTTGTGGCACTTGTCATGACCTCTGCCCTGAACGCTGCGGTGTTTCCCAAGTGCGAGGCTGTCCTTCACAAGTCGGCCACATGCAGGGAGCACAGCACTGAGAGAGGAGTGGTGACCACCCTCAGTTCTCCCCTGGCTCCTCCTCCGGGAACAGTAACAGGAAGACACCGACTCAGGACCTCTCAGTGTGCTGGTTTCATGTCTCTCATAAGTGCTCAGCCCATAAGTGCTGCCAGAGCCAAAGTTCGGCCCAGTGGGCCCATTGCCTGATTCTGGACAGCCTTTGAGCTAGAAACGGTTTTTATAGATGTGTACAGACCAGAAATATTGAAAGACTTCAAAGGTCAGAGACAGAAAACGCCACAAGAAACCTGCGTGACCACCAGTTGTCACTCCTCTGTCGTCTCCCCACCTTGGGTATCAGCTATGGCTCAGGGGCGTATCTTCCTTGGAGCTACATACTAGGTCCTTCCTGAGTGTCCTGGATACAATCCATCCCCTTGTGGTTAATAAGAGGCTTATGGGGCGACACCTGGCGGTGGCTCCTAGCAACATCTCACTAGCAACAGTTTGAAATTTACCATGCCGAGGGCACATCTCTTGGAGACCAATTGAGGGCTCTGCTTCTTGAGCACTATTTAGAAGCATCCAGTGCCCCTTGGCTGGGGCACAGAGGCCCCATCTCAGGCTAGAATTGATGCTCACACAGCTCTTCCTAGCTGAGCTCAGTACATTACCTGGCAGGATTGAGGATCTGCAGCCACAAATGAGATTGGGCAAAGCTGTGAGCCGCACAGACAGCTTGCTCAGGCCCCTTACTCAATCTTGGGGTTCTGGGGGAGGTCTCTCCTAGCCCGTGAGGACGAGATCACTCTCTGGGGGAGTGTGCTGCTGATGGTCTTTGCCCACACCCTGTCATGGGCTCATCTGCTTAGTGAGGAATAAGCCTGGTCCCTGCTCAGGCTAACCAGGCGGACTCCATCCTCCACAGCCAAACTGCGCCAACTCCAGGAGCCGACCACAAGAGGGCAGCATGGGCTCTCCCTGCAGCAGCTAGGCCTTCCTAGAAACATGAAAGTACTGCCTTGGGGAGTATTTAAAACTACGCAAACACTGCTAGGAGAAATCAAACAAGACCTAAACAAAGGCAATGGATGGGTCTCAAGAGTCCTTACCAAGAGGACAAGGCCACCAAACCCATTCCCATCAAAACTCCAGCAGGATTTTTCCTTCTCTGTGGATGTGTGCATGGGAACAACCACAGTCCATGATTCGGGTGAACACGCTACCCCCGCGGTGACTGCAAGGCAAGGGGCACATGGGAGGGCTGATCTACCTGGTAAAGGTGAAGCTAAGGCAGGCAGGGAGATCCATGGCTCAGAGAGAAGGTCAAAGATGGACAGCTCAGCTCAAAGAAACAGACGAGCATTGCACGGAAGGGTGGGCGTGAGGACCCACAGCGTGGAATACAACCCGGAAATAGACTTGCCTGTAGAAGGCTCACTTTCCACATCTCCGAGTCAGCTCATCAGCGAGAGAGGTCTTTTTAACAGTAAGAGAGCAAGTGGAGAAACAGACGGTTTGTTGTGTTTGCGGAATTAAAATAGGTCTTTGGAGCACCTTGGGCAGAATCTTAGACAACACCAGAAGTAAGGTCTTTGAATTTCGGCAAAAATTACAAAGTTCTGCTTCTCTAAAGATGCTGTTAAGAAGGTGAAGCTAGACGCTGTGGCTTACACCTGTAATCCTAGCACTTGAGAGGCTGAGACAGGAGGGACACAGGTTCAAGACCAGCTTGACAAACACACACCATCACACACATATATATACACACACATACACTCCATGGAAATATCTCTATGCATACAAATATAGATATATCTATCAGCAGATAGATATACAAATATATATCTATATGTGGATAGATAGATATAGATATAGATGGATAGATAGATATGGATGGATAGATAGATAGATAGATAGATAGATAGATAGATAGAAAGAAATAGATATACCCGTATCCTCAGAGGGTAGAGTAGGAGGGCATTAGAAAAGGAAGAGAGAATATGAAGACAATGACTGTGATTAAATCCAGACTACATAGAGACCTCTCAAAATTCAACAGTAAGAAGCCATACACATCATTAAAGTTTGGCGTGAGATCTAGAAACACACTGAGACGTAAGCACGGGAAAAGATGCTTGCTCACTATCATGGTAATGCAAGCGAGAACACGAGGCAGGCCACCTCACATGGATGACACAGGGATGTCTAAAGACCGTCCTCACTGAGGTGAGGTACAGGGACTCCCATGCACTGGGACGGGTGGTAAACAGACAAACCACCTGCACAACGGCCCAGGGGCAGATGGGACAGAAGTCCCAGAATAGCTTTCTCTGAAGCTACCTCTACTGGGACCCATTGCAAATGCCCATTGCTAAGTCAATGGGCAAATACATGTGGTCTGTCCACATGGTGGATGATCATATAAGTGACTAGCTATAATATAGATGCTTATTATAAAAGGGACACAGTGCCTAGAAAACCAGATAATATTTACTGTGCACACCCCACATGTGTAGTTCTGGGAAAAGACAACTCTGTGGTGACAGTAGCCATAGCAGTATGGGTGGGAATGGTCTGGCCAGGGGAACGTGGTAGAGCAGGGGTCATGTTTTCTTGTCTTCTCTGGGATCCCAGGACACAAGAAAGATGGGAGGCAAGGCAGCTCCCACCTCAAGGCCCTTGGGGCCACACAGCACAGGTGGGAGGTCAGCCCCCACTCAGGAGCCAGGAAGTGGGTACTTGCCAGCCTAGTATGACCTGCAGCCACAGCTAGTAACCAGTGGAAATCTAGGCTGTGCGTCTCATAGCTCGGAGTATTTGAGTCCTGTCAGCATCAGGAGGAGGCATAGCCTGTTCTCCCCAGAGCCTATGGAAACCACTGCACTTCATTCCCACAGAGCTGTGAGGTAGAAGAAGTTATTCATGCCATTATGGTACCGGGTCTATAACACAGTAATACACAGAATATCTCAAGACACACAGTCCACATTTGTCATGTCTCTGGCATTCCCAGCCTTGTCTACTGAGAACCAGAAGCCCTGGGCATGCCTTCTAGACAGTGGCTTCTATGGGAGACACGACCAACCCTATATGCTGACCTATGACACAGCTGACCCATGACACAACCTGGCCTAAGGACATATTTTCCCCTACACTGCTCCTCCCTTGAATCAGTTCATACTCTCCTAGCAAACTTGATGGCCCTGGACCAGGAGATGGCATCTCTGGAAAGGTTCCTCCTACACATGACAGAAAATACAGAGGAAGAACTTGATGAGAGGACAAAAGCCATGTCACGGCTGCCTGGTTCAGAATTCTCCTGGGACCCAGCCAGGAGCCTGCCCAAACAGGACCTTCTTAGAAGGCGGAAGAACTGCAGATGGGGACAGCTCTGGCTCTGAAACACCGCTCATCCAGTACACCAACACACCAACACACACACACACACACACACACACACACACACACACCACATCTAGGAAAAAGTTTTACCTCCTATAGAATCTACAGTGGTTTCTTCCTCCACTTCTTCTGTTCTGGAATCTTCTGTGGTGCTGCCTCCAGCCAAGGGTGGGGAAGTGACAGGGGGTGGCTGGGGGAGCCTGGGTGATAGAGATGTATCCTGCAAGAAGAAAGTAGAAACCCCGGCTCTGTTATTCTGCCATGCATCTATCCCATGCATGTATGAGCTGGCAGTTCTGTCTGTCTCTTGGGTTTGCGGCTTATGACATGGAATGCTTTACAGACTTGTGAGGAAGATAAGAAAAACCATCACTCCTATTGGAATGAATTTCTGCAGAGTTAGTCGCTAAAGGTTTTCCTCAGCCTGGAGATTGGGGCTCATATACCTCAGCAGTCCTTAATTCCTAAAACTGTGACCCACATCAGCACGGCCTACATTCCTGGTGACTTTCCATCAGTGGCTGCGTAGTCCAGGTGGCTAGGCTCTGGGGAGCATCTTGGCTGAAGTGATACTGTGAGGGGCTCCCCGAGACACTCTCAATGCCATTGTCACAGCATAGACCTGGGTGAGCACAAGACACCAGAGGGCCATGCCTTTAACCCCTCCAAGGGAAACGCCGACATGGGTCTTAAGATTGGCTGGGCCCTTCAGGAAGCCCCTCACAGTTGCCTGTGACAACAGGAACAGACTACTACTTGGAATAAACAGGTCAGCTAGTTGTAAGCAACCTGTGGTCAGCAGACAAGGCTGATCTAGTGTGGCATGGCACTCACAGACATATCTGTACTTCCACCATCTGTCATGCCCAGGGTACCCTGTGTAGAGACAGCAGTTTGCAAATCCAACCCACATATGCAGGAGAGCTGATGGTCATCAAGGGTCAGAGAGGCTATTTATTGGACCTTGAGTGGGAACATGTTAGGCCACCACCTCACTGGACTGAGTCCAGAAACTCTGTTGGGCAAAAGAATGCATCCAAGGTGGCTATGTCCCTGTCTCTAAGACCCACGTGTCCCTATGCCAGTGCACATATCAAGGAGACCCCAACACTTCTTCTAGGAATGGTGGCAGGGGCCGCTCCGCACCCTTGACCAACTTAGCATTGTGCAATCTTCTTGGCCCTGACCCCCAAGGTCCTCCTTAAACACAGACCCTGCATTCTAGATGCTGGGGGCACAGAAGGACCCCGGAGGTTCATTCAAACCATCCTTTTCATATCCAGAGTCCCGCAGGGTTCTCAGGACCCTGGACCGGAAAAAGCACCCACTGTGGCTATCCAGAAACTTCTTTACAATGCCACTTGTTTTGTTCTCATGTTAGGCACAAACCAGTTATGGACCCACACTAGCCAGCAGCATCAACAAGACGCTGGGTCACCTCTAATGGGAAAGTTCTCTTTAAAAGAGATCCTGCTCAGGGAGACAGAGGGGAGTACAAAGCCAGCCTCAGACTGATCCCTCCTGGGCATGTACCTACATGACAGAGGGACTTCTGGGATCTCATACACACCCGTATATACAGTGCACAGACAATGCGTGCCCCTCCCCTGCCTGAACTGGGGGACCGCCTCGCCACATATAGTGACTCACCTCTTCCCTGTGTGACTTGTTGCTTTCCTCAAAGCCACTCCCAAAATCTCCAGATGCCTGCAAGGTGTGAGAGAAGTGAGGAAGAGGTCAGGACCAGAGGCCCAACAACAGGGCATCAATCGGACAGCAAACAAGACACCTGCTGGGTCCAAAACAGTCAGGCTCGAAGCTCAGGCCAGCCAGAAGGTTGCAGATCAGGCCTGCACATTCCTGTCCCATGGCATGGCTGTTCTGTCCTAGGACGCCATCCTTGGGGGACAGCTTAGGCAGGTACCCTAAGCAACCCCAGTCCAGGCTGACCTTGAAGAAGCATACGTGGAGTATAAGTGCTTCCCGGTCATGCCCCTGGCTGTCACCTGCCTCGACTGGCTACTTCATGTTCACGCTTCCCTGTAGCCTCTGGGAGCTCTGGGGGGGGGGGGGTGGGGGCGGGGGGGGGGGCAGGGGCCAGCCTGTCCTCATATCAAAGTGTGTAAGTTAACAGAAACCCAGAGTTGAAATGCGACCTGGGCCCATAGAACCCACAGTGACACCTCAATGTCGAGGTGGCCCAGGTGGGACGGACACGCAGCCAGCCATCATGGGCAACACGTGTGCGTGCTCAGCGGGCGGCACACTCAGGAGTGAACACTGCCCATCTGCTAGAGACTGATACTTGGCACTACATAGAAGCCAATCATGTTCTGACTTCTCTCCTGGAAAAAGTAACAGCTCGATGGGGGTAAAATATGAGAACACATGTATAAGGCAGAATACTCCACCGCTCACAGCCACACACAGCCAGACTCTGCTCGGACTAGTAATGGGGATGTAGTGATGAGCTACCTCCATTGGAACATCACCCCACCCCCACCCCAACCTCTGGTAACAGGTGCATTGTTTCCTTGACTATCATGATATTATGCACATGGACACACAGACAACCGAGACACACAGGGACACAACACATACAGATCACACCACATGCACCCCGCACATATAGAAGACACACAGCATACAGAAAACAAGGACATCACCAACACACAGACACGCAAAGCACACGGCACACATACCACACATAGAAAAGAGACACTGCACACACAGACAACACATGGGACACCCAGGGACACAGCACATACAGATCACACCACATGCACCCCGCACATAGAGAAGACACACAGCATACAGAAAACAAGGACATCACCAACACACAGACACGCAAAGCACACGGCACACATACCACACATAGAAAAGAGACACTGCACACACAGACAACACATGGGACACCCAGGGACACAGCACATACAGATCACACCACATGCACCCCGCACATAGAGAAGACACACAGCATACAGAAAACGAGCACACCACTAACACACAGAGAGACATGCAGACCACACGGCACACATACCACACACACAAAAGAGACACTGCACACACAGATAGCACACAGCATAGAGATCATCAGAAAAAAAAAAAAAAAAAAGAAAGAAAGAAAAAAAAGATACACAGCACACAGACAACATCACAGAGAAAAAAGGCCTTGTATACCATAAAACAGGCACACACAGACCATCAAGGGACACACACATCATACAATGGGCAGATAACACACACACACACACACACACACACACACACACACACACATACACATCACACAAAACCAAGAACATATATACACTTTCCACAGTGTGACCACTATGTCATACTACGGCACTGTGGGTTGGTCTCTGACTTTCGGAAATGGAAAGTAGAGGCAGGGGAAAGTGTCTGAAGACATAGGACCCTGGCACCCCACTAGCATCTTTTGGCTTTTCCCAGTACATCACTTTAAGACCGTTGCTCACAGTGGGGAGATCCCCATCGCCCAGTCACTCACCCTGTCTTCATCGTCATCATCCTCATCCAGGCAGTGCACAGGGCTCACCCGGGGAGTTCTGCGTACCTTCAGCTCTGAGATCATCCCCTAGGCAGAAGCAGAGGGTCACTAGTTTGAAAAATGAAATGTCGCTCGATGGATCAGGTGTTTGATTGACTCTTCCGCCATCAGCTGGTAGCGATGTTTGGAAGGTTGTGGAATCCCCCCCTCTGCCCCCCCCCCCAGTTTTTCAAGACAGCGTTTCTCTGTGTAGCCTTGGGCTGTCCTAGACTCACTTTGTAGACCAAGCTGGCCTCGAACTCATAGTGATCCTCCTGCCTCTGCCTCCCGAGTGATGGAATGATAGGCGTGCGCCACCATGCCCGGCAGGTTGTGGAATCTTTAGGAGGCGGTGTCTCACAGAGGGAGTTGGGTTCCTGCCTTGACATTTTACCGCCCCATCTTATTTCTTGTCCATCTTCTGCTTCCCTGACTGCAACGTGACCAGCTGCCTCATGTCTCCACCACCACGCTTTCCCTCACTGTCACAGACTGTCTCCCCTCAAACTGCAAGCCAACATAAGCACTTGCCTTCCTTTCCTATGTGGTTTCCGGTCAGATTATCCGGTCATAAAAATAGGAAGAGAAACTAAGTCGCTGGGGCCCTGAAGGGAGGTGCTCAGGCAAGCCTCTGACTCATGCTGGCTCCCAGCCTAGCCTGCCGTTACCAGGGAATCTCCCTTCAGTTAACAGGACTAAGACGCAGGCTCACAACTGGCTTTCAAGAGTGGCTGTTTCTGGGCCGAGCCGAGAGAGGCTGGGAGGATCAGAGACACCGGACAACAAATGTGTCCCCGCACCTCATGCTTCCTGTCTGGGTGGCTGGCTCTCCTGCAGGCTCCGGGCTGTCTGTCTGAGGGCGTCCTGGAAGCTTCCCAACAGGATATGCTGGAGCTCACACGCTTTTCCCGTGTTTACACTTTTGTACGTTGGATTGTACTTCGCTACACTAATTTCAGTTTACCAAATTCAGACCACACCTTCCTCAATTCGAAAGTGACTTTCTAACAACGAGCTTAGGCAGGCCTGATTGGAAGTGCAGCCTGACGGGAAATGCCTCCTTCTGGCTTCTTGGCCCTCTTGAGTGAATAACACTTTATCGACACTAAGGGAAGGGTGTGGCTGTCCTAACAAGCTTGACACGGAGACACTGAAATCTGAGTTTCATACTAATTTTCACACATCCCAAAATAACTTTTTGATTATTCCAGCCATTTGGGGAAAAAAAAAATGTAGGCGTCACTATACCTTGGGAGCCTTGTGGGAGCAGGCGATGGCTGGCCCGTGCTGTGTTCACAGGCCTGCTGTCCTATTTATCCCAGGGAATGTCCCAAATTCAGATGTTTTCATCAGCTGGCCCTCAATCATACCTCCCCAACTAACAGTCCTATCTTGTGGGTCCCAGCCTGAGGCTTCCCCCACCTCTTCTCTTCTCAGTGGTCAGTTCAGTCTGGCTTCTGGAAAATATTCCCCAGCACCACCCAGGGGGTCACAGCCACTCTGGGCCAGGTCTACCCCAGACCCCATGCTCCACCTTTCCCAGTGTTCAGGACATCAAACTCTGTATGTGCACACATGCATGCATGTGTCCCTGCCTAAGTGTGTCACACACGTGTGTATACACACACAGTTTGGCTTGCTTACAGTAGGTAAATGAGACGCCAGATGAATATGGGCCCAGGTAAGGGAGAGGGAAGTGGGCTTCAGGAGAGCCGTGCACCCCACAAATACTCTGACTTGGTCACTTCCAGCTGGGGCAAGACCTTCACAGGCAAACATACGCATAAGGGTTAATTTCACAGCAGCCAAGTACACACTTGGAAATCACACCCTTAGCCACCCAGCAGGTTCACCATGAAGCTGGTTTGGCTTCAAATCTATAGATAACTGCCACCGTGTCGGTTACCTCTAGTATGGCATTGTGACAAACCACCGTTCCTGCCACCTAACTATGGTACATCCTAGAAGAACCACGGCAGGAATCACCAGTGGGCAAAATGCCAATCTGACCCCCACCCCAGCCAAACAACATGGAGATACTAATTATCCACAGCTCTCTCCCTCGAATCCCATGCTGACCCACACATGGCTACCTGAGGTGTCGGGTAGCAGCACTAGCTCTCCAGAGGGTCTCAGGTGCAGCCCAAGGGCTGCCACTGCAGCATCGGCCTGCATCTAGTGTCTCCTCAGGGAGCATAGACATCACTGGTATCTATTGGGTCATCCCCAGACACGTGAGAGGGGGCGGCAATGTAACTCAACATCAGCGGGTGCTGCCCTCGGTAGCTGAGAAACATCGGTAGCACTGAGGCCCAACACTAGTGTCCCTTGCCTAAACTAAACTAGTGAGACTAGGTCCCTCTGCGTGCTCTCTATCTTCACCTGCCTACAGCACTCCTCCACACGCTCACAAGTTTACAGTGTCCACAGTGTCCTCAGCACCTGAGAGGGCAGGGGCACAATCCCTCCTTTGAAGCCCTTGCTCAGGCCAACAGAGGCCACCACCATCCACAGATGTCAATGTACCGGCCATCAGGAGACCTAGGCCCTATTCAAGGTCATGGGAGGATAGTCTCTGGGGAGGAGCAACAGAAAGAAAGTCCTGGCTTGCCTCAACCCTGTGGGCCTCAGGGGAGACAGAGAAACAGGGCTTGACCCCTTAGGACCAGCACTGTGACAATGGGGACTCTGTGTCTCCTATCCCATGTGCTATGATGGCCTGAGGTGCAGGAGGCCTTTAGGTCTAGAAGGAAAACAGAACTGATACATGTACCCAAAATAGACCAAAGGGACAGTATTGGATAAGCAAGGGAAGAATGGTCTGGCAGTGTCTGGTCCAAAAGGATTCTGGGAAGCTAACCATCTAGCACCAGGTTAACATGTAAGTGGATATGACTGTGTGAGAAGGAGCATATTGATTGTGTGTGCGTGTGCGAGGGTGAGCATCACTTATACCTGGGAGCTATGCTTCATTCAGGCACAGGCCCATTGCATAGATTTAGAGGTAGGAGGATGCACACTCGGGTCAAAATAGCATCTGAGCCAGGCAGTGGTGGCACATGCCTTTAATGCCAGCACTCGGGAGGCAGAAGAAGGTGGATCGCTGTGAGTTCGAAGCCAGTCTGATCTACAAAGTGAGTCTAGGACAGCCAAGGCTACACAGAGAAACTCTGTCTTGGGGAGGGAAAGGGGGCAGGGAAGGGTAGGAAAACAGCATCTGAGAACAGAATGGACTACTCAAGAAGCCCACTCAGGGCTGCTGTGGCAGGTGCCATGGTAACCACTGAGAGCCCCACGAGGATCAGGAAGAATTGGGTTTAAATACTAGAAAATCGCTTCCTAAGGACAATGCTGGTGTGGTGAGCAAGTCGGGTGGTCTCAGTGACAGACACATGGCATTGCACACGGATAGGCTCACTCCTGAGGACAGTGCCACTCACTCGGCCTGAGTCTGGAAAAGGCCTGCAGAGGGCAGGAGAGACTTGTGTCTACACTTAGGTCTGCTTCAAGCCCTGCCCTTGTGCCTCTTCCACCACCACCGCCCCCCCCATGACCCACACCCCCACACACACCCTGGAGTACACCCAACATCTAATGGGGGAGGTGTCAGCTGAACAAAAGCCATATGACCCCCCCCCACTGCAAATATTTAATGGACTTGGCCCCCAAAGTTATGCAATCTGGACCTTGGGAACTGGGGGACTGTGAACATTGACAGATGAGGGCCACATGAAACCCTTCCTACCACTCTGACCGACAGGGCCATAGCCTTGGGGAAGTGACGAAACCCGATCTGCATCAGGAGGTGCACACACGCGCTGTCTTGGCTTACCTGGACCTGCTACAGTAGGAGCAATGAACCAGCAGCCAAGACTAGAGGCTGAAGCCAGATGTGAGGCCAGCTGTTAGTTTTGTCTCTGTGTACTGCATCTGGGTTTTCCCAGTGGCCTTCAGGGTGGCCTCTTTGCCCCACCCCCTTTTCCCTCAGCCTGACAGTCACCAGGCCCTCCTTCCTCCCTCCCTTTCCTACCTCCCATGGCCAGCCTAGTTTCCTGCTGCCCTGTGACCCCCAGCCATGCCACCTGCTCTGCATGCTGATGCCTCACCTCCATGGTGGCTCTGACCACTCATTTTCCTCACACTGCTTTGTAGGCCTCTTGGCTTCAGGTGTCCCCTCCTGTGACCAGGTCCCAACAGGCCACTTCATCACAGCCAGCCTCCTTTGGCCTCTTAACTCACCGAGCACGGAAACGGCATGCCTGCTGTGGCAACGTACCCACCACAGGTTACTCGAACTTAGCATGAGTGGAAGAGCTGTCTGTGGGGCTTTATAAGAGGGAACCCTGAGAAGAGCCAATGGGAAAGACTGCTGAGAAGAGCCCTGAGAGACGGACTGAAAGTAGACCGAGGAGTTCTTCCTTCTCCCTTGATCAGGACCAGAACTGCTGGGGTCAGATTCGGATCTCCGCTGCCTGCTCTACCCCTCATGCGGGAAGGCCTGTTCTGATGTCATGAGCCTGACAGCTGGGGCAACCTCACGGCACCAGCACACACAATCATTTACTTTTGAGGCGGGAGGAGGGGGCTATTTTGAGATAAGGTCTCTCTGTGCAGCCCTGGCTTACCTGAAACTCACTCTGTAGAACCTGGCTAGCCTCAAACTCAGAAATCCACCTGTCTCTGCCTCCCAAGTGCTGGGATTAAAGGCACAGACCACAAAAACAAAACAAAACAAAAACAGGCGCACACCACCACTTTTACAGTGGAGCCACAACTGTGCCCTGAGGAAAATTCATAGCCTCAAAAGCTTTTATCGCTGAGCTGCATTCCTGATGAAGAAAACGAAAGTTGACCCTGAGATGCTCACAGCTGAATGAGAGTACCAGGAAAGCAGTGCTTAGCGGGGTCTTTCCTGAGGTCAAAGGCACCAGGGATAAAGGGATGCTGGCATTGAAACCCTAAGCCAAGAAACTCATAAGACAAGGCAAGCTGCACTGGGCTCAATGGAGAGTACTGGCCCAGCACCTGGGGGGCCCTGGCACCCCACACTGGGAAAGAAAGACAAAAGAAAACCAAGAGAATGAGAAGAAGGGGAACCCCTGACGGGAGGAATAAAGCCAAAGAGGAGTGTTAGCTGCAGGACTCATAAGAACAGAGCGCCTGTACTAAAATATGTCAGAAGCCATGCTTTAAGGAAACTGATAAGACTGACAGCCACAACTAAACTCAAACAACAGACAAGATGAATGGCAGCACTCTGGGAGGACTGTCACCCAGCAAGGACCAGTACTGGGAGGACTGTCACTCAGCAAGGACCAGTACCGGGAGGACTTTCACCTAGCAAGGACCAGTAACGGGAGGACTGTCACCCAGCAAGGACCAGTACTGGGAGGACTGTCACCCAGCAAGGACCAGTACTGGGAGGACTGTCACCCAGCAAGGACCAGTACTGGGAGGACTGTCACCCAGCAAGGACCAGTAGTGGGAGGACTGTCACCCAGCAAGGACCAGTACTGGGAGGACTGTCACCCAGCAAGGACCAGTACTGAGATGCTGAAGCACAGCCAGGCTCTCCCTGGCAGCATAGTTACAGGTGGGACAGAGCATCCTCATTTGGGATGACTCACAGGAAGCCTAGCTCTCCATCTGGCTGGTCCGCAGCTCTCTGCTTCTCCAGTTCCCTGGCTCCCAGACTCCCAAATGTGCTGGGCTAAGCTTCTGTCATGTGGTGAACCATTCAGCACAGTGACTCCTCTGTAAAGACCTCAGCACCAAGTCTGCATGCATCTTGTGCTAAATTCACCTATCTCCTGTTCCATCACCAGCACACCTCCCTCTCTCCACCTGGCATCTGACTTAAATCTGTGAGAAAGATCCTGAGGCCTAGCCCACAGGAGCAGGCAGGGTCAGACTGCTCAGGTCAGCTGGGGTGGGTCCTGTGGTCTGCACAACCAACACAGGTCCCAGGATGCTCTCTGCCTCCCTCCTGCCAATCACCAATGGGTTTTCTTTCTTTTCTTTTTTTTAATTTAAATTTTAATTTTATTTATCATATATGCACAGTGTTCTGCCTGCATGTATACCAGAAGAAGTCATCAGATCTCATTATAGATGGTTGTGAGCCACCATGTGGTTGACTGGGAATTGAACTCATGACCCTTGGAAGAGCAGCCAGTGCTCTTAACCGCTGAGCCATCTCTCCAACCCCAACCAATGGGTTTTCATATCAAAGGTTGTGGGTGTTTTCTCCAAACCCAAATAAACCAAATAAACACTTTAAATGCCCCAATGTTGTTACCGTTGTTCAGTGAAAAGACAAATAGTAGACAGGGAAATAAAATCTGTGTGTACACAACCAGCAAGTAGTTTCTTTCAAATATGAAGAGTTTGTATAAACCACAAAGAAATGGCTAAATTCCCCCCACCAAAAAACAAAGCAACAACAACAAACAAAATCACTAAGTAGATCCTAAAAAATAAAAAGGAAAGGTGTGCATTCACAAAGACACCAAGAAATAAAAATGAAAATGCCCCAGGTACAGTTTGTCTACACATCTATGTGCAAACCTGTTTTACATAGCCTGGCAAGGCCTAGTTGGTGATGAGGCCACTCACTCGGCGGAGGCTGTGCCCCTCCATCAGCACCACTGGGTAAGGCTGTGCCCTCAGCAGCTCCACTACGGAAGTAGGAGATGTACAGAGGCTGTGGTGTCTGCCATCCCCTTGGGAAATGATGGGACAGCACAGCAAAATGTCCCACTCTGGAAATGACGACATTGGACTTTCTGGTAATCGTATCTGAAGATCAGAAGGAAAACACGAAGGGGCCCAGTTTGGTGCCAAAGTCCCAGTAGCTCTTGAACTCCATGGGTTAAAAGTTCCTGCCAGAGGCAGAAGGTCAGCTTTCAGAGCTATGGAAACAGGACTTAGGACAACTTACAACAGGAGGCCCTTGTCTGGGTCATAATTGAGAGTCTGTCCCCTGGGGACATGACCTTCCTAACACACACAGGGACCCTGTCTGGGTGGGGCAGGGGCGTCCAGCTGCCGATGGCTGGAGTCCTGAATTCAGGAGCCGTGAGTCAGTGCCAGCTGAGGGTCCCCACGCACTGGTTCCCAGGGGGGCTGGGTTTCTCAGCTGGGATTTCCAGGAAGAACGTCCTCCTATGAGAAATGAGGGCCCAGAAGGCTGGGACTTTCCTGCGGAGCATGGGAAAGAGCCACAGGCCTGTCGTTGTCACCCAGTGACTGTGGCACCAGTTGCAAAGACTTCATCAAAATAATAGACAGCCCAGAATGGCTGAGCTAAGAAGGCCTGTTGTGTGATGTCCCCGTACCCGTTGCCAGCAGAGTGCTCCCTCTACTGTGTGCGCAGCCAAAGAAAGACCCTACTGTGGCTGGCTTTGAATAATTTCCCTCGTTGTTTTGAGACAGGGTCATCCAAATGACCCGGAACCCTAGAGCAGTCTCCTCGCAACTCCTAGGTGGGAGAGAAATGTATGTTCATCCCCACATCTCTCTTGTTGACTTTTTCACAAAACGCCTGAGCACCTGTTTTCAGGTGGAGTAGCTGAGCCCTCACTAAATCCCACACTCTCTAATTTAAGTTTCGGGCCTCAAGTTCACCACAGGCCCCGGCTCGTATCTAGATCAATTCAGGATCACAGCCCAGGTAGAAACAGCCCACAGCAGGCATCTTGTTGACCCTGGGGTCTCAGAGAACTCACAAAAGCCCAGTGCTTCCAGGACATCGAAGGACAAGAGTTGGGGGAGCAGATGCCACTGCATCCACAAGTGTTGGGGATAGCCCACTGCATCACCTGGAGGAACCTGATTTTCCTTGTCCCCCTTGCCCCCTCCTCCCCTGGAGTAGCACACAGTAGGGCAGCACGGGTTACCTGGAACTTGTCGGGATCCGCTGCTCCGGCCTGACCCACAAAGAGGCCAGAGTCATGGTCTAGCTCCAGACCCTGTGGGGACCGAGCAAATGGCACTCTCTGGAACTCTTCACAGTCTATGTAGAGAGCCACGGAGCCTCCGTCCACGCTGAGGGCAAAGTGTGTCCACTGGCCGACAAATGCAGGCAGGCGGAAGCTGGCACCCGTCTGGGTCCGGGTGGCACCAGGCTCCGTGTAGAGCAGTGAGATGTTCTGGTATCTGTCTCGCACCGCGGAGAGCTTCACACCCAGTGAGACCACTGCCTGCGCGGCGTCTGTGATGGCAAAGAGCACCCCTGCGGCCTCTGTGGCTGGTTGAACATGAAACACCAGCGAGAAGTCACGGAAGAAGTGTTTAGGGAAGGGATACTGGGCCACCCGGCCACTGTTGGAGTCCGCTCCAAAGACGTAGGCCGGCCCGACGTCAGGGTCATCGATTTGTGAGATCTGCTGGGGCACCGGGTCCCCAAGGAGCTGCAACAGCCCCACCTCCTCGGCAACATCGTCTGCAAAGAGAAGGGCATCCGGTGAGGTGGCTGCATGGGACCAGACGAGGACACAGTGGCATCCTAGGAAACATTCACCAGTCGTGAAATCATCCCCACGGCCTCACAGGCCAAAGCAAATATCCCAAGACAGGGTGCGGAGCTGGAGCGCGGAGCCTCCCCCTCCCCCACCCTGACCACAGCAGGAGCACAGACATTGGGTAAGGCCTCTCTGTACTATAAAGGGAGAAGAGGCAGCACACAGTAGGCCACCTTAGTACTGAAGTTCTTCCTGCTTTGAAAGCCAGCTAACGAATAAGTAAATAAATAAATAATCAATCAATCAAACTTGGGAGACTCAAATAGCGAGGCTCAGAAGTTGGCTTTCCTTGGCTTCACTTGGTCGTTATGGTCACGAGCTCTTCTAGGAAGGGGCTGCCGGAGAGAGGCACGCTGGGGAGTGTGCAAGTGACCATGCCTCGGGTCAGGGTCCAGCTGTGGGGCTAGGCTGGGGTAGGCGGTAGGAAATGCTGACGCCCCCCCCCCCCGACTTGAAAGGACAAGGTGAGTCACTGAGCCCTACCCCCTTAAAACCAGAAGATAAGAGCTGTCATAGGGTACATCCCTCAGGGGACAAAAGACAGCTTTGTATGCCATGTGGACAGCCCAATCTGCTGCGAGGGTCCCCCGAAAGCCTCACTCTGTCACATGTTCCTTAAGCCTCGAGTGCTGACCAAACATGGTGCTGGCCAGGCACACAGTGGGCACGGCTTGGTGGGGGCATGGCTTGCAGAGGACTGGGTGTCTGCAGCCTTCAAGCTGAGATAGAGAACCCTGGCAGGCTAGCCCTGGTCGGTCAGTGATCCAACAACCACCACAGCTGTTACAACATTCCCTTCCCACCAGAAATGCTGGGACAGAGAGTCCACACTGAAGCTCAGAAGCCGAGTCACGCATGCTGCCTGAGTGATGGAGCTGAGGCCCGAAGCCCCTCCTTCTGGACAGCAAAACTCCCTGGTGCCCCACTAGTGCAACACACAGGACTCTACAGCTGCCGGCTTCCTGGGCTGGAAGGCACCAGTGTCACATGCGGATCCCTGGGTCCTTAGGGACCAATTGCTGTTCCCAAGTCCTTCCATTTCCTTTCTGCGAAATTCTCTTTTGGCTCTGTTGGGAGTAGATGCCAAATGCCAAGGCCATAAGATCACTGGCTCCATTCTCTATTACAGCATTGAAGGAGTAGGGGGTGGGGGAAGGGGAAGTGGGGGGAATGAGGCACCAGGCTGGCTGCATAAGCCAGGAAGCTCAGTTCCCTGTGAGAGGAAGGCCTGTGCCATCCTCCGAGAGCTCAGGGGCTTGTTGGAAGAGGCTGGCCTCTATGCAAGCTGAGGTCCCTCTAGTCACCCACCTGAACTCAGATCCAGCAATGGGGGTCCTATCCGGTTAATGCCCATACCTCCCCTGAGGTGACTAGGTACAGTTCTGAGAGCCTGCATTTTAACACACAGGTCCTTCAGCTACACGTAGAGGCAACGGAAGCCAGCATCCCCCCACCTCCATCCCCAACAAGCACAGCCCAGAGCAAGAAGGCACGCACCCTCACTGAATGCCTCTCAACAGGAGACATTCCCTCCCCTTAGCAAGGCTCCTGGCCAACCTGGTGTCTGCCCACCCTGGAGAAAGGCCTCCAACTAGGATAGTACCCCGTGAGCAGACCTGTCACTCAGTATGACTGGTGCTATTGACATCCAAGGCCCCACACCTTGCCAACTGGCTCTCCCAGGGATGCGGCCTGAGCACTGTGCATCCATCCCTAAGCTGGCCACTGGCTCTCTCCACATGCTCTGGGGGCTGCTTATGTACCAGATTCAGGCTGTCCCTGCTCTCTCTGGCCTCCAACCCTGTAGAACTCAGGCTGTGGCATCCCTGCCCCACAGAGCCTAGGCCTGGGTTCCAGAAGTGCATCTGGTGCTCCCAGACCCTAAAAAGATGTCACTACTAGGGCACTCTCAGCCCAGCAGTAGAGGCACGCATGTCTGGGATACCCAAATGCCAACCAAGCAATTCCTATGGAACCTTCTAGAGAAACTGCTCTTAAACCAAACATATCCTTTGAGTCAGAAGGAATTACAGCAGCCCCTCCCTGCTTCTAACCTCTGGGGCCTGTTCAGACACAAACACACGCAGCAGCTGTGGGGACACAGGGGCCAAGGGTGGATGGTAGCATCTTCTGCACTGGACCCACCCTGGGTATCCGATGGTCACCTACCACACACCTGCAGAGTCCAGGGGATAAGCAGCAGACCAGACCGTCTGAATTGCTGTGGAAGAGGCTCAAGCGAGTTATTTGAACTAAGCAGTCAGGTTGGTGAGCTTTTTCACATCCACCAAGGCCTGGCCCAGCTGAGCAACAGGAGACACGCTACATCAGACTGGTGGGGGAATGAGGTCTTGGATGTACTCTTCTGAAGCCTTGAACGGAGCCACACTGAGAGATACTCAAGAGGCCTCACTGAACTGAGAAACTGTAACCAATCCAGAAAAGGAAACGGCAAACAAAACAAAACATGGCCAATAAAAGCCATAAAATGAGAAGGTGGCTTGGGCTCAGCTGGACCAGCAACTGGAATATACTGCAAAGTCTCAGGTGGAGGAGACTTGAGCTGGGCCAAAAGTGGTGAGTAGAGGCAAACGCCAACATGGGCGCAGCAAAGAAAAACCTGGCTAAAACTGCACAGAAGGGCTGAGGGGGAACCAGCAGGCAACAGTTACAAGGTCAGTGTTGCAACCATACTGTTCAAGTTGAAGCCATCATGCCTGGTCCTTTGTTGAAGAGCTGTGTGTGTGTGTGTGTGTGTGTCCTTTGTTGAAGAGGTGTGTGTGTGTGTGTGTGTGTGTGTGTGTGTGTGTGTGTGTGTGTTGCTCTAGGCACATACATCAGGGCAAGTGTTTCTTAATGACACCCCCTAAGCCCTTTTTCTGTCAACTTGAAAGGGACAAACTCAGTGAGATGGAGGCTCCTGAGCCTCAAGTGTTCATGGAAAGTTCCCTAATGCTACTTTGTAACCCAGTAGCAATTAGGGCGCATTACAAGCCCAGGGTGGGCAAATACCTGTTTTCCATAACAAAAGAAAATTACACAGAACAAAACATCGCCAGAAACAGCACTGCACCTTGACTGAAAGACTAAAACTGACGACTTGGGGAGACATGCTACCCCACCCCCACATGATATTCCAAAGTCCCACATGGTCGGCATTGTCCAATAGTGGCCCTGGTGGGTATTTTCTGATGAGGGAGAGGTGCTCAGCTATGATGCTGTTTTGAAGAAGAAAGTCCTGGATCTCAAGGATGGGGCACTGCCTGGGCAGAGTCATCCCAGATCTGGACCTACTTACAGTACTGGACCAGTGTATGCACAGGCAGAAAATCCAGTGCTCCACCGGGTTAACAGTAACGCTTAAAGATGCCGTGTGCAGAGTTATCCCAGGATGTTAGAGAAAATGCCAGAAGCACGCAGCTACAGGAAAGAAGGGCAGGGCAGCTCCAGGGGAGACACAGGGCACATGTTAAAGGAGCTTTCACATACACGCTGAGGCCACTCATACAAAGTGAGAAGCAGTGTTCCTGTTCCTATGTGCAGCCACACACGTGTACCCAGACCTCAGTGGGCACAATAATGGTCCCCAAAGATGTCTACTGCAATGGATGCTACGTTATCCCACAAAAGACCACGACAGTGGGACTTGGGTTGTGTGCCTTGAGGTGGGGATGAACCTGGCCTAGTTACACTTTCATGAATGTCATAACTCCAGGCCAGAGGCTCAGGAAGCAGGTTGAGAGGCTGAGTTCTGGGCTAGAGATGGTGACTACAGGGGCCTCTCGCCATCTGCCTTTTTGGGCTGGAGAGATGGCTCAGAGGTTAAGAACGCTGACTGCTCTTCCGGAGGCCCTGAGTTCAACTCCCAGCAACCACATGGTGGTTCGCAACCATCTATAATGTGATTAATGCCCTCTCGGGGCATGTAGGCACACATGCAGATAGAGCACTGTATACATAATAAATAAATCTTTAAAAAAAAAAGATTTGCCTTTTTGAAGAAAAATGTTTTGAAGTGAGTTCTTAGAGGACTCTGAAAAAATGTCAGGGGCAGAGAGAACCAAGAATGGCTTCTTTGGAGTGGACAAGTGTGCTGCTCCATCCATCAGATATGTAATGCTGGGAATCTGACATCTATACAAGGAAAGAAGGCACCCTTCCCTGATACCTGAGACCATAAGAGAGCCTAGTTGCTGTGAAACCCCCTTCCCCGGAGAGCTAGAAAAAGGGACAATTCCCTCTCTCTCGCTCGCTCGCTCACGCGCGCCTTTTTCAAAGTCTACCTCATGTTGGTGTTTATATGCCTGTCAGTCCATGGCATTAATAACTCTTCTGTTTTTGTTTTTGTTTTGTTGTTGTTGTTGTTGTTTTGGTTGGTTTGGTTTTTTTTTTGTTTGTTTGTTTTTTTGTTTTTTGTTTTTTGAGACAGGGTTTCTCTGTGTAGCCTTGGCCATCCTGGACTCACTTTGTAGACCAGGCTGGCCTCGAACTCACAGCAATCCGCCTGCCTCTGCCTCCCGAGTGCTGGGATTAAAGGCGTGCGCCACCACGCCCGGCTATTAATAACTCTTCTAATAGACTCCTTACCCCTAACAAATATGTCCCAGTATCCCCTTGAGCCCTTCATATAAGAACAAATCCTATACTGTGAAATCAAAGGACAGACAGGATGACAAATCTAACTAACCATGGTAACCAACTCCAAAAAAAATAACAGGATATATATGAAAAGAAAATTAAAAGGGAATTTAAACATTTCATTACAAAATCAACTAAAGGGGCTCGGGAGAGATGGCTCAGTAGCTAGGAGTACTGGTTGCTCTTTGCATAGGACTTGGGTTTGGTTTCCCAGTACAGCTCACAACTGTCCAAAACTCCAGTTCCAGGGGATCCAGAGTCCTCTAGTGGCCTTTTGAGGCACCAGGCATGCATACAGTACACACATACACATGTAAGCAAAACACTCAAACATATAAGATAAATCATTTTTTTAAAATCATCTCAACAAAGAATAAGGCAAGAAATGAGGAACAGAGGTATTAGATGCAAATTATAGCAAGAGCAAGGGCAGAAGTCCTCAAGAGCAGCAATTACAATAAATGTAAATGGATTAAGTGTCAATCTAAAGACAAAGGACTGGGGCCAGTGAAATGGCCCAGCAAGTAAAGGTGTCTGCTTTTAATCCCAGAAACCCACAAGGTCGAAAGAACTAATACCTGTAAACTGTCCTCCAGTTTCTACATGTGAGCCAGTGTATAGTCACATGCAAGCACACACAAATAATTAATTGGCTAATTAACTAATTAGAGATCAGCCAAGTAATTTTAAAAGCCATAATCACATGCTCTCTACCTGTTTCTATCCAAACAGATTGAAAGTGAAAGGATGGCCTATACAGAGAGAATGCAGGGAGCTATACTATTAGACAAAACGGAATTTAAACTCACGTGTTACAAGAGGCAAGGGAACAGAAAAGAATCAGTACAGGAGACAGCTATGACAGCAACAGACCACCAACAAACATGAAGCAAAACGGCAGAACCATGGGAGAAACAAAGCTCTACAACAGCAGCTACGACTTCAACACCCTCTTACTAAAGGGTAGAACACCCAGACTGAAGATTAAGAAGGACTCCCCAGATCTGTGGGCATGTACAGAGCACTGCCAGCCACAGTGGCATCGAAGCTCCTCTCTGCTATATATGAAACATATCCAAGACAGACACATGTCAGTCCACAGAAAAATCTCAACAGATATAATATACATTCTCCAGCCACGTTGGGATCAAGCTGGACATTAAAACAAAATAAAACTGTAATATTTGCAAATCTATGGAAATTAAACTTAACAGTCCTAAACAACCGGTAAATACAAGAATCAATACAGAAATGAGAAAATACTTAGAAACAATAAAAATCAAGAGTGTTGCCCATAAAAACTGGTTGGACAATTTTTAAAAAGAAAGAAAAAAATAAACCTTTGAAAGGAGAAATGAATAGCTATAAATACTCCATTAACAGACAAATGGCCTCAAATAAACAACCCATCTTAACATATAGAATTAGGGAAAAAAGAAAAGAAAAAAAAATCCTATTCCAGGCCAAAAGAAGGAGAAAAATAAAGAAAAATGAAACAAAAATCAACAAGCAAATAACGGGAAAACATCTGATCAATGAAACCAAAGTCAACTCTTTGGAAAGATCAACATAACTGTTGAACCTTGTAAATGGAACAGGAAAAACAGAGAGAGACTCATGACTAAGGTCAGAGGAGGGTGGGGCCATCACTAACTACAGGAATGGGGGATGGGGGGGTGGGGGGTGGAGATGGGAGCACGATGAGACCAAATCCTAGAGGCAAACTTCTAGACATACGAAAGCTACCAGACTGAGCCATGAGGAAACCAAATGTTGGGACAGACACAAAGCTGGAGAGGAAACTGGAAGAATTAAAAGATAAACAAAAAAACAACAACAACCCTCTAACAAAAGCCCCGCCACCCTTCCCCCCAACCCCCCTTCTCCCCCCACCCCATAAATTTTCCATCTCACTCTATGAGGCCAGTATGACCCATATCAACAAAATACCAGCAAATCCTCTCAGCATAATGAAAGAACTCTGCGTACTGGCTAAGTGAGTTCACTCCTAGGATCCGGGGACAGTCCACATATGAAATCAATCAGCATGATTAGGCTGCATGCTGAAATGCAGAAATGACCAGTCATCTCGGCTGGTGCAGGACCAGTGCTGGGTAAGCTGCAACACAGCTGCACGATGAAAACACAACGGAGTAGGAACAGAAGCAAGCGATCTCAGCGTCAAAGGAGCCACTCGTGAAAAGCCCACACAGACACCATGTGCTAGCTGGGCACTGTGGCTCAGTTGGTAGAGCGCTTGCCTAGCATGCATGGGGCCTTGGGTTCAATCCCCAAGTGGACATGGTAGTACATACCCATAACTGAAGGACTCCTGAGGAGAGCACAGGAGAACAGAAGCCCAAAGTCGTCCTTGCCTACATGGTAAGTTTGAGGCCAGCCTGGGCTACACGAGACCATGACTCAAAAACAGAAAACGATGCCCTGTGCCCTAATGCAGATGGAAACCTTGTCTAAAGGAAGGAGAAGCAAGGCAAGTTGTCTTCTATTTAATTGAGAGAAGGAGGGAGGGAGGAAAAGGTGGAGGAGGAGGAAGAAGAAGAGGAGGAGGAGGAGGAAGAAGAGGAAAAGGAGGAGGAGGAAGCAAAGACAGCCAAGAAACGGAAAGTCTTGTACAGTGAAAGCCACAAAACACTACTGAGAGAAAATGAAGGCAGACCAATAACATGCCACTCCCTACCCAGATCTAGCCAACGGTCTGGACATTCTCCACAACTGAGTGGAGAGTGGGGTCTGATTTTCACACCAACTCTGGTGCCCCATATTTGACCACGTCCCCTGGATGGGGAGGCCTGGTGGCACTCAGAGGAAGGATAGCTGGCTACCAAAAAGAGACTTGATACCCTATGAGCATATATAGGGGGAGGAGGTCCCCCTCAGTCACAGTCATAAGGGAGGGGAGTAAGGGGAAAATGGGAGGGAGGGAGGAATGGGAGGATACAAGGGATGGGATAACCATTGAGATGTAATATGAATAAATTAATAAAATATATTAAAAAAATAACATGCCACCCATGCTCACTATGCTTCTGAAGCAACCCAAGACCGAGCAATGTATAAATAACAGGAACGGATTTCTTGAAGCACTGGGTGCTGAGTTCAAGGCTTTTTGAGACCTAGTCTCTGTTTCCAAGATGGTACCATCTCACTATGTCCTCAGAAAGGAACAAAAGGCTGTGTCCTTGCCCAGCAGAAGTGACAGGGCAGAGGCGAGCGAGAGCACACACACACACACACACACACACACACACACCCTCTACCTTCAAGAGGGAGTTAAGCTCATTTGGAAGACCAGAGCCCACCATCACCTCATAAAGACCACACACCGCTCAGCAGCATTAGATTTAAGAGAGACACATTCAAACTACAGCCAGTATAAACGCCATTCAAGATGACCTGTAGATTCTAAGCAATCCCTCCCCAAAAATCCCAAGGCAGTTTTGGTTTGGCTTGGGTTTTGGCAGCATTGGGAAATTAAACTCAGAACATCACCCCTGTGGGGAAATACCCTAACACAGAGCCACAGCCCCAGTGCTCCCAACAGTAACTTCTGTAAAACATGGAATCCTGAAACCCATGCCCAATCTCAAGGAAGCCAAAGCCATCTTGACAAAGGGTAAAGCTGGGGGACTCACCATTTCGGGTTTCAAAACTCCCCACAAAGCTACATTCACCAACACCGTGTCTCTGGCATAAGGACAGGTATGTGGACCCAGCGTGGTGTTGTGTATCGGTGATATCTTGTAACCAGAGCTGGGGAGGCCCAAGCCAAGATTCCTAAGCTACACAAGTCCCTGTCTCAAAAAAAGAAAGACAAACTAATGATACAGAATAGATTATGCAGAAATAAACTATCACATATATGGTCAAATGATTATTTCCTCCAAAGCCACAGGCTTTAATGTTGGCAAGCCCTAACACTACGTACATAGGCGTGTGCACGCACATACACACACACACACACACACACACACACACACGCATGCACGTACACAACACACAGTTGGGTTTCAAATGGATTGAAAGCCGCTCCCAAACCTAAATGCCATGCCTCCTCTACCGTCATCCCCATAGCATCCTGGTTGTATAGTTTACACAAGCTGCGGCTCACAGGCACCAGCCTGGAGCCTCCAAACTGAATAAAAAGAAAAAGACAACCTAAGCCCCCTTCTCCTGACTGTGGGTTCAACGCTTGCTGCTTCTCACTCACTCTCGCTGCCATGCCTCCCCTGCCACGAGGGACTGTGTCCCCTCAAACTGTGAGACTAAGCACACCCGGTACTTTGTCACAGCAACGGGAGAGGTAACCAGCACAACACCTGACACTCAGAATGCAGGGGAACATTCAAGACTATAAACAGAACAACCCGATTCGAAGCTGAGCTGAGAACTTGATAGACAGGAAGGAGGGGTTGGCAGCATTTAACGGCGATGGAGTTCTAGCATGGGGACATGGGAGCTCAGAGGTAGATGGTTGACTAGACAGTAAGTGACAGCACGCTACATATAGTGGTGGTCATGGGGCATGCTTCATGTTGAGTATATTTTATCATCATAAAACTATGTGAAAGCAAGCAGTGACTTCCCCTAGGCAGAAAGAAGGGTCATCTGCCGATGGGAAGGGTGGCAGTCGCTGCTGGTCCTTGAGGTGTCAAGTACCTTTTCCCAGAGCCAGCCAAGGACAGGATCAAAGCACATGCCGTCCCCACCTGCTGGAGCTGCTGCAGTGGGACCAGGCCCACTCGCTGGATCCCACTTCAGCTGCCCCTATAGGGAAGCAGGTGTTGAAGTTTGAGTGTGATGTGTCCCCCACAGGCTCCTGTAGTAAAGGCGTGGATCCCACGTGGTATAAAGCTACCAAGAGGTGAAATGACTCACTTCTTTGGAGGGTTAAGGCAGGAATGGGCTGTTGTAGGAGGAGGCTGATGCCAGTATTTGTATATGCTGAGGGCTGTCTCTGAAGACTGCCTTGTCCCTGGTCCCTTACTCTCAGTACTGTGGGGTGAGCAGTTTTGCTCTGCCATGCCCTTGACTGTACCTCAAGACAGGCCATAAGCAATGGAGCCAGACACATATGGGCTGTGAGGCAAAACAACACTCTTTGTCCCTAAGCTGTTGTTATAGGTAATGGACCACAGTAACAAAAAGCTACCACCACAAATAAGCCCTGGAGACAATGACACCAACACCCCAATGCTGATAGGATGGCCAAGAAAGTGCCTGCATCCTTCATACAAGAGAAAGAGGAAGAGATGGTCCCCACCCACACTGGGAGGAAGTCTGCCAGCCAAACAGCAAGGGAGGGAAAGGCCAAGTCTCCAGAACCAATACAGAATTCACACAGCTCAGTTAAAAAGCAAGCAACCAGATGTTAAGATGGGCACAAGACATGAGCAGACATTTCTCAAAGAAGACCCAAGCAGCCTGCAGCACACACCTGCTCTAGATCACAAGTCACCAGGGACGTAAGCAGAATCCGCAACAAGGCGCTATCTCATACCTGTTAGCAAGAAGCAACAGGTGGTGGAGAAAAGGAAGGAACCTTTTCCACCACTGGCAGGAAAGGAACCTAGGTCAGCCACCAGGGGAAACAGGATGAAGCTTCCCCAAAAGAAAAAAGAAAGAAAAGTAAAGCCACCATGATCAGCAGCATGCAAAGGAACTGAGGCCACGCTGTGGAAGACACGCCCACACCCCAGCTTTCACTGCAGCACCACTCACAGCAGCCAAAACACAGAACCCACGCGGGTATTCATGGAGGTGAGAAAGAGAAGGTGCTGTGTATGCAATGCAACACTGAGCACGAAGGAACCCCTGCCTTGGCCCCACGTAGAGGAATCCGATGGTCACTGTGCTAAACGAAATAAGCTGGGCAGAGAATGGAACACCACGTGACCTCACTCACAGAGGTGGCCTCTAACAACCTAAAGAAAGACGCAGAGCACAGGGGTGGGTTTCTACCTGGTGGAGGTGGAGACACGGGAAGGTATTAATCCAAGGCAAAGAGCTTTAGTCTGGCAGTTGGAAGTTCTGCAAACCTGGTGTGCAAGGGGGTGAGGACAGATGGCAATTTATATTATCTACATGCACTGTTCAGTGCATGTGGTTCAATGATAGAAAACCTGCCTGGCATGTGTGAGGCCCTAGGTTCAACCCCCAATGTCACACCACACACACACACACACACACACACACACACACACACACACACACCTGGATTTAAAATGTAACCCTGAGAAGTGATGGATAATTCAAGTGGTCAGTGTTTCACAGAATATCTGCATATGAGGTCACTGTACGGCACACTTAGCATCCTTGACTATTTGTCAGTTCCTGCAGACTCCCCCCCAGGCTCCTCCACTTCCTCCAGCTCCCCTGCGCTCTAAGCCTGGGCACCTCCGCAAACTAGCTAGGCAGTGGATCCGGTGTGTCCGGGTGGAAGGGATGTCTGTGGGCAGCTCAGCTCAGCACCATGCACAATGTGTTTTATCTGCAGGTTGCCAGGAGTGAGAGATAAGTATTCAGGTATTTTTCCATCGAGGGGTCTTGTCTCCTTGGATCAAAGTTAAACAGAAACCCGAGTTAACTGAAGCGTCCTAAAGAACAACATTTTGAAGTCTCTCGTTTGATTAAGGAGCCAGATATAAGGCAAGGTGAGAACAGCGGAGGGCTCCCCGGGGCCTCCATGGGGAGCATGAATATAACAGAGCTCCCCACCTGACCCCCAAGCATCCTCTTACTGCTTTTCAAATGCTCCACAACCTGCCAACATGGTCCACATGGTTCAAAGGTTTAATTACACTATGTGTGACTCTTACTCGCACCGAGTAGGTCTGCAAGCCTGCTGCAGATGCAGGATTCGGACTCCCCAGACCTTGCTTTCTCCCAAGAGCCTTCTGGCTCCCTGAGAAATTGTACCTGCCTCTCTTGCCATTCACAGGGCAGGCAAGGCTTTGAGACACGGAGGGTGGGGGTAAGGCCAAATGTCCAGCCAGGCCTATGTAGCCTCCTGACAAGCTCTGTGTCATTTCCAGGCCCCACTGAGATAGATGAAGGGCTTCCTGAAGTTAGCGGCAGGACCAACAGTAGCCCTACACATGGGCAGCAAGAAGTCAGTCCTAGTGGGAACAGAGGTGAAGACTCTCAGTGTGGGATCCCTGCATGGTCCTCACTCTCACCCCCCATATACCTAAGGGGCAAGCCCATATACACAGGACCCTTCCCAGGGGGCCCAGCTGCATGCTGCCCAGCTGATCTAGCCAACGTCAGGGAGCTGCCATGGGTGACCCTCTACCTCCCAACTATCGCCTCACATACCAAATGGATGCTGTAATGTTTCCCCTGACACCCTGGCATCAGTCACTCACCTCACGGTCTCCCTCCGGGGCGGGGGCGTGGGGGGGGGTCAGAAGGAAAGACACAGGTGAGGAGCTACGAGCTTTGCTAGACAAATAAGCAGAGGCCTCGGGGTGCTAGGCCTGGCCAGGTGTGCAAGGTGAGGTGGGGAGATGTATAGAGGCAGGACTGCGGCGACCAGGTGTACATGGGTATTTAGGTATTTTTCCATAGAAGCGGCTTGTCTCTTCAGATCAAAGATTAAACAGAAACTCAGGTTAACCGATGGCAGGTGTGGAGGTGCAGGTATGGAGCGTGCTGAAGTAGGAGTGCAGGCCAGGGGCTTAGGGTAGCTGCAGGACTCAGGGTCAGATGAGACCCCACTGGCCTAGGCGACAGGGATGGGACTTGTTACGGTAGGAAGCACACATCATGGTCAGACCCCGAGGAAGAAATGCACAGTGCGCGCTCCCATGTAGGAACTCACTATGCCTAACCCCCAAAGGTATAGTTGAAGACCCTCCATGCCCCCGGATAGTCATGGGGCTAAGACCGAACCTCTAAACTCTCTAAAACCTCACAGCTGCCACTAAGGGGTAAGGCAACACAGTAGGAGAAGGCTTAAACCCTCTTCCTCTTCCTCTCTGGTGCCACCAGGAACTCTACCAGCTTACTCCACACTGAGGTAGGAGGGATCGGCCTGCCACAGAGGCCCAGCAGGAGTCGGGGCTCGCCTAGAGTGGATGAGCCTCTGGGAGGGAGACCAAGAGGCCTCCTGTTCCTATCCGACTTTCCGTGGAGCCCTCCCTAACAGCCTTGCCTGGAAAGAGCCCAGTGAGGTTTGCCACCCAGCTGTGGCCTGTAGGGAAGTGGGCCACCAGTCCTGATGGACCAGTTCCCTCCGGACCTTGGGTGCAGCCCAGTTTGTCCAGATGTCCAGCCGCAGTTAAAGATGTTAGTGTCCCACAAAACTCCATGGTAAGGACCATGTGTGCCAGGCCCTGCGCCCCATGTGGCTAAGCCTTCACTCAAAGGGGGCCTGACCTTCCTTCCAGCACCTGATGCCTTCAAAGCCTCTGAAACACACACGGCCAGGCCCTCCTAAGCCTGGATGGGAACCCTACTTGATTCCCCATCACCCTCGTGGCCCAATCAGAGGATGTGGTAGGCTGTCCGCCTGTCCGAGGCACATCCCTGCCGGAGCTAACCCTGCAAGGCGAGGCTCTGCCAGCTGTGGCCAGGTGCTGGGCTCCACCGGGAGGCAGACTGAGCCACTCCACGGTCTGCTATTTCAAGGATGGAATGTGTGTGGGACTCATGGTGACACCAGCTGGGTCAAATCTGAGCCTATAGCCCTGGGGTAGCCCCACCCTCTCAGGCCCAGCTGTGGCTGCTAATAAGCATCCCCTGGGCTTCTCCACAACCCAGGCCCACATATCCAACTCCTCTGCTTGTAGCCTGTCCCTGACCCTATGTTTACCTCTTCTCAGCCAGAGACCTGTTCAATTCTCTGGCTAGTCTTCTCACCCACCTTCCCCTCTGTTCCAGCCACTCATGTGCCTTTTCCCTAGGACTGAGTGCTATGTATATTGTGATTGACCCTGCCCTACCTGTAATCCCTTTCTCTTGTTATATCCTAAGCCTGTGCAGACTCTGGGCCTCTGCTGAGCAATTCTGGCCAGCAACGTGCCAGGAGCCACCCAAGTCCATCCTACTGGCATCCAACAAGATGATTCCCCGCAGAAGCTCAGGGAACCATCATGGCTCCATCACTACATACCTGAAATGACTACAGCAGACACCTCTCTGAGTTCTGCATAGCCTTCCAGCTCCAGGGCCCACTGAGCAAAGATCAAGGCCACTTCCCCACATGAGGGGACACACACACACACTATGTCCTGTAGGCTGGCCAAGGCCTCCCAACATAAAAGTAGCTACGGAGACAGGAGCACAGGTTGAGGAGCACCATCCAGGGGCTGGGTCCCTGGACAGACACAAAAGGAAGCTACCTTATGTGACCCCCCCCCCCCCCGCAACCTATTCCATCTATCACTTAGCCAGAGGCATGTGAGTTGTGTAGGAGGCTGGGGCCCATGACCCTCTCTGTGTAGCTGGCACCTTTCAGCCCTTTGGCCAGGCTGGCTAGGACCATCGGGAAAACTTCCAACAATGTGACCCATAGGCAAGGAAAAAGGACAGAGCAACTGGAACTTGGTAGGAATCAAAGAGCCCTTAGACGTGTCATGTTACTGCTTTGTTTCTCAACTTCCAGTCTATGACTGAGGAAGCACCCAGGCAACTCTGAGCCACTGTGAGGTCTAAGTACACCTCAATACTCAGGGAGCACCTGGGGCAGGTGATGACCTGTCATACCTGCTACAGAAATAGAACCTGTGGTCATAGCCACGCCCAGGCCCCAGCCTCCTCCCTGTACAGAACACAATACCCCAGCACCTTTCCAGTGCCACTCTCAGGTTCAGTGAGGCAGGGATGGGGTTCCTGTGGCAGGCTCCCATCAGCCCTGGCTGAGCTCTCTTGACAAAAAAAAAAAAAAGAGGAAAGGGGAGGATGGTAGCCAATTGGTTACCTGCAGCTGGCCCAATGAACACACAGTATCCACCCTCCTGAGAAGGGAGAGAGGCACAGATGACTGGCAACCTGCCCCCATCTAGGTAGGTCCAGCATGCATCCTCCAGGGCCTCACAGAACTGACGACAGGGTGGCAGGGCAGGTGGTGGGCCTGGGCCACACGAGGGAGCCAACAGCAGACAGAAGAACCAGGCCAGGAAAGGGTGGCAGCTTGTATGGAGGAGACGCCCCCAGGCCTGTGCGGCGGCCTCTACCTCCTCACTGTTTGTGTGGTGTAGATGATTGGGCAACCAGAAGTGTCCGATACCTAGGCGGCTGCAGATGGTCAGAGCGGGTGGCAGGGGCAGGCATTGGCTGGCAGAGGCCAGAGAAGCAGATCCCAGCAGTACAGAGTCATTAGAAAGCTCAGGCCCTGACGAGGTAGCCACGTGGGAAACCCAAGCACCAGGGGACCCAGGTAAAGATGCTACTGGAGAGATTCGGGCTGAAGGGTCAGAGGAAGGAACAGAGAGGAAATGGTGTACACTCAGAGAAGCCGTCACCAGGGGATCCGTCACCAGGGGACCCGTCACCAGGGGAAGAAGAGGTATGTGCCCGTGGATGTCAGAGTGGACATCTGACTGTCCATGCTGCTGGCTGGACCTGGATGTCATAGGCCAGTGTCCGTTCCTCTCCAGATGTTGGGGCTGCCTGGGGGGCTCCTGGCTCCCCCAGGCAGGAGCCCTGATTTGTGCAGCAGAGAGAAATGCTCTACCTGGGGGTGCTGAAGGTCTTCTCAGTGGTGCCTGGAGACTGTTCAGGGAGGGAGGTGGCTGGGTGGGCACAGCCGATGTGCCAGCCTCGGTTGTCTGAACATCTGGAGAACTTGGAACACCACTGCTTAGCCAGAGAGTTGTCTCGCTCTCCTGGGGGGCACTGGAGAGCTTGGCAGGCGTGAAGAGGACCGGAGGGGTGGAGCCAGCTGAGGCCTCCATCCCAGCAGAGTTCTCAGTAACAGTGTCCTCATCCCACAGCTGGACAAAGCTCCGAATGCCCTGAGCCACATTCAGAATCTTGGCTCCAACACCGGCAACATTCTCCTCCTTCGTGTCTGGGCTCGCGGCAGAGGCCGTCGGGAGGATGGGGGTGGCAGGGGTTGCAGGGGTCCCGCTCTGGCCAGCTTCCTGATCCTCCGGGGGCAGCGTGGGGCTGGCAGGGGTTGTCCGTTGTTCTGTGAGGCCATCCTGGGGGGCCACGTGCGTGCTTGGGTTCTCTCTGGCCTTCACAGGTGAATTGATCTGGGGTTGAGAGACTGGTGCTTCCGAGGAATCAGAGGTCTTGGGGGGCCACAGCCACACCAGGTGATTCAGGGGGTTCAGAGGATTCAAGGAATTCCCATCAGCCCTGGCAGGCACAAGGCAGCAGGAGAGGAGCAGCAGCAGCAGCAGCAGCAGGCAGAGGCGTCTGCTGGGGTCGGGAGCCATCAGGGCAGTGCAAGCCTCTGAGCTGGGGGCGGCTCCTGTGGTCCTGGAGGTGGGGCCTGCCAGGTCCCCTCCCTCCCCCATTCCCAATCTCACTCTTCAACCACTTCCCTCTGGCAGAAGGGAAGGAACTCAGCCTGAGAATCAAGGTGACCCACCACCAGGTACCTCCAGAATCCAGAATCCATTTAACTCCTTCCTTTCTGCACCTCCAGGAGCAGCCTCTGAGCAGAAAGGTGGTCATGGAACACCCAGTGGAACTCCAGCTTGTGCTACTTAGAGCTGCTGAGTCTGCTCAGGGTGTGGGTGGGGGGGCCTGGCCAGGGTCCTCCTCGGGGGACATGGAAGGCCACGCCCCAGCTCCTACTGCCTCCATTGGAGGGCACCCGGAAGTCCTGGCTGCTGGCCACCATTCTGTGATGAAACGGAGTTTGAAAACTGCTCAGCTTGCTGCAGTTCCAATTCTTATGTTACAACTGTTGCTTCAGAGACAGGGCGGATGTCCGTTCCTCTCCTCCCCATCCCACTGCCCCCCCCCCCCCCCCCCTTCAGCCTTTAGCTCTCCTACCTCCTCAAACCCTAAAGCCATCAGATTCATTCTGTCCTTTGGGCCCCCAAGAGAGCATCGATTCTCCCGTGCGTGCTGGCGGACACTATAGTACTCTCTCTGCAGAGACCTGCTCTGTTGGCTCTGTTGTCGTTGGTGCATTGTTGTCTCCAGGTGCTACAAAGGTTTCAAGGCTAATTCTTGGGGGTTGCTTCAAATTAACAGAACGTAGCAGTACTTGAGTCTCAGGAAAGCATGTGGGATGTACGTCATCAATAGCAGATTCCTGCCTCCAGTCTAATAGAGTCTGGGTATGTGCAGAGGGCATGGAATTGTTTAGTGGCTTGTTGGGGTGGAGGGAGGTACTCTAAAATGAGGCTGGAGAGTTATCCCTGTCCACAGCCTAGGTGGAGCCCAGAGGCTAAGAAAGATCTTGGGACCAAGTTCTTGTGCCTTGGGACTCCACTAGGGAGCTGCAGGTGGCTTGTCGATCCTGCAGCAGCCTACTCCTGGCTGTGGCACACGGGTACCTGTCAGCCTCCGCTATAGCTGCCCTGACCCCATGAGGTCAGGAAGGTTTCCATACCATTCACTTCAGAGACATGGCTGGATGTTGACCCGGGACATCCTCCTGTGCTGAGTCTGTATGAACTCCCCTGTGTATGAACTCCCACCTCAGGGACTTCCTCCCACCTCAGTGCCCACCTTCCTGACTGTGAGGCCTCGGCAACAGCAAGATTTAGGTGGGAAAGGGACATATTTGCATGGCCACCTGTCTTATCAGCCTCTACAGCACTGAGACCTTCTGGATAGCTAGACTTAGGGATTAGGCTATGGGCCACATCTCCTAAGGCTTGGACAGAGAGGCCCCAACTATAGCAAGGTTTTCCTGTTGATGTGTATTTCTGAGACATTCTGTGGCGAATCAAAGCCAACATCCACGCAAGTGAAGCCAAGGAGACCAAATGCCCCCACATTCCGTGGTCCTACATCTGAGACCCCACAGGGCACAGCTCTCTGCTTCACTCCCATCGCTACTGAAATGGGTGACAGATGTACCCCGGTGGAACCCAAGTGGGGTTCCATGCATCGAGGGTGAGGATGCCCTGCTCCCACGTCTCACGGCCACCCAGATCAGCACCAGGAACCTCCGAGCCAGGAAGGGTCAGCATTTATCCAGGAACTCCACGCCTCCCCAGCCCAAGCCACTGTGGATCCCAGCAGCTATCCCAAGGCAGCAGAATGACAGTTCAGGCTTTCTTCCGGCCCTCGGTGTCCAGGCAGTATGCTGAAAGAGTGACTCCAAGAGCCGGGTGGTGGTGGCGCACGCCTTAATCCCAGCACTCGGGAGGCAGAGGCAGGCAGATCACTGTGAGTTCGAGGCCAGCCTGGTCTACAAAGCGAGTCCAGGACAGCCAGAGCTACACAGAGAAACCCTGTCTCGGGGAAAAAAAAAAAAAAAGTGACTCCAAGAAGGAGGAGGACACAGCGCCTGGAACCTGTGCCCTGAGTGACAATGGAGGACAGCCTCAGGACCAGGAAGAGCATGGAGGCAGCAGGTGTCCCTCAGGGAAGTGGGTCCCTCGTTGGGCTGAAGGAACTGAGCCAGCAGAAACAGGTTAGCTACTGAGGAGGAGGGGCCAGGACTCAGTTCAGGCACAGAGCCCCAAGAATAAAAGGCCCAAAACATGGGCTGAAGAGACAGCTCAGAGGTTAAAAGCACTGACTGCTCTTCCAGAGGTCCTGAGTTCAATTCCCAGCAACCACATGGTGGCTCACAGCCATCTATAATGGGATCTAATCCCCTCTTCTGGCATGCAGGCAGAACACTGTATACATAATAAATAAACAAATCTTTAAAAAAAAAAAGAGGCCAAAAACATCTCAGTGAAAACAAGTGGACAGTGGCCAATGGCCAGCAGGCAGGAAGGTGGCAAGGGTCACCCTGAGATAAACTATGGGGAAATAGCCACTGCCAAGGCTGGTCACCTTTAGTCCATTCAGAAGGGCCCAACAGAGGGACAAAGTTCTGTCAGTCCTTCCCCGGCATTGGTGGCATTGGTTTCCTCGGCACTGGGTCTCACCTACACTTGTCCCTCCCCTGCTCTCGGCCTGGGGTTCCTAGCAATGACAACTCAAAGGAGGACTGGACCCCACTCCAGCTTCTAATTGTCACTTTACAGAGTTGGTGGCTTCCTCCCTCAGTTTCCCCAGTGACAAAAGAATCTCCATATGAGAGGAACAAGTTTTGCCATCCACTCTCCATGAAGCTGGCAGGCCCGGCAGAGTCCCCATGCCATGCCCTGTGAGAACCCATTCCACAGTGTGAAGAAATAGAGAGAGACCCAGAGGTCACAGGCCTGGATCAAGAGCACAGAACTGTAATAGTGAAGACACGGCACCTGGCAGCCTGCATGTGCACAAAAAATGCACTCACGCATACAAATATGCACAGACACTCGTGTAACCTCAGACACACATGACTTTACCACCGGCTTTTTACACGATGCCTCTTCAACTGCCTCAGCCAGCTGTCCTTCCTGGCCCCACTTTCTCTGAGCTGTTGCCAGAGTAACTACCACTCCCTCCCCCAAGGTTGAGTGTACTGGCAATGCTGCAGTGTGACAAAACAGCCCCAAAGGCATGTCCCTAACTGTCCCCAAATCAAAATGTGGGGAGTCACCAATCGATGGCTGTCTAAAGGGCAGGGCTGTGTTGTTTGGATCAGAATCCAGCTGCAGACAGCTGGATACCAAGTCCCTCACTAGGAGCGAGGCGGTCCCAGGCGCATGTCTGTACCTCTGAGGTCTGCATCTCCAAGTTAAGCCCCATGATGCTTACATCTGTTTGAGAAATGACCAGAGAATAGTCTGCTTGAAATATTTCCCCAGTGTGATTTCATGCCTCAAAGTGTCTCTGGAAAAATCTCAGGACAGGGGTCCAGAACCCCTCCCCTGCATATTTGAGAAGAGGGGACTCTGCTCCATGGCAGGGAGTGGGGGGAGCCCCTAAACTCATGTCATATCCTGGTCTCCCACCCCATCCACTGGTTATTCCTGAGACCATGTGCCTGGTTTGTGGGCTGGCCCTGCACCCAGGAACTCAACATGAAATTCCTGGGCAACACCAGCAGCCGGGGATGGAGGCAATGAATGGCAGTAGCTCCTGTTCCAAGGGCCCTATGTAGGAGGGCAGAGGCCCTCTGGCCCTGAGTGCCCACACCTTACCCGGCACCCACTCACACTTAAGGCTCCCTCACCTCGCTGCTCACTGCAGAACCTCACATACGCAGCATTCCCTGGGAGCGCCATGGATGGATTTGCAGCTCAGGCTCTAAGCTTTGGCCCTCATCAGGAGTCTTGCACTACACGTGTATATGCATGTGCATACACAGTCATGGATACACATTGCCACACAGGTGTGTACTTATGCACACATACGTATGCGACCATTCAAACACATTCGCACGCGCTCTCTCTCTCTCTTTCTCTCTCTCTCTCTCTCTCTCTCTCAGAAACACTTGAGCACTCAGGGAGAGCCAAGGTCCTACCCTACTAGAAGCCATCATCTCTGTCCCTCCCAGCCCTGCGCAAAGGTCCCATCTGCCCAATCTGACATCATTCTCTGTGACAAGAGGCATAGATCAGGATTTCGGATGATGCCAGCCACAATGCCGAGGAGAGAACCAAAGCTAAAGAGAAAGAGACCTCCACGGAGAGGTAGAGAAGGGCCACCGTCTCCCATGGTGTCCCCAGTGCCACAGAAGCAAGCCTCCACCGTGCTCCAGATTCCCTCCCGGCCCTCCATCTGCAGCCTCCCTTCTCTCTGGCAGGTGTGAACACAAGTTTCCTAGGAGCCAGTGTCCGCTGGCAACCTGTGATTTGAGGGCAAATGCCTCAGGCCTTCTTCGACTGCATCTGAGCCTGACCTTGGGCTGGCTCTCCTGCTCTGTTGCCCCTTGTCCCCTTGTGAGGAAACGTGTCACTTCAATCCCTAGGCACCAGTGCCTGCCTTGTTTAGGGGTAGCCATTGTAGTCTGTCAAGTCTAACCCTCCAGAAACTATGACTGAGGCTGCTGTGGGCAGAGCTCCCATACTGTAAAACCCGGAACTCAGGCCATTCCATGGAGGGGGTGGGAGGGTGGGGGGGTGGGGGTGGTGGTGTGGGGGGTGGGGTGGCCTGTGGCAACACACTTGTGCTGACCTCTACAGTTCACCTATGAGTTGACGGAGCAGCCAGCAATAAGCCCAGAAGGCTCCCTAAGTCTGAAGGTCTGGATGACCCCAAGGACTGGTGCAAGTTGCCCCTACAGAGGCAGACAGTTAACAACAGATCCTCTCTTGTCACCGAGGTGACATGGGCCCCCCCCCCTTCTCCAGCCAGCCAGGACTCATGATGTCAAGGTGGGCAGCAGCAAAGCACTGGGGACCAGTCACCTCCAGTGAACCCAGAAGCACATTAGGAGGACAAATGAACTTATCTCAGCTTCAGGAATCAAGGTACCAAGACGCGAGCCGTCCCTCACGCTTGCCTGCCAAGGTCCTTGGGTGTGCCACAGCAAGTTCTTGCCATGCAAGAAGCCGCTCCCTTTGCACCCTCAGTTCCAGCTCAGAAATGACAGGGACACAAGGATTCTTGGGAACCATAGAGTTACCAAAAGGCAGCTGTTTCAATCTGGCAAGCTACTCGGAAACTCCCTGGAACCCAGGAACTCAGACTGTCCCTGCTACCCTGCTACTTCTGGTTTGTGGATACACACACACACACACACACACACACACACACACACACACACACTCCTCGTGTGCCCTAGGGCATCCCTATGGCACAGGCAAGCACACCACTATACTCCCAGAAGACACCAAATCTTCTCCAAGCCAGGGTCACTTTGGTTTGGGGACCACAACCTCCTCCCATCACCATGGAGACAAGGAACAAGCACCCATCTGAAGTCAGCTCCCTGCAGCGTAAGTTCCTCCCAGCACTCAGTTCCCTACCAAAGTCTCCACCCCATCGCTGCAGTGGCAAGACACACCCCTGCCCCAAGCGAGGGTTTGTTCTGTCTTGTTGGCCCGTCTGATCTGGTTTGGATTCCTGAATAATGCAGTCTTCTATTTTCATTAAAAGAAAAAAAAAAAAAAAAAAAAAACTAAGATACCCACATATGAGTGGGAACCAGCTCTTAGCGGTATGAGGACCAAGGCTGGGAACCTTGGATGGCCCAGGAGACAGCTGGGAGCTCAAGGGTCAGAAGCACTTCCGTGATTAGCAGGTGTCACGTCTTGTGCAGAGGCTATCCTCAAGACTTAGCCTATGGTATCTCTGAAGTTCCTATATCTCCATGGGCCTCTCGGGGCTAGCCACTGCCTGTCCCAAAGCTGAATAAGAAAGAACAGTGATAGAGGAGCCAGGAAGTCACCACGGCCCCCTGCCTGCATTCTACACAGTTCTCCATGTCCGTGCCAGGGGGCTAGGGTGCTCTGGACCCCTCTGGGAAGATTCAGCTCTACTGTGGACTTCTTCCTTTGGAAACAGAGGCCATGTGAGGGCCCAAGAGGGCCAGTCAGCACTGGAACAGTGTCCTGACCCCACTCCGTGACCCAGCCAGACCCTGGCAAGTGTCCCCAAGCCTCTGAGGGACAGAGGCTGGACACCTGTCATCCCAGTGTCCATCATCCTGTCAGGAGACAATTCACTCAGAAAGTGTTCAACACACTGCTCCTCCACTGTCCTCTGTGCCAGAAACAGGCCCCAGCACCTGGGCACAGACAGCTATAACCTTGCTGCGGGATACTGCCCTCCTGGCAAAGTTTCCAAATGCATGGGGAAGAAGGCAAAAGCTCTGGTGATGCCCCTTCGAGACTCCTCAGCTCAGGAAGGGCTCACAGACAAACTGGGTGAGTTCCTTAGGTTTCACAGCCTGGGCTCAACACTGACCGCATGGTGCCTTCTCAGGTGGCTGTTAGAGTCACCTGGAACTTTCCTGGACAGTAAGAACAGGTAGCTAGGCAGTGGCACGCTGGGAGGCCAGGTGGCCAGGTTGCCAGGGCCCCACATCAAGGCCCCAGGCTCCTCCCCCTCCCCCAGTAGGGCTCAGTCACCTGAGAAGCCAGCAAACCCCACCACCAAGCAAGCAACCCACAACCCGACATCCAAGGCAAAAAAGGACAAGTTTCGACATTCTATCTAATTGTTAACCACTGGCCTACAGCACTTCTGCTTCTTGGTCCTGTAAGCCTTCCCTCCCTAGGGAGAGGACCAGGACCCCACCCAGCATCATCACACAGACTCCGGAGTCTACTGGGTAGCAGAGAGTGGTGACCAGAAGTGGAAAGAACATGTAGCCCTCAATCCAGATTCTTCCAGTAGTACTTACAGGCCAGTGCCGAGCTTCTGGCTCCTGATTAAAGGCCAAGCAGTGCCCAGTCCACCACCCACAGGCTGGGGGTATCTCAGAACACCCAGGATGGCTGTGCCCAATGGGGTCTCCACTGAGCCTCCTGAGGAAGGCAGCCAGGATTAGCAGAAGCAAACGGGGGGGGGGGGGGGGGGGTGGGGGGGTGGCGAGTCGGGGGAAATCACCAGGCTTCCTGGGATGCCTAGCCTTTTAGGCACTCCTCCGACCTGGGCAGCCTTTGCAAGGACACGTGGTCATGTTGCCCAGAGACCTTAGCAGAAGACTGAGTAAGGTCAAACAAGGCATCAGCTGGGTGTGCTAAGAGCTTCACGCTCCCCAGATCCATGGCTATCCAAAGTTGTGCCTATGTCTACCAAGTCAAGGTGAGGAAGGAGGCTCCCAGTCAGTCACTAACATGCCACCATGCAGCCATTCTAGAAGGCCAAAAAATGCTCTTCCAGAGGACCCAAGTTCAATTCACAGCACCCACACTGACCTGACAGCTCAGGGCTGCCTGTAACTTCCATTTCAGTGGGTCTCATACTCTCTCTGTCTTCCACAGGCACTGCACTTATGTGCACAAACACACAGGCACACAGGTACATGTGCACACACACAGACACACACCTTCCCCCCTGCCCCCAGAAACAAGGTTCCTCTATAACCTTCGCTGTCCTGGACTCACTTTGTAGACCAGGCTGGCCTCGAACTTACAGAGATCTACCTGCCTCTGCCTCCCAAGTGCTGGGATTAAAGGTATGCGCTACCACACCTGGCTCACACCCACAATTTTAAAAATAATAAAATATCTTTAAAAGAAACACATTTAAACATCTATAGGGCTGGAGAGATGGCTCAGAGGTTAAGAGCACTGGCTGCACATCTCCCAGGTGACTCTAGATTCTGACAGTTGACAGCACTCACATATGTCTATTAAGAGTGTGTATTCCAGGGCTGGAGATGTGGCTCAGCAGTTAAGAGCACTGTCTGCTCTTCTAGAGGTCCTGAGTTCAATTCCTAGTAATCATATAGTGGCTCACAGCCATCTCTAATGTGATCTGATGCCCTCTTCTGGCCTGCAGGTGTACATGCAGATAGAGCACTCATACATAGAACAAATAAATCTTTAAAAAAAAAAAAAAGTGTATTTTCAAGTGGGGCAGGGCGGTGGCACACGCCTTTAATCCCAGGCCTTTGAGCCCAGCACTTGGGAGGCAGAAGCAGACAGATCTCCGCGAGTTTGAGGCCAGCCTGGACTACAGAGTGAGACCCTGTCTCAATGACCACCCCCACCAACACACACACACAATGTGTCTGTTTCTTACTGACTCAGTTTGACTAGTCAGTATCATTTTAGGAATGTGCTCATTTCACTAGCTATTTAGGTTGTTTCTATTTGTTGGGAGCACTGTGTTAAAGCCAAGTTGGAGGACTTTGACTTCTGAGTTCCAATACTTAACTGCAAAGCAAAGATGATCAAGGCTCTGCACTGCTGGGGCAGGGAGAGAGAAAAGGAGAGGTGTACATATCAAAGCAGCAGAACGGAGAGCAACAAACCCACTAGCCTACGGCTTGCTGACTGTTGACTTGTGCACAACGAATGGCCAGTGGAGAAGGAGTCGCCTTCCGATAGACGGTACAGTAAAACAGCCACGTGTCGGGGTCGATGCCAACCCCAGCCTCCATCACCAGCAATAGAATTGTTAACTACCAAAGAAGACCCCATGTAAGAGCTGAAGACAGCCGGGTGGTGGTGGTGCACACCTTTAATCCCAGCACTAGGGAGGCAGAGGCAGGTGGACCACTGTGAGTTCGAGGCCAGTCAAGGCTACACAGAGAAACCCTGTCTTGGGAAAAAAAAAAAAAACAACAAAACAAAACAAAAAAGAGCTGAAGACACAAACTCTTGGAAAAAGAGAAGAGAATAGACTTTCAGGGCTTTAGATTGGGCAAAGAATTCTTAGATATGACACCGGCAGCCTGCACAACATCGAAAGAAAGGTAAACCACACCTCGTGACAATGAAATGGCATCAAAAGCAGGTGAGAGCCTTGCATTTGTACACTTGGCATGGGTTTGTGTCTGGGATATACCAAGAACTCACAGCACAAGAGTAGTTAACAATTCTATTGCTGGTGATGGAGGAATCCAAATAAAGCCCACTGCGATGGTCATGAGCTCCCAGCATAGTCAAAGATGCTGACTCCTCAGCACGAGAAAGCCCAGGGCCCTGCTTCACACCTGCCGAGGAGGCTCTCAGCACCACAAGGCAGATAGCAGAGAACTGGGACTATGGCTCAGTGCAAGACAGCAAACCAAGGCTCATCCACTGCTGACCAGAGTAAATGTGGTCAATCAATGGAATACTATTCAGCCACAAAAAAGGAATGAAGCACTGGCAAGTGCTATGCCATGGACGAAAGACGATTTAGACTCCCCAGAGACATCCTGCTGAGTGAAAGAAGCCCAACACTGTATGATCCATCCACACACAACGTGCAGAACTGCCAATCCTCCAGCAGAAAGCCAAAAACTGGCTGTGCAGGGGAGGAGAGGGGTTGAAGAAGGGGCTGGAAGCCAAACAGTTTAAGGAAATATTCTGAGGTTGACAGTATTATCTTCAGAATGCACCAAAAACAATGAATTATATCTCTAAATGAGTGGGTTGCAGGCTTGTGAATTGTGTCAATAAAGCTGTAAAAAGAAAGAAAGAAAACGCCCACATCACATTTTCAAACCCCAAGATCCTTCATCTGCGTGTGTTTGATCTTTAATGAGGCAGGCTTTTTTTCGTGGATTTCACGAACTGCTTCTTTTGTAACTTCCCAGTCTCCCTTTCCAAGGCAGTTAGTTATTCATCATCTCCTAAAATTATAGATTTCCTTAGTGATACAGTCAACATGCTTCCCAAAGTCACCAGGGGCCTTTTCAGGAACCAGATCGCTGCTGCGGGCCCTGCAGCTCCCCACCCTGCCTCACCGTGAAGGAGCAGCATGAACTGCCAGCACTGGAAATTTAAAGATATAGCTGCTGAGATCAGACGCACCTACTAGTGTCTGTGTCCTCCCAGCCACTATAGTGTACATCCCATACCATGCCTCTTTACTCCTCCCACCACATTGTCCTTCCTCCCTCAGCAAGCACACCCTGTTAGCTCTGGCTCTTTGGGTGTACAGCTCAGTTGGAGGGTTTCAGTGCTCTGGGCCTTTCCTGCTCTGGTAAAGCTAGTGAGCAAAATGCAGAAAGGCAGCTGTGGGTGACCACCAGGACTCAGCCAAGACTGTTGGCCCAGGAAATTAATATTTGACTAGACACAGTCACCTCATCCTTCACTTGGGAGGGTGATTGCTCTTGCGGGACATGACTCACAGGCACCAAGTGTAGACTCAGACTCAGTACTGTCCTTGTCTCTAGGACCTGTGAGTTCCTAGGAGAACACACAGGACCTAGGAAAGCAGAGGCCAGGGCCAGGCCAAAGGCCTCCTGCCCAGGATGGGGGACGGGGACGGGGGGGCGGGGGGCAGGTGGTCCTCAATGTTTGTGGGTCACAGATGGTAAATAGCATCTATGCCTCCTGGATGCCCTGGTGAATGTGCCCCATTTGGCCTTTAAGCACTTAACAGTTGTTCATTAACTGGATCCGTTCACGGAAGGCTGGACGGCACAGTCACACCACTGGGTTCCCAAGGGTGGGGAGACCAGGGCTTGTCATAATTGGGTTAGTGGGGCCTGAGTTGGGGACACGGGGTCAGCCACACCCTGAAGCCAGAACCCACACTACATTACACATATTCTCTTGCAAATCTGTTAAGATCTCTGTGACCTCACAGCCATGGCCTGGGCCTACTTGGGCCACTCAGCTATCCAGAGAGTTGAGTGGTTCCTGAGTGAAAACTACCACTCTCTGGGGCCTGGGACATACGTGATTATGCTAAGCATATACATTGTTGCTTCTAAAGAAATTGATCTGGCCTGGAATTATGGGTATCTCTTGACATATAACAAGTGTCTCTTCCAATGTACACACCCAATGGGAGTAGGGCCATTGTCAGCAAGGCTACCCAGACACCTGACTTATTTCTGGTCAGGGCAGAATGAAGTCCCCTATGAGCTAGGACAGTGATAGCAGGGACAGCGCAGCAACAGGAGCCACAATCCCTCATCTACCCACACCCATCTATTTCAAGATGACCCCACTATCTGGGATATACCCAAGTATGGGGTGGGGGGGAGACGCCACATCAGCAGCACAGCGTGGGAACCCTTGCACCACAGAGAAACTGGCTGAACTACCCAGACTAAGCGCTCAGGTGAGGATGTGCTGCCAGCCAGAGGCACCTGTGGCAATGCAGCTGACGCCGCAAGAGAACACATGGCTTCATGATTTCTTTATAATCACAAGATTAAAGCTCACAAGCAGACTTTAAATTCAGGGAGAAGGGCTGGAGAGATGGCTCAGGGGTTAAGAACACTGGCTGCTCTTCCAAAGGTCCTGAGTTCTATTCCCAGAAACCACATGGTGGCTCACAATCATCTATAATGAGATCTGGTGCCCTCTTCTGGCCTGCAGGTGTACATGCAGGCTTAACACTATATACATAATAAAATACAATCTTTAAAAAAAAAATTTCAGGGAGGAAAAAGAGCCAGGTATGGGGTTTCTTCACATTTATTGCATGCAGCTGCCAGGCAGGCAGTGGCCAGTCATGCACAGCAATATCTACGCCAGGCTGCTCCTCCAGGTAACCAGGAGCAAAGCCTGTCCATGCAAAGCACTGAGTGGGCAGCTGATCACAATCGTCTGGGGACGATGCTAGGCATTCCTGGGGACAGCTTTGGGTAGCACCCTACAAGGCCTGGCCTCTCCTCTGGGTAGACTCTGCCCCTGCCCCAGCCCTGTATCACCTGGCCCTCTGCATCCACCTGTCTCTCTCTCTCTCTCTCTCTCTCTCTCTCTCTCTCTCTCTCTCTCTCTCTCTCTCTCTCTCCCTCCCCTGCATTCTGAAGGGGATCCAAAAGTGAGTAAGGAGCATGGGGGCTGCAAGGGAACTCAGATGCTGCAAGGGAGCCCCTAATGCTCTGATGCTTCCGGCCGGCCCCTCTTTATCCCATCTAATTTCTTGGGAGAGCACACGGGGGCTCTTACTCCACTTTTATCTGTGGTGGGACCTTCCTATGCTCCCCCAAACTTCTCCTTAGAGACTCTCATGCCAGAGGCCTCCAAGTTTATGGTAAGTAGATAAATGGGCCTGTTGGATTTTGGGTCTTTTTACTTAAATGCCGAGTATGTAAGGATAAAGATGAACTTGGGGCCCTTCAGGGATCTAGGGCTCTTGGAGGAAAAGAAAGTGTCAAGGACACAGTGGAGACTAAGCACCCTTGCCTCATCCAGGACCAGCTCCTTCAAGGACAAAGGAAACTTGCAAATGTAATCAGTCAATGACCCCAAGACAAGACCCTCTGGACTACCAGGGTGAACCTGGATTTAGCAATTTGTTTGGAGGGGGATTGAAATAGGGTCTTTCTATATAACAGTCCTGCCTGTCCTGGAACTTACTACGTAGACCAGGCTGGCCTTGAGCTCACAGAAATCTGCCTGTCTCTGCTTCCTGAGTGCTGGGTTTAAAGGAGTGAGCCACCACACTCAGCTTGGCAATAATTATTTTAAGAGACAGAAGGGAGAGGAAGACCCAAGAGAACACCAAGTGGGAACAGAAGCAAATGATAACAGTGACATGACCATACACCCCCAGGGACCCTGGGACAGGCAGGATGAGGCCTAAGGTCCTCTGCATTTGCCTAGAATAGGGGATTTTCTATTATGCCCCAGAGACTCCCATAGGCACCCAAGCACAGTACAGGCAGGAAGAAAAGACATCACAGCAGCCTCTGCTGGAGACAGCCGAGGCTGGCATGTAGTCACTACTGATTCCTATCATATGACTGTGACCTCATCTCACAAGGGACCCTGGCCAAAAAGAGGCCATGTGTCAGGCTGTCCACAAACCTCCTTTCCACTTCACACGGTGCAGCCCTTTGGTTCCTGGGCTTTGGCCACCATCCCAGGCACCCCAGGGGGTACTGTTCATTAAGCAGCGGGGAGCCCAGGCCTGGTACCTCACCTAGGTCAGAGGCCCCACAGCCCAGAGCCATAAACAGAGGCTTTTGCACATTTCATTTCTTAGAATGTTCTGTTTGAAAACTACTAAAGTAAGCAGAGTGGTGATGGTGAATGCCTTTAATCCCAGCACTCAGGAGGCAGCAGGTGGATCTCTGTGAGTTCGAGGCCAGCCTGGTCCATGGAGTGAGTTCCATGCCGAGAGAGAGAGAGAGAGAGAGAGAGAGAGAGAGAGAGAGAGAGAAGAGAAGAGAAGAGAAGAGAAGAGAAGAGAAGAGAAGAGAAGAGAAGAGAAGAGAAGGGAAGGGAAGGAAGGAAAAAGGAAGGAAAGAAAAAAATCTACTAGCCAGGTGTGGTGGTGCTTTAATCCCAGCACTTGGGAGACAGAGGCAGGTGGATCGCTGTGAGTTTGAGGCCAGCCTGGTCTACAAAGCGAGTCTAGGACATCCAAGGCTACACAGAGAAACCCTGTCTCGAAAAACCAAAAAGAAAAATCCTACTAAAGTTAACATGGGCAGAAATGGGGTGTCAACAGAAAAGTATCCAGGAAGCCTACAGTCAGGACCTCAGTGGGCTCTCCCTGTCTTCTTTCAAATGTGGGGAAAGTGAGAAAGCAGTAGTAAGAATGGAGCCAACCAGGCGGATCGCTGTGAGTTCGAGGCCAGCCTGGTCTACAAAGTGAGTCCAGGATAGCCAAGGCTACATAGAGAAACCCTGTCTCGAAAAAACAAAAAACTAAAACAAAACAAACCCCCCCAAAAAAAAGAAAGAAAGAAAAGAAAGGAAAAGAAAAGAAGAGCAGGAAGGGAATAAATATTAGCAGTCACTAAATCATAAAAGGCCATTTCCACGCCAACCTGAGCTCACCTGCTGCACACTGCCAGTCCTTCAGGCAGAGGTCTCGCTAGCCAGCCCGTGCCAGAGCCAGTGAGTCAGGCCTGGAGCTTCTCTCCTTCTCCAGGCCTTTCCTTATTCTCTTGCCTTTTCCTCCAGCAAGCGGTTCGTAGCGCTGGTATTGCAACTTGTCAGTATGACCCTGGGATTCAACCTCTGGTCCCCTTCCATCTTCCACGATCCCCCAAACTGCCCTAAGGAGTCTCAGGACCTCCCTCCACGATAGCTCGAGAGCTACTCAGACCCTGAGAGTCCACAGCATCTCCCTCAGGAGGAGCTGCCTGTGCCCTCAGAGAGCTGCTCACGCGGGATGCCCGTGGAAAATACCAAAGGATCTCTGCTCTGCCTCTTACACCACTCGCTCAACAGAGGCTGTGAATGCTCAGCCTGGGGTCTACATACCACCCTTTCCAGAGTGCCCCAGAGAAAGCTGCTAAAGGACCAGGCAGGGAGACATGCCAAAAGCAGGGGGTATGAGGGGGAGGGCAATGAAGGGCATATGATGACACTAATTCTTGGCTAGAGAGTGACCGCAACAAGGATGTGGGAGCTGTGGTGAATTCTGTCCTCAATGGGCAACAACCAGTCGTGAAAATTCCTAGGGCCAGAACGAGGGTGGAGATCCTTAATAGTCTGTGTCCTGGGGTCCCACGGCTGCTTTGGCATGGCTGGAAAAAAAAGGCTAGCCTCCCCTGAGTGAGGGGCCACCCCATGCCTGGGCCCACGGCCAACAGTCAGCTCTGATTTCCTAGACTGCCATCAGATCCTTTGAAAAAGTCTAGGTGACTTCCCAAGCATAGCTGAGTACATACTAAAGCCACAGCAGGAAGGTAGGGACAGAGGTCCCTGGGTACTGGAGGACGCTGTCACCTCTGGACCCCAGCCTGATCCACTTCCTCCCAGTGGCGGCCCACCAAGCCATACCTAGCAGCTGGGTTCCTGGCTCTCCACCAACCATCTCACCGGGTGGCGCGTGGTCAAGGAACACAATAAATTCCACCCAGCATCCATGGAATGCAATTAGGAAAGTGCAGCCATGCCAAAAAAACCAAGCAGCAGGGCTGGGCCCCACACCTCCTTCTCCATCTCCCGCCACCTGGAAGCCAGGTGGGAGATACCCACCAGAGAGGCAGCCAGCACAGCCTCGGTACCCCCAAATCATCAGCTTCCCACCAGCTCTGGGCCACTGACAACATGGGGAGAGAAGAAGGGCGTGGCCCAGGCTCTCAATCAATCATTTCCCAGGGCCTGTGTCCAGGTTCCATCCACACCACTGAGGTTACCAAACCACGAACAGACCGTGATTCAATCATCAAGACTTAGTGAGCTCTGTGCCACCAAGGTTGAGTATGTTCTGAGATACTCAAAGTCGGGCTTTGGCATCCTGAAATGTGCCAGTCTCCACGTGTCCACTAAGGCAGGGACCCCAGGAAAACACTCTGGATCAGCAGTTAAGACTGTCTGGACCTGTTCTCTCTTGGACTAGGCGCCAGCCACCAGAGGGAGCCACAGACCCAGCACTTCTTAGCCACTTTTCTCCTAAGGTGTTTGCTTCAACTCTCCCTAGGATACTGTATCAGGAAAGAAATTCACATATGCAGTAATTCAAAGTGAGAGAATGAATAACTTTTCAGCTTCCCTCGCCCCATGAGCGTGCGCATACGCACACGCAAATACACATGCACGCACGCACGCACGCACACATACATACATGCACATTTACATGTGTGACAGAGAGGGCAATGCATGTTCAGACCGACCACAGATTACATGCATAGACCACAGGGACACATCCCACAAACTGCACACTGGCAGATGCACGGGCATATGCATGTGTGCCGGAAACACACACACACGAACACCTTACCCACCCGACCTGTATCACCAGGGGCCTGCCTGGTCCAGCACCATACAGCTACAATGTAAGGTGCTGTGCTGCCTCCTGGCAAACTCCAAGAGTCGTCCCCGCCCCCCCCCCGGGATGAAGGGATGGAGACCCCAGAATCTGGACAGCAAGGCACAGAGCAGTTCCTTTGTCCTCTGCGCCACACTGCGGGGGGGTGGGAGGGGTGGATCTGCGCCCTACACCAGTGCTGGGGATGAGCCTAAACCTCCCATCCTCCCCAGCAGGTAAATGCATACTCTCTGAGCCACAGCTCAGCTCTGCCTTATGGGTTGGAAGTGACCTACTTTTATCTTTTCCTCTGTGAGCTCAACACCCAAGATGCCTGTCCTCATCCACAGACGCTCTGATTGCTGTGACTCCTGGCAGCAGCTAAACTGCAGGTAGACATAAAGGACACACAGCCAGCAACTTCACTCTAGAATCCGGGGATATGAGGTAGCCTGAACCCCAAGGTTCTGTTAGGGAGAAGAGAGAAAGGGATTCAGCCTGAAGGACTGCCCCCAAACGCCAACCCCCAACCCCCACCCTAACCCCCTACCCCGACCCCCACCGTGCTAGTCTTGGAGGCAGAGCAGAAGAGTCACGTGGCGTGAGTGACTTCTAGGCACAAGAAAAGGAAGAATGGCTTTCCCAGCAGGAACCTGCCGGTTAACACTTCCTGACTGTGTGTAGCCAGTCAGACACATTTCCTGCTTCCAACTGGGTACTGATAAACACCCCTTAAGCCAAGAATTCACAGTTGCTTATTAGAGCAGCTTGCTTGACACCCTGCGTGCCAAGCCTCCTCTCTAGCCTTGACTCATCTCTGGGATCCAGAGTCTCTGTGCATGCCCCCACAGCCCGCCATCCGTACCGCCCCACCACCCTTCTGTCCCCGTGCCTCCCAGCTGTCTTCTGAGGCCTCATCTGCAAGGCCTTCCCTATGTGAGGCCCTAGGATATTGTAATGAAATGAGCATTTCTTGGACTTCCTGTTCGTATCTGGTATCTGGACTCTAGGCCCCGGCTTCTCTGATCATAGGAAAGGCTGGTCCTGCCCCTTCATCTGTTATTGACAATTAATCCTGTAAATTACAATAAAACTGTCTTGGCCGCTCCAAGTAGCCATAAAAGTTTCAAGCATGTCACTTTTTATACTGATTTTTGAACAAGAGCTCTGTGGACTACCCCAGCCCCAGACCTCACCCTGAGGAGCCTTAGGCTTCCATCTGGAAATCATCTTTACAGGTCAGCATGGAGCGTCCTGCAGCTGCAGACAAATCTGCTAATGCCATTGAGCAAACAAGCTGTTCTCCCAAAAGCACCGAAAAAAAAAAAAAAAGGCGGCTCCACCCAACGGGAGGCACAGGAACCGTGGGCTGGCCCCACACAGAGGCCTCAGAAGCACCCAGGGAGCAAGCAGCGCCCATCAAAGGACCTTGGCTGGGGTTCTATCCCAGAAAGGCATCTTCTCTCTGTTGGGGAAAAGCTGCCTACACATGAGGCCAAAGCCCAAGGGGCAGATTTTTGAATGTGTGCGAATGGGAGCATGTAAGATTCAGAACACATATCCCTCCAGAACTCTGGTGACTTGGCCCATCGTGCTTCAGGGCGAACAGGACTATAAGAAACAGAGGCTAAGCACAGACGGTTCCCTCTGCCTGCCAGTTCCACAGCCTTCCCGGACTGCAGCCCCCACAGTGAGACAGTGCGCTAGCTGCCCATGCCTTGCTAGGCCCGGCCTGCAGGCCCCAACAAAGCCCTTTTGCTTAACAGTATATGGGAGCTGGGAATGTATTCTATACTGAGCTTCAAAATCACAAGGAATGTGGTCTCTCGAAGAGTTACAGATGATACTGGAAATGGGCATGTTTTATAAGGGGTGTCACATGCGGGTCTCCATCGCGTGTACCTTGTAATGGAGGCATGCCCAAGACAGAGCATCGTCCCCAAAAAGGCTAAAGGTGAGACAATAGTCTAATGTCCACCTCTTCCTAGGGCCTTCCTGACCCCCACTTTACAAAGAGGTCCCCCTTACAGGTGTTATGACCACCATCACTCGGATTGATGGTTGCCCAAGGGATGGTAGGAGAAATGAGGGGACTTTGTAGGTGGGATTTTAAATGTCTTTAAAGATGTTTCTCAGCATTGTCTTCAAGGGCCCCAAATCATTTGGCTTTAGAGACATCTATCCCCAAGAAGACCCACAAGCCTCAATGCAAGGGCCTGTCCTCTCCAACCAGGCCCAGGTAGGCAGAGCTAAGCACTGCCCTGTCTAGACCAGGCTTTGCTATTCTGGTGTGAAGGGCAAACAGACAAAGCCTGAGTATCCCCAAACTGCTCAGAGGGGCTTAAGGGGAGGAACAGAGGAACCTGGGAGCCAGTATTTTCGTGGCTTCCCTGGGTAGCAGACAGATACCACAGCAGTAACAGGGGACCAGTCATCCTTATTTGCAGAACTCACCAAGCCTCTCCACTTCCTGTACCCCTCTTGGCCAGTATGAGCTGAGTCGGGTCTCCCCTCTTCTAGGTTAGCAACTCTCTCCCCCAGCCTCATCAAGGATGGCTGCCTGGCCCCAGTGGGGAAGGGCCATGGACATCAAGGAGCATCAAATGGCTGGTCCTCCAAACCCGTGTTCCATCACACCACTCATAGCAAGGTACCAAGAGGCTTCCGGAGCCCTGTTCAAAGGAGTATCTATAGGGGTGCTACGCCTACCCCTGTCTCTGCACATTTGCAAAAGAGAAACACTGAGGCAGAAAGAGGGCATGAGACTCAGTGGGCTCCCCCAAGAAGGAGGGGGTGCTGGTGGTCAGTGCAAAGAAAATTGGGACAGAGCTCCCACTGGACTGAGAACTGGTGAGCCCTGTGCACGCTGTGGCATTCAGTGGCCCCTCTCTCTGAGGAGTGGTCCTAGAGAGGGGCACCCTCGGGAGGGCAAACCCTGGTCCTAACCCTCCTCACAAGTCCTGGGAACACAATACGCTGACTTGGTCTTTTAAACTCTTCTAAGAACGTTGACTACAAAAATAAAGTTTGACCATTCTTTATTTTTAAAAATTGAGTAAAATGTCCCTTTATCCTCCAAGCTTTTGTCTCCATCTGAACAAACAGCGGGGCCCCCTCCGTGTCCTTCTTGATACCAACAAGGTCAAACAAAGTTAGACATTAAAGGGACCCGGGACCCTTTCAGAAGGGAGGGCTGCTGTTGTTTTCTTTGGCTGAGCTGGTTTCAGAGTTTCAAAGACAAACATCTGTGGGAACGGCTGGCTTTCAGACCCTATCAGAGGCCATCACTGTCAGTACAGGGAAGGGTGGGCACAGGGGCCTCTCTGCCTGCAGGAGACATTTCCAGATAGAGCTTAATGACACATTCAGAGTCACTCTGGACGTCCAGAGGGTGGCCAGGGCACTGGGCAAGATGGTGAAAGCACCAGTGCCCTCGGTCTTTGGTTCTTTCATGGGGAGCATGGGTAGGTCTCAGGCAGAAGATGTGGGTCCTTCCCTCTATACAGCCACCTTGAGGCACCCCGAGCTCAGCATGAGTGTGCAGGAAGGAGTTAGTCCTTCTCAGCCTGAACATACCCTATACTGCCTACTTGGTAGCTTCAGGCCCAAGGAAGCTTCCAGATCCAGAGTGATAGGATAGGAGATGGCTCAGATAAATCAAACAGAAACTGGCTGCTTTCCCACTGGTTGCTCTTCCAGAGGTCCTGAGTTCAATTCCTAGCACCCGCATGGTGGTCCACAGCCATTTATAGTGAGATCTGGTGCCCTCTTCTGGCATGCAGGCCTACGTGCAGGCAAAGCAGTGTATACATAAAAAAAAAAAAAAAAAAAAAAAAAAAAATCTTAAAAAAAAAAAAAAAAAAAACAGAAAGTAAGTGTAGATGAAGAAAGTAACAACATGGCTCTCTCCAAAGCCTGTGTGGCCAGAGGCAGCTACAGTAGAATGGGGGGAAGGGGTTGGCATGTCCAACCTGCAGATGATTCACCAATCCCAGTCACCCCACTCTGTGCCACTTACTCTATTTAGATTTATTTAGTTTAAACCTGACAAGCAATATACTTGGACCAAGTGGCCTTAAGACATGAAGGTTGGGGTTAGAGCCTTAAATGTCACCTTCTCTTGAAGTCCCACATCTGCCAGCCATACTTCTGCAAGACCTTGTGGGGATATTTATTGCCTAGCTCTGTCAGGACCCTGTTGGGACCCTCAGCCAAGTGACCCTTTTGGTGGTGCCAGGAAGAATCCCAGGTGGGGCTCTTTGTCTCCGGGCTCTATTTCACAACTTTCCTTTCTACTTGAGGCTGCTCTGGAGTGCTGGGAAGGAAAGCCAGGGGGCATGGTGGGTGGCACCTGTAGGGGCATATGACCGTAGAGAGTGTCCATGTGGCTCTGATTTCCTAAGTAAGAAAAGAGTAAAAGGTGCGTGATGCCCTGGGCTGGACAGAAATACACTGGCCACACCAGCTCTCTCCACTCCCAAGTGAACTCAGGGGTACTCAAAGTAGGACCAGCTGGTGCCGCTGCTATGGCCCCAGAGACCCAAGGCAGTATCTTTATTGTCCCCGGGGCACTCATGACTCAGCATGCCTAACCCACATCAAAGGCAGACACTGAGCGCCTTAGAGAGTGCATGATTCTCCCCAATTCCAAGGCCTTGAGGAGAACCATATGGGATTTGAGAAACCTTTAGAAAATCACCGTCTCTCAGAATGATTCCCTGGGATCCATAATGGTCTGGCCTCTCCCTGGCTTTCACAACTACCTCATGAGGCAGGTGGTACCCGCTGCCTCCCTAGTCCTTGTCCCAACGGATACTCCCAGGAGTCACTGCTCTCTTCCCCTGCTGCTCTCCTGCCTCAGAGAAAGCATCCATCAGTCCACAGTGGAAGGGACGAGGAGCCTACCCTGCTCTGTGCCAGGTCCCTCCCAGGCCAACCTACAGACCACACAAGCCACCGTGAACAGAAAGTGACCCTCCCCTGCCACTCATCCCCCAGATGGGCCGACACACCTGGAAGGTACAAGACCCACCCTGTGGACAGGTACTTGGGGCTGCCCGGGCACCAGATGTGAAAGGACCCCTTGGGTTTTGCTGTCCTAAGGGGCTGGCTGTCCCTATATTCTTTTAGATCCTGCTTTGTTTGCCAATGGGTTGGACAGGCTTGCCCACCTGGCCAAAGCCAGCTTTCTGTGCATGCGCTGGGCTGATGGCGGCCTGGGCCTGCGCCTGCAGCAGGTACCTCCCAGCTGCCCTCGAAGCTCTCACTCTGTGCTCTTAGCTAAGAAAGTAAATATATGCTACCCAACCTAGCACCCCAGGCTAAGAGGAGTCTGACCTACATTCCTGGGCTTCCAGAGACTTAGCCAGCCACCCACACTCTCCATCTGCCTTTGTAACTAGACCCAGGGTCACCAAGAATGACCCTAAGCCTGCCCTGGCTGAGCTCCTTGACTGCCTGTCCAGACAAGCGGAAAAGCCCAGGTTGTTCATTTTTGGATGAACCCCTCAAAACACACAGGTGGCTGAGGACCAAGGCAGGAAGAAAGGCCCTCTTCCTGCCTGTGAATCTCCACAAAAGGGTCCTCAACCACGAGAGCACTGCCAGTCATGGGCTGGGGGCCTCGGCTGGCTAGGAACTATAGCTCTGACCCACAGGGAGAGTGCAGCATACATGAGGGTAAGGGGGCACTAGAGTGGCAGGGTACCCCTAGTCATGAACATAGGTCCGCGCCCTTAGGCATGGACACACTCTAATTCCCCACACAAGTACCCAGCAAGGCGGTAGTAGAGCACACTGGGAAACCAAGAAAGGAAGTGTCAGGGGTGACCAGGAGTGGCCCAAGCAGGAGCCCTAGAAAGGCAGAAGAACCTAGTGTCAAGGTGGCCATCAGTGTCAAGACAGCCATCCTACACTTTACCAAAGAGCTAAGACCGTGGGTCCAAGGGACATTAACAATGGGAATAGTGACCTGAAGAGCAAACAGCACCATGTCCGGGGAACAAAGAGACACCTAGTACTGTCCATCCCTGAGAGGCAGCCAATAGCCTGTGAGGGAATCATATGACCTATTGGGGTGTGGGATCCTCTGTCCCCCTTAGTGAACCTTGGGGATGGGCAGGAAGGGCTGGTGTCACCAAGACAGGAAATGGATTCAGGACATTTTTCTAGGCAAGTATGTGGATGGATGGATGGACAAACAGACGGATGGATGGACAAACATACCAGTGAATGAATACACCCTAAGAACTGGCTTTTTGCGGCAACCTCCCCATTTCTTTCTCTTCTGCTGGGAACTGTCCCTCTCACAGGGCCACAGCAGGAGGCATAGATTCCCATAACGTGGCTAGGGAACAGAGACCTGTCCTCCTTTCCTCCTGGGCACCTACAACTTTTGCGCCTTGGAACTTTCACTATCTTCTCCAAAGGCCACTACTTAGGAGCCGTGTGGAAAAGGAAGCCAATAGACAGCAAGCTGCAAAGAGGCCACCGTCTCCAGTCAGATCTACAGCGTTCAGAAAACATACTTTCAGAGAGAGAAAAGTGCAAACCGCTCACCACCAGCCAGCGTAGCACAGCCCGATGCTCACTACACAGGCAGACCTAGAGACACTGAGATCATGAAGAAGCCAGTCTCCGAGGGCACGTGCAGGTTCCACCCATGCAAGAGTCTGGGACCCACCTGGAACATCCTCCCCAAGCAGTCTACAATGGACAGACGCAGCGGTGGCATGGACCAGTGGCTTCCTGGGACCATCAATGATGCAGGGTTTCCTTTTGGGGACAATGAGAATGTTCTGGAACTAGTTCACAGTGATTGCTGAAGCTAACAACTGTACCAAATACCCATGCAGCATTCACTGCGATAGGCCCAGTTTTACGCTGTGAGAACTTGGCCTCAATGAAAAAGTAGGAGGAGCCTATTGTTCCCACGCAGGGAAGATAGAGCATGGGACACTAGAGACGGCTGCCACCACGTGTCATGGTTGTTCTTGAAGTCTAACCTGTGACCCTAACCTGCATACACCCTGCATTCTAGTCAGCCTGAGTGCTCCCTCCCAACCCGCCTTCTCCTAGGATCTGCTCATTTATTCTCTCAGCAAACACAGCTCTGCTTGGAGCCACAGACATCAGGATCCATGTCCCTCGGGCCATCTATGGTTAGTTACTTTTGCCTCATTGCAATCAAATACCTGGCAGAAACAAAGGCTTCGGGTTTGGGGGCAGCTGCAGCCCTTCATGCGGATCATGGCTGTCGGGGTATGAGGCAAAGAAAGGCTTTTTCACAAGGTGCAAACAGGAAGCCGAGAAATAAGGGTCGGAACCAAGGTCCACCCCCCCACCCCCCAGGACCCAACTCCTGTCAGGCAGACTCCACCTCCTAAAGTCTCCTCAGCCGCCTACACAACATCACGGTTTAGGGACCAAGTGCCAAAAATGTGAACCTGTAGGAGACATTTCCATTTTAAACCATAAATTTCTTTCTTTTGCCGGCCCCACAAAGGCACATGGCCATCCCCATAACGCAAAAATGTTCTAACAGCCCCCAACACTGTTCAAAAGTCCAAAGTCTCTTGAAGCACAAAGAAAACTCTATAAAATCAAAAAGAGGCTACGTGGTTACAACACATAATGTGCAAAGTAAACACTCCCACTGCCGAAGGGAGGAGCGAAGGGGATTGCAAGGAAAGATCTGGCCAACGCAAGCGGACACCAAGCCCCACAGCTCCACGTCCAGCCTCTCTGGCACGGTGGGATGTGACTGCTTAGGTATATAGGCCCTGTCATCGGCCTGCCAGTGGTGGTACACACAGCCCCTCTCTTAGACTGGCTCTACCAAGTACCTACAGCTTTCCTTGGCAAATATTCCTTCCGCTCTTGATACCGTCATCGCCCCAGGGTCGCCACTTAACCTGGGCTTCACCCTCAGAGCTTTCTGCATCACCTTATCAGGGGCCTTCACAGGCACTCAGAGCCTGCTATACATTTGCCTGGCCTCGGTGTCTTGTTGTTGTTGTTTTTAAATAATCTTAGCACAGTACCTCACAGCTCTTAAATGCTCCTTGTGACCATAAAGCCAGCACTGCACAGATGATACCAAGTTCTGTTGCCAACTCATGAAGAAGCCAGGCACTGCTGGACCATGGCTGTGGACAAATCTTTGCCTTGGTAGCTCCTTGCTGGGCACTCCTTCAGCCCTCTCTTTTTAAAGGAAGTTCTACTACATTGCATTTTTGTACCCCAGGGCCTTCAATGGGAGAGCTCTCTGCCAAGCACAGTAGTCTATTTTTTTTTTTTTTTTTTAGAGGGAGGGGGTTGAGACAGGGTTTCCCTGTGTAGCCTTAGCTGTCCTGGACTCGGTTTGTAGACCAGGCTGGCCTCAAACTCACAGCGATCCGCCTGCCTCTGCCTCCCAAGTGCAGAGATTAAGGCGTGCACCACCACGCCCGGCTTAGTCCATTACTTTTTAATTCAACTTTACTCCAACCTTCAGGATACAGGAAGAACACAATTATGTTCTTTTCTGGAATATAACTTGACCGTCGCCTAACCCAGTCCCCAATGGAGCCCTTGTTTCTGCCTGAAACCTCATGAACGGTGTTTACCATTCACATCTCTAGTGGTTTTCTGCTCTTCCAAGCTCCAAGCAAAACTGTCCACTGAGGTCTGCCTAACCTTAATGAATTCTAAGTCTTCTTCCTCCCCCCACACACACCCCCGTCCCCCCAACTCAAGCCCCACCCCAACCCCAACCCCCAACCCCCACCCCACCTCCACCCCTGCCCCCCGCCCCGCATCCCTCTGGCAAACACCTCCAACAGCCTGTCAACCACAGCAGTGGCTTAACTCTCAGTTGCGGGTTTCCGTTACAGTTAGTTAACTTTGCTTTGACCAAAGGCCTGACAGAAATGACTTAAGGAGGAAAAGGGTTGTTGTGATTCAGTTTCTGGGAAGGAGACATGACGGGGTTCGTGGCAGTGGGGATGTGAGGCAGTGGCTACCCATGGGACCCAAGCAGACCACAGAGACAGGGCAGAAGCAGAATCTTCCATGTGTTCCCCCTCCCCCTCCCCCACCCTCACCCCCACCTCACCATGCTCTACTTCTGGCAGCAGCTTGACCTCATCTCTTAAAAAGGCACCACAGCCTTCTAAGCAACCCTGAATTCTGGGGACCTCGCATTCAAAACATGAGCCTGGGGGGAGGGGGGTGGCGGGCCAGTTTAGATTCAAACTCCGAACACCTTCTGACCTAAGCTGGACCCAATCCAGACCACAGGAGGTGCAGGCCACCTCCCTGAACAACGCAGCAAGGTGCCCAGTGACTGTACTATAGATACAGTGACCGAGGGTGGCCATGGGGGTTGCATGCTGTAGGAGGTGGTACCCTGACAATTTGGGGGGCCTCGTATCCACGCAGCTCTTTGAGGTAAGGGAAGCCTCCTCTCAGGCTACTCAGGTGAGTCACCTCATTAGTCAGACCTGAGCTCACAGCCCAGGAGTGGCCAGGTGCCAGCACATTCCTTAGCAAGTCCTCTTCCCAGCATTCTCAGCCCGTGGGAGCCAGCACAGGCCCAGCACCCGCCCCAACAGACTGATGACAAGACAATGAAAGCGAAGGAGACCTGGATGCTCAGGATCCCCCGGGAACCCCTCCCTGTGCAGAAAAGAGACCGAGGCAAGTAAGCACAGGTCCAGACAGTGAATGGCAGCGCGGTCAGCGGTCCACAGCGGAAGGCGTCCACGGTCATTGCAGATGTGCAATGCCTTAGGCAGTGCCCCTGGAGTTTGCTCCCATCTGCACCAACACAGCTGCAGAGGCTTTGAAGTCAGGAGTTACCATGGAGGAGAGGAAGCTGCTTTGGGAGATGGGGAGGGAGGTGGAAGATGCAGTATGGAAGCCCTGTAGACACTGGTCACCTAGGTGACAATGGGGACTGTGAACTATGAGTAGTCTCAATCAACCTCCTAGGTTCATAGCAACCTTGAGTAAAATAAAAGTGGATATGGGAGCCAGGCGTGGTGGCACACAGCTGTAATCCCAGCACTCAGGGAGGCAGAATCAGGGAGAATCTCTGTGAGTTCTCCGCCAGCCTGGTCTAGAGTCCAGGACAGCCAAGGCTACAAAGGGAACCCCTGCCTCGATTAAAAATAAAATAAAATAAAATAACAGATAAGGGATGAAACACACATACACACATACACACACACACACACACACACACACACACACACACACACACGGATATATATGGCCCTTTTGCCAGTGTACAGCCCGTTAGTCATCATGGACTTTGCATACTTTTCTTGACCAGGAACCTCATGAGCATAGCTGAGAACCTGGCTCAGTAAGTGGCAAATACACGTGCCACAGTTTAGAAAAGAGGCTAAAAGGGATTGAGGGCCATTTGATGCTGTTAGGAACTCGCCCGAGTAGGCCCTCAGCCAACAGGACAGTTGAGAGTAGCATCCAGCCTGACTCAGCACCTCCCACCCTCACTGAGCCTCCATCAAGGGCCTGCATGAGCATCATGGAAGACAGACAGACAGACAGACAGACAGACAGACACACACACACACACACACACACACACACACACACACCCTTGGTCTCTCTTGGCTCCTGTTAGGCCTCGAATGAAACCACAGACTCCTGACAAAGTACAGGGGCAGCCCCCAAACAGGAGCATGCTGGGTGAAAAAGCAGGTGACATCACTGGCAAGGAACTCAGCCATGAGCCCATGGCAAAGCCTTGAGGACACTCAAGTGATCACCCAAATAACATTCTCAGCTTGCAAGCAATGTCCCATGAATAAAAGACACCACCCTAGTAGTCCAGGAGTGCAGCCCACAATCTGCACATGACCATTGCAAGCTCAGCCTGTATTGCAGGGCACACGTCTTAGCTCCAGACTGGCCTTAGCTTCCAGTATCCTTTGACACCCAGACAAGAGAATCTTGCAGGGGAAGCAGAGGGTCAGGGAGGGAGTGGGATGTGGGGGAGTACCACCGCTTTTCAGGTAGTGGTAAGAAAGACAATACCTGCCTCAGGGAAGAAAGAACACACACAAGGCCGCAGGGGATGCTCTGCAGATCCTGATACAGTCTCTGTCCCCAGAGGTAGAGCAAGGTGTAACTCCCCAAGACAGCTGCTCACCCTCATGGCAGCCTTCTCACCACATCCATGGAGGAAGTACATGGCTCTCAGGACTGGGCCCAGGTAGAAAAGGGCACAAAATGATACCAGAACCCTGAAAGGCAAGCTCACACCAGGCAGAGCCTGGGTTAAGACTACTGTAGCCTGACTTGGAGAAAGCTGGGCAAGACAGACTGGTCGGCCAACCTACACATCTGGAAGAAGGCGGTGCCAGCTCAATTCCCCAGCAGATGCTGCAGTTGGACAGGCCAGGTCTCTAAGGGACAGACAGGCCATCACCCCCTCAGGCAGGCAGAACCATAGCTGCTTCCAGAGTTGGCTAGGGTCAAGCTGGGTAGGTAGCCCAGCAAGTGCACAGGCCCATGTTTTTTGGCTCATCTTTTTTTTTTTTTTAATTAAAAAAAAAAATTTATATGCATTGGTGTTCTGCCGGTATGTATGTTTATGTGAGGGTGCCCCAATCTTAGAGTTACAGACTGTTGTGAGGTGCCATGTGGATGCTGGGAATTGAACCCGGGTTCTTTGGAAGAGCAGTCAGTGTCCTCAACCACTGAGCCATCCCTAAGCAACGCCTGGGAGCATCCCTGAGATGATGCCCTCCTACACAGCGCCTCCTCTGTCATCGATCCATCTCATGATGCTGATCCTCACCATTCAGGACTCTGAAGACCAACCAGAGGGACCACCTCTGCCTGGGAACTCCTGCTCCCCTGCTGGCCACTTTGAGAACCAGAGGGCTGGCCATGTTGTAGAGACCGACATGGGATATGTTCTCAAAGCTGAGAAGTCCCTAGAACCTCCTCTAGGAACACCTGCTGGCCTATCAGGGCACGGCCACCACTCTCAATGTTTCCAAAGGCCTTTGAGGCTCCTCTGCCATTGTGGTACAGTGCCTAAGCTGCCACTGACCCTATGCTAAGCCTTTTACGCTGGCTGTGGCCCTGTTGAGAGATACTCGGAGTCGCATTATTGCTTCAGCTCTGTCACCTGACCTGAGTCCCCATCCCATCATCTGTGGATCACTGGCCTTCCTCCAGGACACTGGTTGGCCCAGGGCAGAAAGAGATCTCCCTTCATTGAGGTCTCAGGGCACAGTTACTCCTCGCCTGATAGTAAGGCTAAAGTAAAGATCCCCCCTCCCTCCCCCAGCATCCCCAATTCAGCTCAGGCTCAACCATGTTGGCTGATGCCATTCTGTAAAGCCTTGGGGCCCAGCATGTTCACTGTGCAGTTCCTGCTGTGATCACATGATACATTAGACATTACGTCACCAGTGAGGAGCTGCACAAGGAGACCCGCTTCACTGAAAAGAAACTCTTATCTTCACAGAGCGCCCATTCAAAACAAGCGCCTTAAGAAAATGATACTGGGCCGGGTGGTGGTGGCGCATGCCTTTAATCCCAACACTCAGGAGGCAGAGGCAGAAGCAGGTGGATCGATGTGAGTTCAAGGCCAGCCTGGTCTACAAAAGTGAGTCCAGGACAACCAAGGCTACAACAGAGAAACCCTGTTTCAAGAAAAAAAGAAGAAAGTGATGCTGATTTACACTCAGGCCAGAGCCAGGCAGTTGCAGAAACACAAGGAGGAGGCAGGATGGGGCACCCTCACAACCCTTTCCTAAATCCCCCCATGTTAGAGGAAAACAGTGGGAACCAGGCACAGTGGGTCCAGACACGGGCAGCAGGTCCACTATCAAGGGGAAACCTGGACCCTTCCTTCACACAAGGTGGCAGTCACTAACAAACAGCTCTGTGGTCTCAAATGAGTACAGCCGTCCTGGTATGGTCTTCAGCATCTTTCCTTTTTTCAGTCATCTCCCCACCTTCCCTCCCCACCTCCTATGATGCAAAACTCACATTCAAATCAAGGCTTGGTCATTTGTTCTGGGGCCCAGAGAAGAACCCTCATCTCCAGGTCTGGGGTCTGGCCACCCTGGGAAGTAAGAGGTGACACGGGCCCCAGGCACTCTAACAAGCGGTTCTAGGAGCTTCCTTCCTGTCACCTTAAGCCTAGAGTCTACAGTCCCCATTCTTCCCTCACCAGGAGCCACCTAGAGAGAGGCAGGACTCAAGAGATGTGGAAAACCTGGGGGTGTGAGATGAGGGTGCTAGTAAGACTTCCCCACTCTGGCTGGGCTCCCTCTTTTCTAAGGCACCTCGGGTTGCTGCATGGTGGATACACAGGACAGTAGTGGGAAAGTAGCAGGGTCCACATGGGAACAGGGAGGCTAATGGCATGAGCACGAGAAGTCACAGAACAGGCCACAGACACCTAAGCTGCTTCTTTACCCAACTGCTCCCTCTCCAGAGACAGGATCAAGCTAGAACTGTGTGGCCCTGTCAGCCAGGCCAGGACCCGTTATGGAGCACTGAGTCTATTCAGCTGCCTGAGTGAACTAAAGTGGCAAGTCAGGTGCTACCCAGAGACTCTCCACCGCCCACAGGGCAATGCCTTAACTCCACAGGACTGTTCCACCACCTCCAGCTGCCAGCTTCCCAGGCCTGGCTGTCTGCTGGACAGCTGCCGGTGACCAAGCACAATGGCTCCGCCCTGCCCATCTGAACCGATGGGGAGCAACTGCACCCGCTGCCCACATCTCAGATTCCACATCAAAACACCAAATAGAAATGTCTGGCCAGGGGAGCTGGATGCGCCCAGCCACTGCCTGTAAGGACCATCCAGCCTACTGGTCGGAGCAGACCCAAACTGGCCAGCTTGAGGGCACAGGTGGCCACGCTTTTTGGGACATCATAGCCTGGAAGGTAACTGAGTTATTCAACAGCAGCCAGCCTCACCTGTTAATGTTTGACAGAAGGTTGAATCAGGGTCTCTGCACTAACGGTGACTCGGTGGCCTAGAGCCCACGGCTTTGTGCCACATCTAGTAAGAAGAGGGAGAGGTGATACCAGGTAGACAGACTCAAGGGAAGGAGGCCACATTCCACAGAAGCCAAAGGGCCTGGCTCAAGTGTGACTCACAAGGGCCCCCACACCTTTCTCCCTGCCAAGCACTGGCAGCGCCCGAAGGCACATTCTCAGCAAAAGATGGTGGCCCAGTTGAAGAAAGTGATGACATCAGACGTGGTCATTCTCAATCCCCCCCCTCCCCCGGGCTCAAGTGCCATTTACAAATTTGACTTGCCTTGAAGATAAGGAAAACGGAGCCGCTGTACCAGAGCAATTAATTAGGCATCAGTCAGAGTACAGGCAGATAGACTCCTTTCTCCCCCTCAGTCCTACAGAACAGTCCCCCACAGGAGCCTTGTGGGCTTACCCAGAGTCACAGAACTGCTCCTCCATCCTGAACGGGAGTCCAGCCCTTGCATCTTCCCCACCCTTTACCTCTCACCCTCACCCCCACCTTGCATCGAGAGAAAGCTGGGGAGCCAGTGCATGCCCATCCTGAGCTGAAACATCTTCTCGGCTCCTGCTGCAGGACTGAGCAACCACCCTTGTCCGCTCTATGTTGGCTCTGTCGGTACTGGCATGGCAGCTGGTGTTCTGAAGACAGTGGGGAAGGCGTAAGGTGCCGGTGGCTGGAATATTCCAGGGATTCGGGTTTTGCATGCACTAAGCCTTGGGTTGGATGTGCCCATGCGTACATGTGCTAATGCGGGATGAGGCAAGCTCTACCACACCATGGGCAGCACAGAGCATGAACGAAAGCCCTGCAGGTTTTACATGCATGACAGACATACAGGGCCTAGAGATCTGTAGTAGTTTGAATAGAAATGGTGCCCGTAGACTCATGAGTTTGAATGTTTGGCCATAGGGAGTGGCACTGTTAGGAGGTAGGACCTTGCTGGAGGAAGTACGTTACTGTGGAACTGGGCTTTGAGGTATCCCCTACGCTCAAGCTTGGCAGAGAGTGGCAGTCTCCTTCCATTGCCTGCAGATCAAGATACAGAACTCTGAGCTCCTTCTCCAGTGCCATGCCTGCCTGCACATCGCCATGTTTCCCACCATGATGATAATGGGCTAAACCTCTGAACTGAAAGCCAGCCCCGATGAAGTGTTTTCCTTTCTAAGAGTTAGTGTAGTCATGGTGTCTCTTCACAGCAATAGAACCCTAACTAAGACAAGATCTCAAACTTGGGAAACCGAAGAGATTGCCTGGTTGGTAAGGTGCACGCTATGCAAATATGAGAAATTGAGTTTGATCCCCAAAATCCTACTAAAAACATGGGTGTGGTGGTATACACTTATAACCCCTGGGAAAGCAGAGATGGGAAGTCTGTGGTCACCATCCAGTCAGTCTAGCCAAATCACTGAGTTCTAAGCCCATGAGAAATTTATTAATTAACCAACCAACAAATGAATGAATGAATACACAAAAACAGGCAGAGCGGTGGTGGCACACACCTTTAATCCCAGCACTCGGGGGAGTCAGAGGCAGGTGGATCTGAGTTCAAGGCCAGCCTGGTCTACAGAGTGAGTTCCAGGACAGCCAGGGCTACACAGGGAAGCTTGTAGGCTCAGTTTTCTTAGCAAACATATTTTATTACAAACTTATTAACTGAGAGTACCTCACTTATAACCTGACTAACCTAAACAAGAGGAAAAGAAGGTTTAAAGAATACAGTAATAAGCCGGGCGTGGTGGCGCACGCCTTTAATCCCAGCACTCAGGAGGCAGAGGCAGGTGGATCACTGTGAGTTCGAGGCCAGCCTGGTCTACAAAGCGAGTCCAGGACAGCCAAGGAAAGCCTGTCTCAAAAAACTGGGGCGGGGGCGGGGGGAGTCCCCATAAAAGGAAGAGAATGTGCATAGCACCTGGCCCCAAACAGCATGAGCTTCCTTCCGGCCCACAGCCGACCATCACCCCTGCTGCTCCACTGATGAAGGAAGCACTGGGTCTACTTGTTACCGCAGCTTCATCTACACATACCCACTCCTGACCGTTCATCTACAAAGCTGCCGCCTCCTCCCTGCCTTCCCAAGGGTACTGATCCACACGATGTTGTGAACCACACTGCTTGGCTCTGCCCCTCCTATGCAGCTAATGTTGACTTCCACCCAGGACCTCCACTAGGGCAACATTCTGCTAGGGAAAGCTCTTTGGCCATGAACATGACAGACAGTGAGTCCCTATGTAAGGGGCACAGACGGCCCGACACGTGATTTGAACTGAAACACTGCAGTGGCAAAAGCAAAACAAATGCCTTGTGAGGGTCACAGTGCCTGAGGAGGAGGAGGAGTCCAGTCCACAGGTAAAGTCCAGGCAGTCCCACACAGAGCCTGTCACCTGCCTGTCATCCTTCTTTAAAGGGGTCTACCAAGTGCAGAGTGGGACAGGCAGGCACAAATCTCCTAGCACATGCCAGAAGCTAACGCAATTACAGTAGACGCCAATCAGAAGGGGCACAGTAGGGTGGGGGTGTGTGGCTGGAGTTTCCAAGCTTAGAGGAGTGCAGTACATGGGCAGAAGCAGGGGCTGCCCTCCGGCCCCTGCAAAGACAGCAATCTGCAGTCAGGACACATGATCAGCCTGGGACAGACAGAACAGGTACCTTGACCACAGGTGGACCCCACCAAGGTCTTAGCTGCCCACGGCTCCTCAGATTTCTCTTCAGCCTCCCCCCCTCCACTTTACTGCAGACCCTAGAGAACAGGCAGTACCCCACCTTCACTTCACACCTGCAAGAGCCCAGGATGCCAACATCTTGGTTGCCAGCCTTCTCCACAGGGGCTTCCCCTGGTGTCCTTGACCTACTTCCCACAGCAGAAAGTTGTACGGAATAGAAGGAGCCGAGGGGTCCCCTCGCCCAGCCCCAGAGAATTCACCCCCACCTCCCACCAATTGTAATCCTGTTGCTGGGATACGGAGCAGAAGAAACTCAATCTCAGGATTACTGTCTAGACAGCACAACCTCCCCCCACCCACCCCTCGGTTCCCCACTTATAATTGGGACCCAAATCGGCAGGCACCGTGAACTGATAGCAGGAATAAAGGAGGAAGTTGTTTTGGGAGTCTCGTGGGGACATTCCTCAGCCAGTGCCATGCACTACCTGCTCTGGGGCTGCTGTGCATAGCCGGCCGACCCAGGGCTGTGTGCCCAGCTGCCTGCCGCCTGCACACAAAAGAGGCTTTTCATCCTCCATCCTCCGGAATGTCACGTCTTCAATTAGTGCAGAAAGAACTAGAGAAGAAAGAACTGGAGATCATGGCCTCCCAGCACTGAGCTGGCCTGCAGGAAGCCCTGCCTGTTAACTCTATGCTGCCCACAGTCCTGCCCGGCAACAGGCACAGGGGCTAATGACCAGGTAGTCTACCCTACACCCTAAATGTGACCAACAGGTGCCCAGGACTGCTCAGAAAAGGAGCCTCCAACGACTAGCCCAGGACAGCAACACCTCAGCCAGCACTGTCAGGAGGACTATGGAGCCAAGGTTAACCCTGAAGGAAAGAGTCAGAGAGTCCATGGCCTTCCACAGCGGCTCAAACACATGAGAGCTCATCACTAGGTCGAGGTGGGAGACAGCGCCACCTGTGGCCAAGTTCATTATTGTCCTCCAAAAGTTGATTCTTGATTCTGTGTGCCCATACATGGATCTAAACAACTCATCTGAGTCAGACCCAGCTGCCAGGGCCATGACAAGATTGTGCCTAGGGATGTGATTAAACAGCCTGTATCTAGAAACTGGAGTTGAGCCAGGCATGGCAGTACGTGCCTGTCATCCCAGCAGAGGTCGAAAGAGGGCGAGTTCAAGGCCATATTAAGCTACACTGTCTCAAATAAGTAAACTAGGGAGGGAGCTGGGCATGGCAGCACACACTCATAGCGCTCAAGCTGAGAAAGGAGGGGCAAGCCTGTGAGGACAGCAGGATGGGCAACACAGTCTCAGCAAAAACTCACCCCAAGTGTCAGGATTCAGTCTGATGACTGAGCTCCTCCTTCAAACGCATGCCCACTGAGGCCCTGAGGAGGGTCCACCATGGCTTTTCTGTAATGATGGTTTTCTCTATCTGTGTCATGGGCCTTCATTAGAAATGCCCAGTAAACCTGCTTTAAAACAAACAAACAAACAAACAAAAACACTTGTGCCTGGTGGAAAGTAACAAGTCCAGCTGGTAACCCAGCTTCTACCACAGGAAGGGTAGCCCCAGGCAGAGTGCTCACAGCCAGCCATCTGCCTCAAGAACGGAGTAAGCCTCCTAGAGGCCCTGGGCCTCAGCCCAAGGATACAGCCACTCTGACTCAGTAGCCTATGTACCTGTTACAAGCCACAGCACCAACTTTTCATAGACCCAGAAGCTCTCTGACCTATCTCTGAAAGAACAGGAAAGAGATTGGGCAGCCCTGCTTCCCACCCACCCATCTGTTTATTTATTTATTTACTTTTTATTTTATGCACACTGGTGCTTTGCCTGCATGTATGTCTGTGTGAGTGTCAAATCTTAGAGTTGCAGACAGTTGTGAGCCGTCATGTGGATGCTGGGATTTGAATGAACCGTGGTCCTTTGGAAGAGCGGTCAGTGCCCTTAACTGCTGAGCCATCTCTCCATCCCCACTCACCTATCTCTTAAGACAGGATGAAACCAGTTTATTGCTGTCACTGCCTTGAGGCTAAGGTCCCAAAACATCACGGCCTTCCCTACTCTGTGGGGAGCATTGCTTCTCCATCCCCTAGCTCTGTGAGCAGACCAGGGGCCTTAGGTAGGTCTGTGCATCTTAAGCCCTTCTGTTGGGATCCATACTGGTGGGATCTTCCTTGCCAGGCAGAATTGCAGGCCAGAAAGGAGGGGCTGCACACAGGGGATGCACGGGGAAAGGCCATGCAGAGAGAATGCACAGGGGAGGGGCCACACAGACAGGATGCACAGGGGAGGAACCGCACAGAGAGGGCACACAGGGGAGGGGTTACACACAGAAAGGGCACACAGGGGAGGGGCTACACACAGAGGGCACACAGGGAGGAGCCACACAGAGAGGATGCATAGGGGAGGAGCTACACAGAGAGGATGCACAGGGGAGGGGTTACAAAGAGAGGATGCATGAGGAGGGGCCACACAGACGGATGCACAGGGGAGGAGCCACACAGAGGGCACACAGGGGAGGGGCCACACAGAGAGGATGCACAGGGGAGGGGTTACAAAGAGAGGATGCACGAGGAGGGGCCACACAGACGGATGCACAGGGGAGGGGCCACACACAGAGGGCGCACAGGGGAGGAGCCACACAGAGAGGACGCACAGGGGAGGGGCTACACAGAGAGGGCACACAGGGGAGGGGCCACACAGAGAGGATGCACAGGGGAGGAGCTACACAGAGAGGGCACACAGGGGAGGGGCCACACAGAGAGGATGCACAGGGGAGGGGCCACACAGAGAGGATGCCAGGGGAGGAGCCACACAGAGAAGATGCACAGGGAAAGGGCAACACAGAGAGGATGCACAGGGGAGGACCCACACAGAAAGGATGTACAGGGAAAGGGCCACACGGTGAGGCTGCACAGGGGAGGACTATACAGAGAGGATGCGCAGAAGCGGAGTTGCATGGGGAAGCCCACAGAGGGACTGAAGAAGGCAGCCACTGCTAATAAGGAGTCGGTCTTAGCAATACACTGGTTCCCCTGGGAGGTGATATAGCCCTGAGCCTTAGATAGCCATGAGCCGAGGAAAACAGAGTCATAGACAGAAGGCAGGGGAGGACATGGGATGTGAGAGGGAAAAGAGCAGGAGGCAGTAGGTAAGCAGTCCTCTCAGCAGGAGGTACTCCTATGTTTACCAGGGTTAGGACAAAATAACCAGGAAAATGCTGCTCCAGGGTACCCTGGGGAGTTCTTGGGCAAATGTGCCTTCTGCAGCTTAACTCCTTGGCAAAACTGCCAGCTCTGCAGGGGACAGGGAAGACCCCTGCAGCAGACAGCTTATCCACTTGAAACGATTCTGTCATGGAGCTTACACATGGGTGAGACGTCATTGCCTGGGATTAAAGGTGTGCGCCACCATGGCCAGCTGAGAAGAGAATTGTTCAGACAAGCATTTGCTATCCCAAAGTTCACATTTGTTTGTAGGTGACGGAACCCAGCCGGTCCAAGGTCATATCCAGGGCCAGGAAAGACTGAGACAACAGGTCTACAATGAGTCACACACAAGTCCCATAACTGCAGTCACTCACGTGTCACTTTTTTTTTTCCCCATAAAAGAAGGTGATATGCAGAAATGTCCACGGCAAGTTTGGTGCTGGTGGGTGGTTTCCTTTCCCACTCCATGTGTTTCTTCTGAGCACGTGTTATGTAGCTGCAGGCTTTGTGTGACAGTGACACAACCATTGCGGTCCTTGGCCTGCGTGGGCAAGTGCAGGCAATGACACAACTGGGTGTCACTGGCTCATCAGCCACGTGGAGGACACCAAGACTTACAGGAAAAGGCATTGGGAGGAGGGAGAGGCAGGACAAAGGAAGAGTCCCATTAGAGAGCTTTGGGGAAGGATGCTTAGGGAAGTGGCCTGGTTCTGCCCAACACAGAAAAATCAGGCCAAACCACGGCCTCATTGGCTGAGATCAGATTAATATTCAGTCTGTGTGGTTGCTAATAGCAGGTTCAGCTCGGGATGTTTAAGGTCCCCTTAAGTGTGGAAGCACTTAAAGAGCCGTAATGACAGCAGAAACACAAACTACCCAGTCACAGGGCAGCAGGCCTGCAGGACCATTACCAGAGGACAGCTCCAAAGAGGAAAAATCAAGAACTCCAGATGAACCAGGCACAGGGTCGCATACCTTTGATCCCAGCACTCAGAAAGCAGAGGCAGGCGGGTCTCTGAGTTTGAGGCTAGCCTGGTCTACAGAATGAGCTACAGGGCTACACAGAGAAATCCTGTCTCAAACAAAGAAAAAAAAAAAAAAAAAAGAACCCGAGTAAAGGTCTCAGGGGAGCCCAGACTGCAGCAACCCACCGGAAGGAACAAATAAAGTGGCCCAGAGCCTTGATGATGCTCGTCGGTGACATTTTGGTCAGATCTGAGTGAATCAGGACACAGCTCAGGTGGGACAGACATAAGCTGTGTCCATGGTAGGAAGATAGCCAATGCTCTGCTTCATGCTGAGTGACGCTGAGCTGGGGAGCAACGGGCCACAGAACCACTCCATGGCGGCAGCAGACGGCGAGGAAGAGCGATTCCCCAAAGTGCACATGTGAAAAGTGCCTGAACAGTGATCAGCCAGCAGGACAGGAAAAAAAAAACTTTTTAAAAAAACCCTCACTAACACTGGAGGGCAAAGGTCATATAGAATGTCTGCGAACCCAAGAGATAAAGCACTGTATCTTTTGTCTTATCTCAGGAGGAATGCTGGCCCGTCAAGGGACAATGAAATGCAAAAGAAGTAAATGGGAGTCTTCCGAAGAGGCTGGGGACAAACAGACCAGGTTTGGGTGGTGGGAGGGAGGGGGGAGGGGGGAGAGGGGGAGAGGCTGCCACATTAGAATTGAACTATTAACTGTTGCAAAATAATTGAAATTCAGAAACTAATTTAGCTTGAATGTAACACCTGCTGAGATACAGACTGACCACAAGGGAGGGAGGATACAGGAAGGCTTGGAAAGATTAGAGGAAGCTGCTAGGGGCCCTGGGAAGAAGGATGGGGGATATTGGGGGTGGGGGTGGGGCTTTAAGAGAAGGGATGGGGATGGTGGGAGGATGGGGAAAGGAAAGCGTGGGGGAGGCTGGGAGGAGGAGCAAGCAAGGATCCTGGGAAGCTGGTAGGGAAAGGATGGGGTATATTTGAAGGCAGAGATGGAAGTGATGAGGGTGCTAGAGGCTGGTAGGGAAGACACTGGAGCTGAGAATCACTGCCTTGGTCTAATACACTTGTTCTGCATCCTCTCCCTAGGTTCCTGAATTTGAAGAGAGAAATTAAATACCACCAAGCCCTACGGTCCTTGGGCCATAGCCTCAAGACTTGTGTGCCATATCCCTGGGCACAATAGCATTTCTTATTCCATAGAGGCTCAGTCAAGGTCTGCACGCGTGTCCCAGAGCAGTGGGCTGGCTGACGTGGCTAACTCTGTCACTGCAGACCAGAAGAGACAACAGAGAGGCCTGTCAGCTTCCATGATAGACGAAATCCAGAGATGTAGCAGGAAGGAAGCACTGTACCCCATAAGCCCTGGGTGAAGCACCCTCAGCTCCTCTCCTCAGTGTGTACACTTGTAAGCAAGCCCCTCTTCTTCCCTGAACTTGGACAGACCCAGAAGCCAGGCTGAGCACCTGGCCAAAGGCTGACTCAGAGGCTTGTGCAATCACGTGTGCTCTAAGGGCTGGTCCCAATCCCCAGGTACAAGCAGAGAGCCTGACATGGCCAGTTTGGTCCAGTACAAATGAGAAGATGTAATTTAAAACGTCTGAAAGTCCGTTTGCTTGGAGGTGGCTGTGGTTTGGTCAATTTCTTAAGGAATAAGGTCCAGTTCCCAGATCCACATCTGCCACCACATCTCTGCAGTAAGCTGACTGAGGGCTTGGCAGGTCCCTTCTGGATAACTGAGGACGCAGAATCACTCCAGATAGCTGAGGCCTGGGCAGTGTTTCAGGACAACCAAAGACTGGCAGCTGCTGGTCCATAGACAAGTCCAGTGGAGTACTGATAGCCTGCTGGGCATACAGCCAGCTATCTGCTTTACTGTAGGAAAATGTTACCAGCCACACTGTCATCACATCCCTTGGGGCTGGCATGAGCGGTTCTCATGGGTTGAAGGTGCTGGCCCAGGCAGTGGTCTGTCTGATTTGGGATAGGCTGAACACACTCTGCAAAGCCCCTAGGCTGTGCGTCCTGCCTAGCAGAATTCCTACTATATCTCGGGGACAGCAAGGACAGCATTCATGGACAAGCCTCTGGGCAGCTCTGGGCACCCTGGCAGCCAGCCTCTGAATGGTATCTGCTCCTCACCAACAGTTGTCCTCTCTCTCCCTTTGGCCAATTGGCCCTAAAGTCAGACGTGGAGTATAGAGGCACCAGAGGCTGCTGTGCAGGTTGTGTTGGTGGGGGGGTGGAAAAGGTCAACCAGTGAGAAGTCTGCTGAAGTCAGGGAGTGTCCTCAGGGTGGAGACTTATCTTTAGCTTGTTGGTGGAACACTTTCAGCCTCGAGTGGTCTTAGCTAGCCATGTTGAAAGAACAGGGAGCATTCTGGCCAGTGGGCTTTAGAGACACTCTGTGGCATCCTGCTTGGAAAAGGATCAGACCTCAAAACACTTCCGAGGGTGTCACACCGCAGCAGGCACCTTTTTGCTATCTCCTCCCCTGCAGTGAGCCAGGGAGCGTCCACATCTGTTTCCAAGGGTTCCAGGAACAAACACCCACAGTCAGCTGCACAAAGCACAGGCTTATTCTCTTAGAGTTCTGGAGGTCACAAGTAGAAAGCCGAGGCATTGGCAGAGTTGGGTCCTCCAGGCTCCAGGGCAGGCCACCCCAACTTTCTCAGAAGGTGTCTAGGGGCATGCATGTCACCTAATGGCTGCCTCCGTACTCAAGGCCAACAGCATAGCATCCTCCAAATTGTGCTGTATCCTCAAATGCCCACCCCTCCGCAGGTGCCCGCTCCCCTAACCATACATACATCCGCACGTCTGACTGGCTCTCCTGTCCATGCCTCCTCATAAACACACTGCAACCCTGTCAGCTGCCAATCATCTCCCTACCTCAAAATCCCCCATCTAACCCCATGGGTAGTGTGCTTCCAGGCCTTCACAGTCAGCAGATGAGGGTGTGGGTATCTTTGGGGGACCCTCACTATTCGGCCTTATATACATACCAAATAAGGGCATGGGTCCCCTCTACTAACCCTCCCATCCTTAATGTCTGCCATCTGCTCTCACTGTTGCATTTGCCACACACAACAGACCTGCTGGCCAGCTGGCTGTTCCTAGTCCCTTAGGCTGTCCAGGTTCAAGCCTTGCCTGTCCATCTAAAGGATCATCATTTCCCTCATGCGACAATGACAGTGAAGGGAGCAGTAGGATGGGTGGTCCTCCCTCTGGTTACAGACCTCCCATGGCATTCCACTGGGTGGCTTTCAGGGGATGGGGGGGGGTAAAGATTTGTTTCATCAAGAAAACAGTTAGGTCCTGGTTGTCCCGAGGGAGGGGGGGGCTCTCCAGGAGATAGGACCTTGCTGTCCAAGGACCCAGAATGAACCAGAGGTCATCACTAATGTTGCCTGGCAAGAGCAGGTGCCCTATGAGCCCACCAGCAAGATGCCAGTCTGCTGCATAGCAGAAAAAGTAAAAAAGAAAGAAAGAGAAAACGGAAGGAAGGAAGGAAGGAAGGAAGAGGGAGTATTAGAAGCCAGAATGAGAAGCAGATAAGACCCCTCAGTTCAGAAGCCATCAGGCTCAACACATCTTCTTCTTTCTCCTCCTCCTCCCCCTCTTCTTCCTCATCCTCCAAGTGCTAGTGGCTCCGAAAACACACAGGAGGAGTTAGGGCTATGGGCTCTCAGCTCTGATTCTCCCAACTGTTCACAGGACCCTGTCGTGGACCCTGCTTGTCTCATGTAGAACCCTCTTCCCATTGGGAACATACTAGTCACCTGCCTTCACAGGTCCTCAGGCATAGGCATGGAGCTTTCTAAAGAGCAGGAAAGTGACCAGAAGGGAACCAGGACCACCTCATGGTGAGAAAGGAAAGGAACGCTCTGGACAACAGAAGCCGCGGCCATACCCAGACCCACAGGCAGGAACCCAGGCTTGCATAGACAAGAGGTTGATTGAAAATGTCTCCCAGTTTTCCGGGTGACAAGCTAAGGTGACAAGGACAAGGAAGCTAAGAGTTTGCTTCTCCATTTCCCAGACGGGGGCCTGCATCCACAGCTCACCTCCTGGATAGAAAATCTCCCCTAGGAAGAGATGTCTGCCCTGTAAAGATATCTGGTAAGTAGAAGTGGGCAGGTGGTCCTGGAATCTCTCCAAAAGCACATGGAACATTAATATCACCAAGCTGGGCATCTCAGGGTTCTAGGAAAAACCCTTGAGAGGCAGAAGTGGATGCTTCTCCTTATGTAACGTGTCACAGCAGCAGGTCCAGCTGACAGCTGGGGAAGAGTTCCAGAAACACACCTCCTACTCCTGTTGATGACAATCTTTCCAGGACACTGCCTGGGACAGCTGGGACAGGGCTCCCACAGGGCATTATGGGTCCTCTGAAGCCAGCGCAACACTGTCAGGACTCAGGGGAAAACTGAAACACAATTATGCTCTTTTTAGTACAGGCCACAGGTTTCACGTTGCCTCGTGGCAAGCAAACCATCGTCAGCTCCATTCGAAGGGTCAGGGAGCCACCTAAAGTCACACGGGCAGGTGGGAACAGAGCCAGCTTCGAACCTAAATCCTGGGCTATCGGCCACCACGTCAGCCACCACCTATGAAGGCAAAGCTGATGGCCTGGCTGCCTGCCAGATAAAACCCCCAGGATCTGATGACTCTGTTTGCCACAGGAACTGGACCTGGTAGAAAGCAATCGACACACACCATATATCTCTCTTACAAGAGTGCCCAGCCCCACACAGCCCTCCCCTGCGTAGGTTATCTGGCCTCACTTGATGCTTCCCACAGCAAGCACCTAGTCTCATGTAGTCCTGCAGATGGCTGAAAATGAGCCCATCCTTAGACTGCGCTTGCCAGTCTAGGCTTCCACCACTAGAAGACGGCTTAGAAGTCATAAAAAACTAAGAAAGACGATATGCATTATAGGCTGACCACAAGCCAGGCCAACACACCAATGAGGCATGCAGAGTTTCCGCCACAGGCAGACACAATGCTATAAGGAAAGAAATAGCCCTCAGAGACGAAGCCAGTGCTGTGATGGTTAATGCAGTTACCCTCTGCAGTGTAACTCCAAAACATCTGATCAGATTAGCAACATTTCTGAAGTGACAGTAGTTACCTCTGGCCTGACCTGATGAGAATTAGCTCTGCCCGTCTGAAGGGGCCCTACCTCTCCTGAAGGTCCAAGCACAGCCCCCGCACCCAGCCCCAACTCTGACTGGAAGCGCCCAAGATAAGGGGGCGTGAGAACAAGGAGCTGATAGAACCCAGGCTCCGGGCACTCTGCCTCAGGAGATAAGAGAAAGTCCTGTTCCCCATCACCACCCACCCTTCCCTCAGCCCCCAGACTATCAGCGTCTGGAAACACGGACTGTCTACCTTCCTTCCGTCTCTCGGAGAAGGCACCTGAGGTGTTCAGGAACACACACACACACACACACACACACACACACACACACACACACACACACACACAACACACACACACACACACACACACACACACACACACACGAAAAGAGAAAACCAGCCAGGCGGTAGTGGTGCATGCCTTTAATCCCAGCACTCGGGAGACAAAGGCAGGCGAATTGCTGTGAGTTCGAGGCCAGCCTGGTCTACAAAGTGAGTCCAGGATAGCTAAGGCTACACAGAGAAACCCTGTCTCAAAAATCCAAAAGAGAGAGAGAGAGAGAGAGAGAGAGAGAGAGAGAGAGAGAGAGAGAGAGAGAGAGAACCACCCACCAGTGCTGGGTGGAAGAGCAGAGGAGGAGTGGCATTCACCCCAAGGTGCCAGTAACCAGTGTGGCTTCTCTGCCCACACCTCCAAGTGTGGTGGTCCAGAGCCAGGGGAGCCTCGGAAGAATGCCCACAAATGCTGGGGACCACTCTGCTGGCTGGCCCCTTTAGCCTCCTCGGAAGTCACAAGTGCTGCTCCCATGACAACACCTGGCTTACCTATGAGGGACCTTGGGAAAAGGCCTGACTACGTCAGCTGATCCCTTACTCCCATGGTCCCAACCTGCATGGGGCCGACTGACTGGGCCTGAGCTTTGTCTACCAAAGGCCCTGGGAGACTGCACCCTCCCTCCCCAAGTCCACCAGTGGTAAGGTCTATCTCTGTCCTCGAGGAATGGGGCATATCTGGATTCAGGCCTTCAGGGGGTCACTCGGAGTTACCTGCCGAGCAGCTAAACCCACTGCTCTTCCAGAGAAGGCTGGGTGGACGGTTAACTACCACCAAGAATGCTCTCGCTCTGAGCTCTCTCCAGTCCAACTTTTATAGCAGTTCGAATCACTGCTCCTGCTCACAGTGAATGGCTTGTGCTGGCAGGCTTTTTCAAGAGGGGGAACCCTGCTACAGAAATCTGATACTGTTTCAAAGACATCTAAGCCCAGGTTTGAAACAGGAGGCCTAGCTGCTGCCGATTGTGAAGCCACTTAAAAATAAAACAGAAACAGTGAGGGATTCTAAACAAAAGTGAATGAGTGGATTCCAAACAGTAACTACTACTACTTTTTTATTATTATTGTTGTTGTTGTTGTTGTTGTTATTATTATTATTATTATTATTATTATTATTATTATTATTATTATTATTATTATATTTAAATCTAGGCCCTACCCACAACCCATCACTGATCCCTCTCCACAGGTAGCCCCATCTCACCTTCCTGCAGCATCTCTTCCGTCGGACACCTTAGCATCAACGCATCAACCCTCACCCAAGGCCAGTGCTGGTAACTAGCTGAACCCAACATGTCCCCTTTTTTTTTTTTTTTTGGCCTGAGACAGGGTTTCTCTGTGTAATAGGCCTATCTGACCTGGACTCCAGCTCACAGAGATCCGCCTGCTTCTGCCTACCAAGTGCTGGGATTAAAGGCGTGCACCACTATACCTAGCTGTACCCAGTACATCTTGCAAGCACCTCCAGAACATCCCGATCTTCTGGAAACTGGGGGATAGCTGAGGACCCACCATGGCCGGATGCTGGGTAACCCTGCCTCGCCCTGCCCCACTACAAGACCTCTCCATGCATACAAAGTGCCCATAGGGGATCAGCCTGGTAGTGACCTCCATCTGCCAGCGTGGAATTCCAGGAGGATGCACAGGCTTGTGGGCAGACTCTCCATGCTATGGCTCCAACTGCAGCAGCCAGGAATAGCTATGCTTAGGCTTGCCCATGTGAAGGAGCCAGGGAGAAAATATGCTTCCACAGGCAAGGACCGGACATGCGCCTGCAGCCCAAAGTTGACCTGACTCTGTGCATCTGTGATCAACAGTACTTCCCTGATAGCCAACCAAGATGAGCACAGACCCACCTACCTGACTTGCATCTCTCAGGAAGAGCCTGGCTCCCACATCCCCAGCCAGCATGGCTTGTGCTGCAGACAAAAACACCTGGGGTCCCTGCCAGAAGGGGCTGCCTATGCCAGGAGGAATACAATGTAAATTGCACAGATACAGTGTATGCCATAGAAACACCCCTACCCTGAGATGAGACACAGTGAAGCAGGCAAAGACACAGCCATGTATATGGCTTTACCAAGGGTTCTCAGCTGCCCACAACATGCAGCAAGAAGCTCTTTCTTCTCCTTTATTTGGGATGGAGAAATCCATGCTTCAAGGATGGGTGACAGTCACTATACCATCTGGGCACACAGGACAAAACTTGCCCCGTTCTCTGCTCCCTCAGAACACAGGCTTGCATGACCTCACTGGTGTTGGGGAGCCTTCCAAGATGGCTTCAAGGAAGGAATCCAGGCCTGACAAAAAGCTGAAACCCACGCCCCAAAACTTGAGGGTAGGAGCTAGATATAGGCAAGCAGATGACCTGGCTAGCAGAACAGAGCTGTTCAGCCCATGGGATACATGTTAGGTTCCCCCATATTGTTCTATTATCTCACCATGCCACTTGTAACTGAAAATGTACTAAATCTTTAAACCCCATAAGCATACCAAACATAATTTTATTTTCCTACTGTTTCACACACACACACACACACACACACACACACACACACACACACAATGCACACTCCAGCATCCAATCTTGGGAATTTCTGCTAGGCCCTATGTATTATGTCTATCTGGTGGCGGCCAGGAAGCACCATTCCATCACAGGTTACCAGGCTCAATCTTGAGACAGGGAGCACTGCTGTGACCTGTCTCTTCTCTGACCCGTAACTCCTAACAGAGAGCCTCTGATGATGCTCCGAGGCCTGAGACGACGTCTGTGGTCCAAGAGGTGCTTATAGAGTACTGATCCTCATATCCTGAAATCAAGAGGCTGGACACTTGACACAGGACCTCTTGGCCCTCCCAGTGAACCCAGCCTTTCCAAAAGCCCAGATGGAGATAGAACTCAGAGCTTTTACATGGACAAAGACAGTGTGTGACTGTGTGTGACTCTGCGTGTGTGTGTGTGTGTGTATGCATGCATGTGCAACTACTCTGGCATGCCCTTGTGTACTTCCATGTGTGAGTGTATATTGTGTTTCCATTTGTGGGTGATGTTACATGAGAGCTTATGTGTGTGTGTGTGTGTGTGTGTGTGTGTGTGTGTGTATGCATGCGCGCGCTCACGCACGCGCGCTTGTGCACATGCATGTATGATTATGCATTTGTGTGAGCCTGTGGGAATGTGTGCCTGTTTGTGTGCACAGTTATGTATGAATTCACATGTGGGCATGTGGGGGCACAAATGTAGATGAACTTATGTGTGTTAGTGCTCACATGGCTTGCACTGTGTGAACATGTAAGCATATCTGTAGGTACACGTCTGCGTGAACATTTATGTATGAACACACCACATTTATAGGCCCCTGTGCCCTGAGTACACATGAATTTTCATGCCTGTACAGTACATTTTCAACGTGGAACAGTGCTAAAGCAGCACTCTGGCTTGACTAGCCACACCTGCACCCTGGGGAGGTCAGCTCACTCCTAGGTTTCCTCGAATGAGGGTTTTCTGGCCTCCTTCCTTTGACGAAAAACAGGAGTACCCTGAAAAACAAGTTTTGCTGAAATTCAAAACTATCTTCAAGGTCTCTGCATCTGAATCCTGAAGACTCCCCAGTGGGGGGGGGAGCCAGGAAAAGGAGCCCATTCCCCCACTAACTTATAAAGTCTGTTACCAAGTGGCCATGAGCCCCACCCCTGCAGACCTACTACTGAGGGAAGGCAGCTCAGGGGCATTGCTGTGTGCTAACACACCCCTAAACACGGCAGGACGTGGGGTGGGGAAGTCAAGCTGGGGACAGGAGGCTGTGAAGACAGCTTCAGGGTGGCCATGAGAACCGTGTGAATGCCTCCTTGGCATGTTCTCCTTCCTCACGGAGGACCCCTCTTAAAAGTCCGTAACCATGTGGCACACGTGAGTCCACAAGAAGAGAAACTGCAGACAAATGGGGACTCTACATATCCTAGGAGTCCCAAGTGTGACAACTCCTCCAAGGCAGGTGAAGATCTTCTGAATGACACTCAGCATCACTGAGCCAGTGCAAAAACAGAAAAGAGCTTTGCTCAGCATAGACACATCCGGAGATGCAGCTAGGCCTCAAGGCAGCTGAAGGAAGCAAATGGCAGCCTGCTAGTCAGGATGTCAGGCATATTAGCTCGCCCCCCAATAACTTAGAGCTCACCAGTTATCCTGGTCCAGGGGACTCAGCACCTAGGAGATGAGGCAGCTCATTGGGGGAGGGGCTGGTGTAAGCAACACAACCCCCACCCCTGCTAAGCTCAACCTCCAGGGCACAGAAGAATCACATTCCTCAGGTCAGTATCTCTAGAGGGACCTTCCTGCCCCTGAGGGGGCAAAGCTAAAAACCCTAACAGCAGCCACAAAAACAAAAACAAAAACAAAAACAGAGACACACCACTTTCCCCACTTATCCTTCGATCTCACCAAAGCTTACTGACAAACAGGTTTGTTCCACCCAAAGGCTAAAATTAAGATCCATCTTCTTTGTTTTTCTACACTTGAAACCAATCTAGCTGGGAGGGTGGGCGGGGATGCTGGTCTCTCCAGCATCTTTCCTTTGTCATCAATGGTTACAGAAGAGGCCCCAGGCTTACAAAAAAAAAAAAAAAAAAAAAAAAACCCTGTCTGCAGCCCCTGCCAGGCCCTCATTTGATTAATAGCCCCAAGTGCCATGTGGTCGGTCAGTAAGAAAGGCCTGGCCAAGACCCATCGCTGGCAGTTGCAAGGCGCTACCCCCACCCTGTACTTAACACAGATAAATGAAGAATTATCTGCTACCCAACCAACAGGTGGTTTGCAGATCTGCTGTTTAAAGGGGCCTGTACTGATACTTAGCCAGAAGTGACTAAGGCACTGAAGCAATGGACCAAGTCACTTTTCCCTCCCAGAGAGAGTCCGGTCCTCTCTTTATCTTTTATCCTTCATGATGCTGTGACAAGAGACCAGAGAGTTTGCTAACCAGAGAGTGGGCAGAGTACTGATTTGGTTCTTTGGGGAGATCACCTGCAGGCGCCTTTTGTGATAAAGCGCGGGGTTTCTACCCCGGCAGTCTGGCATTACACCAGCCCCCTACTCAGGGGCTTTGTAGACAAGTTGAGCAGGAGGGCAGCCAGTTTCTGGTTAGCTGCTGGATCTCAGAGCTGGCGGCAAAAGAAGTCCTCGGTGCGCACATGCTGCGGACCTCACTAGGCAGCAGGGAAGGCGACGAATCCTTAGGCTTAGGAGCACAGTTGCCGGCCTAGCTGCGCTGGGCGCTCAGCAGCATCAAAGAGGACCGCGCGCAACCCGACACCACTGCAGGCGATGGGGATAGGGGCCTTGCGCTGTAGCGGCGCACAAAGACTAGCCGGCCACGGGAGTCCGGCCCCGGGGAAACGCGCGCAGTTTTGCCTCAACAGGTTGGAAACTCAAAGATGACGCCATGCACTTAATGATCTTCCTCCGGTCCTTCTCAGCCATGACAAATTCCGCCCACGGTCCCTCCCGAGGACCTGGAGGGACTGGCGCCGGCCACTCGCTTCAGCATTGGTAAGAATGAGACCAGGGAGGGCAACTTTGCCGAGGTGGGCCACCAGCAGATGCCTCCGCTCCTATCTGGCCACCGGCAGCGCGCAACTGGCAGAGCGCACAAACTTCTAGGCAAAGCTGCTTAAGTTTGGTCACCCCAAGAAGGACTCCAGACACGGACAGCTCACACTCCGAAACCCCAGACGCCCTGAGTCTAGAGAACGAATGGCTAGCAGAAGAAAGCGCCACCATCGCACAACCCCTCAGCGCTGCAGCCACCGCCCGCCACCTGCGCGTGGGCAGGGCCTGAGGCGCCGCTGCCTCCCGGCAGACCGCACAGAACAAGAGGTGGCTGTCTCCGGGACAAACCAGAGACCTGCAAAAAAGGCGCGGGAGTCCGGCGGACACTGGGGCACCAAGTTATGCTTCCACCTGGGCTTACCTGCCTCTGCCCAGGCCACGCTTACCACCAGCAGCAAGACCAAACTAGTGAGCACGTCCAGGAGGTGCCGCCGCCTGAGCCTGTGGCACCTGCGGAAGACAGCTACAGATTAGTGGGGCCCCAGGCGTCCCCCACTCCCTCGTACCCTTTAGCCCTGTGCCTGCCCGCAGCCCGAACCTGGACGCCATCTCCGCAGGCCAGGCCGTGTGCGCCCTGATGTTGCGCCCTGCACCTCGGTGAGCTGCTTGCCCACAGCGCTCCCGACCCGCTGCCGCCGGCTAAGGCAGGGGCGGGCCGGGGCGAACAGGGGAGGGACAGGGCGGGGACAGATCGATGGGCGGGGCGTTGGGCTCTGATCTGGGCCAGGGAGAGTCTGCCTAGTGAGAGATCTGGTAGATTTGGAACCCGAAGATAAACAGGGTGGACAAGGGCTGGCATCCATTGTAGATTCTGGAAGCCCCTGAGTAGTAGCTTCTTCCCGTCCTCAGTGTCTCCAAGGTGCCTCACAAAACTACGAGAGGCCCAAACCCAGAGCAAGATGCAAGGACATCCCACGCTCACTAATTCATGTCCACTGCAGGACACGTGTTCAGTCCGTGAGGTGGACAGCGGGAAGGCCAGCGATTTGAAGAAAGACATTTATCACCAGTGGACATCGGAGAGAGACACTGGTAACTTCTTATCCCCACCCCCGCCTGCACTCTTGGGTCATTGGGTGCGTCACAGAGGTACTACCAGCCTCAGTATCTCCACTGGCTCCCAGCCCAGAGCGGTAGCTCTCGTGGAGCCGCTGCCCATGGTACACCGCCATGGGCACCTCTTCCAAGAGCTGGTATACACGTGTTATGGAGCCTGCCATGCCCAGGGGTGGCCCCTGGCCCACCTCCACCCCCACTCTTGGTGTACCCAGAGTCAATAAGGTACCTTCAAGTAGACAGACAGACAGGCGCACGCACACACGATCCTTTTCTCTCCTACTAGTTCAGAACTCCTGATCCCCTACCCCACCTAATTCTGGGCCCCTCCTTCTAGCAACTAGACAAGACTGCTTTCCTGGTCTGGCCTTTAGCAAAATCAGAGCCGCTCAAACCATTGGACGGAAAATTCAGATTCCAGAAAGCCGTTCCCGCTGGCCTAGTGACATTCTCCCAAACTCCCTGGACCTCATCCTTGCCCATCCCTATGGTCCTTCTTGACCTGGCTCATCTGCTGAACCACACAGAAATATCCACAGGGTCAGCCTGGCTCCCCAGACCCTCTCCTACCCCAACCCTGGGTCTGTACCATCTCAATAAACTCATACTTTCCTTACAGACTAGAGAGCAAGCTCCACCGCTTCCCCACACCCCACCCCATCCCTCTCCAGTCTCCCTCCCTTCCTGTCCTTCCTTGTATTACCTCCTGGCCTAGCCTGGCTCTGCCCTCCCCCTGCCCACTGCTCTGCGGCTGCAGCCTGAGACCTGCTTGGGATTCTCCTCAGCTCACGTCATCTCCATCTTCTCCGGGTTTCAAAGGCCGGATCCTGCCCCAGACCCAGGGGCCTGCCCAGGCTCGCCCATCCACCTGGCCCACATCCCCACACCTCATCTGCCTTCAACCCTGGAGTCCCTGTCCAGGGTGGAAAGGGCAGAGGGAGGAAGAAGACAGTCGGAGGGTTGGGAGCCACATTTTTTTTTTTTTTTTTTTTTTTAAGAACAAAAATGATTGATTGCCCTGCGCTCTTTTTCAAAACTATTTCAGACAAGAGGGGAGGGTGGGTCCATGCTCTGCCTGTGCCTGGCAGGTCTTTGTGTGTTTCTGAATACCCCAAGTCCATGTGTGTGCTTCCATAGTTACACAGAGTATGTGCATGTGCGCCAGTCGGCATGCATTCATGCATACATATCTGTAGGAACATGTTCTGGGTCTCAAAAAAGCCTTTGAGGTGGTGGTACTCACCTTTAATCCCAGCACTTGGGAGGCAGAGGCAGGCAGATCACTGTGAGTTCGAGGCCAGCCTGGTCTACAAAGTGAGACCAGGATAGCCAAGGTTACACAGAAAAACCCTGCCTTGAAAAAAAACAAAAAAAGGAAAAAAAAAAACCTAAAAATCCTGTCTTTCTTTGCAATCATGTCTACCCATCTGGATGCTCCAGGTGAGGAGTCTGAGGTGCACATGGTGGGAGAGGGGGGATCTTGCCTCTCCTGCCTGCCCTCCACCACAACAGGCCTCATTCCTCAGTCTTCAATCAGATGATTGAAGCTCAACTGTGTGCCCAAAAAATGCAGGCCTCCGCAGGTGGCAGGATGTAGCCCCCAGGGCTGTCTGTAATTCCTGACAGGAATCCTGGAACAGGGTGGAGGGGGGCCCACACTCGCCTCAGCCTTCCATGGGCTTGAGAGTTTACTGCCTGCCTCCTTCCCCAGGGAAGCCCCAGGGCAGAGATGAGTCTGTTTTGGGGGGAATTTGGTGATAGTGAACAAAGAGCTCAGGAGACCCCAAGCCTAGATGCCTTTCCCAGGCACAGTGAAGATTCTTCTTCAAAGGGCCTGAGTGACAAACAGTACTTCAGACAACCGAAAGCCCCAAGATGAGCTCAGATGCGACACTGGCTGTTAAAAACACATGTCCTCCTAGGTCTTTCCCATGCTGTCTGTCCTCCCCTCAGGTCGCCAAAGTGCCTCCATCAGTCCCACAATAGTCGCAGCCTTTTCCTATTAGGGTGTTGTTCCCTTTGTATATACAAGTAAGAAGTAATCACTGTAGAAGCAGGGAAATATTCCTGAAAATACAGACGTGCATAGGAAAACCTCAGCTAATCCTATGCTTTACACCCTTCCTTTTCTTCCACATAAATATAAATTTGCTCACGGGAGCAGGCTCAATCTCCAACCCTTAGCCGATCTGCAACTAAGGGGTACAGAGGAGAAAACACACATCAACAGGACTGGAGATGGGAGGGGGCAGAGACAGAGACAGAGAGAGAAAGGGATATACAGACAGAGACAGAGACAGACAGACAGAGAGAAAGAAAGAGAAGGGGTTGGGGTCCTCAGATTGGTGCCTGGTTGTCCTAGCACCGTGGCATCAACTACAGACTGTTTCTTCTCTGGTGTCCAGGGAGGCACCATGGAATTGGATGTGAGTCAGCTTCCTGTTGCTGAGACAAAATACATATACATGGACACGCGCGTGTGCGCGCACGCGCGCGCGCACACACACACAGTCTATAAGGAAGAAAGCCTCATTTAGGCTTGTAATTTTTTAAGGTTCAGACTACAGTTTGCCCAGTCACATTGGGACCTTAGGCCAAGCAGAACATGCTGACAGGAAGGCTGCCCACCGTTGGAGACTGAGAAGGGTATGTCTCAACAGCCCTTTCAAGAGCATGCACCGTGACTTATTTTTCCGCCAGTTTCCCTTCACCTCCCAGTGGCACCAGAGACCAGGGACAAAACCTTCAACACACAGAGATACAAATTACAATAGCCACGAAGTAACTTTTCACCAGGAAGGGGGAAACTGCGGAACGGGCCAGGTGGCTGTGAAAAGCACAGTGTGTCTCAGAAGTCTAGTCTCAGCCAGACCCCCACCCTGGAGTCCTTGAACCCAAACTCAACAGTGCAACCGCTCAGCTGTTCCCTTTCCGGCTGCAGGTGCCCTCGTGAGACTGCAGAACATTCCCTGTGCGCTGGCCTCTGCTGGCCTCTGTCACAATCCATCTTTGCGTAGCACTGGTGGCCCTGTGAGTCGTCCTTTGACTGTGTTTCTTACGTCATAGCCTAGCCATACCGCCATCCTTTCTTAATGTTCCAGTATCATACTATGGGGCCATCTTGTCCCTTTGTGTCAACACCCAAGCTCTGCTCCAGTCTTGGTCCTGGTAGATAGTTCCATAGAATAGCAACATGCCTGTGTAGTGGACACCACGTGCCTCTGCACCTGTGGGTGACAGCCCTCCAGCTTGTCTCGCCTGTGTCCAAGGCTCAGCACTGTGGCTTTTTTTTTTTTTTTTTGGACAAGCATCCCTGGGCTGAACAGCTGAGCCTCCATGGCAGGCTATGCGTGGGAAGATGTGTCACGGCAGAATGTTGTAGCTATGAGTAGATGGTGGGACACCCACAAAGCAAAGCATCACTGCAATGCTGATCAGGAAGAAGGGGAGGAAAGAGCTGGGAGATACTGTCCTGGATCCTCACAGCGCGTGTAAAACAGACAAAAGCTCTTTGAGCATAAACTGATTAAGACGTTGGCTGGAGAGATGGCAAGTGTTGTTCCTGCACAAGACTCAGGTTCAATTCCCAGCACCCATATTGTGGCTTCCAACCACCCATAACTTCAGTTCCTGGGGATCTGACAACCTCTTTTGGCCTCCGGCGACACTAGGCACACACACACACACAGACGGTGCACATACATATACGAAGGCAAAACAGTCATACTAATAATATCAAATTAATTAAATAAATCTAAGTTTTTAAACAAATCTTTTTGTTACACACCTCCAGGCAGTCCTTGAGGTGTTCAAAAGAAGGAGACGGGGCTGGCAATGTGTCTACTTGATAGAGTGTTTGTCTCATATACACAAAAACCTTGGCATGAATCCCCACACCTGCACTCAGGAAGCGGATGCAGAAGGAGGAGGACTTCAGAGTCACCCTTGGCTTCTAACCATCCAGAACTCCAGCTCCTGGGAGTCCAAGGCTAGTTTGGGATACATGATACCCTGTCTCCAAAACAAAATAAAGCAAAAAAAAGACTATAAAGCAAGAAAAGAGGACGTAGGGAGACGGCTCATTCCATAACGTGAGAACCTGAGTCCATCCCCAGAGCCCAAAGAAAGAAAGAAAAAATCAAAAACAAAAAACTAGGCACAGTGGCACGCATTTGTAATCCCACAGAGGGAGACAGAGGCAGGTCAGCTCCCCAGGCCTCACTAGCCAGCCAGGTTTGCCTAATCAGAAAGTGCCAGGCCCTTGAGAGAGTCTAAGAAAAAGGGGACCGGCACACGGGGACAACACTAAGGGTGTGTTATATCCTCTGCATGAATGCAAACATTTCTGAGACTCGGTCCTGTTGGCAGAAGTCTCAACAGAAAAAGATACAGACATACCCTTCTAGATGCCCCAAGACACACACACTCTCATTTTACTTTTATTTATTTATTTATGATTTGTTTGTTTGTTTTTTGTTTTGTGTTTGTTTGTTTGTTTGTTTGTTTGTTTTGAGACAGGGTTTCTCTGTAGACCAGGCTGGCCTTGAAGTCACAGAGATCCTCCGGCTTCTGCCTCCCGAGTGCTGAGATTGCAGGTGCCCGGTGCCCCAGACACTCCCTTAGAAACAGGAAATGATGGCATACACCTTTAATCCCAGAACTTAGGAGGCAGAGACAGGCAGATCCCTGAGTTTGAGGCCAGACTGATGCCAAGGTCCAGGACAGCCAGGGCTTCACAGAGAAACCCTGCCTCAAAAAAACAAAGAGTAAGCTAGGTAGTGGTGGTATAGGCCTTTAATCCCAGCACTTGGGAGGCAGAGGCAGGTAGATCTCTGTGAGTTCAAGGTCAGCCTGGTCAACAAAGTGAGTTCCAGGACAGCCAAGGCTACCCAGAATAACCTTATCTTGAAAAAACCAACAAAACAAAACCCAAAAACAAACAACAATAAAAGAAAGGAGAGAGAGAGAAAGATATAGAAAGAGAAAATGAAGATAAAAGATGATTAGAACAATGCCCGGGAGCCTACTCATATACCCAGCATTATTCATGGTGAAGAAAATCCCACGGCTTCCTACCCATCCTGGACTGTGTTAGCCTGAGAAAGGTGGGTTTCGGGTGTTGTTGTTGTTGTTGTTGTTGTTGTTTTAGACCCACACAACCCCAGAAGAGCAAGGTTAGGCACTCCAGGTCTCAGTAAGAGTCCCCAAAAGGACGGCTTCTTCCTCCTCCTCCCTCTTCCTCTTCTTCTTCCTCCTCCTCTTTCTCCTCCTCCTCACTAAGAAGTCCCTATGAAAGTATAGTCAGGGTTTCTCTCCAGTCCTCTTAAGCCTGACTCTATTTATATAAACAGTGAGAGAAAGTCCTCATGTGAGGGAAAATTCCACAAAGTCCCCAAGCCACGGGGCCAGGGACACTGGACAGCCTTCATGCATCTCTGCTACTTTCAGGTCACCAGAAAAGACACCGGGATGAGAATGTCTGTGTTCAGTGTCACAAAAACTTCTATCAGCCTCAAACCTGAAACAAGGCCAGCATCAGACCACGAGAAACCTTTCTGGTGCCTTGTGTGTGGAGAGACCCTTCAGCCCCCAAAGCCAGTTCTGGGCTCCTAAGTGGAGTCACACGGACAGGAAACTCCATTCCAGCCCCCTTCTCCAGAAACACTACAGTCAATGAGCTAGTCTTCTTACCCAAGGGGCCACCAAACAGACTCAAAAGTGTTCCCTGTATACTAGAGGTTCCCACAACTACGGCCTTAGTACAGTGCATGTAGAGTGTATATGTGTGTCTGTGTGTGTGTGTCTATGTGTCTATGTGTCTGTGTGTGTATGTGTATGTGCATGTGTGTCTGTGTGTCTGTCTGTGTGTACATGTGTGTCTGTGTGTCTGTGTGTGTTTCTGTGTGTCTGTGTGTCTGTGTGTATCTGTGTGTATGTGTGCATGTGTGTCTGTGTTGTTTGTGTGTCTGTGTGTGCCTGTTGTATATGTCTGTGTGTGTGTGCATATGTGTATCTGTGTTTATGTCTATGTGTCTGTCTGTCTGCCTGCCTGCCTGTGGCAATTATCCCCTGAAAACTGCCATGTGATTTTCTGATTGTGCTTTTTATCTAAGGTCCAACTTTATTAAAGAAGGTAGAAATTTTGTCAGTTATGTTCATTAAAGTAGTCCAAATGCCTCAAAGGTAGTTGACATTTTGTGTCCAATAAATATCTATAGGACAAACCAATCATTGTAATTTATTAGAAAACAATGAAAAATACCATGACTACTTCCCAATATTTAGATAGAGAACATGATAAAATCAAACGCTTGAACTTTCTCTTCTCTTCCCCACGCCACTCTTTTTTTGTTTTGTTTTGTTGTATTTGGCTTTTCGAGACAATGTTTCACTGTGTAGCCTTGGCTGTCCTAGACTCATTTGTAGACCAGGCCAGCCTCGAACGCACAGAGATCCGCCTGCCTCTGCTTCCTAGTGCTGGTATTAAAGGTGTGTGCCAGCACTGCCCAGCTACTTGGGCTTCGAACACTAGAATTTCCAACAAGCTGTGAATGGAAGGGCTGTCCTTCAGCCCAAGAAAGCTCTCCACGTCATCAGGCTTAACTTTGAAGAACCCGGTGCCTTCCTCTTAACGTAAGGAGCCAAACTGGGGTGTGCCAGTCTCATTAGCTATCATTTGCAGTGTCTCTAGGACAGCAGTGGCCTAGAGGCTTGCCTGAGCACAGTGAGGAAAGGAAAATATAGTGACTAGACTACAAAGGAAGAAATGAATGTCTTTTCACATATGATGAGGTTGTATCATAGGCGTGTATGTTTGTATGTATGTATGTATGTATGTATGTATGTATGTCATATGTGTGTATGTGTGTGTATGTATGTCATATGTGTGTATGTGTGTGTATGTATGTCATATGTGTATGTGTGTATGTATGTATGTATGTATGTACACATTGGGATTGGCACTCGCTGCATGCCTTTAGTCCCAACACTTAGGAGGCAGAGGCAGGAGGATCGCGTTAAAGGACAGCCTAGTCCACAGAGCAAATTGCAGGACAGCCAGGGCTACACAAAGAAACTCTGTCTCAAAAAAATTATAAGTAAAGTTATAAAACAAATTTCAACTATAAGGACATAAATAAGTAAGTAAATAAATACAGTCCACCAGGTGTGGTGGCACATGCCTTTAATCCCAGCACTTGGGAAGCAGAGGCAGGTGTATCTCTGTGAGTTCGAGGCCAGCCTGGTCTATCAAAAGAGTTCCAGGACAGCCAGGTCTGTTACACAGAGAAACCTTCTCTAAAAAAAAAAAAAAAAAAAAGGAAAGAAAGAAAGAAAAAGAAATGTAGGGAGAAAGTAAGAGAAAATGTCACCCAAATTAGGGATAAAAAGAAAGAAACTAAATAACTTGTTTTCAGATGACCTAAACCCCTATTTAGAAAACTCTCAGATCCAACCAAAAGTACACTCACTAAAGTTGAGGTACATAAAATCAACACAGCTCCCCGAAGAAATGAAGAAAACCCCACCTGTGATCCTCCCAAATAAAATTCTTACAAGTAAATTTTAATGAGACAAAAGATTCATATGTTGACAACTGTAAAACATGGGTAAAAGGAACTAAAGACACAAATAAATGGGAAGAGAGCCTGTGCTCATCACTCAGGAAAAAATTAATATTATGAAGGTTCCCATAATACCCAAAGTGTCTGCAGATTGAAGACAATTCCCTCCCCCCAAATTCCAAGAGCATCATTTTTCCATAGAACTAGGGGGGGGGGAGTAGAATTCACAGGAAATCATAACAGACCCCAAGTAGGTAAAGCAGTGCTGAGTAAGAGCAAAGCTGGAGGCATTGCACTGCCTTAAAATATTAAGCTACCAAAGAAAGGCAAAAGGACAAGGGCTCCACCCACGAGTCTGGACACAGTTGGTGCAGAGGTCTGGACAAAGCTCCAGACTTGGGTTTGGACAATGATTTTTTTTTTTTTCTGGACAAATGTGAAAATGGACAAGCGAGTTATATCAAGCTACAGAAACAGCAGAGTAAGGTGCAGAGGTGGAGAAAATGCCTGCAGAGTATACCGCTGAGAAGGGGTGAAAATCTGAGACAGGTAAGAAATCCAACAAGTCAAGGGCAGTGAGGCACCCTCCAGAAACAGGCAGTGGAGCTGGAGGCCGTTTCTCAATGGAAGACATACAAATGACCAACATGCCTAAGAGGACATGTCCAGCAACACTAAACACCAGGGACATGTAATCAGATGTCACCTCATGCCTACAAGGACAGCCGCTGTCAGAAAGATGAGAGCACAGGCAAATATGGGAGGTGGGGATGAGGGGACTGAGGGATCCTTTGCACATTGCTGGTGGGGATGCAATTGTTGGGCAGTGTGGCAGGGTCTCAGAAAATTAAAGTCGGAACCATCCTATAACCCAGCAATCCATCTTCTGGGTACTCACGCAAAGGAAATGGAACCAGTAATATCAAAGAGACATACCAGACATAGTCAGAGGAAGTCAACCCACATGTCCACCAACTGGTGAGTGGGTAAAGAAGGCGTGTTTGGGGGCTGGAGAGATGGCCCAGAGGCTAAGAGCACTGGCTGCTCTTCCAAAGGTCCTGAGTTCAATTCCCAGCAACTACATGGTGGTTCATAACCATGTATAATGAGATCTGGTGCCCTTTTCTGGCCTGCAGGTAGAATACTGTATAAATAACAAGTAAATAAATCTTTTTTAAAAAGGTATGTTTGGTACAACTCAATAAAATACTATTCTGTAATTTTTTTAAAAAGGAGAAAAGTCTGACAATGGTGACAGCAGGGAGGGGTCCATTTACCCATGGATTCTAGAATAGCTGAACCCAGAGAAGTAGAGAGCAAAATGGTGGTTTGCTAAGGGATTCAAGAATGCAAAAAGAAGAGGCTTTTTATTTTGTTTTGTCTTTAAAGCTATACATACACAATAACACAAAAACAAACCTAACTCGGGAGGCAGAGGCAGGTGGATTGCTGTGAGTTCGAGACCAGCCTGGTCTACAAATCAAGTCCAGGACAGCCAAGGCTACATAGAGAAACCCTGTCTTGAAAAAAAACAAAAACAAACAAACAAACCTAGTTTGTTCATCTGTTGCTGTGATAAACACCATAACAGAGACCATGGAGGCACACTGCTTACTAGCTTGCTCCCAGGCTAGTGCATAAGTTAATTTTTTTTTTTTTTATACAGTGCAGGACCACCTGCCTAGGGAGTGGCACTACCCACAGTGGGCTTGGCCCTCCATCATTAATGAGCAACTAAGAAAATGTCTCACATACACGGTCATGGGCAATCATCCTTCAACTGAGGTTCCCTCTTCCTGGGTGACTCTAGGTTTGTGTCAAGTTGACAGCTGAAGCTGACTCTAACAAATACAAACCATCCAGAGATGAACTGAACTTAATGTGTAGGATCTGTGTGCCAAAAACTTATAAAACTTTACCAATATTGAAGAAGTTGTAAATAAAAAGGTAGAACATGTGCTTAACTCAAAAGATGGGAAACTATTACAAATTTGTTTTCTCTTAAATTGACATACAAATTAACACAAGCAGAAACACTGGGCCCAAGTAAATTTGTTTTGAAACAACTAGCATGCTGCTTATACATTATGTACAAAAATACAGTGGACTAGGAAGATCCTACCCTACTGAGGGGAAATACACTGAGGGATATTCAATATTTCACTATGAATTTACATTTTATGGTTTACTACAATAACCAAACAGCAGTATTGGAAGAGTGGTAGAAACACCCGTGAGTGTAAGAGAATAGAATAGGGTGGGGAGAGATGGCTCAGAGGTTAAGAGCACTAACTGCTCTTCCAAAGGTCATGAGTTCAATTCCCAGCAACCACATGTTGGCTCATAACCATCTATAACAAGATCCGTATACATAATAAATAAGTAAATATTTTTTAAAAAGAGAGAGAGAGAGAATAGAATAGAAAGCCAGAGACAGATCTACATGTGCATAACCAACTCATCTTTACAAAGATGCCCAGGTTTTCCTGTCCTACCAGCATCAGCTCAGATGTGAGGGGCAAACCCTGCATGGATGGGTGACACCATAGCACTCAGAATCCCACACCCTGAGTGCAGCTCAGAGGCCATAATGATTTGCAGCAAGGAACACCCAGACACCTGGCTTTACCTCCAGGTGTTTTCAGGGTACGCTGAGACCTATAATTCCAGGAACAGTGACCCACACATGAATCACTTTTGGCCATGAGTACCAATCCTGTCTAAAGCTCTGTCTTTATCAGACTTCTATAGCAACAGAATGAGAAAGTTGTACCCAAAGCAAACCCGCCCACCGAGATGAAAAATGGACACATCCCTTTCTTACTCATCTGGAACACGGTCAGAAAGAACGGTGCAGATGATGCCAAGACTCAGAAAAGACACGGGCATCTGGAATGTTCACTTCCTGCTGGAAGGAGCATAAATTAGTTGAAGTTTTTCGGAAAACTGGCCATACCAAGCAAAGTGAAGCATGCATTCCCACCCCCAAATCTTTCTCTTGGGAGTACTTCCAAAAGCCATAGCTATGCATTTCCCTGAAGACACCGACAGGAATGTTCGAAGCAGAACTGGTCATCAGAGTCCACAGCCCATCCATCACAGAATGCAAAAGCTGTGTCAAATTCACAAGGGAAGAGCTTCAGCTTGGAGACTGCCACACCCAGCAGGGTGGGGGAAGTTCACAAATAACCACCCTAAGACAGACGCTGTGCACAAAACACTTAGTATTAAATGATTCTCCGGGCACAACTTTTCACTGTGTTAAACAAAACCAAAACCAAAAACAAAAACAAAAACAAAAAACAAAAACAAAAAAACACCAAACAAACCTATAAAAGTATATTATATATGGTTTTTGTTGTTGTTGTTGTTGTTGTTTGTTTGTTTTTCAAGACAGGGTTTCTCTGTGTACCCTGTGTACCCTAGACTCGCTTGGTAGACCAGGCTGGCCTTGAACTCACAGCGATCTGCCTGCTTCTGTCTCCTGAGTGCTGAGATTAAAGGCATGCGCCACCATGCCTGGCAAAAGTATATGTGTAGCAAATAATTATACATATTTTTATGACTTATTACCAATAAATTTTTGATTTATATACCTGCTATACATGCATACACGCAACTAGAACTGCATAAAAATATCTTAGATGAAAAAAAGTTGTTAAGTGGAAAAACAATTTCAAGATCCTGGTCTACCAGTTGGCTCTAGTGAGGCCTAGCAGGTATCTCCAGCCTTGGTTTACTAGATGTCTCCAGAGTGGTCTCTCAAATGGCTCCAGTGTGGTCTACCAGATGGCTCCACAGTGGTCTACTATAGCTCTCCAGCATGGTCAATCAGATGGCTCTAGAGTTGTCTACCAGATATCTCCACAGTTGTTTCCAGAGTGGTCTACCAGATGACTCCAGAGTGGTCTACCAGATGTCCTCATCTTGGTCTACCAGATGTTTCCAGAATGGTCTACTAAATGTTTTCAATCTAGTCTACATATGTCCCTAGAATGGTGTACCATGTCTTCAGATGCTCCCAGCTTGGCTCTCCAGCATGGTTTATGAGATATCTGAATCTATGTCTAGGTTAAGCTGCAAAGGCCAGGTGGCAGCAGAATACACAGCACACCCCTTGGTGGCTCCTCTCTGCCTCACCTCACCTCTCCACCACTCTGCCTGGTTCTTCAAGGATAGATTCTTTGCCAGGAAGCCTCAGCCCCATCGTAGAACATCCCAAACTAAGGCTGCAGTGTTTTGGGGCCGGGAAGGGGGGGGGTGGTGATTTTATGTTACTATTCTTTCAATTACACATGTGCATAGCAACAACACTTCTGGATGCACGAAGTACATTACAACAAGCAAAGGAGGAAAAAAAAAATACTTAAGACCAGGAAGACAGTTTTATGGATTTTCCCATAAAACTGAACCCTCTAGCAAAGTTCTGAGTGGAAGATAGGCTATTGCAGACAAAACTCCTTCCATCATCCGAGTGCCCTGGGGACACTGGAATGCTTAGTTTCCACCCCCAACTCAAGAGGAGGCCTGGGGGTACAGGAAGAAGTTATAGGGTGAGAAAAAACAAGGGACTGTAAAAATCCAGGGCTTAGCGAGAGGAGGAGCCTGGGGAGCTGCCCAGGTGCCCTCCTAGCCAGCCCAGGGCTGCACTGTTACACAGCCCATTGTGCTCTGAGGCTGCTCTCAGCCCTGCCTGCCCCTCGTCCCCTTCCTCCCCTCCCATCTCACATTGTTCCCTCTTTCCTCCTGCCTCCCCCATCTGCTTCCCCCTTTCCTGTTTTCTGTCCTGCCCTCACCCTGCCTCGCTCGAGGGGATTCTGTGAATGGAGGCAGAGGAAAACACAGACTCACCGGTCTAGAGCAAGGAAGAGCCCAGGGCCTGACCTGGCTGGGCATGTCCTTTCAGTTGACAGTGGCCTGAGTGAATTTCATGTTTCCTGACGTGCCTATCGAAGAATCCTTCTGGAGTCTGAAGCTGATACTCCCTGCCCTGCCCGGAGCTGAGCACCAGCCATTGTATTCAGAGTAAGTGTGTGGCGGAACCAGTAAGTGTGTGATCGGAAAGGACGGCAGAACCCCTCCTGAAGCTGGCCTTCTCTGCCACATGTGGTAGACCACAAAGCAGATGAGAGCAGAGAGCCGCAGGACACACCTGAGTGTCTGGAAGGCCTGCACTGTCTGTCCACCTCCCTCGCTGTCTAATCTTGGGACACGGTGCCCTGTCTTGGTAGAAGAGGCTAAGCTCCTAGACATGAGCTCACAGTCACCAATGTGGTTAGTCCCCTGCTGTAGGTCTCGTGAGGTAGCTCCTACAAAATCCTCTGCCAGGCTTTGCCCCTTAGAGAAGTCACCTGTGACAGAAGCTGTCTCCCCAGAGTGGCACTTGAGGGGGGGTCTGACATACAGTGAGGTCCCAATGGAAGGGCAAGGGAAGGCGTGGTTACAACGAGATGTAAGTTACCACCTAAACTGGGATATACCTGAGTGTAAAGACACATTTTTTTTTTAAGTTACACTAGGCAGGCTGAGGACGCAGCTTAGCCCACGAAAGCTCTCCTTTGCAAACACAAGGACCAAGGTTCAATACCCAGAACCCATGTAAAATTAAAAACAAAAGAGCAATCCTGGGTATGGTGATGTGTGCTTGTAATCCTAGTTCTATGGAGGCAAAACCAAGCAGGTCCCTGGAGCTCGCTGGCCAGCCAGCCTACTACTGGACTTGGTAAGTTTCAAGCCAGAGAGAGACTCTGTCTCAAGAAATGATCTGGATGGTGGCTGAGAAATGACAGCTGATATTGTCTTCTGGTTTCCACATGCATGCATATCTACGTATATATGCACGTCCATCCATACACCCATATACATGAACACACACACACACACACACACACACACACACACACACAGGCACTCACACAGTCACTGAGCTACCCAAGTACCGCCCCTATTAACTGCCATGAAGTTCCATGTACCAGGGTGTGTATGACTGGAGACCTGCCAGGGGCAAGTGGAGTCTGCGCAACTTGCATACAGAGGCAGAATCTAGATCTGCAGTATCTTGCAGTCACTGTCAAGAAGTCCGAGTTTAAGACAGGCAGTGGTGGCGCACGCCTTTAATCCCAGCACACGGGAGGCAGAGGCAGGCAGATCTCCATGAGTTCGAGGCTAGCCGGGTCCACAAAGTGAGTCCAGGACAGCCAAGGCTACACAGAGGAACACTGTCTCAAAAACAAAAAACAAACAAACAAAAAAAAAAAAACAAAAAAACAAAAGAAGTCGGTGTTTAATCCTGGTGGGACTCCTGAAGGTTCTAAACGCAGAAGAGACCAGACGGTTTGCAATCAAGGCAGGTGTTCTCTGTGTCAGTAAGGACACCTAGAGATGCACAGAGGAAGCAGCAAGGTGGATAAGTGGTATGTGCCCAGCACTGGGGACAACAGTCAGGCCAGACTCATAGTTAGTATTTTCCTATTCTTTCCTTGGGTTTGTTTGTTTATTTGTTTGTTGTTTGCTTGTTCATTTTACTGTGCTAGGGATAGAACCCAGGGTCATGCCTATGCTAAGTAAGTGCTCCACCACTGAGCTACGGCACTGGCGCTAGTGTTCCATTCACAGTAAGTTCGAGAATGGATGTTCTTAAAGCTCTGTCCTCCCGGGGCCTATGGGCCTGCAGAGCAGCAGTCTAGAGTCTAGGCAGGGTGCCTGAGTGTGGGTGGGGCCCATCCCCATCCTTGATACCTCTGAGATTCTAGTCTACTGTGTCCCAAATCAAGCTGGCCCCATCCAAGGGTGCCTCCCTAAGCTGACCCTATTATGGACCCCAGCCTGCACCCGAAGTCCACTGGGCAGCCGGGGCTGCTAGATTCCCAGATGTGCAAAAGCCACCAGACGTGTTTCTCCCTTACAGAAAGAGCCTACACATGGTCAAGGGAGTAAGTCAGTGTTGTGTGACAAACTTTCCCTGGGCGACACCACACCCACACCCACACATGTCTACTCATCCCAGACAGAGAACCCATGACAGACCAAAGTGTGGGTACAACCAAAGTCTAACTTGGTGAACCACACGTCTTTTTTGGGTTACTTACAGGAATGTGGGTGAGGGGTTACTTCACCCCTCAAAGACAGCTGCATCACCAAAGTCCACCCCAACATGGGTGACAGCTCACCAAGCTGGGAAAACTGGAATACATAGCACAGCCCGCAGACAACTCACAGGGTCCTTTCCAGGTGTTTCAGTTGCTCTAAACCTGTTCCAGGCAGCTCTGCTGGTTTCTTCCAGGCAGCTGGTCTGGTCTCAGAATCTTCTATGCAGGCCAGCTTCCCTTTGTCTGAGAAGGACTCTCTGCTTTTATTTTTACTCAGGGGGAAGGAGCCTAGTGAATCTGGACAGTTTCAGGGACTTCCTGAAGCTAGTTTGAGTTACCTTCCTGAGTAAGGAGCTTTCTTGCCCAATGGAATATTTCAGTCTTGAAGGAAACTTACCCAACAGTCAGCTGGGCTTGACGCCATGTCCCTCCTCAAGCCTGCCAGGAGGCCACAGTTCCTCAGCCACACACACTGAAGTGTAGGAGGTTTGCCCCCACAGTCCACCAGCACCATCAAGACGGCCTGTGAGAAATGGGTGACAAAGGTTGCTTCTGAAGGTCAGTGTCACTGCACTCTCAGCTTTCTGTAAAGACTTTGATGGAGGCACCACCCCCCACCTTCCCCACTTCTCCAATTGCCAGAGAGGTCTTTCTTGGTTGACCTTGAACCCACCACCGTGTGACTGCTATCCTGGAAACTAAGTCTGCCTAATAATCCATTAGAGATTGAAGGAGAGAAGGCCAAGTTGTCATTATTTCTAGGCACTATGATTATTTATTTTAGAACCCAAAAGAATATATAGGCGTGTTATTATAAATCATAGAACTTCATGAAATCATCAGATAGACTATTTTTTGTACAAAACTCAGCTGTACGCTAGCGGCAGACTTTCTACCCAAAGCTATAAATAGAGAACACAGTAACATCAGTGTCACAGATATTAAATAAATCCTTTTTTAAGAAAGATCTAAGAACTCTGTAGTGGGAATTGTAAACTTCACTAAGATGCACTTTGGAACATCCCCTCCTGATAACTGTCTGGGGACTCTAGGAATGCAGGAGGCATGCATGTCTCAATATAGTAAAGCAATATGCATCAAGCCCACAGCCAAAATTATGCTAAGTGGAGAAAAAAAGCAAAGCATTTCTGCTAAAGCCAGGGACAAGATGAGGGTGCCCACTTTTTTCACTCCTACTCAGTACAGTTCATGAAGTCTTAGATTAATAAGACAAGAGAAGAAAAAAGGAAATTTTAAATTAAATTAAAATTTTTTAAAAAAGAAAAAGAAAAAGGGGCACAAATAGGGAAGGAAGAAGTTACAATATCCTCAGTAACAGATGATATAATTCTATACATAAAAGATCCTAAAGACTAAAGCTGGACGTGGTGGCGCACGCCTTTAATGTCAGCACTCAGGAGGCAGAGGCAGGCAGATCAGTGTGAGTTCAAGGCCAGCCTGGTCTACAAAGTGAGTCCAGGATAGCCAAGGCTACACAGAGAGAGACCTTGTCTTGAAAAAAAAAAAAAAAAATCCTAAAGACTCTATCAGAAACATCCTATATCTGATAAACACCATTAGCAAAAAAGCAAGATACTAAATTAACACATAAAAATCAGTAGCTGGAGCTAGAGAGATAGCTCAGAGGTTAAGAGCATTGGCTGCTCTTTCAAAGGTCATGAGTTCAATTCCCAGCAACCACATGGTGGCTCACAACCATCTATAACAAAATCTAGTGCTCTCTTCTGGCCTGCAGGCAGAATGCTGTATACATAATAAATAAATAATTCGGGCCCAGCGTGGTGGCTCACGCCTTTAATCCTAGTACTCGGGAGGCAGAGGCAGGTGGATCACTGTGAGTTTGAGGCCAGCCTGGTCTACAAAGTGACTCCAGGACAGCCAGGGCTACACAGAGAGACCTTGTTTGGAAAAACCAAAAATAAATAAATAAATAAATAAATAAATAGGTGTACCATGTTTGTGGATAGGGTAGTTGTGATAAATCCAACAATTCTTCCAAAATAATTGCATAGATCTGGTGCATTTCCAGCCCAAATTTCCCAGAATTGGATGGAATTTTTTTTATTAAAATGTGACTGGCAAGTGAAGGACAGAGGACAGCCAAGACTCCTGAAGCAGGAAGGGAAATCTTCCTATAGCACTGTGATGGTTGACGCTTATTGTCACTTTTACAAGATGTTTCTAGAATCAACTGGAGACAATCCTCTGAGCACATCCGCAGGAAGGAAAATTATCGGCCCAGGACCCCGAAGACCAAGTTCTCAGCACAAAGGAGATTGATTCACCCCAGAGGGACAGAGGGCAGGGAATAAGAGACAAAGACAGGAGATGAGTATGAGGGAGAAGGAAAAGGAAGAGGAAATGGGGGGGGGTTATCCAAGAGGACAAAGAGCTGCCTCTGGATAGAGAGGAGAAGGACAGAGGACAGAGGAAAGTGGCAGTTTATAAAGGTACAAAGGGAAACCCCATGTTAGGACGAGGTGTTTCATTTTAATTGGGCATGTTCATTACGTGAGCCAAATAGGGCTTTTGATTGCTGGACTTCAATACTTTGATAGCTGGGCATTGGTAGTCAGGCCCAGGAGAAGGAAGTGGCCAAATAAGGAATAGACATTGGCGACTAGCTTCAGGAATGTGATCTAATGGATTTTAGCAAGGCAGAGGGAAGGGTGGGGGGGCAGACTGCTGGAGCCATGCTCACCACACTCGAGGAGCTGGCCAGAGTCCCTTCATTCGTGAGGGAGTCTCTAGATTGGGTTAGTTGAGTTATAAAGACTTATCCTCCATGTGGGCGGCACCATCGTGTGGCTGGGGTCCCAGACTGAACAAGGAGACTGTGGGTTAGGCGCCAGCATTCATCTCTTTCTGTTTCTTGACAGGATACAACGTGACCAGCGGCCTCATGGTCCTCCCATCCTGCCTTCCTCGCCAAGGTGGACAAATAAACCTTCCTTTCTAAAGTTGCTTTGGTTGTGGGTTTTGTTATAGCAAAGAGAGAAGCAAAGGAAATTATGGTGAGATTACAAAACCCCACCATCAGAGTGATGTAAGACTGACAGGTTAGACAAACAGGTGCCTGGATTGGAGAGAGAACAGAAGCAGGCTCACATGGGGGTGGAGCAGATGGTTATGGGGTCAGTTGGAAAGGGAATGCGGAGACAGAGGCAGGTGGATCGCTGTGAGTTCGAGGCCAGCCTGGTCTACAAAGTGAGTCCAGGACAGCCAAGGCTACACAGAGAAACCCTATCTCGGGAAACAAAAAACAAAAAACAAAAACAAAAGAAGAATGAAAACAGCTCCCAAGGGATTAAGTTCAGTGTCAGAGACGAAAGATAAATCCTAGGTGGAAAATACAAGTGACTCTCTTTTAGAGGTTGGGAGGGGCAAAATGTTTATAAACACAGGCACATGTGGTTTAGACCAGAGTCCCAGCAAGAAGCAAAGGACATGGAGGGACCATTCTGGGGAAGTCGAAAGGGACGTTGTGTGAAGGCTGGTTCATGGTTGAAAGAGCTCCCTCCTCCCCATCCCACGCACAACATGTGCAGCTCCTGTGCTCCTACTGCCCAAGAGTCCTGCGAGGACAGCTGTCTTCCATGAAGCACAGGACTGCATCCCACCTCGCCCTGCTCAAGGCTTAGCCCACTAACAGAGCCAACCTGTGGCCAAGCCCTCAAGAGGCAAAAAGCAAGGAGCTGGGTCCAGTCTATCCTCCAAAGCCCTGGGCCCAGACGGATGCAGAGGAAAGAGGACGGCTGTGGAAGAGTTGGGAAAAGAAAGCTTCAAGTGGAGGATGTTTTTCCTCTGATGACAAACTATCAACAGGGAAAAATGTTTAATACTCAAAGCCAGGTCATGAGGTTGCATAGGGACAGCTCCAAAATGGCCAGCAAGCTGACAGGCATCCCAGAAAAGTGAGAAGATGGAACAGGAAGCCCGCCATGGCTGTAGATGGCAGCAGGGCATGGAGATCAGCCCCAGAGTGACCGGAGATCACAAAGCAGAAGGGAGCAACACATGGCTTCAAACCCAGTGGAGGAAGGTGAACTGCTACTCCTCCGGGAACAGTGTTGAGATTGCGCCTTAAACTTGAACCCTTAGGAGGTGCAATTTGACTTCTTGGTGCATATGCTTTTGTCCGTAGCACCACGATTCATGCGCATGGGACCCAGAGAAGGATCCACACCGATACTTAAGAAGCAACCTTGAGGGATGCACCAAGGCTGCTACGCATGAAAGGGAGAAACCGGAAGCAGCAGGAGCCAGTGACCCCTCCCATCCAGCCGAAGACACCAAGATGGAAACACGCATGCGCCCTGCAGCTGGAGAGATGAAAACCAGTAAGGTGATAATAGCTAAGGGTGTCCCTGGTTGGGAGGCGGCAAACTTGGCTGCACCCAAAGTCAAGTGCAGCCCACAACTAGGGTCTCACTTCTGCCAAATCACTTGAGAGCAGAAAATAAAGTAAAAAAATACACAGTTTCCCTCTGTGGACACGGAGGGAGCAACCCCTGTGGGGGGCCTGTATTAGACCAGCCTGGCAGGCTGAGATCCAAGGTTTGAAGGAAGAGACCAGTTTCCTGATGAGGGAATCCTGGGCTCTAACTCCTAAACTCCAGCATGGGTCCAGCCTCTTCCCACCAGACCATCCTGGAAAACCCAGTGTCTAAAATAGCTTTTGAATTCCTCAGCGCTAGAGAAAGCTGCGACCTTAGGCCGCGAGATCTTTAGGGACTGGACAGATGTTCCTGAGCAGTGTCTGATATCTGGCCTGGAAATCCCTAGACTAGGGTTCTGGGGAACACTCCTTTTAGGGTATCATGCCCAGGACTGGGAGCTGTTCTCAGAGCAACTAGGTTCTGGTGCAAGCAGGCAGCATTCCATGAGCGGGGCTGGGAATCCAGCCTTCCCTCTTCCTGGGATCTCAGAGGAAGAGTGTGGCGACAGTGTCCTGCCACCCATCACTATCCCCAGGCAGGTACCATCTCCAAACAGGCAAGGAAAGGAGGTAGGGGCTTGGCGGGGGACCAGCTGGCTTCTCTCTTATTCATTGGCGGTAGATGAGTCAGGGACCCCCAGGAGTTTGCCGGCTCCATTTCCTTTCATGTTCAGCTGGAGTTTGATAAATGAGAGTCTTTACTGTGGAAGGAACCCCAGAATACCTCGAGGGCTGAAGCTACAGCACAGCCATTGTGGGAGACCTCGGGGACAGTCATGGTGAAAGTGAACACAGTGGCATTTACACACTCCCACTCACACGCACACTTACACACACAGGCACAAGCACACACTCACACACACACACAGGGTCACACACATTTGCATACTACAAACACACAAATACCCCACAGGCAGAATATTGCTTGTGGCCCTAGCCAAGGGCATGGGGTCACACTCTTCATTGCTAAGTGACCTTTATCTGTGAATAACCATGATGGTGCTGCAGGGATTGATTTTGCAGTTGTGAGTAAATTTTATGCACAGTGTGATTTCGCAAATAGGAGATGATGATCATTGACTCTGCACTGTGTTTTACTTAAAAGAAATGATAGAGACCATAGTACTGTGGGGAAGCAACGTTGCCAGTCTCTTTCACTGCCGCTGGGTCCCCCAGGTTCTGTGCAGCAGGCCTGGGAGGCAAAGCTGGACCTTTCTGACCATTCCAGGGACACTGCTGAACTGGGCACTTGAATTATCAGACTTGAATGGATGCCTGGAGCTAATTCTGTAGGAAATGGTCCTAATGCTGAGCCCCTGGTGCAGGACTGCGGGGCAGGGAGAGAAGAGCCTGCCACCTTTGGGCAGGTCACACACAATGTCTTCTAGACAGCTTTTATCCACAAGTTACAGGTAAGCTGCTCCTGTCTCACGAGTCCGGAGTCAGCGGGGCTGGTTTCAAGCATTTCCATCCTTGCCTAGTGCTAAATGCTATCCTCAAAAGAAAAACAAAGCCAGCCGAGAGAGCTGTCCCCATGAGTCATCTCCTGTCCCTGGATTTCTCCAAGGTCAGTGTGACCTTTGTGGGCTAAGAGTGCTAAATTACAGGCGTGGGACCCCCAGAGGACAGGGCCCTAGATAGTCTGGCTTTCTCGCAGGTTGAGCTGGTGTGAAAGTTACAGCAGTCAGGATTGGATAGGCTCGCAGCTCCAGAATTAAGTTTCCAAAGGTGAGGCTAAAGCTCTTCCCTGCAGGCAGCTGGGAGCACAGATCAGGTAGAGGGGTGAAAAGCCCTGTAGCCAAGGACCACCCACCTTCTTGGACACTTAAGCAGCCCTGTCCAGCCTCGGCTTGCTGGCTGGGGAATTCACAATGAAGGGATGCGCCTGACCCTGCACGCCCGTTGCCATGGCAGCCACCCCATGGTGGTGGGCTGTACAAGGGCTGGATTCCTTACATAGCTGGGAGCCCAGGTGGGGGTGGGGACGGGGGGTTGGGGTGGCTGGAGCCTGGACACTTAACTTAGAATGTGGGTTCTCAGAAGCCAGCATGGGCTGCACACTTCTGACCCTTGCTTTCTGCCCCTCCCTTCCTGAGACCCAGCTCAGCTCTAGAGGACACAGGATCTGGGGGTGAAATGGGAAAATCTGAGGGAGGGGTGAGCTGAGGTAAAAAGTGACATTTCTCTCCGTCTGAGACTGCATAGATGGGCTGCAAAGTCCCTTGGTCACAGCTGGATGTGGTGGTACATGCCTTTAATCGCAGCACTCTGAAGGGCAGAGGCTGGTGGATCGCTGTGAGTTCGAGGCCAGCCTGGTCTACAAAGTGACTCCAGGACAGCCAAGGCTACACAGAGAAATCTTGTCTGAAAAACAAAACAAAACAAAAAAGTCCCTTGGTCACAGACATTACTGCCCAGCAGAGCAGGCGCCAGCTGTCTGTGACAAGGCACACTGCCCTCCTGGCTGCTGTGGAGGGCTTGTGGGTAGATTCTCATCCTAGGTCCTTCAAGACCCCTGGAGTGCTGCAGAGGGGCTAGGTCTGTTGCCTCCTCTGTGAGTTGGCGTCAGGGTCACCTTCCCGGAAGGGCATCAAGTCCAGGAAACCAAGACCTTGTGTCTTCCACTTTCTTCCTACCTGGCAGAGACAGCTCTTCTAGAAGGTTCTGCCCTGTCATAATTAGGGTTTTTTGTTTTTGTTTTCAAGACAGGAGGTAGGGGACGGGGTGGTGGAGGTGTTTCTGGTGTGATAGACCTGGCTGTCCTGAACTCACTTTGTAGACGGGGCTGGCTTCGAACTCACAGATCTGCCTGCCTCTGCCTCCAGAGTGCTGGAATTAAAGGCATGCACCACCACACCTGGCTAATTAGGGTTTCTGTTGCTGTGATAAAACACCATGACCAAAAGTAAGTTAGGGAGAAAATGGCTTCTTTCAACTCAGAGTTCCACGGTACAGTCCATTACTGAGGGAAGTCAGGGCAGGAACCTGGAGGCCTGAGCTGATGCAGAGACCATGGGGGCACTGCTTGCTGGCTTGCTCTCAGGCCTTGCTTTCTCACAGCACCCAGGACCACCAGCCCACAGTGACACGGGCCCTCCCACATCCATCATCAAGCAAACAAATGAACCACAGTCTCGCCCACAGGTCAGTCAGGTGGGCCCATTTCAACTGAAGTTCCCACTTCCAAAATGACTGCAGCTTGTGGTAAGTTGAAATAAAACTAGCTGGCACATACCCCAAGGCTCTAGCCAACCCCACTGCCCCTCCAGCTGTTTCTAGCTCCACTCATCCCCTTACGTCACAGTTCAGGTACAGCAGTGTCCTGTGGCCATGGGGTCCCAGTGGCAACCCATCTCCACCCCTACCTACCTACCTACCTCTCAGCGTTCTCAGCGCTCCCTTTCCCAGCCTCAAAGAGACGGGTCACAAGTCCTTAAAACATTGGTTCTCAACCTCTAGGTTGCAACCCCTTGTGGGAGTCAAATGACCCTTTCACAGGGGCCAGGTGACCTAAGACCATGGGACATACCAGATATTTGCAGACTTTTCATCACAGTAACAAAGTTACAGTTACAAAGTAGCAACAAAGCCGGCCTCAGTGGCCCACGCCTTTAATCCCAGCACTCGGGAGGCAGAGGCAGGCGGCTCAGTGTGAGTTCAAGGCCAGCCTGGTCTACAAAGCGAGTTCAGGACGCCAAGGCCTCACAGAGAAATTCTATCTGGAAAAATAAATAAATAAATAAATAAATAAATAAATAAATAAATAAATAAATAAAAATTTAACAACAACAACCAAAAAAACCCAGAAAACAAAGTAGCAACAAAATAATTTCTGGGGGCCTGAAGAGATGGCTCAGAGGTTAAGGGCATTGACTGTTCCTCCAGAGGTCCTGAGTTCAATTCCTAGAAACCACATGGTGGCTCACAGACATCTACAATGTGATCTGATGCTCTGAAGGCCTGGAGGTCTACATGCAGGCAGAGCACTGTATACATAATAAATAAATACATAAATAAATAAATCTTTTTAAAAAAATTTCTGGTTGGGGTCACCACAACACAAGGAGCTGTATTGAAGGGTCCCAGTGAGAACCACTGTCTTAGAAGGTGGCAGAATCTGGAGATGATCTATAAGGTCCCCTCACTTCACCTAGTGAGGGGTCCTGCAGTCCTGCCACCGTGGTTTGCCATGGTCACCAAATGCCATAGGGACAGAGGATGGCTCCCAGCCTCCAGTGATAACTTCTGCACTGTGTCTGTGCTTCTGGGGTATGGGAAGCAGAGCTTGTGGGAAACAGATGGGGCCACTGAAGACTCTCTGTGGGAGATGGGGCTCTGGCCCAGCCTCAGGGACCTTGGAAGACAGAGAGACAGAGGCAAGGTCCTCTTCTCTTCAGAGGTACGGATGTCTCAAAACCTAAGTCTATTTTCTCATTGCTAAGAAAACACATTAGGGGGAAAAAAAAAAAAAAAAAGACAGAATTAAGTCAACTGATGGCTGTGAAGCTCTTGAGCCAATGAGCTTCTTGGGAGTGCCCAAGGAGCTTCGTGTCATGGTGTACGCACCTGGCAGTGGACACTCATCTAAGTGGCCAGCACAGCCTTCTGCCTCCTCCCCAGAGCATCATGGGTTCCACTTTGCTCCACTAGTGTAGTTTCCCGGTACCCCACGTCATCTCTGTGCTAGTGTTGGCGTGGCTCCTACCCAGCCAGAGAAGTCATTTCAGTGACGAAGTTATCACCACAACATTTTGGCTTTCTGCTTGCCTAAAATATTTTACCTCTTGCACTTGAAGAAGATTACCGCCCTAGTCCTCAGAACCTCCTTATCAGGGATGGCAGGAATGAGGCTCAGCTCCACACAGTCCCCGGAGCAGCCTGAGGGCTTGTTTTGTTTTGTTTTGTTTTGTTTTTACAGAGACTAAGTTAAAACCTAGACTTTTGGCTTCAACCTACAAAAGAATTTCAGTATGAAGCAGAGTTAATGGAGATTTTTAAAAACTACTTTTTACGTATTTATATGTACGTGTATTTGGTTTTTTTTGGGGGGGGTCAGAGACTGACATCATCCTCCACTTTTTTTTTTTTAACAGGGTTTTTCACCAATTGGCCACACTGGCTGGCCACTGAGCTCCAGGAATCTTCCCGCCTTTATCTCCCCATGCTGGGATTACAGGTGTGCGTCCCCACGCCCAGTTTTGTTTTGTTTTACATGGGCTCTGGAGGGTCAAACTGAGAGCCTCACGCTTGCCTGAGCCAGCTCCCCAGCGCTCCACTGTAGCCATATAGAGAATTATCCTCAAAGGGTTTCTAAGGACTTTAAATGAGATCGGTCCAGGATCTTTTCTTGAGGACACCTGATTTGATTACAATTGATAAGTTAAACATAGGATCCCGGGAATTCAGGAAGCTAGGCTATCTCCAATGTAAACAAGTTAACGGTCTTGTTTGTGAGGCTTGACAGAAAGTATCTGGGGCAGAATGGGGTCCTTCCCAAAGTGATGTCCATTCAGGACTTAGTCCTGCCTCGTTGCTATTTTAACATGAAACTTCTTCCTACATAAGGACTTATTGCTTCTAGTTAGTGGGCCTTCACAGCAAAGGATGCTAACTATGCTACAATTCTCACTTCTCACTTGATAAGAGGCTTCAACCAGATGCCAAAGTGAGGGCTCCTTCTCCTATCCCCTGCCTCATAATTTCCCTCTCTTTCTATCCTCCATCAACCTGACCTCCCAGAGCTGCAAGGCAGATGTGGTTTTCATAGACTGAGCGGCAGGACAGGGGGTGCTGAGTGTACATAGAGACGGCTGCCTGCCAGAGATGCTTGCGTCTTCCACCCACTACGTGGGACCTTGGCCATCTGGCTGCACACAGCCTTCCTCTCTGTTTAGTGGGCCACTGTGGCCATCCCAGCTCATGGCACTGAGGGAGCTGAGTCCCCTCCCATAGGGACTGACTATGGGACAGTGTAGGTGACAATTCCCTGTAGGAGCCCCTGTCTAGCAAGGGCAGGACAAGAGCCACGGGGAAAGCGAGGGCTCCCTGAAAGGTGAAACTGTCTCTGTGAGTTGTCCACGCCTTGGGGACTCAGTGAAGGGCCTGTTTCTGGAGCGTCTCAGCAGCTGTCAGTATAGCTCAGTAGCTACCACCTTGAGCCATACCTGCTCCCATTTCAGGGGCTTACAGTCTAAGGCTAACCGGGCCTCCCAGAAGTCAGTTCTAGAAGGGCTGGGAGCTAGGTTTTTTGTCATCTGAGGGGTGACCTTGTCCCCTTCTAGGGATTGACCGGTCACCCCCTCCAGGGAAGGATGAATAGGTCAGTGAGGACAGTGATCTCTTAGCACTCAATCTTATGGGATGGATATTGCTGCCCAGACCTTGCAGAGAGCCACTGAAGGCTTGGTCCAGACGGGATGGAGTTCTACTAGATCTCCTACTGATGGTCTTCCCAGAGGAGGACAGGCCACACAATTGTGTTCGTAAAAATCACGATGCATTAAGTTTACAATTGTGTGTTGGGGTACACTCATAGCCATCCTGGGGTCCATGTGGCTGTAGGTTGGGCTTGCTTGCGGAAGCGTCTGCTAGATCTCACACGGTGCTACAGCAGCTGCAGAAAAGGAACATATGCCAGGCGGTGGTGGTGGTGCACGCCTTTAATCCCAGCACTTGGGAGGCAGAGGCAGGTGGATTTCTGTGGGTTCAAGGCCAGTCTGGTCTACAGAGAAAGTTCCAGGACATCCAAGATCACACAGAGAAACTCTGACTCGGGGAAAAAAAAAAAGAGAGAGAGAGAGAAAGAAAGAAAGAAAGAAAAGGAACATGCTTGTGTCCAAGTGTCAGTGTCTGTGGAAGGGAGAGAGACCAATAAATAGATGGACAGACAGACCGACAAGCCGAAGGAGAGGCTGAGATAGATGGAGTCTGTCTTCGTCACAGTTCTATTACTGTGAAGAGACATCATGACCAAAGCAACTCTTATAAAAGACAGCATTTAATGGGGGCTGGCTTACAGTTTCAGAGGCTTTGTTCATTACCATCATGACAGAGAACATGGCAACAGGCAGGCACGGTGGTAGAGAAGTCGTTGAGAGGTAGAGAGCGTGGGCCTGGTTTAGGCTTTTGTGGTTTTTGTCTGTGTGTGTGTGTGGGAGGGTTGTTTTTTGTGTGTTTGTTTGTTGTTGGTGGTGGTGGTGGGGTGCGTGTGTGTGTGTGTGTGTGTTTTAGGTGTTTTGAGACAGGGTTTCTCTGTGTAGCCTTGGCTGTTCTGGACTCGCTTTGTAAACCAGGCTGGTCTCAAACTCACAGTGATCCACCTGCCTCTGCCTCCCAAGTGCTCGGATTAAAGGCGGGCCTGGTCTAGGATTTTGAAACTCCAAACCCCACCCCCAGTGACATACTTCCTCCAACAAGGCCCCACCTACTCCAACAAGGCCACACCTCCCAATCCTTCTAATCCTTTGAAACAGTTCTTCTCCCTGGTGACTAAGCATTTAAATATATGAACCTATGAGACCATCTTATTCAAACCATCACAGAGTCTGAACATTACAAGACAGTATTGTTGTGTCCCAACACAGGCGGTGGCACTGAAGTGACCCGGCAGATGGGACTAACTGAGGCAGACAGAGCAGCACAAGTGTCTGGGGCATTTTCCTGGGATTAGGATGTGCCTCTTCCTTGATGGGTGCTCTGGCGAAGTGGCTAACCTAAGCTCCCCTGGCTCACACCCAGCTCTGCACCATAGCTGGGGTTGTGTATCTGAGCCTCAGCCTCCTCCTCTCCCTCTGTGAGACCCGTGAGTGTGGGGGTCCTGAGGCAGCCCCATAGACCTGTCTGGACTTAGGGGTGAAGTAGGGTTTAGCTCTGTTGGGTCTTAGGGATTGGAAGACCTAGTTGGAGAAATGAAGTCAGCAGCTGGCTACGGGGGGCGGGACTCAGGGAAGGTACAGAGCTGTGGGTGCAGAAGGATCTGAGGCTTGGGTACGGGTGACACCTTGGGAAGGGAGGACCTGGAAGCCATCCAGTCAAACAGTTGACAGTGACTCTCACCACGAAGAGGAAATTCTGAGGGGAAAGGGGAAGGGAGGGGAGGCAGGATGAGCCACTCTGCAGGTGAGAGGCATCAGGCCGCAGTTCAGGCGAGGCCTTTGAACCTACAGGGATACACTGAGGAATCCATACCTTTGCTGAAGATGTGTCTTAGGGTTTTATTGCTGTGAAAAGACACCATGACCGTGGCAATTTCTACAAAGGAAAACATTTAACTGGGGCTGGGTTACAGGTTCAGAGGTTTAGTCCTTTATTATCATGGCGGCACACAGGTAGACATGGTGATGGAGAAGCCGAGCATTATACATCTGGATAGGCAGGCAGCAGAAAGAGAGAGTGAGCCACTGGGCCTGGCTTAAGCTTCTGAAACCTCAAAGCCCACCTCCAGTGACACACTTCCTCCAACAAGGCCACACCCCCTCCTAATAGTGCCCCTCCCTTGAGCCTATGGGGGCCATTTTCATTCAAAACACCACAGGATATAAGGTGACCCAGGCAGTTTCCTGCATGCGTGCGTGCGTGCGTGCGTGCGTGCGTGTACCTAATTAAAGGAGAGCTGCCCTGGCTATGGGAGGTGCCAGGGTCTCAAGGCCCTACCTGGGATGGTCCATGAAAGGGGAGGGACAGTGCCTGGTGGCAGGTTTTAAATGCTTTGGGTCTGAGACCCTAGCCTGGCTTCCTGGACAGAGGGCTTAGAGAGGGCAGCCGGGCGCTGCCTATTGTTGCTGTGTATAACAGAGAGTGAGCAAACACCTCAGGACAGACTTCCCAGCCTAGACAAATGGCTGGGCGTGGGTGTGGGATTCTCGGCATGGCTCAGTTTAGAGCTTCAGCAGGAGGGTAGCTTTTGGATTTGGTTTATTTATGAACCCTGGGGAAGGATAACAGCTGGTGGGCTTCTTCCAGAGTTCTGTGTCCTGGAATGTAAAGGGAGGCCACTGTGAAGACATGAGGGGGCCTCTTTACCACCGTGCAGACATGGGGGGCCTCCTTGAAATATGGCTTTTACTTTGTAGCAAAGCAAATGTTTTTCCCCCCTTCAACAAATAAATACCAGCTCCCTGACATATGACTGAGAAAGACTACAATAATAAACCCAAATGCTGCCGACAAACAGGAGGAAATGGCCTTTCCTCTCCCGAAAGTTAGGTCCCAACGAAAAACTAACTACAGAGGAAGTTCATCGTGGATACCGGGAAAATCAAGACACTCCCGTGGTTTTGTGAAGCTGAGGTCTTTTCTCCAAGCCAGGAGGCCCCAGTAAAGTGGGAATCTGGAGTCCGATTCTCCATTTCCAGTTCCAAGGAAGGGCTCTGCACAAACCTAGTATCATATGATTTATCTGTGCCTTAAAAAATACAAGACTTTCATATTGGTTTCCTTCAATATATCTGTGGCATTGGTCAGTCCTGGGACACAGTGTGGGCTTAGGGTGGGCTTTTCTAGCCAGCACAGCTGCCTAGGATCTTGTGTGGTGGAGGGCACCGGCTCCAGCCTTTTATGTTCTATTATGGAGGTCTACAAATAAAACTCAAAAGGCCAGACTGAAGCTGGTCGCAGTGGCGCACGCCTGTAAGCCCAGCACTCAGGGAAGCAGAGGCAGGCAAATCTGTGTGAGTTCGAGGCCAGCCTGCTCTAAAAAGTGAGTCCAGAACAGCCAGGGTGATACAGAGAAACCCTGTCTTGAAAAACGAGAGAGAGAGAGAGAGAGAGAGAGAGAGAGAGAGAGAGAGAGAGAGAGAGAGAGAAAAGAAGAAGAAGAAGAAGAAGAAGAAGAAGAAGAAGAAGAAGAAGAAGAAGAAGAAGAAGAAGAAGAAGGGCATACAAATTAAATGTTATGTTCTTGGACACTTTTCAGACAGTAAGTGAAAACCAAGAGAAGTCCAGATACTGAGCCCTGCAAACCACCTTAATAGAAAGTGATCAACGGTGTGGACGCCATGGAGGTTAGGCTCTTTGGGGCAGTGGATTGTGGGAGTGTAACTGGGAAATGGGTGGTATAGGAGGTCCTTGGGCAAGGTGCTTCCTACTGCAGGCACCACTACTTTCCCAGCAATGGGAACAGAATCACACAGGGCACTGCGCCCTGATGTTGACAGAAAGGTGGACAGGGCTCCTCCTGTGCCCGCTCGGCTCAGTTGCCTCTCAGGGAACTGCCTCCCTGGAAACCTGTACTTTGTTATCTTCTGGAGCTGTGAGGGCCCAGGAGAAAAGCACACATGTGCTCAGGGTGTTTTCAGTTAATGGTGTGCCCATCCAGTCTGACAACCAAGTACCCTCAGCTCCCAACCAGTCAGCCAACAAGGGGCTGCTCTCCCTTCCTCCCATCCAATCAGCCAACAAGGGGTGGCTCTCCCTTCCTCCCATCCAATCAGCCAACAAGGGGCGGCTCTCCCTTCCTCCCATCCAATCAGCCAACAAGGGGCGGCTCTCCCTTCCATCCAATCAGCCAACAAGGGGCGGCTCTCCCTTCCTCCCAACCAGTCAGCCAACATGGTGCCCTCCTCTCTCTTCCTGTCTGTCAACTAGGTACCCTCTGCTGCAAAATCAGTCAGCAGGTTAGCCCACTTCCTACCCCGTCAATACAGTCGGTCAAACCACATCGACTCAGGCAACCTCATCCGTCCTCCCCTCTAGCCAACAGGATGCCCTCCCCTTCAGTGAAAGGCACTATTCCTTCATCACCACTCAGATCCTTCCCTGCTGACTAAGCCAGCATTTCGTGGACAGCTTTATCCACGCCATGGCTCCAAAGACCCTACACTGTTGCCAACCCTGTGTCCTTACCCATCAAACCTCGTGTGGCTCAAAACAAGCTCTCAAGCATACCCCCGTTCAGACACTAGGACTCCTGTGACCTAGTTCTGTGTGGGAAGCAAACATGAATGAGGAGCTCTTTAGGACCCAGCAACTCCACTGTGGGCCCTGGGGGCGGGGCTTCCTCGCAGCTGACAATGCAAGGATGCACCTGTTCGTTCTTTGCACGTAAGAGGTGTGCACATGCACCTCTCGTGTCACACAACAACCTCACTCACATGCCCACTTCACATATACCGCACACATTCACGTCACACACCTATCAAACGGGACTTTCTTTGGAGCCTCAGCGCCCCCAATAAAGACACAGAGACTTACTGTATTATAAGCTTCAGCACTGTTCTTTCTTCCTTCCTTCCTTCCTTCCTTCTTTCCTTCCTTCCTTCCTTCCTTTCTTTCTTTTTTTAAAGATTTATTTATTTATTATGTATACAATGCTCTGCCTGCATGTACACCTGCAGGCCAGAAGAGGGCATCAGATCACATCATAGACGGTTGTGAGCCACCATGTGGTTGCTGGGAATTGAACTCAGAACCTCTTGAAGAGCAGTCAGTGCTCTTAACTGCTGAGCCATCTCTCCGGTGATGCTTAAGGACACCAAAGTCCTTGCTGGAGAGACGGCTCAGCAGTTAAGAGCACTGGCTGTTCTTCCAAAGGAGCCAGGTTTAACTCCCAGAACTCACGTGGCAGCTCACAAGTGCCTGTAACTCCAGTTCCAAGGGGACCTGGCACCCTCACACACACATGCAGACAGACAGAACAGCAATGACACAAAAGAAAAAGAAATAAATCATGAACAATACCAAAGTCCGGCCTGTACTCAGCGCTCAGCTAGTACAGAAATCGGCATTTGAATATACAGAGACAGTCTACACAGTGCACAAAAAGATCACACCAACACGGCTACCTCACACACGTAGCACACTGCTCCTCACACACACACCTCACACGCCTACTTTATATCCTTCTATCTCATGTGCACACCTTACACACACACACACCTCTCACCAATAACCCCCACACCTAACACATACCCACTTCACACACATGTGTCACACTTGCCTCACACACTCCCACCTCACACACCTATCTTATACACACACCTCCCACATATACTTACCTCTTACACAATTCTCACACCCACCCACTTTACAACTTACATATACCCACCTCACACACATATATCACAGTCCCTTCACATATACACCTCTCTCTCTCTCTCACTTTCACATCACACACACACACCTCACACACATGCCTCACACATACCTGCTTCATGTAACATCATACATAGGCTCACCTCATACCTACCTACCCATGTTCCTTTTACACCTACCTACCACCTACCCACACCATATATGGTTAACTCACACACACACACACACACACACACACGCACCTCACCCACACACCACACACACACACACACACACACACACCACACACACACACACCACACACACACACCTCACACACACACCACACACACATACACACACCTCACACACACACCACACACACACCACTACACACACACACACACACACCACACACACACACCTCACACACACACCACACAAACACACACACACCTCACACACACACCTCACACACACACCACACACACACACACACCTCACACACACACCACACACACACACACACCTCATACACACACCACACACACATACACACACCTCACACATACACCACACACACATAACACACACCTCACACACACACCACACACACACATCTCACACACACACCACACACACACACCTCACACACACACACACCTCACACACACACCACACACACCTCACACACACACCACACACACATACCTCACACACACACCACACACACATACACACACCTCACACACACATCTCTCACACCTCACACACACACACCACACACACACACATCTCTCACACACACACACACACCTCACACACACACCTCACACACACACCACACACACACACCTCACACACACATCTCTCACACACACACCACACACACACACACACCTCACACACACACCACACACACATACACACACCTCACACACACATCTCTCACACACACACACACACCTCACATACACGCCTCACACATACCTGCCTCACCTGCACACCCATGCTTGTCAGACATGTAGTATCCCCAGCCAGTTCTTTGCCTTGAAAGAAACACACAGCAACTACACCAGCATTGGCCCTGTTAAGTGCATAGTGCTAGTGGGCCTCACATGAGCCCCAGACCTTCTCAGACCGAGAGCCAGCACTTCTTGAACGCCTGCTGTTACCAGTTGCTTTTGTAAAAGTCAAATTTGCCTCTCAGGAAGTGAACAGAAGCCAAGAGCCTCAGTGGTGGTAGCAGGTCCCCACTGATCATGAGAGCTACGGATGCTGCCGGTTGAGCCAGGGCTCAGAGCCACGCCTGTTGTTAGGAAATCTGCGAAAGTGATTTCCTTTCTTTCCTTCTTTCCTTTTTGCAGTTTGAGGATGGAAAAAGTATGGGAAAGAAAACAAAATGGTGCTGAGTTTCTCCAGCGTGGACTCTCTACAAGGAAGACGTTGAGACATCATGGCAGGAGGAAGGGATGAGGACAGGAGGGGGAGAGGGGGGAATGGGGGGAGCTAGAGACAGAATACATCTCTGCTAGGAAACAGATGCTCCCATGAGCATCACCTTTTCTGCTTTATGCAGCAGAGTGCCTGCCAGGAGCTGTGTGGCTCCTTGTGGGTAGCACTGAGCTCTTTCTACTGCTCTGGGCAGACACAAAGATTCGTGGCAGTCTGTAGGGTGGGAAGGGGCCCTCAAATTGCCCCCAAGGCAGCCCACGGAGGCCCCTTTCTATCCATTACAGATGACTGGACCTAGTGCACCAATGATGGGACAGCCAGAAGAGAGTCTGGCATAGGGTTCCAAGAGGAGGGTGGGACCAGGCAGGAGATCCTCAGCAAGAGGGCAGGATGCTAACCGCGGATTCTCAGCAGGGAGATAGGAGCCTGACCAGAAGTCATGTGCAGAAGGGGCTGGAGCCTGGCTAGGGAGCCTCATCAGGGAACTTCAGAAAAGAAGGAGCTGGCAATACTGTGGACTGGAGAGGACCCGAGCCCTTCCTGGTCATCTACTGCATCAGATGGCATCTCTGGATTTGACGCAAGGGTCTGGTTACTCTGGAATGGCTCCTTCTCCTTTAGTCCTTCATCCGTCAGAGAGCTGTTCCTGGGAAACCAGGCTCCAAGGTCTTTGCCCATGGACCAGTCTAGGTTATGTGGGACAAGGAATAGAGACATTGAGGGGGCTGTCTCTCTCAGACCTTAGATTCTGACACTTACAGATAGCCAAGGGGGCAATTCCTTCATATGGGCATCACCAGAGCCTCTGCTGTCAGTGTCTATAAAGAAAGGACGATGAGCCAGATGGTGGTGGTGCATGCCTTTATCCCAGCACTCGGGAGGCAGAGGCAGGCAGATTGCTGTGAGTTCGAGGCCAGCCTAGTCTACAACGGGAGTCCAGGACAGCCAGGGCTACACAGAGAAACTGTGTCTCAAAAAATAAATAAATATATAAATAAGTAAGTAAAGAAAGGATGATGAGAGGGAACCTAGCTTCTCACTCAGAAGGGAGGCTCTGTGGTGCTAAAGAAACAGAGCTGCCCCTCACCCCTCAGAGCAGCAAGCAGCCTTTCCTTTTATGTGATTTCTGCTGCCTGGCTGGCAGTGAGGGTGGTGGTACCCAGGCCGATCCTCAGAAGCAAGCTGCGTGTGCTCTCTGCCTGACTCCCTCCTTTGTGGGAGACTTGATTCCCCTTATGCACGCCGCTGGACAAGCTGCATGACTCTTTCTCTGTTGAAATGGTGCTAGAAAACCTCTAGGCTTTGAGGAAGATCAGCAGCTAACCTCCTCCCTCTCAGGCCTCTGCCACTACCATCAGACTAGCCCAGGCTAGTCTGAGGGAGGAGAAGTGCGTGCAGCCTTCTGAGTCACCAGCTAACGAGCTCTGAATGTGAACGAGCCCAGACAAGACAGCAACAAATACAAAGAGGTGTCACACATCCCAGAGCTGGCAGCTACAGACAGACAGACAGACAGACCGACCGACCGACCGACCGACAGACAGACAGACAGACAGACAGATCCTCTGGCAGGAATGGACAGCTGCTTCCAAAGGAGGTGGAACCTGTGGCTGGCTTTAACAAGAAGAGTGCAAAATCAGATCTTAAGATAGTACAGAAAGAACGTTCCATGTGGATTTTTTTTTTCTTTTTTTGGTAAGATTTCAATTAGTTTAATGAAACTGTGTATTTATGTGGGAGAGTTACACATTTACCCAAGAGTCACCTTGGAGCCTTCGCTGGGCTCTCTGTGGTATCATCACCAAACTACCATACTACATTTGCTACAAGCTTTCAATCAACCAGCACCATTGGAAGGGACCCCCCCCCCAAGTCCTTTACCAGTGTCCTCTGCTCCAAGATACCTGGATGTATTTTGCCAAGTGTCCCTCGATTCCTCAAGCCTGGGACAGACAGTTCCTTACTCTTTGCTATCTTTCGTGACCTCGGTACTCTTGAGGAGCTCTGGGCAGAGTCCCACAAGCCTGAGGGGGCTGTCCAGTGCCTCTCAGGGTGCCATCACGCTGGACATAGTGCAGAAGCCACCGTGACTTATCACTGTAACACTCACTGGTCTTGGCCTCTTGGATGAGGTGGCAACCTCCCAGCTTCTGCACAAGTCATGCAAGTCACTGTTTCTCTCTGTATTCTGCTGATGGGAAGTGGGTCACTAGGTCCAGGCTACACTAAGGGGGGCTGAGCATCACCTCCCAGAGGCAGGAAATAGTGACTATCAATACTGAGGCTGTAGCTGGGCATGGTGGCGTATGCCTTTAGTCCCAGCACTCGGGAGGCAGTGGCAGGTGGATCGCTGTGAATTCAAGGCCAGCCTGGTCTACAAAGTGAGTCCAGAACAGCCAAGGCTACACAGAGAAACCCTGTCTTGAAAAAAACAAAACAAAAAACAAAACAGACAAACAAACAAAAACTGAAGCCTTGGGAAAGTCCTGCCTTTCTTAGAAAGTTCTACCCACTGACCCTAGCATTCACCCTTAGGTCTTGGCTTCAAGAGCAATGGATTTAAATTGTCTTCTTCCTTTACTCCAATGTGCGAATTCACATTTTATTGTCATTAAGTTTTTCTCTCTTCCCATTTACTCAGTGATTATGGAAATCAATGTGGACTTCGAAGGTGCGGTATTTTATTTCAAAGGCTGAAAGTCAACAATGTCTTTACGTCGGCGACTATGTATTTTCTGCCCAGCCAAAAAGTCACTCATCAAAGAAGGCAATGAAAGCTGGGCGGTGGTGGCGCACGCCTTTAATCCCACCCAGCACAGAGGCAGGTGGATCTCTGTGAGTTCGAGGCTAGCCTGGTCTACAAAACAAGTCCAGGACAGAGAAGGCTAGATAGAGAAACCTTGTCTCAAAAAACAAAACAAAAGCAAAAACCAAACAAAAAAGAAGGCTATTAGTTTCTAATAGCAAACTAAAAGATAGTCGTGAGGCAGGAGACTCATACACCAAAGAAACGCGGTGCTGGAGAGATGGTTCTGTGGTTAAGAGTTCTGGTCTTGTAGAGGACGTAAGTTCAGTTCCCAACACCCACATTGGGTGGCCCATGCTCACCTGTAATTCCAACACCAGGGGCTCAGACACCCGCTTCCGCCCTCCTCAGCCACTCACATGTACTTGTGCCATTCATGGTCACAAACACACACAAACAAAAATAAATAAATAAGAAAGAAACTCGGGGGCTGGAGAGATGGCTCAGTGGTTAAGAGCCCAACCTGCTCTCCCAGAGGTCCTGAGTTCAATTCTCAGCAACCACATGGTGGCTCACAGACATCTATAATGTGACAATAAATAAAATAAGTAAATCTTAAAAAAAAAAAAAAAAGAAAGAAAGAAAGAAAAAGAAACTCGGAGAATGGCATTTTCTCAGTTGGGGTTCCCTTCTTTCAGATAACTCTAGCTTGTGTCAAGTGGACATAAAACTAGCCTTTCTGAGCTCATGGGTTTGGGTGGACCCCGGGTAAGTTTTGTAGTCTTAGAATGAGGGCATAGGGCACTCTTCTACCCATGACAGGAACAGATTAGCATTCAAAGTTCCTGGCATTGTCAGAAAAGCAAGTAGTAATTCTTAAGAGTTGCCCTCTTAAAAGTCAAGGGAACCTGTCATATCTAAGCCACTGTTAACAGAACAATGAACAACGGAAAGCAAGCAACCCGTGTGGGAATGTGGAATAATGACAACATTGGGGGGGGGGGGAGACTTAAAAGAGGATCATAAAAGAGAGGAAAAAGAACTGGGAAACAAGAAACCAGCAGTCATCCCAATGCTGGGAAGTACATTAGGCAAATGGCACACTATACATCAAAGATTGACAGCTGGATTTTAAACCAGGAAACAAAAGTGAATGTCAGTAGCCAGAAAGGAAGAAATGGCAGGGAAGCAAAGGTGCACCTGATCCTGTCAAAGGAGGGGCCCAGCTGCTAGGCAACGTGTAAGGAAGGCAGGCGGCTGTGAGACGTCACAGTGGCCAGTTGGCCGACGAGGTGGTCGGCAGATTGGACATCTGTAGGGAGAATATGAACCCAAGCATTACCTCTGCCTTCTCCAGTGTCACTTCCACTCCAAAGGCAAAGGGTGAAACAAGGAGTTTACAATGTAACAGAGGAGGAACTATTGAGATGGCTCAGTGGACAACCAAAGCCTAAATACCTGTGGGATTCCCCAGACCTACACTAGCAATAGACAGGACTCCTGAAAGTTATCAGACACATTAAATACATGTAAACAAGATATTTTTAATGTGACAAAGGAAAGGTATAATCATGACCTCAATTTTAAAAATAAGATTTATTTATTATTTATACAGTATTCTGCCTGCATGTGCACCTGCCTGCCAGATCTCATTACAGATGGTCATGAGCCACCATGTGGTTGCTGGGACTTGAACTCGGGACCTTTGGAAGAGTGGATGGTGCTCTTAACCTCTGAGCCATCTCTCCAGCCCTAATCATGACCTCTTTGTCTGACCTGGAACAGTGCACATCAGACCATATGGAAAACAAGAACTTGGACAGAAGGCTCGGTATGTAGGACTAGCTTGCATGAGGCCTTGGGTTCATCCTGGGATCACAGGGGGGATTCTGTTACTAGAGGGCCTTACCAAGAGGATTAAAAAACCCAGAGAGATGCTGAGGTACATGTCACTCCCAGAATGGACCGCTGCTTTGTGTAAAATGCATGGAGACTGTTCAGGTGAGTTAGATACGGATCCAAGATTCAGGCTTAGCTAGTCAGGCAGGGCCCAGTATATAGTCCCAGAAAAGGCTCCACTGATTTCCCTCTCCCCAGAAATGCAAACTAAACCTTAAGATACCTGCTAGTGGCAAGGCCAAAGGGAAAACCATGATTCCAAGCGTCAGAAAGATGTAAGGGCCCGGGGAATCTTGCATGCCGCTCATGGACACGTTATTTATACTGACCTCAGTTGGAAACACCCCGATGCAGGGCCGGAGGGTGGTCCCTGAATATCTCAAAGTGAACTAGGCTTAGACAACACATATGTAGCAACATAGCAGCATCTCCATATGCCGCCGAATATGAGCAGCTGACCCAGGGATGTGTCAAGAGTTTCTGTTTCTCTCTTGCCCTCTTCTTGTGTATTTGTGTGTGTGTGTGTCCCTCTCCATCTCTCTATCACTGTCTGCCTGTCTCTCTGTGCCTCTTTCTCTCTCCACCTCTCTTTCTTTTTCTCCTTCCCTCTCTCAATGTCTTTTTTTGTTTGTTTGTTCTGTTTTGTTTGTTTCTTTTTTTGTTTGTTTGTTTGTTTGTTTGTTTGTTTTTGTCAGGTTTTCTCTGTATAGCTCTGGCTGTCCTGGACTCACTTTGTAGACCAGGCTGGCCTCGAACTCACAGAGATCCACCTGCCTCTGCTTCCCGAGTGCTGGGATTAAAGGCGTGCACCACTGCGCCTAGCTCCTCAATGTCTTTTGTGTATGTGTGTGCATTATGGGGTATGTATATTTGAGTGCAGGTGAGCCCAGAGGCCAGGAGTGTTGGGTCCCCCTGGAGTTGGAGTTACAGGTAGTTGGGAGCAGCCTAATGTGGGTGCTGGGAATTGAACTCTGATTCTCTGAAATAACAGCAAGTGTTCTTAACCACTATTTCTGTTTGTCTTTTTCCATCTCTTTCCATGTTTCTGTCTCTCTCTCCCTCTCCCCTCCCTCCTCTCTCCCCAGTCTCTGTCTCTGTCTCTACTTCTGTCTCTCTCGCTCTCCACATTTCTGTCCGTCTCTGATGTAAGTGTAGGCATGTGTTAGTTACTTTTCTTACACCATGACCAAATACCGAACTACTTAAAGGAGGATTTGCTTTGCTCCTAGCTTCAGAGGCTTAGTCTATGGTCACTCAGGTCACTCAGTCCCCATGTGCTTGGGCAAAACACAGTGAAAGTGAAAGTGTATAGTGGCCATTGCTCACCTTATGGTAGGCAGGAAACAGACAGACAGCGAGGCCCGGGGACCTACTTCCTGAAGCTAGGTCTCATCTCCTAATGCTTCCACCTCCAATATCATCATCAGCTGGAAGCAGCTGTTAAGGCCTGAGCCTGTGGAAGACATTTGAGATTCAAAAACCATAACCTGAAAGGAAGCTGGCCTCTTTTTCTCACCCTGGGCCCCAGCAGTTAGGCCTGGCCCTGTTCTGGCCTGACATAGCAAGATTGCTGGAGTGAATACCATGTCACCTACGGGGAGCCGGTCCACTGTCCATGCAAAGCCTGAGATGCAGTGGGAGCTGGATCAGCATTTGCAGAGTGAGCTAAGGAAGGGGGTGGAGCCAGAGCTCAGGGGCCCCTTTGCTGCTGCTGGCTGCTAAGTGACTCTCTGGGACCCTGCTGAGTCATTCCTTCCTCCGGCTTGGACTTATTTTTAATTGTATGTTCTGAACAGATGGAAATTTCTTGGCTGTTGGGAGCGAAACTCTGGATATTTGGGAAACATATCCAGAAGGAAGTGGCTGGGGTATGACTCACACACAGTCTGAACCCCGATGGGGTGAGCAATTCCAGCAATTTCTGCTCAGTGTCAGGGAAGCCACTGGGCGGAGGGCAGAAGGATTCAGAATCAATGGCCGGACCTGGCTTGGTTCCCTCCATGCAGAGCCTGTGACACTGGCAGTGCCACCCAGATGGGCTGACACAGTTACCCACCCATGTGTGCTCTAATCAGTTAGCTGAGCCACAGGCACCCATTCCAGGAAATAGCTAGCCAGCTGTCTTATAGAGACAGGTCAGAGAAGTTTGAAGGGATGCAGGGGCATTGACCAGGCAGGCTTTCTAACCAGGAGATAGGTACAAAAACTGGATAGGAGGGTTTCAAGTTTGCAGGAGAGCTGCCCAAAAGCAAAGAGGGCTGGTTAAGAGGAAAGCCAGTGCCAGGCTTGGAGGTACACACTTGTACTCCCAGGGCTGTGGACGCTGAGGCAGAAAGCTCACTCTCACCTGGGCAACGGACTGAGCCTTGTCTGAGACAGAGGAAATCAAGGATTTCCATCCTATGATAATCTTCAAGATGTGTAAGCAAGTTGTGCTTTGCTCTGGCCTCCGAGCAGTGTCCCCAACAGCAGTGACCATAAAAGCTGGGCCACATGGAACCCCATGATTGATGGCAATTCCCCACTGTGAGGCAGGAGAGGGAGGGCCAACGTGCCATACACAGCCACTGAGAATTAGGTTTCCTTTTCCTCTCCTTCAGGGAAAGGCAGCAATCACACACACACACACACACACACACACACACACACACATGTGGGAGGGACTCTACCACCCTCGGTGGGGTGAAAAAGCAGTGGTAGAAGAGAAAACTTGTGTACTCAGCATCTCTTTATAGACTCTCTTTATGGACCAGGCTCACCTCGAGCTCAGAGATCCGCCTGCCTCTGCCTCCGGAGGGCTGGGATTAAAGGCGTGCACCACCGTGCCCAGTTTATTCCATGGATTTTTATCTTCACATAAACACTAGAGTTCTATGCCTGGGGTCTTTTCTCCTTGGCAGCTTTCGTTCACCTGAGACTTGGCTACTGAGACTTGGCCAGAAGAGAATCCATGACAGTTGTACTTCCAGCTTTGAAGGGCTGAGTTGATTAACTTGATAAGCAAAGAGTAGAGAGTGAGAGTGTGCCAAAGCCATCAAACGTGGTGCTCAAAACATCCAGCAGAAGTTGACCGGGACCCCATTAAGGCAGACAGATGGAGTGCTCCCCACAGAGTTCCAAGCAGAGCAGAGTCCTCCCAGGTGCACTCTCCAAGCAAAAGAACAAATGGCAACAGAGAGAGAAAGACTTCACTAAATTGGGCACTCACAACGCCCAGCAGAAACTGACTGGGACATCAGGGCATCAGCTGAGGTTACTGACTGAGCTTTCTCCCTGTGGCTGAGCTTCCGGCAGCTGACCACTGTGGGCACGTTCGCTGTCCGCTGCGGGAACGTTTATGTCATGGGATGAACAACGGTCATGTTTGGTTGGAAATGGTCCACCTTTCTAGCTGTGCTCAAGGGCACCCTGTTTTACTCTTAGGCTGTCTCGCCATTCTCTTCCCTCCAGGCCACAGTTAGTGGGGCCATCTCCAGACAAAGGACCTTGAAGGACACTTTGGGACAAACATCTTTGGGTCTGAATGGGAAGGAGGGGGCAACTCCACCTTCAGAGATCAAGAGCTCATAACCATGTAGTAAAATCATGTAGATTTCAGCTTCACAGGAAAACCTCAAGGAGCTGCATGCCGGGGACAGAGGCTGCTTAGCATCAGCTTTTCTGTCCTCTTGTCTACGTCACTCCTTGTGCCTCTTGGGTCAAGACTCAGCCAAAGGGAGAGAGAGAGGAGGAGGCTGCTGCAATCACACCTGGCTCTTTTCAGGAAGAGTGTCTGGTCCTGTATGCCCCTTCCTGTGTCCTAAGGTGGCTCCCTCCAGTTGAGGGAGGGGCCATCACAGCCCACGGGCTCCCAAGTGTGTCTCCAAGTATGGAGGAAAGTTCATGCAGGACAGAAAGAAAGGAGGAGGAGAAAAGCCAGACCCACTCCACCCGATCCTCTGGGCACCTCACCGGTCCCTGTTGGGCCAGCAGGGGGATGTGTGGGTGGGGGAGGTCAGTGCTGCTGGCTTGGCGAGCAGGAGGCTGGAAGTAAGGTTAGAGGCAGCTGGCAGCACTCCAGGCTCAGAGGAGGGTCAGTGGAGCCTGGGAACAGAATGGCCCTTGGGGGGTGACTCAGACCCAGCTGGTGGGGGAAGGCCATGGCTAAGCCCTTCTACAACCGTACTGGTAGAGTTGGGCAAGATGGCCTGAGAGACTAAGAAGCAGTCTGGCTCACTGCCCACATCCCAGCTCTGTGGGAACCCCTTGCCCACCCCAGACATCTGCAAAACCTCTGGAGGCTTCTACTCTAGGCTCTTATATTACTTCCAGCTGAGGAAGGCCAAGGTGCTTTCTCTACAGCCGGGAGGGACACCCTCTGCATTGTCAAGCCAAGTGCACCATGCCCCAGGCACTCATCCCAGATACACACACTTCTGTGTGCACGTATGAGTGCATGCACATTGTATGTGGCAACACATGTGCATGTGTGTGACCGCGTGTGTTGTGAATATATGTGCGTGTGAAGACTGCTGCCCTTCAGCTGGTTCCCAGGCCAGGTTGTGGGTGGCTATCCTGTTCTGGAGACTCTTTATTTTCTACCCCGTGAGACACTTTCTAGGATTGTCATCTGTGATCTTGGCAGAGGCCAGAGGAAGGAAGGCGACCTGAAGGAAAAGCCTTCTGATGGGCACTGCTGAGGAGACACCTCAGGGGGGGTCTGTGTGGCTGTGTCACATTGGGGCTTGAATAGGTACCCAAATGTCCTTGGATCTGGTTTCCAGTGGAGACGGCTAGTCTAGATTGTTCACTTGCCCAGTGGCTGTCAGGAAAACATAAGCTGTGCCCTTGGAGATGAGAGAACGCAGGGCGGAGTCACTCCCTAGGCTCCCATGATCTGCCTTGTGTGTGTGCCAAGGTGTGAGTGTGAGCGGGCACACCAGAGAGCAGGGACAGAGCCGCCCTTGTCCTTCAGAACGGGTAGAGTGGCGGAGAGGAAGTACCACTGTCCCCATGTCCTGGGGCCCCAACACTCACCATGGCTTTGCCACCTGACACACTCGGCCCACCCAGTGCTTGTCTTTGCCAAGGTGGCACCTCTTCCTAGTGAGGGATAGGCTCCTGGCTGAGACACACACAGACCTGGAAGTGAAGTAAGATTAGCACAAGACTTCTCACACGTTTCCAGACAGCAGCCAAGACAGGTACCACACCCAGAACTCAGGCTGGGAGAAGCCACCACACACTACTACCGCCTCCAGGGGTAACTTGACCCCACTTTCTCCTGCTACTATCTTTCTGGGGCTCATAGAGAAAATATGATCTAAAATAGAATCTACTCTCAAGGCAAAAAAAAAAAAATCAGCAGAAAGATAAGAGAGGAATCCTAACATGGTCTCAGAAGGCCCCTGAAGGCATCCCAGGAAGACTGACTCAGGCAGCGATTCCTCGCCAGCACCTCCAGGGGCCAGAGCTTGCTGAGTCAGGCCTTCTCCGCCCAGGCTCTGTCTTCCAGGGCCTCAAGGGAGAGTTCCTGAGAGTAGGACTGAAAAGGCTTACCAGCCTTGGCAATTTGCCGGCGCCTAGAGAGAACAGAGAGATACTGATCTTGAGTCTTTCTTAGGGAGAAAATGCCCCCTCTCAGGCAGTCTGCTGGACAAGCAAGAAACCAGAGCACAGAGCGCTCACCCCTCCAGCTGACTGAGAAGGCTCAGCGTGTCTCAGTCATTAGCAAACTGGGACACAGGGGGTTTCCTTGAAACAGAACAACAGCAACCACAAATCCAAAAACATTTGCCAAATCACAGCCCTGGAGTAATTAAGCTCAGGAAGGGGATGGTGTGTGTGTGTGTGTGTGTGTGTGTGTGTGTGTGTGTGTGTGTGTGTGTGTGTGTGTGTGACCTATGCAGAGGTAACCTGATGGAGCCTGCACCCCACCACAGGGAAGCAATGCCACCCACACAGCCCTCACTCAAGAGCTCTCCTGCTGAAGGTTCAACCATCACCCTAGACCAGGGCATCATGGGCTTCAGATGACCAAGTGCCTCTGGTGCCTCCTGTGAGGCGCCTCTGTGAGGGTCAGGCCTGAGTTCAACAGCGTTCATCAGGGAATTGACCTTGTCACCTTGTCGGTTCATAGCAGCATGGCCTGCCCAGCTGAGGCCACCATAGTGATGCCTAAAACTAAACATTTTAAGCTTTCTCAGATTTAGAAGTGACAAGAACCAGGGTACAGATGGGAGGAAGGCTGGGGCTTTTCTGCACATTTGAACTGAGGTCAGGGGGAGAAAAAAAAATAAAAGAACTTGATAAGGGAAAAAGCAAGGCAAAAACAAACAAAAGACCCCTGCAGCCTCACTTGAAACCAAGGCAGGGTGTCCAAGCAAGGACAGGGACACACCGAGTGGCACACTGATTGCTGCTACAGATTCACAGTGGGACCATCCTGTGGCTAATGTCTACACCATGAGGGCATCCCCACTTTAGTCTCTGCTAGGGGCATCCCAGGCTTCATGCACAGTAATTTCCTTGGCCCCCAGCCGGATGGTCCCAAAGGTGACTATCTCCTGATGACATCCTCACCTGAGTGCCACTGTGATCCCTTCTTCTCAAGGGGAGCAGTCCCCACCATAACCTCCTTGCATGTCCTGATGTCATTCAGTAGCCCTGGACCCAAGGGTATGGCTGACACAAATAAGGTCACCATACCTGGCATCGATTTCCCCACCACTGACACAAAGTCCACTGGCAGGGAGAGTGTCCCAAGCTCTGTGGCTTCCCTGCTTTTCTGCTGTCATTTCTATCACTATGATAACATTCCCTGGCAAAAATAACATAGAGCTCAGGGTTCTAGGTCAGAGTCCCTCACAGCAAGGAAGTCAAGGCAGGAACCAGAAGTAGCTAATGGAGCCACACCCACCATGCCCGCATGCATGCTGAGTGCTCAGCTCCCATTCTTATTTATTTATTTTTTGTTTGTTTGTTTTTTGTTTTGGAGACAGGGTTTCTCCCCTGGCTGTCCTGGACTCATTTTGTAGACTAGGCTGGCCTTGAACTCACAGAGATCCGCCTGCCTCTGCCTCCTGAGTGCTGGGATTAAAGGCGTACACCACCACACCCGGCCCTTCAGTTCCTTTTCTTAACCCTACATAGTCCAGGGACCAAACTCAGGGAGTGGGCGGATCTTCCCATATTAATGAACATCATCAAGACAAATCCTTTACAGACACACCCACCGATGAGGAAATTCCTCCTGGAGACTTTCTTCCCAAGGGATTATAGGTTGGGACAAGTTGACAATAATCAGAACTAACCATCCTGCCTGGAAGATGAGATGAAGCAAAGGAGTTAGGGACACACAGGGGGAGGGGGGGTTGCGGGGGGCTGCCACAGTGTCCCCCTCCAAGCAGGACTCTATTCTTCCACAGCTGCATACCCTCTTCATTACATTGCCTGCCCAAGGCTGTCTTCTACTAGAAGAAACTGGTATTGGCCCGGTATGGCTCAAGACCGAGTTCTCAACACAAAGGAGATTTATTTGCCCCGAAGGACAGGGAATAAGTGACAAAGAGAGAAAATAGAGGATGAGGGACGAGGGGAAGGGAACAAGGGAGAAGCGGAAGGAGCATTTATCCCAGAACCAGACAAAGGACCGCTTCTATATAGAAAGGAGACAGTTGTAGCCCATAGGCAGATGGCAATTTACAAAGGTAGAAGGGGAAATCCCATCCTAAGATGAGGTATTTAATTTTAATTGGGCGTGTTAATTAGGTGAGCCAAAGGAGGGCTTTGATTGCTGGACTTCCATACTTTGATGGCTGGACCTTGGTAGCCAGCCTCAGGAGGAGGAAGTGGCCTAATAAGAGAGAGAGAGATTGGTGGCTGGCTTTAGGAATGCGTTCTAATGGATTTTAGCAAGGCAGAGGAGATGGAGGGAAAAGCCAGGCTGCCAGAGCCATGCTCGCCTTCCCTGGCTGGCTACAGTCCCTTCAATACTTCTCCACTCTACTAGGTGACACTTGTCAAGACTGGGTCTGCCATCTGCCCAGGGCATAGGGCAGGGAACCAGCAGACTTTCTTCCTCTGTAGAGTCTGTGTGTGGGTATCCTGAGGGGTGTTTCTTCACTTCTGGAGGGAGACCAGCTGGTCATGCCCCATCAGGACTTTCCATCAGGTATTGCCTGGCGCTGCAACCAGAAGTCAGAGGTATTGGGAGCAGCTATGAAGAAGGGAGGGGCCAGGTATCTTGGGAGAGGGGTGCAGAACCAAGCGACAGTAAAGAGGGTGTCACCTACCCCGGTTCCGTCCCCAAAGCCAAAGGAGTCAGTACTCTTTCTGTCCCCTTAGTCTCAAGAAGGCAAGACAGCCTGGCTGAGCTCTGGGGCCAAGAACACTCAGGGATCTCCCACTCTGACCAACAGAGTGCATCCATCCCTCAGCAGGTCAGTGGGCTGGGGTTTCCATGGTAACCAGCCTCATCCCCAATTGTTAAAGGAGTAGGACTCAGCTCTGCTCTTGAGCCCCAGTTAGGGGTCACGAGAGACTCTAAGGTGAAGTGACAGTTCAGAGGTGGTGCTGGCTAGATGGCAGTGCCACACCACCTGTCAAATCAGATCCAATCACTTGCATTTGTATGCGCAAGGGACATTCTGAGAGAGGCCCCTGTGATCGGTCCATAACAGTCTGAACTACAAGCCAAGCAGGCCTCCATCGTCTGAACTACAAGCCAGGCAGGCCTCCATCGTCTGAACTACAAGCCAGGCAGGCCTCCATCGTCTGAACTACAAGCCAGGCAGGCCTCCATCGTCTGAACTACAAGCCAGGCAGGCCTCCATCGTCTGAACTACAAGCCAGGCAGGCCTCCATCGTCTGAACTACAAGCCAGGCAGGCCTCCATTGTCTGAACTACAAGCCAGGCAGGCCTCCATCGTCTGAACTACAAGCCAGGCAGGCCTCCATTGTCTGAACTGCTCCCAACGTTCTTATCTCACAAGCTCCCTCAGAAAAAAAAGCTCATCAAACTTTGAGCCCTGAATGACTTTTCTTGGCCAAAGTTCCAAAATCCTTCCACAATCCTCCCCAAAACCACACGGGCAGGTCTGTCACAGCAATCCCCCACTATCCTGGTACCAACTTGTCTTAGTCAATGTTACTATTGCTGTGATGAAACACCACGACCAAATACAGAGCTTGAGGAAGAAAGGGTTATTTCACTTACAGTTCCATATAGCATAGTTCAGGACAGGAACTCAAATGTTAGCAGGAACCTGGAGGCAGAAGCTGATGCAGAGGCCATGGAGGGAGTGCTGATTACTGTCTCGCTCAGCCTTATATTTTTAAATAGAACCAGGACCAAACAGCCTAGGAATGGCACCACCCACAATGGGCTGGGCCCTCCCCCATCAGTCACTAATTAAGAAAATGCCCTCCAGGCTTGCCTAAAGCCTGATCTTAAGGAGGCATTTTCTCAACTGAGGTTCCCTCCTCTCCGATGACTCTAGCTTGTGTCAAGTTGACATGAAACTAGGCAGCACAGCAGAGACCTCAGGTTCCGTAGGTCTCTATGGGAGTCCTAGGGTCTTAGGAGAGGGTGTCCTTGGCTTGCTTTTCTGTGCGTCTCAAACAGGTCTCGTCACACCGCCTGCCCAGGTGTCTTGACACTGCAGACTGAAGGCTTTGGAAGCTGGAATACCTGTGATACTATCAGGCATCCCTTCCCTATTTGGCAGGAGAGTCTCACTGTGGGGACGCTGGGTCCCCTGGGAAGTATGTGACAAGTGACAGTCACCTTAAGAAGAGAAAGGGTGCAAGGCTGAGGCACACACATGGTCACCCAGAAGCTGTCATTAACAGAAAGACCCACAAATTCTTTGTCATAAAGAACATCTGATTAAGCTGGGCGTGGTGGCGCAAGCCTTTAATCCCAGCACTCGGGAGGCAGAGGCAGGTGGATCCCTGTGAGTTTGAGGCCAACCTGGTCTACAAAGTGAGTCCAGGACAACCAAGGCTACACAGAGAAACCCTGTCTGTTTCCAAAAACAAAAAACAAACAAACAAACAAAAAGAACATCTGATTAGAGCGAGAGGACTGGCCCCCCTCCTCTAGCCAGGGGGCTAAGGTCAGCTTTGAAAATGTGCAGCCTCAGCATACAGCTCCGTGAACTTGGACTCAGGTCTCTTTGCTGTGATTGTGAACATATGGCTATTTCCTTTGGAAGGAAATGGCTGGTTCTTGCCCAACTTAACTCCCTACACACACACACACACAGAGAGAGAGAGAGAGACAGACAGACAGACAGACAGACAGACAGACAGACACAGAGCTTGGTTTGGAAACAGCTCAAAATGAAGAAGAAAATCAATGATACAGAAACAGAGAGGAGCTGTTCTGAATCTTCACTCTTCCTTGCCAGCTCTCTGCCTTTGGGCCCATTACCTTTATCCCCTTCTCCTCCCCGCCCCCCTCCCCCCTGCCCCCACACCTCCCTAAAATAGTGGTTCTCAACCCTTTTAATATAGTCCCTCCTTGGGTTGTGGGTGACCCCCAACCGTAAAAGTATTTCATTGCTGTGTCATAGCTGTCCTTGGCTGCTGCTTTGAATCAGAGTGTAAATATCTGATATTTGACCCCCAAAGGGGTCACAACCCACTGAGTGAGAACCACCGCTCTAAAAGGTCTTAGAAACAGGGAACAGGAAGCCTGGTGAGGCGGGGTACATGCTGCCTAAACGCGTGGACAGTCTCCTAAACAGCAGACATCAATACCCGCATTGGTATGACACAACCAGGAAGCTGACACTCCACAGCTTGTTTGTGTTGGTTGACCCAGTATCTCTCAGTCCCACTCTGGGGTGCAATCCAGGGCTATGTGTGGAACTCACCCATGGCAGCCTTTCTAGGCTCCTTTGATGTACAACACTTTCTTGGCCCGGCCTAGCCTTTCGGCCTCGCTAGTCTATTCAGCCCCCACAATGGGCAGCCATGTGGTTCCCGCACCCATGGCCCAGTCTTGGGCAGAAAGGTGAGTGTGAAGTTAAGTCTTTATCAACTCAGCACAACCTAGAATGGTCCATAAGGAGCTGTAACGAAAGAATTGCCTAGATAGGGGTTGGCCTATGGGTAGGTCTGTGGGGGTTGTGTAGATTGTGAATGGGAGTAGAAGAGACTAAACCTGAAAGAAGGTAGCATCATTTTGAAGGCTGGAACCTGAACTAAGTCAGAGTGAAGGAAGCCAGTGGAGCACAAACGGGACGGAGCAGCCCTCTGTGTATCTGTGTGCTGATACCTTCTTATAAAGACACTGACACCGGGGTCAAGGTCTACCATGTGACTTCACTTTAACTAAATCACTTCTAGAACCTCACTCTAAATCACTGTGTCAACCAGGTGTGTGTGCATGTGCGTGCTTAACAGTTGTATGTGTGAGCCTGTGTGGTGTTGGGTATATATGCATGTGTGGACCCGTGTGATAGGTGTGTGTGCATGTGTGTTCCTATGTGATAGTCAGATGTGTGCACATGTGTGTTGTTGTGTGATGTCAGGTGTGTGCACATGTGTGTGGCTGCGTGATGTCAGGTGTGTGTGCACACATGTGTGTGGCTGCGTGTCGGGTGTGTGTGTGCATGAGCATACCTGTGATAGTTGGGTGTGTACTTGCGCACACACATGTCCTGATGTGTCAGTGTGCTGGTTCTCCACCATGGTAAAGCATCACAAGCAGGTTTACACACCAGAGATTGTGTATCTTAGATCTTCAAGTCAGAAGCCTGGGGGGAGAATCCAAACAGGCTGCCCCTCTGCACTGCGAGGGAGGGGATGGCCCAGCCTCTCTGCCTGCCTCTCCTCCCACTGCCCACTTCTCCATCAGCCTTCCATCTTGCTGTCCCGTGATTTGAAGGACACTCTGGCCCTTGCTTCCGTTTCCATGTGGCATTTTCCCTGTATGACTTCCTGAGTCTGTATCTTCTCCTTGCATAGGGCAGAGTCACATGCCCAAAGTCTACTCCTGGAAAGTCCCCCATCTCCTGAGAAGGTCACATTCACAGGCCCAGTGTCATGACTTCAGCACATGACACTGTCCAGTTCACAACAGCGCTAATGTGTATGCATGCTTTCACCTGTCCATGGACATGCGGGCATGCATCGTGTATGCGAAGGCTTGGTATGTGTGCATGTGTGCCATGTGTGGTATATTTGTGCCTGTGTGTGCATGCCCTGTGTATGCTGTGTATATGTCTCTGTGTGGGCGTGCACTTTGCATTACTCAGCATGTCCTGCTCCTACTAACAGATGAAGAGATGGAACCCAGTACAAGGACAGGATCAGGGATCAGGAAGCCTGGCAGTCACTTCTCCTCCGAGTGTGACATAGAGATGAGGAGGCACCTGAGTCAAGAGTCATGAGAGGCAGAGGAGGCGGGGAAGAGAACCAGTGGGGCAGACACAGAGCTGCTGGTAGATGCTGTGTGATGTCAGGTGTGTGTGCCTGTATCATGTCAGGTGAGTGTGCATGCACACCCAAATACCAATGTGTCAGGGTGCTGGCTCCCTCATGGCAAAGCATCACTAACAGATCTACACTACACAGATTGTGCTAGTGTCATAAGCACACTGGACTTGAGAGCTGGTGGCTGAGGGCAGTGAGTACTAGCAGGAGTGTGGGCGTTGGATAGGGTCAGTTGTCCAGTCTGCAGCTGGGCTGGGAGGTGGCCTTCCTCTGTGGAGCCCCTGGAGGCACAGACCTCTGGCTTTTCATCTCTCACGCACCCTCCACACAGCCTGCTTGGCTCAGGCCCCAGCATCTCGGGCCCCCAGGCCTGCAGTTCCCCAGCAGCTGGGGTGAACTGGAGAAGGGGATCCATATGTGGCAACTTGGTTCAAGTTGCTGCCCTGGGGTAGGGGGTGGGGAGGTGTGGCAGGGGACCTAGCCCATGGCCTCCAGCCAGCCCCGGGGAGGAAGTAGGCCCCAGGTGCCGGCACTCAGTCTGGTGTGCAGCCTCCGAATGTATGGAAAGAGGTCAGGGTTTGGCCGTGTTGTCAGACTTTCCAAGGATGGGCTCCCCATTATCTGTGTGGGAGGAAGGAAGTGGTCCTGGGAGGGGCAGATAAGCCCTCTGCCCCACAGGAAGGGTGGGTAGTGTACTCACCCTGGCCCTCCTCTCCCCAGAATCTGTGGGCCCAGGCTAACCCCTGGAGGCTGTGGGAGATGAGGCCAATGGGACCACACATACACAGATACACCCCCCAAATGAGGGCCTCTCACTGAGGACTCCAGGGAAACAGATGGAAGTGTCCATCGTGGACCCTGAGGCACGGACAGGCTGCGCAGGGGCAGCCAGGCAGGTGCTGTTTCTCTGACACATCCTGGCCAGCTCTCATCCAGCACTTGGTTGATGCTGTTGTTTTGTTTTCAGAGTCAAGGTTACTCTGTGTAGCCTTGGCTGCCCTGAACTCACTTCGTAGACCCAGGCTGGCCTCGAACTCACAGCGATTCGCCTACCTCTGCCTCCTGAGTGCTGGGATTAAAGGTGTGCACCACCACCGCCAGGCATCATCCAGCACTTTTATTGCTCTGTATCTACCAGCCCCTTGTTGGCCTCTCCACCTCTTCTCTTTGCAGAGTCCCCAGCAATCCTGACCTTTGGGTCTGCTGCCTGCCCCAAATATGTGCTTATCATGTTGGGCTCTGAACTTGAGGCGACCATGAGTGGAACCCCAGTGGGCAGCAGGGATAGAGGACAGCCCCCAGGGATGGCTGTCAAGCCCAGCTCCCATCTCTGACCAAGCCCTTTAGCCATCTACACCCTGAAGCCACCGAGTCAGAACTTGGGAGGAGAGGGTCTCCCCTCTTTCTTGGCCCTGGTTCATTTCCTAGGCAACTGTGCTTCTAGGGCCCCCAAAGACCTCAGCTTCCCAGACCTCTTCTTGGTGTCAGATAAGAGCTTTCGCTTCAATTCCATGACTTTTAAAAGCAGTTATCTGCTAAGCCATCACCAGGCAAACTGTCCTCCTCTGGTATCTCCACAGATTAGACAGGCCTGAAGCATAAAACCTTGTCCCGGCTCCTCTAGGACCAGAGGGGAGGTTTGGGCAGACCTCTCTGTCCTCAGGACCTGGGCCAGTGGAATTCTAGCCTGGGGTTTCCTCAGGAGCTCAGGAGACACGAAGAACAGTAGGTGTGATGGTAGGCTGAGCCCACACTGGAGTTAGCAGGGCTCCCTGTTTGCCAGTGCTAAAAACCAAGGGGATCTGGAGTGGTCCAGGCCCAGCACCCAAGGAATCTAGACAGATGCATAATACTTGTGTATGTGCATGTAAAGACATACAGCATGGGCACAGTATGCAAGTAAACACGCACATGTGTATACATGTACAAGCTCACGTATGTTCATGCTACAACTCACGAACTCACGTGTGTACACTCGTGCACGGTGTAGATGTAGGTGTGATGAGGCTCTGTGTGTGTATGTGTTGTGTGTGTCTGTTTGGCCTGAGCACACATCCATAGTATGTACACGTGGATGTGTGTGCGTACATAAACACACATTTTTTCAAGCTTAGGAGCCATACCCTTTAATAGTGTAGAAATGAAAGGAAGCAAGCTCTGGTGGTTAGCTGAAGCATTGGAAAAACGGGGCTGACCATGTCTCGCCTCCAGGGGCTCTTAAGTGTCCAAGAGGCTCATTAGGGAAGATGGATGATCCTGGCAGCTAGGAGGCCTCTGGAGTCACATGTGTGTGAGCACATGCACATACACACACACACACACACACACACACACACACACACACCATGCACCACACAGAGGCATGGCCTGCGGAGCTCATTCCTTGGCAGTTTTCTGACACTTGCTTCCTGGGAGTCACTGACCTCATTAACAAGGCAGGAGTATGGGCTGCGACACCAGGTAGGTCCTCTGCTGAGGGCAGGCCAGTGCTGCTTCTAGCACAGGGCTGAGACTGAGGCCCAGAGGCCTTTGGATTCCTGTCCTGAGCTTATGAGCTGGTCATAGGGGTTGAAATCAAGTGGCTCATGCCCATATAGTGGTAGAGAAAGGGAAGAGGACTGTGATTCTCCATCACTCGGCTGCCCCCCCCCCAACCCTGCTGTGGACATGGGAGGAGGTGTGGCCAGTGCCCAGAGGCTGCTAGCTGAATCCTGAGGAGCTTCTAACCAACTGACATCCCTATGACAAAATCACAGTGTGGCACAAAGCAGGGCACTGAACTGGGCAGGTCCGGAGCGTAAATAGAACCCATGAGTCTGGGAAATAACATTGCCTTTCTCACCATCACACTATGTAAGTCTCTGGCATCCTCCACCACTTGCCCAGGAGCGCCCACACCATGCCTTGTGCCAATCACTGGAACCATCATTCTAACAGTTCTGTAATACCCCACTGTCGAGATAAGCCAGCATTCATTCACCTGTGTTGGAATTGTTACCAACCTTTGCTCTGCCACTTGGCGTCCAAGCTGATCTCCCCGTATACACAACTCATTGGCTCCCCTGAACGTGAGACCACCTGGGCACCGGTTTCCTAGCCTCGGTTTTATGTGGGCAGTGACACTGTCCTGTTTACCAGCAGATGTCGGGCTCTGGATACCAGATGTCCCCGTGCTCCATTCTGAACGTGACAGCATCGGTTCATTTTTCACACCAGTTCATCTTTTACAGTGGGAACTTGTCCTGTGCTGCACGATGTGTACCTCCTTCCATCATCTCATGGGGCTTCATGTGATGCAGAGATCCCCTTGGTCCTCGCTCTGAACCGTGATGTCTGCTGGTGAGTGCCCCTCGCCTGCCTGGTGGCTGCAGCTGTGCACTGTTTCAGCATCTGACCGGGAGGCTCCTTTTTCATTGCTTGGGTGACCAAGCAAGTCTCCTTTCATTCTTGTTTCTGTGTCATCACTGCCTGCCCCCATCCATGCCACACACACTTGTACATATCCTGGGGGATTTTTGTTGACCTGCAGATCTATTTTTTTAAAAATGATTTTGTAATTTGCCTCTTAGCACCTGAAAATATGACATTCCTTCATTTATTTAAGCCTTTCCTAATCATCCTTAATAAATATTTTATAGTCTTCCAAATCTTTTGTGAGGGAGATAGGTCAAAGGGTAAGCATGCTTGCTCTGTAGACACGAAACACTAAGTTCAAATTCCTGGCCCCCACATAAAAATCCTGGCATGGCTGCATTTGTCTGTAACCCCAACACTGGGGGACCAAGGCAGGTGGATCTTGAAAGCACACTTGCTGGCCAGCCCTGACCGAATGGTGAGCTTCCACCTTGGGGGGAGACCCTGTCTCAAAGGCAATGTGATAGAAGAAAATAGTGAAATCTTACTGTGGCATCCCACATGTGCATGCATAGGCTTTCACTATACATTTACACATGCACACAACACACACACACTCTCACACACTCTCACACACACTCATACATACTCACACCCACCCACACTCTCACGCACTCACATACACTCATACACACCCATACTCTCACACACTCACACTCACACACACCCATACTCTCACACACTCACACTCACATACACTCACACCCACCCACACTCTCACACACTCACACTCATACACACCCATACTCTCACACACTCACACACACACACACACACACACACACACACCTTTTGTGATTCCTCACTAGCTATTTGGTAGTTTTCATTGCTGTTGAAACGGTGGCATTTTCTAAACATTTGCTTCAGGTCTAACTAATGGTTAACCTCTGTATGTTTACCTCAGCCAGTATCCTTGCCACACTCACCTTTAAAAAAAAAAAAAAGATTTCTTTATTATGTATACACTGTTCTGTCTGCATGTACACCAGATGGTTTGAGCCACCACGTGGTTGCTTGAACTCAGGATCTCTAGAAGAGCAGCCAGTGCTCTTAACCTCTGAGCCATCTCTTCAGGCCCACACTCAATTCTTTTTTGTTTTTTTTTTTTTGGTTAAAGAAACTGCTTTATTGAGATAAACTTCACAAGCCCTAACCTCACCTCCTGTAAATAAAAACTGAGTGTTTGCCGAGCATATCCACAGACCAGCGCAATGGACTGCAGGCAGCTTCAGAAGACCTGCCTCCCCTTCCATCCCCGCACAAGAAAAGGCAAGACCCACACCACCCCCCAAAAAAGCAACCAGGGCGGACCTGCAGCCACAGTAAACTCACTTTTAGTCTAGAGGACTTATCTATACATTCTTTGGATTTTCTACATACACAGTCAAATTCCTGGGCTTGCTGTTACGGGGCCTGCAAAAACCGATGGAAAAGATTGATAAAGCCAGGATTGCTGGAAAGGCTAGTCAAAGGCCAGTTTGCAAATCTGCTGATATAAGCCAGATGCTGTTGGTCATGGTGTGTGGACAGTCTGAGTTTTGACTGAAGTTGCCTTCTCATCCTAGGGGTGGGTGCTGGAAACTGAACCCATGTTCTGTAAAGGAGCAGCTGGTGAGGCTCTCAACTGTTGAGCCATCTCTCCAGCCCTGCTCACAGCCCGCCTTAAAGGGTGTTACTGGAGCTTCTCTCTCACCTCTCCAGAGAGTGTGTACAGGAAAGGCTGGTGCTGACACAGCTAGCAAGGCACCATCACCTGGCAATAACCAGAATCCCACTGGATCACCAGGTGTGCTTGATCCCAGCTTAGGGAGCCAGCACAGAGCCCATGGAGGTTGGGGGAGTGGGAGTGGGGGGGGCAGTAAATCACAAGTCAGCCCTTCCCTTGGTACTGAGAGCAAAGCCCCCACCCTCTGCCGAGGGGCCACTCCAAACCCCAGGAGCCAGAATGATGAAGAATATTAATTTTCAAGCCGGGCGTGGTGGCGCTCGCTTTTAATTCCAGCACTTAGGAGGCAGAGGCAGGTGGATCTCTGTGAATTTGAGGCCAGCTTGGTCTACAAAGCAAGTCCAGGACAGCCAAGGCTACACAGAGAAACCCTGTCTCAGAAAAACAAACAAACAAAAAAGAATATTAATTCTCTGTGAAATACATTTTCCTGTGCTCGCGTGAGGCGATACAAGAGGAGGAAGGACTGTCTGCTGAGGGAAGGTGCCCAGCAGCTCACAGAAGAAAAGGTCTCATCAGCATGGGGACTTTTGCTAGGGAAAGTTTGCACACGATTTGCATATTCACCAGAATAAGAATAGAAAAAGAAAAAGAAAAAAAGAAAAAAAAAAAAAGAGGCAGGTGTGGTGGTGCATGCCTTTAATCTCAGCACTCGGGAGGCAGAGGCAGGTGGATTGCTATGAGTTCAAGGCCAGCCTGGTCTACAAAGGGAGTCTAGGACAGCCAAAGCTACACAGAGAAACCTTGACTCAAAACAAAACAAAAACAAAAACAAACAACAACAAAATAAAACAAAACAAAAAAACCCAAAAGAATTTTTTTGATGACAGGGTCTCATGTAGCCCAGGCTAGCCTCAGACTCCCTGAGTAGCTAAGGGTGGCCTTGAATTTCTTCTCCTGCCTCCACTTCTCAGGTGATGGGACTAAAATAATTCAAGGATAACCAGGTAAACCATTTTCTCCAAAGAGAATGAGAACACTCACCCCCCCCCGCCTCCACAGCCCCCTGCACCCCCACCACACACCCTCACCCCCATCACTTCCCTCTGTCCTGGGACCTGAAGAGGGCGTGGAGGGTGGGACAGAGGGCCACGTGGCCACCTGATCACCTGATAAGCCTCTGCATAACTCCAATTTGTTTCCACAAAGCTTGCCTTACTTTCCAAAGGGAGGAGGCCAGGCTGACACCTCCATTTGAAAGATGACGGCTTCTTGGCAGAAATGAACGAGTGAGTGAGCAAACGCGTGGATACGTGTGAAGAGAAAGCTCTGACAAGCTCCCTCACTTTCCCTGAGAATTCCAGCCTAGGTAGCGCCAGCATGCTCCTATGGAGCTAATGGCGCTCTGACTCAAAGATTCCATTTGGGTGTCAGCTTCCAGGCAGAGGAGGAAGTTCTGGACAACTTGTCCATAAAGTCAGATAAGCTAGGGGTAGACAGCCTGCCCCGTGGATGCGGTGCCCGGAGAAGGAACAGTGGCTGCTTGTGAAAACGCTTCCTTCCAAGGCTAGTATTCTCAGAAGGAAAAAAAAAAAATAACAAAGGTTATGACTGTTACCTTTTCAATCTCGACAAGGCGTTGTTTGATCATTAACCCGCTAAACAGAGCCAAACTACTGGTCACATGTCATTGTACATTTGTCCAGCCCCACAGAGTGCTGGATGGAGGGCGAGTCTGAGGGCAATCCATGCAGTCATTAATAAGAAGGTATTCATATGCGCTCACAGCGCCGTGCCTCCTATGAACCGGTGGGATAGAGTCACGGCAATGGCACTCACTGGCTTCTATACACCTTAAAAGAAAACCTACTAACTTAAAAAAAATGTTAAGAACTCCAATCACAGCCCCCCTTTCTTTAATAAATCTTGCAGGTTTCTCCCAAAACAACGTCAGTCACTTTAGCTGTCAAACTTGAGGGAGTCCACAGGCAGGTTTTGGAGGGCTGGCGTTTCAGGAATTCTCTGGGTGGCCGCTGTGTTTCTGGGTGTTACTGAGCATCATGTTAGAAAGCATACAGGATGTTTTCTTCCAAAGAATGTCCTTCCCTTGGGTTGTAAAAACATCTTCTATTACTCTTCATCTGAGAAGTGCTTGCTTTAACCTGCATTTTATTTATTTATTTATTCCTTTTAGTTTTTCGAGACAGGGTTTCTCTGTGTAGCCTTGGCTGTCCTGGACTTGCTTTGTAGACTAGGCTGGCCTCGAACTCACAGCGATCCGCCTACCTCTGCCTCCAGAGTGCTGGGATTAAAGGCGTGCGCCACCGTGCCGCGTCTACCTTTATATTCTTATTTGCTCTCATTACATCACTGGCATTCTCTGAGGCCTTTGAACTTGTATGTTGATAATATTAATAAGGAAAAGCCTATTCAGCTTGAAGTCTGAAGTTCAAAACCACCCTCCTCACCACTTCAGGTGATGGGGCTGATAAAAATGACTTAAGAGGGCTGGTTTTGGCCTACAGTCTGAGACTATAATCCATCATGTCATGGAAGTCACAGGAGCAGGAGGAGAAGCAGCTGCTCATATTACAACCACAGATGTAAATATATGTCAGAAAAATATATGTGCAGGCTGGGAAAGATGGCTCAGTGGTTTAGGGCACTGATTGCTCTTCCAGAGGACCTGAGTTCAAATCCCAGCACCCACATGGCACCCACTGTCTGTAACTCCAAGATCTGACACTCTCACATAGACATACAAACAGGCAAAACACCAATGCACATAAAATAAAGGTAAATAAATGTGTGTATGTGCATATGTATGTATGTGTGTATGCGTACATGTGTGTGTGTGTGTGTGTGTGTGCGCGTGTGTGTATGTGCATGAATATATGTGCTCAGCCCAGTTTCTCCATTTTCTAGTCTGGAATTATGCCCCTCACAGTGAACTGCTCTTCCCACTTGAATTAGCCTAATCAAGACAATCCCCAATGACCCATCTTTTGGGTGGTCCCATATCTCATGAAGTTGACTTGCTGATGTTAACCACCACACCAGGTACCGCAAACACCCCGGGGGGTGGGGGGGAAATCACTGACAAGGACAGAGGCACGGAGCAGTTCTCAGGGACTCACCCTGCCAGAGACCTCGAGGAGTCTCAGCTGAGGCCTTAGTCCCCGGCAGATGGCAAACGGATATGCGAGTGCCCACAGGGCAGGCAGCCCTGCCTCTGACATCTCACCAGGTTCCTTGGACAGCTGGGAGGCGCGTGCCTTCCACCTCCCTGCCTAGCAAAGGAAACAGATGAACAGAAGGAAAGTTGATATCATAGGAACCATGGGAGGACATGGGGTCTGGGAAGAGGCAGGAAGAGACAACCGAGAGATGGTTCCCAAGTGTGGGGCTTGGAGGAGATGAACAATGGTGCGGATCAAGGGCACAGATGAGTCCTCCAGAAGCCCAGAGAGGCTCTAGGACGTGGAGAAGACTCCCGGAAGCTTTCCCCAACAATCCCTGCAGTACCAAAGGGACAACCGGACCTCACCATGGCCTTTTGGGATGAGGCAGTATGGGCACAGGCACCATCCAGTGCATGCCTGCCTGAGGGAGAGTATGAACCCTCAGTGGGACTGCATCCAAACCCAGGTTCCCATCAGAGCAGGTCCCCGTAGGCCAGGCTGCAGATCCTTGCCTGTGTCAGGGACACAGCCAGGCATCGCCATATGTCTAGGGACATGGGAGCATTGAAGGGGACACGGAAGATTGTGGGCAGACATAGCAGCCAGGGACTGCAAGCTCGGCAGACTCCAAGTGCCACAAACTCCTACAGTAAAGACAGGCACTGTGACTGGCTGGGCACTTTCTCCTAAAAACCCATATCTCAAGGTCCTAACTCTCAGGACCCCAGGATGGCATTGCTTTCAGAGATGGGGTGCTGAGAGAGATCGTTAAGGCAAAAGAAAGGGTTCATCACGGGCCTGTTTGTGAGGTATTCACCAGAAAAGACTGCTGGGATGTGGGATGAAACCAACAGAAACTCTATTTGCCCGCCCGTGACTACACTGGGCCTTTGGGATCCCACTGCAGCATTGAGCCTTTCTCAGGGTAAGCTCTGAAACACAAAAACCATGTTCCGGGTTGACATATTTCGGTTAACCAGAAGTGGAACTACAGAAGCTGACAAACAAGGTTAGTACAGTCAGAGACTTTCCCAGAGCTATGGACTTTGATGGATGAGGTCTTGTTTTAGTTTTGGGCAGGTGGTGCTGTCTATGTGCTGAGTTTTATAGTCTGAATGGTACTTCCATCATGGAGTCAGTTGTGCTAAGGTCTGGGGGGCTTTGCAATAGGCCTTAATCCAATATGACTCTGTCCTAACCTGAAGAGATGGGGACACAGATGCACAGGAGCACAGCCACCTGAGGCCACAAGAAGAAGACATCATCTATGAGCCAAGGAGAGAAGCACCCAGGAGGACCTACCCTGTGACATCATAACTTTAGACTCCAGGCTCCAAAGAGAGAGAGCAAGTGAGTATATCACTGAGTATACCACAACCTGGGGAGGTGGGGGTGGGGCAGGGTCAGTGATGCCAGCTCCCAGAAATCCAGTTGAGTGGTCTGTTGTAAGCTCCCATAATCTTACCTCCCAAAGTGGTCTCCGCTAAGTCACCAGCAGATGGAGCCATGCAGCCCATGCACCCCACAATCCACACAGTGTTTTTACCCCCAAAGAGATGGAGACAGCCATGTGCATTTGCCCATGGCTATCCCCAGAACCTTCACGGACCACTCACTGCAGCTTTCTTTGTCATGGTGGAAAAATGAAAATATTGAAGTTTCTGAGTATCAAACTCTTCGCTGGTTAGTAGTTTTTTTTTTATTGTTTTTGCTTTGGTTTGATTTGGTTGTCAACCCCATATAAGCTAGAGTCATTTGGAAGTGTGACTCTCAAGTGAGACAATGCAAATCTGTGGGCTATTTCCTTGCTTAATGATTTATGCAGGAGGGCCCACTTCACTGTGAGTGGTACCATCCCCTCCCTGGGGAACTGCTCCTGTGTTGTGTAAGAAATCAGGCTGGCTGGACGTGGTGGCGCATGCCGTTAATCCCAGAGCTTGGGAGGCAGAGGCAGGTGGATCACTGTGACTTCAAGGCCAGCCTGGTCTACAAAGTGAGTCCAGGACAGCCAGTGCTACACAGAGAAACCCTGTCTTGAAAAACCAAAATAAATAAATAAATAAATAAATAAATAAATAAATACATAAATAAATAAAAGAAAAAGAAAAAAGAAAAAAGAAAAAAAAGGAAAAAGAAAGCAGGCTGAAGCTGGGCACAGTGGCACTCACCTTTGGTTCCAACCCTTTGGAGACAGAGGCAGGCAGATCTCTGTGAGTTCCAGTCCAGCGTGGTCTACATAGTGAGTTCCAGGACAACCAGAGCTACATGTATGGCAAGACCTTGTCTTTCAAAAACAAAGCAAAACAAAATAGAAATAAAGAGCTGGCTGAGCACGCTATTAATCAGCATTCCTCCATGGCTTCTGCTTTGGTCTCTGCCTCAGCTTCCTCCCCCAACCTCCCCCCCCATCCCCCCCACCCCCCTCACTCCCTACCCCCTCAACCCCTTCCCCCCTTCCCCCCACCCTTCCATGATGATGGATGAACTATAATCTGTAAGAGAAATAAACCATTTCCTCCCCGAGCGGCTTTTGGTTGTGGTGTTTATCATAGCAATAGACAGCACAGTAGGACAAACTGTCAGGCCCATCTGTCAGCAGGCGTGACTCAGGCGCAGAAAAAGACTCCGCAGCCGGTGGCTCAGAAGCAATTAGCTGAGTGAAAGGGGCACAGTGAGGACAGACAAGTGGATGCTAGAGGCCGGGTGGGGGGGGAGTGGGGCGGGGGTGGGGGGCCGGGGGTGGGTGGGAAGTGAAGGTGACATATGGGGATCTTTCTGGATCCAGGGCTGCCCTGGATCCTGGCTGTGGTGGCACAAATCTACCATGTGTTCAAACCCATAACACCATCCCACAAGGAAAAGGACTTTGCTACTCAAAATTGCCTCTAGGGACCCTGCTCCTGCTCCTCACACCATGGTTCTGGGTGTTACACGGTCATTATATTTTGGCCGGATACAGATTCTGCATTTCTGTTTCTCCAAAACTCACTGGCTTTCCAAATGTGGCTCTGACAAACCAATGGGCAAACCCTCAAAGAAAAAAGTAGATACCCATGAATACCTTCCCCGGGGATGACTGATCGTGATGCCTAGCAAGATGGTAGGAGCATCAAGCATCTCCTCAACAGAAGGACTTGGGACTTGAGATCAAGAAACAGTATCACAGCAGGGCATGGTGGCACACACCTTTAATCCCAGCACTCGGGAGGCATAGACAGGCAGAAGCAGGCAGATCACAGTGAGTTTGAGGCCAGCCTGGTCTACAAAGTGAGTCTAGAACAGCCAAGGCTACACAGTGAAAACCTGCCTAGAAAAACAAAAAACAAAAAACAAAACAACAAAAAAAAAAAAAAAAAAAAAAAAAAAAGAAAGAAAGAAAAAGAAACGAACAAGAAAAAAGAAATGGCCTCCAAATAGTTCCCTGAGACACACCTGGTTCTCCTGTGGTTTTGAGGCCCTTCGAATGAAGCTTGCTGTGTCCCCAAGTCACAGGATTCTGCCTCACTCCCTGAGCAGAGGAAGGCAATGGCTGGCAAGATCACCAGGGTTAGGGAGGCAGCTCGGTGCTCCCAGCATGACCTGACTGCAGGTACCCTGCCCTCTCCCTTGCTTTTCCCTTTAAAAGCTCAGACCTCAAAGGTCATGGTGGCACACACCTTTAATCCCTGCACTCGGGAGGCAGAGGCAGGTGAATCTCTGCAAGTTCAAGGCCAACCTGGTCTATAAAGAGAGTTCAGGACAGCCTGGACTACAAGAGAAACCCTAGCCAGGTGGTGGTGGTAGACACCTTTAATCCCAGCACTTGAGAGGCAAAGGCAGGCAGATTGCTGTGAGTTCAAGGCCAGCCTGGTCTACAAAGTGAGTCCAGGACAGTCAAGGCTACACAAAGAAACCCTGTCTCAAAAAAATAGGAAAGAAGAAGAAGAGGAGGAGGAGGAGGAAGAGAAGAGGAAGAAGAAGAAGAAGAAGAAGAAGAAGAAGAAGAAAGAAGAAGAAGAAGAAGAAGAAGAAGAAAGAAAGAAAGAAAGAAAGAAAAGCTCAGACCTCAAGGTTAATTGTGACAAGCCATCAGCCAAGTCTACATTGAAGGGTGTGCCACAACTTCCGAAGAGCTGCTCAAAGGTAACAAGATTCAAGAAAGACGGAAAACACCACCTACAGAGGGAGCAGAGCCATCCTGAAATGCCAGAGATGCCTGGCATCTAACAGTCTGTGGTTTGCTGAGTGACGACCGCTCAGCTGTAATTTTCTGGTTTTGACAAATGTTCTGTGGTTATTCAGGACACCCATCATCAAGGCTGGAAGGACACCATGCAGTCTTTTCAACCTTTTCCTAAATTGAAAGTTATCTCTTAGACAACATGTGTTTAGGGGGACCGTCTCTGATCTCATGGAGTTGGCTGGCCGGGACAATAAGGGGAGGTCTGTGTACCCATGGACAGAGGCAACTGGAAAGGAACCCAGAAGGATTTTGTACCGCTAAGAGCCAAAAGCCACATTTTCCAGCTGCACCTGAAAGTCTTTCCTGTGTTCTGGAGTTTCCCAACAATGAAGTAATTATTTCCCAACCACCGCACAGGCGGGACCTGAGGCAGCCCCTGCCCCCACATCAGGCCCGTCCTTCCTTCCAGACACGAGTGCCTCTCCTAGGTCCTGCACATCACACTGTGGGCTCTGGGTACCAAAAGGTCTTTGTCCTCTGCCAAGATAAGAACTCTGCACTTCTGTTTCTCAAAGACCCACCGGCTCTCCACAAAGTGGCTCTCCTCAAGCTAAGCACTCTTAGGCTGTCTGCACTATGTGCCTGTCCCACTGGCCACCTGCCACGAGTGCCCGTTGGCTGACTGCCCACCGGTCAGCCGTTGAGCTGGGAGCCTCACTAGGACAGCTGCGGCTTCAAGGCCTCCAGGGCACCAGGTAGGGTGCACTCAGGGTGGGTGCTGCTTCCCCCTCTACTGCAAGCCCGCCCCGACCCGTGAGATAGTAATAGAAATACTATCTCCTCTTCCCCTCCCTCTCTTCTTGCCCCTCTTTTCTCACTCTTCACCCCCTTTTTCTCTCCCCCCCCTCCATGCCCAATAAATCCAGCATTACTGTCTCATTTCATAGGTGGCAAGAAGGCATCCTGAAAGGCCAGGAGCAAAAGGTTTCTAGCCCCAGGGATCTGCCTGGTAGGGATGTGTGTGCAGGAACTTCAGACACTTTCAGAACACCGGACACAAAGTGACATACATGTCTTCCCATGATCTTACCGCTGTACTAAGGAACAAAGAACTGCAGGGTTGGCATGAGGAGTAGTGCCTGCTGGGAGAAGTGACAGGGGACAGGCTGGTCTAAGGTGGGGGAAACTCAGGCAGTGGAGCAGCCAAAGGAGGCTTGTCACCATTGTCGCCTCTGACTGGGAAACAAGAAGAGGGTCCAGGTACATCCCAAGGAGCCAGCCAGCAGTGCCCAGGGTGGGTATGGGAGCCCCAGAGATGCTGAGAGGCACCCCATTTGTGGAAAGTGTCTGAGTAACACCTGTGGGGTGGAGGGGGTAAGAGCAGAGAGGAGAGGATCAGAGGGGGTCTTGGCTTAGAAGAGAACCCACCCCTGTATCTAAGGCTGAACAGGGGGGCTCCGGGGAACTGAGCAGTAAGCTCTGGATTTCAGGTCCAGGCTGGGATCCAAAGATGGAGGTGGGATGATTGGGCCATGAGTGTTAACGGTAAGTATGGCATTTATTACAAAGCACAGCCACTACCCTGAAGCAAATGAGTGGGTGCTGATGGTGGCTATAAAAGCCAACCAAAACCCAGGTGGGGCTGGCCGTCAGCCAGGGTGCTTCCGTGTGGTTCCATGGTTCTGTGCGCCTCGGCCTGGCCACAAGATGCTGTGTCGGAAAGTTCCGGATGTCAGACAAGTCCTCTGGGCAGGTCCAGGACAGTGGCCAGGCAGAGAAGTATGCTTGTTTGCTTTCTATTGCTGTGATAAACACAGTGGCCAGAAGAAACCCGGGGAGGAAAGGGCTTATTTGAAATTACAGCTTAGAATCCATCAATGGGGTAAGTCAGAGCAGGGACTTTCAAGTCAGGAGCTTGGAGGCAGCAACTGAAGCAGAGCCCACAGAGGAAAGCTAATGACTGCCCTGCTCTTCACAGCTTGCCTTTATATACAACACACACACACACACACACACACACACACACACACACACACACACACACACACACACATTATGTATATAGTGCTCTGCCTGTATACACCTGCAGGCCAGAAGAGGGCACCAGATCTCATTACGGATGGTTGTGAGCCACCATGTGGTTGCTGGGAACTGAACTCAGGACCTTTGGAAGAGCAGACCGTGCTGTTAACTGCTGAGTCATCTCTCTAGCCCGCCTCAGCTTGCCTTTCTATACAATGCAGGACCACCTGACCAGAGGCAGTACCACCCACAGCTAGCTGGGCATCCCACATCAATCGTTTGTAGCCGCGCTTTTTGGCTGCTTTATTGGGTTCTTATATCTACCATCTCCCCTCCCCCGATCTCTCCCAACACCCAGATATTAAGTAGATGAGAAAGAAGGTTAGAGGGAAAAAGGGGCCATAGATCTCTTTAGACTACTTCCTGCTGATTAGGGTTCCTTTGGGGTAAGTCCAATCTTCATTGTCAGGAATCCAGCAACCCACCAACCCAGCAACCCACCAACGCACCAACCCACCAACCCAGCAAAAGCAGCAGCAGGGGTAGCAACCACTGCTTCTCTCAAGGCTCCAGCATTTCTTTATACGCTCACAAGCGTTCCCAGAATTAAACTGTCTGCAGATGGCACAAATCATGCCCCTGCCAGAGCATGAGGCACATTATAGTCAGCTGCTGTGGGCAATCTGAAGCAGCCCCATATCCCACACCTGGGATTAAAACAAAAAACATACTTACATAACATGACTGGGTTTGTTTGTCTTTGTTTTTGAGACAAGGTTTCTCTGTGTTAGCCTCGGCTGTCCTGGATCCACTTTGTAAATCAGGCTGGCCTCAAACTCACAGAGATCCACCTGCCTCTGCCTCCTGGAGTGCTGGGATTAAAGGTGTGCACTATCATGGCCAGCTTTTCATAACTGTTATTGTTTTGTTTTGTTTTTTAAGAAACCAATGTTCTCACTACAGCCGATAATCTAGAAAAATGCCCTACAGCTATCTCTACAGGCAATCTGACGCAGGCATTTCTCAATCAAGAGGCCCTCTTCCCAGGTGACTTTAGTTTGTGTTGAGTTGACAAAAGGCTAGCCAGCACAGAAGGCAGGTGAAGAGAGCCCCGAAGGGCTTGGCTACATCAGTCAGCCAGTTCTGTGGCCTAGAGAGACAAACCCCATAGAGAGAAAGCCAGACCTCTCAGAGAGCCACAGCTGCAGATGGCCCTCCAAGGCTCTTAAAGAGAACAAAGGCCTTGTGTGTCTGTCCAGGGTGAAGCCCTTGTGGAGGACAGAGCCCCTTTCAATGCCAGCCAGCTCCCACCAAGTCAAGGCTGCCTTGGCCTTAGGATACAGGGGCAACTCTGATGTGGCTGACGCAAATGGGTGACTCAGAGAACGTCCAGCAAGGTGGCCATGGCTGCTGGGAGTCCCAGAGGATGACTTCAGCTGGCTTTACCTAATCTCAACTCTGACTCCAGAGAGTGGGCCTGGAGCCCAGGGAACAGGCTGGCCAGAGCCCCACGGGTGGAGATAAAGGGCTGCGACAACCCAAAATGTATCAGACATAGCCAGCTGCAGGTGAGCTGAGCCAAGGCCAAGGGTGAGACACAGATGAACTCAAAACCAAAAGGACAGCGAGAGAAAGGCCTATTCAGTGCCCTGGGAGGGCAGATGATGGGTCACAGCATCACTATAGGGATGGCAACCCACAGGACCATAGGTCATGGGCCACAATGAATGATGGTTACAGCCCATGGGATCATAACCCATTGAGATAAACCCACAAGGATCACAGCCCACAAGACCACAGCCCACAGGAACCACGGCCTATGGAAATTCAGTGTTCTGCAGCTAGGTGGAGTCAGCTGAGAACCTGGGGTGCAGTGTTCCCCTGGATCCTGGAATACGGCAGACAGGCACTAGCCGATCATATTGCTCCTGGCTGTGGTCAGTTGAGTGTCTCACATCTAAGACAACAAGAGCAGAGGTTGGCTGACAAGCCAGATGTCCACCAAGATGTGCCCTCTGTGTAAGTTGTGGGGGACCTAAGAGCGTTCCCTCTGTGTGGGTAGACCAGAGTAGGGCCTGGCTCCCACCATTCCCTGACCTCCCCTCAGTTCCTCAGCTAGCATCATCCTAGCTGAGCTGGCCAATAGACTGCAGCTGGAGAAAGGGGAGGCCAGGGTGGTTCTGGGAAAGTCATGCTCAAGAGCAAAGCTCTGAGAGGGCAACCTTGGGGGAACACTGGAACTGAGAGGAGGTGCTGACTGGGCTAGGGGGCAGCTTCCAAGTTACACTGGACTCTCTGAAGAGGCCAGGTTTAGAGCCATGTCCAACTGCCTGCCTCTCAGACATGGCTCCTACAAGATGGATCCTTTAGTACCTAGTGTGTCCCTAATCTTGAAGCAGGTATCGAAGGCTAAGTGACTGGGTAAGGCAGTGCAGGATTTAGAGGGCTACTGGGGATGTACCATGAGGTGGCTCTGGGAAAGATGATGTACATGCAGGCTCCACATTGCCCAACAGAGAAAAGTGGGACCAGCATGCCTCACTCCTTCAGCCGATGCCTACCCAGGTCCTGGGAAAGAGTGTGTGGAACTTTCTGGAGAAGATGGAGAACATCTGGAGACAGCAACCTCCAAGAAATAGGGTTTGGGAAACTGGGAGGGACCAGAGGTGTGTCTGCTCAGCAAGCAGGTGGCTGTGATCCTAAGGGCCCCACAGGGATCCCTTGGGGAACAGGGGGATTCCTGCACATTTTCTGCAGGTGGCCTCTCCACTGTAGTCTGCGCAGCCGGTTCCCTAGTTGCCCCAGGAGATGTGTTTGCCCTTGGCCTTTAGTCTGACCAGCTTCTCATGGACAGCCTTTATCTAACTGGCAGTCCAACCGTACTGTTTCCAGGCCTGCAGATCGCACTGCCTGGTGGGCGATACCCAGGACTTCCCAAGGCTGCCTGGTTGCACTGTGTCATGCTATAAAGATACATGGTAACAGTGAACAGTGTGAGGCTGGGACCTGACTTGGACGGCCAAGTACAGTTGTCAGCGCCATTATTTCCATGGTCATCAGGGTCAGTGGGGACAGGGAACAGCTGGATCCAATACCCTGTTTGTCTACGGATGCCTGTGGCTCTCAGGGTGAGGCGTTGTATAGGAACGGGGTCGGGGTGAACTCACCCACAGCAGCTGCATTTGGAGGGAGCCCTGAGGTACTCACTGTGGGCATTAGGTCCTCGCCTCGCCCGCTGCAGGAGGATTGACTGGGTACCTACCACGTGCAGTTGTGGTAATCAGACTCTATCGTGAGTAAACCCGATGGAGACTGAGATCTCTCTCGTTCCTGGATCTGTGTTCCCACAGAGGCCCAAACAGAGTAGTTGTCAAGATAAAGAGGCAAAGCTCACCTCGTATGCCGCTACTTTTAATGTCAACTTGACACAAACTAGAGTCAACAGGGAGGAGGGAACCTCAATTGAGAAGAAAAAAAAAAATGCCTCCATAAGACCATCTGGAAGAAAAAAACAAAAACAAAAAATTAAAATTAAAAAACAAAAAAGACCATCTGGAAAGCATTTTCTTAGTGATGGATGGGGAGGGCCCAGCCCACTGTGGGTGGTGCCACCCCTAGGCTGGTGGTCCTGGGGTTTATAAGAAAACAGGCTGAGCAAGTCATGAGGAGCAAGCCAGGAAGCAGCACCCCTCCATGGCCTCTGCACCAGCTCCTGCCTCCAGGTTCCGGTCCTGTTTGAGTCCCTGTCCTGACTTCCTTCAGTGATGAACAGCGATGTGGAAGTGTGAGCCGAATAAACCCTTTCCTCCCCAAGTCGCTTTTGGTCATGGTGTTTGATCGCAGCAAGAGAGACCCTAACTAGGACACCATGTGTCGATGACTCACGCTGAAGAAGAAAGACACACTGGGGTGGAGCCATGGGTCAGAAAGTTGGAGGTGGCGTGCTGAGGAAGGAAGGCCATGGTGCCAGGCAGACAGAGCAGTGAGAGTGAGTGGGCCAAGGAATGGCAGAGGGGGACCCCAGGGAGACCCATGCAAATAAGTGCTGCTGTGAGCACTGTAGACAGTAACATTCTCAGGGTCACTAAGGAAGACATCTGAGGGGGGGGGGGCTTCATTTCAGGGAGGACCATGCACCAAGGAGGGAGAGAAGGGAGGACTCAGATGATGACTGACAGTGAGAGGAGGGCCAGGGCCCCACTGTGACAATGTGAAGAAGAGGGGAAGAGGGAAGTGACCAAGCTAGAAGGGTCCTTTAAATAGAGAGCAGATGCTTGCTAGACAGCCCAAGGCACCTGAGATGCCGCGCTGTGCAGATCTTAGTGGAAAAGGAAACACACACACACACACACACACACACACACACACACACACACACACACACACACACGCTGGTTTGGGGACAAACAATAAGTTCAGACTAACCCAGGTAGGAGAGAAGGTACATCCAGGGTGGCCAGCCAGGGGACTTGTATCGGAGACAGCCCTCATCAGTCTGATTTGGGGTGTTGCCTGGGACAGCTGTGGGTCTCAGACTGGGTTAAGCATCTAAGTACCTTCCAGGCCACCAGCACCGTGTCCTCAGAGACTCAGCTCTACACACTGAGAGGAGGTGTGTCTGAGAGAGAATATAGAAAAGGAAGGGGTCTTTTATCTTCTCTCTCTGCACTAGCGGTTCTCAACTTGTGGGTCACACCCTTTTTTGGGGGGGGGTGTCACATATCAGATATCCCGCATAGCAGATATTTACATGACAACTCATAACAGTAGCAAAATTATACTTATGAAGTATGTATCCATGAAATCATTTTATGTTTGGGGGTCACCACAACATGAGGGGCTGTATTCAAGGGTCACAGCATTAGGAAGGTTGAGAACCACTGCTTTAAGGTCCTCACACAATGCAGGGGCCCTGGCCACACCCAAGGTAGTGTAACTTCATCCTCCTGTGACCCCGTTATCCCAGCATGTAGGATCAAGGACCACAGCTGGAGGAGGAGGAGGAACGGCACTGTGACAAGTGGGGAAACCGCCATTCCTCTCGGGCACTGTGTCTTAGGGTCCTCCCACTTAGACCTCGGCGGAGCTGGGTGCTTCCCTCACACCTCTGAAAGGCCATCTCTTCAGAGAAGAAGGCCCTGAAAGGCAGAAGCTTAACTAAGCTGAGCCCAGCCTGCCTCCCCACCTTCACATCAACCATAGAACCGCACACTGGGCCGTCCAGCAGCCAACAGGGCTTGGGGGAACCCCAGGCACCCCCAACTCTGTCTTCAACACTGTCTGTCTAACACTGTGTCTGTCAGTGCATGTATAGGTCTGTGATGGTGCAGAGAGGGGACAGTTAGCCAAAGTCATGGCTCCCGAGGCTAGCATGTGCCCATGGCCCCTACTGAAGAGGGGTCTTCATGTTACCCTCTGAAGAGGACAGGAATGACCAGCGCCCACAATTCTGAGTGAGTCAGGGGCACCTGTGTCACACAGACCAGGAGGAAGTGCAAGCTGGGGCACACCTGGGGTTCTTTCTCTCCATTGAGTGCTCAAAAAAAAGTTTTATTTTTGACTACCAAATCTTATATATGATCTAGGCACACTCCAGATAACAGGCTAGGAACAACTAAACATAAGTCCTCGCTACTGGCTCCCAGTATGGTGAAAGCTTGTGCCTCTACAATGAGGTCATGAGGCTCTGAGCTCTGTCCCTCCTCCCCACACAACCCAGGCCAAAGTGTCCTCCATGTCACAGAAATCCAAGGGGCATTCCTAGGAAGCAGGAAGAGGGGAGGGGTGGCCTTGGTAGGAGCAGATGGTCATGTTCTCAACTGGCAGAGGGCAAGCTGGGCCGTGGCGCTCTGAGAGCACCTCAAGGCTGGACACAGCCTTTTAAGGAGCCCCTGGTCAGGGCATAGGCACCAAGAATAGCCTCATCTGGCCTTTGGACGGACCGGCGCCAGGGTCCCAAGGAGGGCGCCAGGACAAGCCAGACAGGCTGGTCCAGCCCTTGATGCCTGGTTTCCTTCCTGCTGACTGCCCAGCATGGCTTCCCTGAGGCTGGGGGCTGGGGCACACAACGCAGGGCAACTGCTGGCCACAGATGCCATGGCGACCCACCTCAACACACACACTTCAAAGTTTCGTGCTGAGGAAGCTTTCCCACTCTCCCACTGCCCTCCGGATGTGGGTGGCCCCTCCCACTCACACCCAGCTCCTTCTGGTCTCCCTTGTACCCCCCAGAGGGTTAAGTGTCGGACTGTGCCCTTTGACCTCGACCTGACTCAGAAATGAGTCATTAAAACCCTGCTGTCTGGAATCTGTGGGACTTCTGGCCACTTCCCATCGGCATGACCCTGGGAGGCAGTGGGCAGCCACCTCTAAATGGGATCCTGTTGTTCAGCATGGAAGACAGCTAGGGCATAAGCGTGGCCTGCTGGGTCCCAGAGCAGGAGGCAGGGGAGTGGATAGGCAAGGTGTGGGAAGGTTAAAAGCTGGATTGGGCGTGGGGTGGGGGGATGAGAGAGTGGGTGGGGGTGAGTGGGGTGGGTAGGGGTGGGGGCATAGGTGGGGTGGGTGGGTATGCAGATTGCTGCAGGGCCCAGCCACTCTTCCTCACACCAGGGCCATGTTATTTTATGGCAACGGCCTGGGTCAGCTATCTTCCAAGGGTGGGAGTCCAGCGTGAGGAGACAGGGGTACTCATACTGGTCCCCTGGAATTTGGACATTGAAATGGACCCCAGTTGGCCACCATAGGAAGATCAACCCCATACTAGGTTAAGCTGAAGATGGGAGGAGGCTCAGGAGACAGTAGGGGTACAGTGTCTGGTGTAGGGAACCTTGGTGCTGGAGAGTACCGAGCAGAGACTGGTTTTCCTTGTAGGGAAGGCTGGATGGAGCGTAAACCATCGTCCAAGCCTTGGGGACCTGCACATAGGGTTGGAGTTTTATGAGGGAAGGAGTGCTGCCTTCCCACAGGCTGCTGCTGCTCTCAGGTGTTTTTCAAGTCCCTTGGCCCCAGGCTTGTGCCTCTAGCATCCAAGTGGGGTGGATGTCCTTGATGGCTGTGGAGACACGCATGTCTGCTCTCCAGGGCATTACCTGCAGGAGAGATGGGCCCTCTCTACAGACCTAAGTGAGGTAGAGGGTGGCTCAGCCTGAAACCTGTGATACTGACCTGAAAAGGTCAGGGGTGGCTGTCCCAGCCTCCCTGGTACTGGGGACATTCACCTTCTGTCCCCTTCTTCCATTTCTCCTACCTCTGTGGCATCAACGATGTCACAGGTGAGTGACCTGACATGGGACACAAAAGACTGCATAGGCACGAAGGACAGAGGGACCCTGCATTGAGTTTTAGTCTAGGGAAAAGGTCCCAGGGCTCATAGAAGTTAAGACCCAACTAATGTCAAGACCACTTGGGAAAGCTGGGCAGTGGTGGCACACACCTTTAATCCCAGCACTTGGGAGGCAGAGGCAGGTGGATCTCTGTGAGTTCAAGGCCAGCCTAGTCTACAGTGCGAGTCCTGGACAGCCTAGACTACACAGAGAAACCCTGTCTCAAAAAACAAAAACAACAACAACAAAAGCATGTGGGAATGGGGGCAACATCCCTCCCTAAACCACTCCAGGGTGGAGACACATCCTGGGACTATTTCTTCCTCCCTTTCACTGGAACACCATATCCCTACTGCTGAATGAGAGAGACAGGCAAAGTGAGTGCAGGTTCAGCGCTACAGCCCCCACAGGCATGCTGGGTGCTGCTTGCCCAGCCTTGCTTTGCTTTGGTGCAGCGCTAAGATGTTAAACAGCTGTTAAGGGAGAGCCATGGAGCGGCCCAGGCAAAAACGAGATACTGGACTTCAGTCTGGACCTGGACATCAGGGGCTACACTCACACAGAAGGCATCCATCCTGAGGACTGTGGAAGTTTCCATCAGGTACACTCAGGAACGCTGCACTCAGGACACTTGTGCACATCCGAACATTTTTCACACGGCGTGCAGCTTTTTTGCTGCGGCATCCTAGGTCTGTGTGGGTAGAAACTTTATGTTCTGAAACCACCCAGAGGTGGGTGGGGACCGACTTAGCTCTCCAGGACTGGGAGACAGGCCTGGCAGCTGGGGAGAGGCTGTGGTTGGCAACCAGCAAAGGTGGCATAAGCACAGAGCCGGCTGCACAGCCCCACCGGCGCTGCACCAGAGAGCCCAACAGCACTCTCACAGCTTCACCATGGCTGGTATACATTCTATGGGTCAGCACAAATGTTTAAGGATGTATATCTGTGGTTACTGTGTCATAGAACAGTTCCCTGACCTCCCCCCAGGACCCTGAAAATGCAACCCCTATAGTTCCACCCCACTTCCAGAACCCCAGATCTTCTCCCTGTCCCCCACAGTCTTGTCATTTTCAAAGCAGTGTCACACTGTGGGGGTTCTACAGCCTAAAGCCTTTTGAACTGGTTCACTTAACACCATTTAAGCCCACCCCCACCCCCACCCCCCCCCCCCCCCGTCTTCCTGAGGCTTAGTGGCACATTGCTTTCCAGCCCTGAATAAGCATCATTGTGGGCGTGTCCTTTTATTCAGCCATTCACCCAACTAGCTAGGACAGCTCTGTTACTTCCTACCTCAGCCGTTGGGAACATGGCTGCCGCGCACACCTGTGCAGAGGTTACTCCTTCCGGTCCTGTGGACAACTACGTGGAGTGCATTGCTGGAGTGTTCGAGAAGACTGCTGAGTTCTCAAGAAACTGCCCAGTTGTCTTCCAAGGCTGCCGGGCCATCCCGCCTCCTCCTCGATAGTGATGAGAGTCCCTTTGCTTCCTAGGCTGGCCAGCTTTTGGTGACATTAGCATAATAGGAAACTTGGCACCTCTGATTATGCAAAGTGATAGCTCGTTGATTTAATTTGCATTTGCCTGATGTTGCTGGAAATGGAGCCTCCTTTCACCTACTCATTTAAAACCCTTGTGTCACTGAGAGGAGAGGTATTCAGGCCTTTGGTATCTTTTTAAAATAATGTCATTCATTTTCTGATTGTTGGGTCTTAACAGTTCGTGGCATATTTGGGGTATCACGTGTCATTTGTGAAGATTTTCCTCCTAGCCTGGCTTGGCTACTCCTTCTCTCACCAACATCTTTCACAGAACACAATTTTTGTTTAGATTTATTTTTCTATTTTATGTATGTGTCTATGTGTGCACATGGGTGCCCTTGGAGGCCAGAAGAGGATGCCAGACTCCCTGGAGCTGGAGTTACAAGTGCTTACGAACCACAGTTCTAGTTTTGCTGCTTTCTTTTGCTATAATAAAGTACTACCCAGAAGCCACCGGGGGAGGAAAGGTTTTATTTCATTGTACATTTTCAGCAAACAGCCCACCATTGGAGAAGTCAAGGCAGGAACCTGGAGGCAGGAACTGAAGCAGAGCCCACGAAGGATGCTGCTTAGTGGCTTGCTCCCCATGGCTCGCTCAGTTTGTTTTCTTATAGAACCCTGAATCTCCTGTTGGGGGCCACAGTGATCTGGGCCCTCCCATGTCAAGAAAATCCCCCCATTGACTTTCCTGTAGGTCAATCTGATGGAGACATTTTCTCAGTTGAGGTTCCGTCTTCTCACATGACTCTAGTTTGTGTCAGGTCAACAAAAAACAAACAAACAAACAGAACAAACAAACAAACAAAAAACTAGCCAGCGCATCCATTATATGAATGCTGGGCACCAAACTCAGGTCCTCCGCAATAGCCGTATCTCCAGCCCCAGAACAGCTGGCCATTGGTGGAGCATGACTTGCATGTTGTGTCTAAAAAGCTGTCACCACACCAAAGCCATTTGAGTCTTCTCCTGTTTGACAACCTGGGTGAGTTTTAGCTTCGCATTTTTCATTTAGGTCTGCAACTCAAAATAGAGCTAATTTTCAGCCAAGATTGAGGGTTTTTTTTGTGTGTGTGTATGGAGCCCCCACTCCCCTCCACCCCTGTTCCAGTGTCACTAACTGGGACAATGGTCCGGCCTCAGCCTCCAGGATTCAGTGAAGTCCACTGTATTGATGAGGAAAATGGTCCCTAAGAAGTTCACCCTATCAAAACCATGTGGTGCTGGCCTCCTCAGTCATCTTCACCATCCTAGTTCTTCCTCCTTGAGTAATCTCAAATCTCTAAAGGACTTGAGGAGCGCCACCCTTCATGTGTGGGTCAGCCTGGTGGGACTGGCAGCCCCACTGTTTTGAGTGTGGTTCACCTCTAGACGCTGATATAAGCCCTACGTTCTTCCTAGCCCCACCTCAACAACCATAGAAAGGGTGTCACGCAACCGCAGCACATGGGGTAGAAGTAGGGCTCGAAGGCTGGAGAGATGGCTCAGAGATTAAGAGCACTGACTGCTCTTCCAGAGGTCCTGAGTTCAACTCCCAGCAACTACATGGTGGCTCACAACCATCTACAATCCAGTCTGATGCCCTCTTCTGTCCTGCAGGTGTACATGCAGGCAGAGCACTGTATACCACAACAAATAAATACATCTTTAAAAAAAAAAAAAAAAAAAGAAGTAGGGCTGGGATTCGGAGTTAGCAAGGCAGGATTTGCACTGGTAGATTGGTTGGGAGCAGACTCCCCTTAGACAGAGACCTGCACACTGCTCCCGTATACCTCAGGGTGGGGTACAGCTCTCCTGATTGGCTCTGGATACCAAGGACCAGTGTCTAGGATCTCAGCACAACCCTACCAGCTCACCTGTCTTGTAAGCCAACCAGGCAACATACACAATTGCCTTAGAAGGAAGGCTGCAATGGACTGCTCTGCCAACGCCCTCTTGTAGATTCTAGGCTTCAGCAGGGCTCAAGTCTCCTGGGCAGAATGTCCTTAGAGTGACCTGGCTCTTACTGCCTGCTGGGCCCAGAGGAAACCAGCTCAGCTGCATGGCTTTCCCAGGGACCTTAGAAACCAGCTGGTTGCTCCACCCTCCAGAAATTGGAGCCTCTGCCCTGAGCAGACCCTGCGTCCGCAGCCGACCAGCAGCTGATGGACATCTATTTATTTTGGCCAAAAGGGTTTTTCGGGAAATAAGAAGTGTTTAGTCTCCCATCTCTCTGCTGGCTCTGGGAATGGCCAGGGTGCCCAGCTATGAATCGGGGTCAGTGGGCTGCGGGAAGGAAACCTCTGTCCCCAGAGCCACCCACTGAGCTCTGAAGACGAGGCTTTCTTCCACCTTTACTTTGGGGAGGATCCAGCATACAGATGTCCAGATGGCTTTCATCATCCTGAGGCTGAGCTAAACATGGCCCTACTGGCCAGGTGCAGAGGCGCACACCTGTAATCTCAGCACTCAGGGAGGCAGAGGCAGGCAGATCTCTGTGAGTTCGAGGCCAGCCTGGTCTACAAAGCGAGTCCAGGACAGCCAAGGCTACACAGAGAAACCCTGCCTCAAAAAATAAAACAAACAAAAAGTTACCTTCAGCCAAGCGGTGGTAGTGCATGCCTTTAATCCCAGCACTTGGGAGGCAGAGGCAGGCAGATCACTGTGAGTTCAAGACCAGCCTGGTCTACAAAATGAGGTCAAGACAGCCAAGGCTACCCAGAGAAACCCTGTCTCGAACCGCCCCCCCCCCAAAAAAGTTACCTTCTAACGTGGCCGTCTCTTACCTGCCCATCTCTAACCTGCTGGCTATCCCCCCCCAGTACACTTACGCTCATATTGTCACTTGGTCTATGGTTTAACTAAGTTTTTCCCCCTCATGTTGCAGTGATAAAATACCATGAAAAAAGCAACAGAAGGGAGAATTTTATTCTGTCCACAGCTCGAGGGTACAAACCATCACGGCTGGGGACATCAAGGCAGCAGGAGCCTGAAGCAGCTGGTCCTGTGGTATCTACTGTCAGGGAGTGGAGAAGGATGAAGTCTGGTGCTCAGTTCCTTTCATCTGTTTATGCAGTCCAGGACCCCAGCCAGGGAGTGGTGCCACCCACAGTGGGCAGGCTTTCCCAGCCAAATTAACATAATTAATTCCTCTACCAGCACGCCCAGTGGCCCATCTCTTAGTGGTTCTAGATTGTGTCAAGGTGACAGCTAACACAAACCATTACGGCCTGTAATGTCCTCCCTTCCCCTCCACTGTAGGTGTGCAGCGTGCCTAACAGCGGGTACATGGGAGAACTGTGTGAATATGCACAGGTCGATGGCTGCTGGCTATGCATGTATGTGGAGGTATGCATGTGCCACACATCTTGGAGAATTGTCATCACCCAGGCGGGTGGCTCACAGGGCATCTGGTCCTATCCCCATCCAGGGATGGCCTCTTCCATCACTGTCACCCTGGCTGACCCACCACCCTGGGAGTGTCTTTCTTGACCACACAGAATGGCCCTGAGGAAGAGAAATGGTTGTTTCTGGTGTCCCAGGGCATCGTGAATGAGCGTCACACTGTGGAGGGAGGCCACCAAGGATCTCCCCTTTGTTCTATAGGCCAGGCCTGAGAGCCTCAATACTTGGGTCACACCACTCTAAGCTCTGCCTCTGACATCACAGGGTTTCTGGGTCTGGTTTCTTCCTGTGTCCTTTACAAGAGCGCAGTGGTGTCGCGTAGCTACTGCTCAGACAGTCTGAGAGATCTCCTCACCACAGAACCTCAACCACCACATTTACAAAGGAGGACTCCACAGTGGATCTTTGTGAATGCATAGTTATGAAAAGACCGTGTCTTTCGGCCCACACAGACGAGCACAGAGGCACAGTCCCCTGCTCACAGGCATGCAGAGAGCGAGCTGGAGAGGGCTGCTGAGGTCTGTGAGGAACTCCAACTAGAGCCAGTACCCACAGACACCAGAGAAAGCAGAATGGAGGTCAGGCATCCATTGCTCATGGCGAGCCCAGACTCCTTGGAATCTCCCAGCCATAGTGAGCCACGGTCCATCAGGTGTCACATGCAGAGGCTCTGCCTTCTACAAGCTTGTGCCCACTGGGTCTGCTGAACACTGCCCCTGAGAACACAGGTCCACTCTCCGCTGCGGACACTCGGAAACATGATTTTGCAATTCTCCAGTGTTTACAGTGGACTCTTTTCCATTGCTTCAACACACTGTAAACACACAGGGCCCAGCTCTCAGCTGCGTAATTGTGGTTTTAGAGGACAGTTCCAACAACACTCTCCAAGAGCCACGATGTCCGCGATGCTGATGAACTGTGTGCAGCCGTAGGGCCACCCTCTTATTGGGCCTCCAAAAGTTGCAGACGTCTTCTTTGGGAGAAGGGTGACTACAGGGAAGAGCAGACAGCTCCCCAAGTCACATCCATGTCCTCCCTGATATGGTGGCTCTCAAGGGCTGGCTCTGTGTGTGTGTGTGTGTGTGTGTGTGTGTGTGTGTGTGTGTGTGTGTGTGCGCGCACGTGTGCTTGTGCAAATGTTCGCAGGGATGGATTTGCAATGGTAGAATTCTATGCACAGTACTTCTGTGTGTTCCTAAAGTGCTTATGTGTGTGTGCTCACATGTGTGCCTGCAATTTTTGCACACGCATTTGTGTGTGTTCCTGGAGAGCGCGTGCCTGTGGACTCACATGTGTTATATATACACATGCACGTGTGTGCTCATGACCTATGCCCATCTTTTTGTCACCTTCACCCACCAACTTCCTAAGGCCAGCCTTGCCTGTTCCCAGTGGAAGTCGAAAACTATGTGTGCTGGCACAGGGGCCAGTCCTATGCTACTGGCATGTGAGGGCTGCCTGTTCCTAAAACCAACTCAGTGGTTTGTCTGGAGAGGCCCCTCCAGTCCAGATGCTTCCCCCCCCCACCCCCCCGCAGTGAATGTCAAATGTCAAATACAGCCAGAGGGACATGTTTCCCACATTTCCTCATGTCCAAGAGCAGCCAAGACCGGGCTTGCAGGCGTGTGATGGGCATGCACAATGGCCCTTTGTGTAGATGGGCATCTATAGCTGCAGCCCGAGGCTCACGGATGGGTGTCTGGCTGTCCGGCTGCCCCCAAGGACAGGGCTTTACCATTTGTTCCCTCAATTGCCCAAGGCATATCCTGCCAAAACCCTGGGCTCTGTCCTGGACTGTTGCGGGTAGGGGACTCTGGCCTCGGGGGAGGCCATTCTTCTAATAGAACATTTTTAGGCCAGCATACTCATAAATAGAATAATTTGCAATGACTGCTCAGAGCCACTGGAGCACTCACAAGTGGGTCACAGACGGCAGCGGGGCTGAGCTGAGCCCAGTGCCTGAGCTGAGCCCTGTTGCCTGAGCTGGAGAGAAGCAATCGCAAGCGCAGAGCAGCAGGGCCCTGAGCCTTCCGGCCTTCTGATGGGTTCCACTTCTCCCAGAAAAACCTTTCCCTGCTGGTACCCTGAGACCCACCCCCCAGGAAGTAGGAGGACCCTACAGTCTGCTCTATGACCCATACTGCCCCCCTCACCCTTCCTTCCTGAGATGTCCCTTCTTCACAAGAGACTTTGCCTTGGTTTCAGAGAAAGCCTGTCTCCTCCTCCTTCCCACATAGTCAGTGAGGCTGCCTGGAATTGCAGGGGAGGGGGGAGTGGTCTGCAGGGTTGCTGTCTCCAGGATGAAGCCCAGGACCCTGAGATGGTTGCCCTTGAGCTTGTGAGCCGGTGTGTGGGTTACCCTTTGCCTTACTGTGACAAAAATATCTGACAGAAGCATGGTTGATGTCAGGGAGCTTTCGCCTTGGTGGCAGGTGGGTCTCTGGATTCCAGGCCAGCCTGGTCTACAGGTTGAGTTCCAGGATATTCAGGGCTACACCAAAAAAACTCTGTCTCAAAAAAAAAAAAAAAAAAAAAGATGAAAGAGAGAGGGAGAGAGAGGGGGAAGGAGGGAGGTGGGTAGAGAGAGAGATAGAGAGATAGAGACAGAGACGAATATGAATCAGTCAGACAGGGCTCATGGAAAAAAGGACATGTTTCCAGAAATGAACAGGCTCAAGGTACTTTCACCCTAAGGCAGATCCCTCTAGCTGTGACATCCTTGTCTGATAAACTGATTGTGGTGGGACAGACAGACAGACAGACAGACAGACAGACAGACAGACAGACAGTTCCATCCCCAAAGGAAGGAACAGGTAAGAAGAAAGGGGCTACAGATCCCAAGTAAGGCTGAAATCAGCAGGCCTGACACCATGGGACCTGAAGGCTGACAAATGCTGACAGCTCCTGCCCTGCACCTATACAACCCTTGATGCCTGCAACTCTGCTAAGCTGGTGTCACCTGGGCACTGCTGAGACTTTGTACTCAAACCCCTGTGAGGACTCTGCAGCTGGTCCTGGTTATGGGCACCTCAAGGGCTGTGGCCTACACAGAGCTGTCTCCTAGACAGCGGATGTAGTAGGTGTTTTCCCCTCTGTGCCTCTTTCTCCATTTGCTAGCCCCTGTCTGTCTGTCTGTCTGTCTGTCTGTCTGTCTGTCTCCCTCAGCATGTGTGCACACACGGCTTCTCACATGCCTGGAGCTGCTTGACATCTTTACTTGAAGAGAACCTGCCTCCCTCACCCTCCCCTGCAGGGACCAGGTGCCTCAACTTTCCCTGAAGCTGAACACCCATAGACTTTTCCAGAAGCTTGGGGACTCCCTACCCCCACTGCAGGATTAATGAAAATCAGGTTGACCCCAGATCTGGACCCTGTTCCATAGGCCCTGAACACAAGCTTCCAGGGTGAAGGGGTGGGGGGTCTCTGGAAAGTGGGAAGAAACACAGCGTCTTGTAGAGGACTTGGAACAGTCCAGCATGACCCTACGGAGACCAAATTACACTGGTTCAGGGATCATCAGTCTTCCCTATGCCTTTCCCTCTGTCTGTGCCGTGTGATGCACAGTTGGTGGTGTAGGGACCCCTCCTTGCCTCATAAGGCAGGATGCTGGAGGCTGAAGCTTTGCCAGGTGCTGAGTGGACAGCAGCTGATCTCCCTCTGGTCAGGGCCCAGGATGAGAGACATCTGGGGAATGCTCCCGGTGTACAAGAACAGAAAGAAAAGCTATGGGGCTCAGCTGAACCCTCTCCACATGCCTGCCTCCTCTGATTAAAGCCATAGCTGGCTGGGCATGGCGGTGCACACCTTTAATCCCAGCACAGGGGAGGCAGAAGCAGGGGGGATCGCTGTGAGTTCGAGGCCAGCCGGGTCTACAGAGTGAGTCCAGGACAGCCAGGACTACACAGAGAAACCCTGTCTTGAAAAACAAACAAACAAAAAGCCATAGCTGGTTTCCCCCGAGGCTGGCCAGGGGCAACCACAGACCCTTGGAGTATGAGGCTAGGGCTGAGGAGTAGATGACAGTTTTCTAAGGGGGCTGGGGTGCTTCTTCTTAGAAGCTTACGGTCTGCCTCAGTGCTGGTGGAGAAGACTCAGGGGGTTGTATGGGAGGCACGGGGACCCAAAGGCAGAGGGGTCGAATTCAAAGGGAGCAGGTGTGTAGTGGGTGATTCTATGGGACCAGAGCTATCCCTTGGGTGCCAAATGAGGGAGGAGGCTGGGATCTGACCTGATCAGAAGCGGTAGGATGTTGGAAGGCTGTTCTGATGCCAGAGCACAAGGTGGTGATGAGATGTCGGGTATGGTAAGGCAGTGGAGGTGCCGGAGCAGAGTGGTTCCAGGCACTGGCCAACCCCAGCCACCCACCTGGTGTTTGCTAAGCTCAGAGAGCCCCCTTTCCTGCCTTGGGCTTCTGGCTTCTGGAATCTAAGATGGAAGGCTGCGGTTTGTAGAGGCCATCGGTTAGATGATGAATTGACATTCCATCCCTCAGAACTGTGTGTGGCTCCCGGAACCCCAGCTGTGTGGGGAAATCTCTCTCAGTCCTGGTGATGTAATGCAGAGACAGGGGATGGCGACCACACTGCCCTGTGGCCCAAATTCCCAACAGTGCTGCTGGGCACCTAGGCACAGAGCTCCACTCTACAGTACAGTATGAAATCTGAATTCCAGCTCCAGCTCTGGCTAACAGGGCTTGGTTATTTCAGACATGTTCGTACCTTCAAACCAAGTGATGGCCCAGCCTTGCACACTCTGCCTCCTGCACTCCACACAGCTCATCTGCGTTGTCACTAGAAGTGTATTCTCATTCTCACGAGGCAGTGCATGCCCACATGCTGAGGGAGGGGGCCAGACAGGGACTGGGAAATGGAGAAAGAGGCACAAGAGCGGGGAAGAGAAGCATCAGGGCCCCCCAGACTTCATCTCTCTCCCTTCTCTGGCTGTTTGCCTCTAACATTCAGAACATTCTAGGCCACTCCCTGAGTTCACTACTTACTGGTACAGACGGAAGCCCTGGCGGCATGGAGACATGGCTGCCCTATGGTAGAGCCAGCTCTGCCTGGGCCCGTGAGCTGCTCTAACCTGTGTGTTTCGGTATTTCACATTTAACATATATTCCACCATGTTGTGAACTCCTGGTATTCTGTGTTGGAGTTTTGGTCCTAAACCCTTAGGATATATTGCCCATATGAGACAAGTTCCCTTGAGGCCAGAAGTGTATGTGTGTACTTTGTGTTTTATTTTAAAGTTATTTTTATTGTGTATGAGGTGAATGAAGTATGTATTCTTACACATGTGTGCAGGTGTATATATATGCATGTGTGAAGGCCAGAGGTCACACACACACACACACACACACACACACACACACACACACACACACACACACCCCACACACACACACCCCACACGTATATATGTATATTTTATATACTCTGTTCCTCTCAAGAGCCCTGCCTAATATACTAGTTATCAACAGGGGACCTATGATGATGGCCAAAGCCCAGCGTTACCTCAGCTCTACTATGATTCCTGGAAGGTTTGGCATTATCCATCCAGGCTGAGCCCTAAAAACACTACAGCTAACCACAACAGACGCAGACTGCTCCCTTCCCACGAACCTCAGGGGGATGTTGGATCCAAACTATGTGTCCATCTACTGCTCAGGGCTGAGGCCTCCTTTGCAGAGGCCGCTGTGGGCTGCGTCACTAGCTCAGCCCTGTAGGAACACATTCTCCAGAACACCAGGGACCAGAGCTGCTGGCTTAGTCTGACACTCTGGCGAAGATTAAACTTGTTTTGTAGTCTCATGTATCAGGAAAAGTTGAGTAAGGATGTTAACAACAGCAAAACAGAAACAGGATAGCAAGCAGTCTAGTGTCGGGGGGACAGAAAATTGTGAGAGCTTTGTCCTTAGAAGGGTGCCAGGTCATGAAGTTCTATGTGGGGCGTACCTAACTCTTGGAAATAATCTGCTATGGAGACAAAGTGACCAACAGATCCAACAGGGAAGTGAGGACTTTGCTGAAGATCTAGGTAAGTCATTTTCTCAAGACTCCGCAGCATCTCAAAGCCAACGTCCAAGGGTCAGCAAGGTTCTAACAGAACTCCTGATAGGGCGCATGTCAAAACTCCATAACTGATTCTAGGCTTTGCATAGAAGGGAAAAGGTGGGAGATTTGCAGAGAGGGTTTCAAGGGCAGCAAGGGACTTGCTGTGATATTGCTGACCTACGTCACTATGCAGGAGACCGCAGAGGCCTGTGGGTGAGGACTGAGGCCAGACAGAGAACCAAGTACGCAGGGGACTCAACCATGCACTGAAGGTGAGATGTGGTGTCACTGTAGTTAGAGGGACACAGGTAGAGAAGGAAGGCGGATGTGGCATCCTGAGATGGCTGCTGTCTTCCCAGAAGACATTTTCAGGAAAACCATTAGGAAGGCACAGGGACCAACAGGGCAAAGGGGCCCAAGCCAGGGTCTGTTTAATGGGCACCCAGGCTTAGGCTTCCCCCATCCCTAATGCATGGAGTGGTTGCTTTCCCTTTCTTTGCAGCCTGGTCCTCTGTCTTTTCCAACAAACCCCAGACAAGTATTAACTCCACTGTTACACTTCAGAGGTGCTTTTGGGGAGAGGCAGAGATATGGCTCAGTTGTGAGAATGCTTGGCCTAGCGTGCACAAGGCTCTGGGTTCGCTCTCCAGTACCACAGAAACAGGGTGAGGGGGCATGCCCCTGGAATCTCAGTACTTCAGAGGGTCAGAAATTTAAAGTCATCCTCAGCTACATAAGGGGTTGGAGGCCAGCTTGGGATACATGAGACGCTATCTGAAACAAACAAATAAAAAACAATTTTCCAATAAATGTGACACTGGCTGTACTTGAAAAGACAACACAAAACCCGCCTTACACAGCCCAAGGGTAAATGGAGGGCGTTTTCTGGCCCAAGACCACTTTGCTTTTGGAATCTCTAACACAGACACACAGACACACGGACACACAGACACACAGACACACACACACACACAGAGAGAGAGAGAGAGAGAGAGAGAGAGAGAGAGAGAGAGAGAGAGAGAGAGAGAGAGAGAGAGAGCACACACAGACCACAGACCACAGACCACAGACCACAGACACACATCACATCTCTCCGTCCACAGTGTGTCTCATGTTCAGCTCTCTGAGACTGGGAAGTTGTCACCTGGATGATGCTGAGACCCTAGTGACAAGCTGGACAGGTGCTGAGCCCAGCCCTTCAGAGTCCATGTCCTGAGTTGGCTACAGTCTGTGTAGGTTTGAGCGTTGGCTCTGGGACTCTGGGGAAAGTGGGACGTGCTTATCTCCCCATGTTTGCCTTTCCTGGGCTCTAGTCTTTAGGCTTCCTCTAATGTCCGTCCCCTCCCCCATTCCTGGATCTTTCAGAGAGAGAGAGAGAGAGAGAGAGAGAGAGAGAGAGAGAGAGAGAGGAAGCCAGCATGTTGCTCAAGGCTCTGCAGTCTTTGCTGGGCCTGCAGCCTCCACCTACAGAGCCCCAGGTTGCGTGCAACTGTGATCCTACAGTGGACCGGGCGGTTTCTTATGAATCAGAAAAGCTCTGCTAACGCCTCATTCCAAGGAAGCCCGGCCTCCACCCACCCTGCCTGTCTCTCTGCATTGCTGTAGAGAGGAGGAGAAGACTGTCCTTGAGCCCAGTGCTCCAAACACCGCAAGCAGCTTGTTTAAATAAGGCAAATTACGCACTTTGTGACATTTGCCAATGTTTGGATCCCAGATAGCCTTTTTGATGGATTCTCACAGTCCTGAGCAACTCTAGTCTTCCCCAGGAAAATTTGCTCCACACCAGCTCCAGGATAGCACCCACTGGGAAGGCTAGATTTCCTTTGTTGGGGGGGGGGGGGGGACACTGTCCCATGGCTTACTCTAGCTGTGCCGAAGCAAAGGCACTCAAGATAAGGGTAGCCCTAAGTGCAGGGGAACCCCTGGGTCCGTGGGCATAACTGTTAATATTTGTCCAACCTTCCTCCCACCAGGGCCTTACCATGTACCACAAGATCCACGTTCCATGCTATACCCTGACTGCTGCCCCCTCCCTCCAAGGGAACCCCCACACTGGTCACATCTCGGGTAGTTGATGGCCTGGTTCCATGGGCACCCCTCCGCTGCAGAGCAGGCTGGGCCATCTCCTAGGGCTCCCTTGGCAGGCAGCCCTAAGCTCCTTTGAGAAACCCTTTTGAGCATGGCCTCTAGCCACAGACACAAAAACCGGAACTCCTTGCCCTACTGGTGACTCACGAGGCAGTCACCTTCCAGCACATTTCCAGGGACAAAGCCAGGATTTTATTACCATGGAATTATGATGAGCGAGGGGGCGGAATTCCACACAGAAGCCCCAAACTTCAACACGTGAATCCTGATAACTGACTCAGGCCTGGTACGTGCGTGTCTGTGACCACAGACAAAGGTCCCAGCGTCTGGACACCTGGTCGGTGGACAGCCCACTGTTCCCACCATCCGGCTCTGTGTCCAACCCTTGACCTTCTTCAATCCTTGACCTTCTTCAACCTCTGACCTTCTTCATAAGCTGTGGTATGGTCTCTAACAGGCTATCATGAGGTTCCTAAGATGCCTTTCCACACCTCTGCCCTTACCTTCTTGTGGTTGGATCAGGGTGGCTACCAGTTTGGTCCCTACTGCATACCTCTCAGCCCACTCCTATAGTCCCGGTTGGGTGTCTGCGCACATGGCTTCTACATGGTAACGTAACTGCATGACTGTCCTCAAGCATGGCAGGAAGCCAGCTCTTTTCTGTGCCCTCCCCTACTTGTTCCCGGACCGAAATGTCCCACATCCCTACCTCCACACCCATCCCTGCACTTGGAGCCCCAGCTTCCACAGGGGTCCGCCTGTTCCAGAGGAGAACCTCCCCATTGCTGAGGCGGGAGGAGGACAGCAGACCCAGGACCTGTTCTGTGTACTCCTCACTTCAGGGCGTTGGTCTCTCAGGGAATGGGGTGCCTATACTGACACTTATGTTCTCTGTGGGGGGATAAATGGAACCCTGGGTGCCAAGGGGAGGGTTGAAACGTTGGGCGTTTCTAAGTGTGGCCGGGTGAACTACAGTATGGTACCTCCCTAGGCTGAGGGCCAAATGGGGCTTCCATCTCTCCTCTGGTGAGGCTGTTAGCCCTGTCTTTATGGGACCTTTATGACTCAGAGGTCCAGCACCAGCTGCATGGAAGATCAAGGCCTGATCTTGAGGTTCTCTAGGGACGAGACTGGGTGGCCTGCCTCCCTTTTGTCTATTTCTGGTCTCAGCCCTGGCCTGACCACCACTCTTCCCATAGCCTGTGCGGGCTGCTGGTATTTCCCAACTTCCCTTGACTAGAAGCGGGAGCATCCAGAGAAGGACTCTCTTGCCCTCTAGTGGTTGCATAACTGAGGTGAGGTGCAGCAGTATTCTAGCGAGCTCCAGCTCCCCAGACAACCAGAAGTTACCATCATCGGTGGTTACAGCAGAGAGATAGAAGGAAGCTGGCCCCGGCTGTTCCTTCCTGGGGCTTTTTCTTGTTTTTGCTTATGTGGGTTCTGTTTTGTTTGAGACATGGTCTCATGTATCCCAGGCTGATATATATATATTCTTAGGCAGCACCATGGATGGAACCCAGACCCTCAAGGAGGGTTAGGTGGAGACATAGCTCTAGTCTCCCCATAGTGTGTATGGTGGGGGGTGTGGGGGATGATTCTAAACCATCAAGGTTCACATTTGCAAACAGCTAGGTGGCAGACTTCCTCACCTGGCCTTTACCTAAGGGACTGAGCATGTGCAAGAAAAACAAATGCAGAGAAGGGAGAGATAGAAATGGAATTGACAGGTGGACAGGAGCTATGTAAATGCCTATGAAGGGTCATGGGCCTTGTCTTAGGATTACTCCTTCTGTGATGGAACACCGTGAACAAAAGCAACTTGGGGAGGAAAGGATTTATTTGGCTTACACTTCAAGACAGGAACTCAGGCAGGGCAGGAACCTGGAGGCAGGAGCTGATGCAGAGGCCACGGAGGGGTGCTGCTTATTGGCTCCCCCGGGCTTGTTCAGCCTGCTTTCTTATAGAACTCAGGACCACCAGGCCAGGGATGGCCCCACCCACCGTGGGCTGGGCCCTCCCCCATCAATCACTAATTAAGAAAATGCTCTCCTAGCCAGCAGCATGGGCATGGTGGCCCTGTGCTTTTTTGGTCCTTCCTTGGCTCCCTAGGCTGCTCCGAGGATGGGGAATACTTTTTCCTTTCTTAATAGTAAGTCTTTCTATTTCTGTTGCTAACCCTGTATCCCTGGTGCAATTCTTTGCCCTGGGACACAAGAGTTTGAAATGGGGGGGGGGGTGACCTCCGAACTCAGATTCATAGCTTAAGCATGCTTTTTTCTTTTCCTTGTCTCTTTCCCAAACGCCAGTCAAAACCCTAAGCATGTTTTCCCTAACACCCTGGGCTTCCTCACTTTCTTTGAAGGCCCAACCCCTTTTTCCAGCAGGTAGCTGCTTGCCTACCTCCAGTGCAGAAGGCGCAGCTTTCTCTTTCCTTCATCTCCCTCCTCTGGGAAGCTGCCAAGATTTTAAGCTTACCTGCCCTGTTATTTTTTTCTCTCTCTCTCAAACCCCAATAAAATTGTTCTCAAGCTTTTCCCAGACTATTTCAAAACTTGTATTATCAAGACTAAGAACTTGAAAGGGGATCTCAGTTTCCCCTACAACACCTGGGCTTTTTGTCTTACTGAAAACTCAAATTTCCTCAAGGGCATAATCCAGGGGGCTTAATAATCAACTCTGGGGACAGAGGAACAGAAGCATGGAGGTCCCCTGAATGGGCAAGGCAGGGCCAGCCATCTGCACCCCAAATCACAGGAGCCTGGAGTGGGAGCTGTTAGTGGTGAAGCCGGCCCATGGCCTCCAGGCTGTCGGCACATGGATATTTTTCACATGGCGGCTCAAGAGCTACCCACTGTAATGCTGAAAGACTCCACTGGGAATGGGTCCTTGGGTAGAACCAGTGAACCAGGATCCTCAAATGTTAGAGGCAGAGCCATTGCCACCCTGTGCTCGGACAGGTTCCAAGTCTTGGTTTCGGGCCACTTTTGTGGCTCGCCTTAAGAAAGACTGGCTTCCATGTGGGTCATTCCCAGCATACCAGTGTCAGGCACCAGGAAAGTGCACCCACAGCCCTAATGTGAATCTGAAGAACTGTGTCTCTCCTCAGAATCAGTCGTTCCTTGGCCATGAGTGGTCAGGTAGGAGAGCCTTGAAACGGAACTGTTACTGCTAGTAGCTGGGTTTGGGTGTTGTGTTCTGTTTCCAGGTTCTTGGCCTCTTAGTCTAGGAATTGAAATAAAGGCCCACATGGGTCTGCAAAAAACAAAACAAAACAAAACAAAAACAAAACAAAAAACGAGAAAAGTATTTAAAGCACAGAGATGTCTGTGTATGCCAATCCAGTTCAGGCCAGGTTGGTGTTCTTAACTGCCTCATACCAGGATGTACTGGAAACACACTGAGCCAGTGTTTCCTTTGCTGTGATAAGACACCATAACCAAGGCAACTTCTAAAAGAAAGAGTCTGTTGGGGCTCCCCCATCATGGGCGGAGCACAGCAGCAGGGAGGAAGGCAGGGCATGGGAGCAGTAGCCAAGAGCTCACATCTGACCCATAGGCATGAGGCAGAGAGACAGGCAATTTGAATGGCATAGGCTTTTTTGAGACCTCAAAGCCCACCCTGGTGACACACCTCCTCCAACAAGGCCAGACCTCCTTTCTTTTTTTTTTTTGTTTTTTTTTTTTCGAGACAAGGTTTCTCTGTGATAGCTTTGGCTGTCCTAGACTCACTTTGTAGACCAGGCTGGCCTCAAACTCACAGTGATCCACCTGCCTCTGCCTCCCAAGTGCTGGGATTAAAGGCGTGTGCCACCACGCCCGGCTTCCTTTTTTTTTAAAACATTTTATATATTTATTATGTATACAAAGTTCTGCCTGCATGGGTGCCTGCCCACTGGAAGAGGGCACCAGATCTTATTATAGATGGTTGTGAGCCACCATGTGGTTGCTGGGAATTGAACTCAGAACCTCCGGAAGATCAGTCAGTGCTCTTAACTTCTGAGCCATCTCTCCAGCCCCAAGGCCAGACCTCCTAATCCTTCACAGTTCCAACTGTAGACCACGTATTCAAATATATGAGCCTATGGGGAGGTCAATTCTCACTCAAACCGCCACAAATAGAAACTCTGTGTGTGTGTGTGTGTGTGTGTGTGTGGTAAGGGTGTGATGGTCATTGAGAGAAGCGTATGGCATTGTTCAGAGTGGAATGCATATAAAGCCAGATAGATGCCTGTGGACTTGCCTGGGGTTGCTAGGTGCAATGCTGGGAACACAGTGTGTATGAAGAATATATACAGGTAAAGGAGGCAGAACGCCAAGTGCACGATTACAAGAGATGGTGCAGGCATAGCCCAAACAAAGCACAGAGTCCCTACTGCCCCCACGGGTGTGCTTAAATGTATTTCCCAACCCCCTGCAAAAAAGGTCTTCTTGTACTTTGTCTGGGAGAGAAATGCTAGTTCTTTTTAAAAATATTTATTTTTATGTGCATTGGTGTTCTCACTGCATGTTTGTGTGAGGGTGCCAGATCCCTTGGAACTGGATTATAGACAGTTGTGAGTTGCCATGTGTGTGCTGGGAATTGAACTCGGGTCCTCTGGAAGGCCAGCCATTGCTCTTAGCAGCTGAGCCATCTCTCTAGCCCCGAAATGCTAGTTCTTAAGGGGTTGAAGAAGCAGTACTGCGCCCACAGAGCGGGCAGAGCCCGGCAGTGTTAAGGGCCATGCTGGAGACTTGCTGGGGTGCCAGGTGTCTAGTTAGACACAATTGACTGCTTTTTCAACAGTCTGAGCCAGGAGCTCATGTCCTTTCACAAGTACCACGTTTCCCAGGTGAATGCAAGGGTGGGATGGCTTCGTTAGACTGCTGGTGTGGTCTTAGTTCCATGAAAAACTGCAGGACTCCCAGCACCTCCTTCTCCCCGCGTCCTGACCCAAAAGCACAGACGATTTGACCACACTGGACGGGGCCAGCTGCAGCTTTCTCTGCCAGCTTGGATTCAAGCCATAGTACAAAACACTGAAGAAACATGTTCCTCACAAAGTCCACAGCACCTGCCCCCCGCCCCCCCCCCCCTCCATTCCTCACCCCTGCCCACAGGATTCATCAGGATTCATCTTACCCTCCAGCCTCTCTGCCCTGAGAGCATGCTGCAGCTCAGCACTCACCATTTGGCACTGAGAATCGCTGACACCCCAACTGGTTCCCTCATGGGATGATTTGGGGAACCCCCCCCACTACCTCCCCTGTTGCAGCCGGAACAGAACAGAAACTGTCAACCAACAGAAAGTGGTTCCAGAGTGGCATACCGCCTGCCATGCCTATCACAGTATGTGGGAGTCCCACTTGTCCCCCAGCTTCACAAAGGGACACTTCCCAAGCTCATCATGTTAGCAACCCAGTATTTTAACATCCACCTTTCCAAGACCTGTGAGTATGAACGCGCTCTCTCTCTCTCTCTCTCTCTCATCAATCTAACTTTCAGCACACAGTAGTAGCAGCTAGTGAGTCTTTGGCTCTCTGTCCCGAATCTGGATGTTAGTCTTCTGCATGTCACACTAACACCAATGGAGGATGCACAAACACTTGATTCTAGACACTTCCACGAGGATGCAGCTTAAAAACAAAGCCACAGTCACTCCACTGATAACAGGCTTTTCCAGGGCTCGGCGGTCACCTCACTACTTCCCCGACCCCAAAGATGCTCCGCGCGCCCAGCGCTATAGCCCTCGGGTCCGGCGTCCGTCCCCTCTCCAGAAGGCCAGTGCTCGGTCGGCCCTCCTTCTTGCCTAGGAAGACCGCTCAGCTAAGCGTCCTGCTGGACGCTATGGCCTATGGCCAGCTCCGCCCCAACCATGGCTATACGACACCCGGTGACCGGAATGTCTGGCATCCTGCTCCGCAGCAGGTACCGGGTGAGACCTAAGAGAGCTTTCCATGCTCTGGGGTCAAACTACGAGCCAAACTGCGAGCCAGACCCTGAGTGAGACTCTGCCTGGCTCACCCGCCGCGGTTCAAACCACAACTTGAAGACTAAGCGGGAAGAGAAACTGCTCTCGGGCTCCGCCCCGCCCCGCCCCACGTCCCATCCCCCCCCCGCTGGTCACGCCCACATACCCACCTCCGGACGACGTGAGGCGCGTGCGCACCGTGAGCCTCGCCGCGTTGCTATAGCTACTGGAGACGCGTTCGGCGGGGAGAACGGGCGCTCTTCCGGAGCGGGGCGCGGTAGCCGGAAGTTCGTGGCCGCCGGGGCCATGGCGGCGCTCAGCGTCGTCTGTCTGCTGCTGGCAGCGGCATCCTGGCGGCCGGTCTCGGCTTCAGGAGAGGAATTCTGGCCTGGCCAGTCGGCGGCGGACATCCTATCGGGGGCGGCATCCCGGAGACGGTAAGCACGTCCACGCCGTGTCGGACCGGGCATCTGGGACGGGGTCAGCCCAGCCTGGGGTTGGGGCGGCGGAGCCCGGGCTGCGCGCGCAGGCGAAGGTCGCTCTGGCCTTGGTCCGAGCTGGCCAGCTACTCCTGAGAGATTTCTACCAGAAGGTCCAGGAGCGGAGGTAGAGCCGGCTCTGGCCACGCTGTCGGCTCAGGCGCCCTGTGCTGAGGCCCTTCTTAATCCGCGTTGCTAAGACAGAAGTTTCTGTGAGCTGCCCTGGAGATTTGCGTTTCCTCCGCGGCCGCTATTCCTCAAACTGGAGGGTAAAGCAGGGGTCCCGTGCAGACAAAGCCAGCGACAGTGTGCGTGAAGACTGCCTGGGGTTCCGTAGAAAGGAATCTTGCTTTGACGAGTCTCTTAAAGTTTTAGAATCGTTTTCACGGAGATTCTACATCACTATTTGACTTTCTCGAGTGTCGTTTGTGTACTGTGGAGTTTTAACAACGGCCAACCAACCAGGCCAGTGATATCACAGCAGGGCTTAATGCAAAAGCAGACCTGAGAACCCAGGTATGGCCAGACCTAAAATAAATTTTCAAAAAATTGAAAGCATTACCATCCTGTCCTCTTTACTCTTTTTTTAATAATTTTCAAAATGATCATTTAAAATAATCTTTGTTGGGGCAGGAGAGATGGCTCAGCAGTTAAGAGCACCAACTGCTCTTCCAGAGGTCCTGAGTTCAATTCCCAGCAGTTCCCACATGGTGGCTCACAACCATCTATACTGTGATTGAATGTGTACTGTATACATAATAAATAGATAAATCTTTACAAAAATAATCTTTGTTAATATACTGGGGTTGTTACTTTAAAGTGAATGCATGAATACTTACAGCTTTAGCTGCCACCACAGGAGCCGCCAATAGATTTAATTCATAAACCACACGTGTCCAACCTGTGTCCTTTGGCCACACCGTCTCAGGATAGCTATGAATGCAGCCCACCATATTTACTGATGACAATATCGCACTTCATTGTTAAAGGTTTGGCACCCTGAACAAACAACAGCCTTTTGGGGGCCTCAGTAGTTGTTCAGAGTATGGAGGAGTCTTCAGACACAACAGTGTGGGAGTGGCTGCAGTACCTAGTCTCGGGCTTGGCCTCTCAGGTTCCACTGCCATTCCAAATTGTCGGACAGACCTTGTCTGCTGTTTGCACTCATGGCCAGTGTCCCAGAGTAACTGCCCTCTCTGCAGGCTGGGCGTGGGTGCTCTGAGAAGAGTCCTCCCAGTTCAAAACCCGCATCTTGCTCCGTTCTCAGGTACCTTCTGTATGACGTCAACCCCCCAGAAGGCTTCAATCTCCGCAGGGATGTCTATATCCGAGTGGCGTCCTTGCTGAAGACGCTGCTGAAGACTGAAGAGTGGGTGCTTGTCCTGCCCCCGTGGGGCCGTCTCTATCACTGGCAAAGCCCTGACATCCATCAGGTCCGGATCCCCTGGTCTGAGTTTTTTGATCTTCCGAGTCTCAATAAAAACATTCCCGTCCTTGAGTATGAGCAGTTCATTGCAGGTGAGGCGGGGATCGGGTTGGGAGGCTTTTCTGATGCGGATGTCAGGTGGCCTGGCTTAGCCTGCCTGGCACTTTTCCACTCAGCCCTGCCGTAGCGCTAGCTTCCATTACTTCTCTGGGGAAGCGGGTCCGAAGAACCGTGGCAGGTGTGGTCAGAGCGCTGATGAGAAAACAGCTGAGAGGCCATCTTAACTGAGAGATGCATGCCTGCCTGTGCGCTGCCCTTATGGGAATCACACCACAATGGTGAAGGATCTGTGAAGGGGCCTTTTGTTTGACCTCCCCCTGCTTTCACTTTTGGAGAGGAGTCACGCTTTCCTGAGTACAGAGGTGTTTAAGAGTTGACTGCAGCTTCGGTTGGTTGGAAGGCAGACCCTTTCTTCTGCCTTGGAGGCCCAGGAAGGAAGGAGTTCATTTGGTACATCAGATTGTTACTCCACCATGACCTCTGCCTAGGATTGCTGCCTCAGGAGGCTCTATTTGCAGGATGTATTCTGTATTATAGTCAGCGCTGCGAGCATCAGCAGTATTTTTTTTTTTTAAGATTTATTTAATTATTTATGTATACAGTGCTCTGTCTGTATGTACACCTGCAGGCCAGAAGAAGGCATCAGATCACATTATAGATGGTTGTGAGCCACCATGTGGTTGCTGGGAATTGAACTCAGGACCTCTGGAAAAGCAGCCAGTGCTCTTAACCTCTGAGCCATCTCTCCAGCCCTGCATAAGCAGTGTTTTTTTTTTTCCTCACTTTTTCATTCAGGCTGACGATGCAAAGTCACAGCATTGTAACCTCATGCATAGAACGCCCCCTTCCCTGGCCCAGCTCCCAAATTTGCTTGTGGCTCCTGGAAGGCAAGAGCTGGGGTAGGGGGTGGGCCTTTTAGGGTGCAGCACTCACCTGAGATAGCCTGACCTTTGCCTGAGCCTCAGGCTCAGGTACCTGAAGAAGCTGCCCCTGCCTCTCTGAGGGGCAGGGCCAGGGGATTCCTCACTGTGGGAAAGGGATATGATGAGGCCCCTGCCGTTTAGTGTGGCATCTGGAGGCATAGGGCTGACTCTCCTCCCTGCTGTCACCAAACCTCCCTCCCTCCCTGCAGCTGGAGTAGGTCTGGCAAAGCCCACAGGGAAGCCGGTGCCCATGCCATAGCCTTCCTGGGAAGACAGCGCCTTTATTCACTCACGGAGCAGGACTGGCAGGATAAAGCTGTGCTGGGGCCAGCCTAGCCCTTGGCAAGTGATGAGTGTGGGGGGAACTGCTTTAGTTTGGGCCTTGGGTCCATCCGCCATGTGCAGGCCCCAGGCAGTGTGAGTTTGGAGCTGCAGAAACTGACTTCGTGCCTTGCTGTAACTGGGGACGTCTTCTGGACAAACCCCAGTGAGGTCCCTTCTGCTCCCCTTCCCCCCAGGCCCGCACGCGCTGTTGATTCCGCTGTTGGCTTTGGAAGCTTTTCCAAACCTTTGTGGCATCGGGAGGCCGTAAATCACTGAGAGCCATCCATCCATGGTGCACAGCGACAGCGCTCGCTCATGGTTGTGTGGCACTTTCTCTGGGGTCTCTGTTTCAGAATCTGGTGGGCCCTTTATCGACCAGGTGTACGTCCTGCAAGGTTACGCCGAGGGCTGGAAGGAGAGCACTTGGGAGGAGAAGGTGGACGAGCGGCCCTGCATCGACCCTCCACTGTACTCTCAGGACAAGCATGAATATTACAGGTAACACCATGGGTACAGGCTCCACACGGTTCACAGAGACTGTCATGAGGGGTCGTCCCTGAGCTCTGGTACATTCTGGTATAGATCACCTCATACAGTTAGACAAAGACTGGGCTGGTTTCTAAAGCACCTCACCAAGCTACCCTTACTTTTTGCTGTATGTATGTATGTATGTATGTATGTATGTATGTATGTATGTATTTGTGCTATTGGGGGGTTGAACCTAGGGCCCTGTACAGGCTAGGCCCGCCCTCTACCACTTGAGGTATATCTCTCCAGTTCTTTTTTGTTCAAACACAGGATTCACTATATATCCCATGGTGGTCTTTGCTTTAACTCTTCCTGTCTTAGTCTCTGAAGTACTGAGCTTATGGCCATGCACCACCATGCTCTGCTCCCCTCACTGTTTACGTACACCTGAGCATAGCGTCGGAATGGTGGTCTCAGCCCCAAGCCATCAGAGGGCCTGGCTGTCGCTTGGCACCCTCCATGTGTGAGGTGGTATTTGGAGAGCATGGCTCTTGTCACCTCCTTCTCCGCTGCCCATCTCCTGTCAGTCACCTGGGAAATATTGAGTTCTGTGGGTTTTCTCAGAGGTCTCACAAGAACCTGCTTGTCCATGATACTAGCCTGGGAGCAGCAGAGTCGGGGGTGGAGGGTGGGGCAGTGTCAGCAGAACTGTGCTCCTGCATGTACGCACACCCATGCACTTTTCCGTTCCTGGGTGAGAGCGCACAGGCTGACCGACGGCTGGACTCATGTTTTCCAGAGGCTGGTTTTGGGGCTATGAAGAAACGCGGGGTCTGAATGTCTCCTGCCTGTCCGTCCAGGGGTCGGCTTCCATCGTTGCACCTGTGCTTTTAAAAAATACGTCTGCTCGGTAAGTGCCCGGGCCTTCCACGGGGATTGCTTTGTATATCACCGTCCTGATGCCTCACTAGGCCCCTCCCTGCACTCCAGCATTTTTGAAAGTATAAATATAGCCGTTTTGACTCTTAGAATCGTTGAAGTCCTTTTTCCCTTATTTAAATGCAGGTCTGTGATGTTGGACCGAGCTGAAAACCTGCTTCATGACCACTATGGAGGCAGAGAGTACTGGGATGTGAGTACCTCACAGCGGCCTCTCTGCATGTGCTCCCATTTTGAAAGCTTTGCTGACCGAAGTTGTGGGCTGTGTCCAGTGGGCTTGTCCCACCCCACAGCAAGCTGTGTGCTTTCGCTGTAGGACCCACTGTGGGGCTGAATGTGACTCCCTGCCTTCCAGTGCTCCGTTCCATAAGTATAGTGGTCTGGCCTTCTCCACTTCTGTGGGTGGCTACACTCACTACTTCTCCTTTGGGTTGGGCAAGGGGACATTTTGTACAGCAAACCCTAACACCGTGAGCCATTTCTGCTTGGAGGAGAGCGGTCGCCTGAGGACACTGGCTAACCTGACCAGGTCTCAGGCCAGGAGCAGTAACTAAGCATTTGGTTGGCAACAGAGACACAAGCATCCAATTCAGAGAGGTTAGGGAAAATGAAACCTAAATTGAGCAAAGTTTAAAGCTAGGAGCTGGGCAGACATCAAAGTGATGAGGCCCCGTGGCATTGCTGGCCTAGGGCAGTCTTGCAGCCTAGACAGGCCCAGCTCTGGGGCTGGTTGGGGTGGCCCTCCCTGAAGTGGCCCCATATGAGCCTTCCCCAATCTCTGTGGATGACACACCTGCTTCTTGAGTGGCAAGGGATTATTAACCAGAGGCCCCACAGCTGGTGGTGGTGCGGGCAGCAAGAGTCACAAAGGACCCATCTGGGAAGGCTGAGGAGCCTTGCCGGTGGCTCCCGCGGAAAGGAGTGGGCAGGTGGTGGATAGTGAAGCTGTGACTACTCATTCATCCCAAGGCCTCGTGACACTCAGCTCAGCCCTGTCCGT